>NC_087440.1:21967658-22578908 GCF_036321535.1 Camelus dromedarius
CTACGTTGGTGACGGTTGAGTGGACGCCCCATTAAAACAAGGGAGCAAGCTGTGCAGAGGTCAGTGGGAATAGTATTCCAGGTGGAGCAGAGGGATAAACAAGTTCAAAGACCTGGAGGAGGAAATGAGCTCAGTGTGTCTGAAGAGATGAAATACCAGTGTGGCTGGCTTAGCATCAAGGAAGGAAGTGATGAAATGAGGAAGGGAGAGAGATAGGAAACCTTAGGAGGTTCTGAGCAAGGCCATGATGTGCTCTGATTTGTTTTTAAGGTGGCAGTGGGGCAGAGAAGCTATTCTAGAAGCCCAGGTAAGAGATGACGATGACTTAGACCAAAGGGAGTTGCAGTGGAGGAGTGAAAAGTGGTCAAATTAAAGATCTGTTTCAGAGGGGGAGTTGAAAGGACTAGCTGCTGGATGGGATATGGGGTCTGAGGGAGAGTGAGGAGCTAAGATGAGCCTAGGCTTCTGCCCTGACACTCAGTAGAGAGGTGTGTTGCCACAGATGGGAAAACTTGGGGAGAAAAAATGCGGTAAGAGAAGTAGAATTTTTTTTAACCAGTTTAGTTGACTCTTACTTCTAATTAAGACTTACTTTTTTCATTACATGAGTTTTATTAAAATCAGTAATTTAAAGATAAACAGTGTTACATAGATGTGATTCTTTTTCTCCCCCAAACAAAACCACTCCGATGGCCTTCTCTCCCTCTTACTATCCCAAAGGAAGAGGACTATCATAAATGTGATTCTTATGGGAAGTTTGTTTTAAAGTAATTGCAGAAGCACTGACAGATCACATTAAGTCTTGATGTTTTAAATGGATGTAAAGATACCTTAACACATGCTCAAGTGTGGCATCTGGCTAATAAACGTCCCAGGTTGTTGGACCGGTGGTTCCCAACCTGGGATCCTTTGAAAACTGTAAAGAAAACACTCATTTACCCACAGGCTAACTTGATTTTCTTGATTTTACCTGAAGTTTTAGTAACATTGACTAGAGGTTGTATTTGGTTAACAAAAATGTAAGATAATTATTTAGTATTTGTTTAATGGATAGTTTTTAAAATCATGTGTCATGTGGATACAGGGTAGAGGCAGGAATTCTAGGTCAGGTATGGCTTCCACTGAGTCACTAGAATTTTTCACATCAGATGCATAATTGTTCAATCTTAAGTCTTATACTTGAAGACATTTCCACATACCTTTGTGTGGCTCATAGTTGAGGGGACGAGACAAACTTGCTTTGAGATCAAACACTGGTTTTCTATGGGAGATCGGAGTCTGCGCTGCCTCCGCTGTCAACTTGAATGGGGTAATAACTTAAAACACCAAAAACAAAACCCAAGGGCTTAATTAGAAAAAAAGACATATTAATAGTTTTTTAAATTAATGTATCACTTCTCAGTCTTAAAAATAGAATCTATGTGAACTGTCTGAAACAGATGGAGGGTTAAGAAGGAGGAGAAAAGAATAACTAAGAAAACTTAACCCTGAGATTTATTCCTGTTAGAGTCTGAAAGAGCTCCTGAAAGAGTCTAAACAGTTCTTAAGACCAGCTGGCAGTTTAGAACCCTGTTCTAAGGAGATTAACTGGGTAATTTTTCAGGCTATTTCCCTGGTACTGTTATTAATAGTAACATTTTCATTAACACAACCACATATAAAGCCTGCAAAGAACCTAATCAGGTAGAGATGAAAAGATTCATGGCTTTGGTTGTTACTAATGGAGGCTGTTACTGAAGAATGTGAATTTTTGTAATATAGTTAAAAATATACCAGTATGGTATAATTTGGTAAGCCACATTTTTTGCTATAGTTGGGCAGCATGCATCTGGCACATTTTATAATCCTTTCCCCTTACAGGTTGCAGTCAGGCCATTGTCAAATGTTAGCACTCGCCCGTATATGTGCATGGGCAGCCAGGACAGAGGACCACCTAGTGAAACAACACAGAAAAGCACAAAACTTCTGTGCTGAAGCCATCCCGCTGTGTTGCTATCAAGTGCTGGCAGGGAGGGAACAATGGGGCTCTCACACACTGCTGAGGAGAGTGTAAATTGGTACAATCCAACCAGTAACATAAGTGTCTGTGCGCCCCACTATCCAGCAGCCCCACTCCTAGTCTAGAGAAACTCTTGCACATGTACCGGAGATGTTCTAAGATGGTCATAGCTACACTGTATATAATAACAAAAGTTGGAAACACCCACAGGCCCATGAGCAGTAAAATGGATAAATTGAAATATATTCATGCAATTGAAAAACACAGTGAAAATGAACGAACTTTAGCTCATTTATCAATACGGATGATTCCTGAAACATTATGCCAAGTGAATAAAGTAAATTACAAGAAAAAAAATCAGTTTGATTTCATTTACATCAAATTCATATTTGGTAACTGGGGAAGAAAGCTAGCCTATTCCACTGGGCACACCCCTGAGTTAGAGGAGAAAGCTCAGCCTGTGGCAGACATTGAATTTCTGCCTCATGTCCTTGTCTGTGGGCCTTTGTGAGTCCTTTCTCATGACTGGGTAGGCGGCTGCTGCTCAGTGAGCTCTGCTCCACATAAAATGACACAGTCACATCTTAGGCAAGTCACTCTTCTTTAGCCCTGCTCTCTGCCCAACCCTCCTTTTCCCCTTATTACAGGATGATTTAGTATGTTAATGTGGAATGCTTGCTGGTATAAATAAGATTAGGGCTTAGTGGGAATGAGAGGTCATTCAGAGGATGAATTATTTAAATTTACTAATCTCACCTCTTTACTCTCTTGAAATTTAGCTGCCATTCTCACTGTTCAATCTTTAATTTGGGTGTTACAGGCATGAAAAAGTCCTCAGCGTCTCCACACTGGTATTACCAACAATGATACTCTCAAGGCTGAACTCCTGCTGGATGCCTCTAGTCTCAGAGAATCTGGCAGTCCTTCCTGTGTAATCAAAGCCTTGACTGACATCCAGTAGGACTCTCAAGAGAATTTTGATATACTCAGTTCTAATACAGGCCTCAGCCTGGTGGTGATATTGTTTTGAACCTTCACACTGCTCTTGTAGTATTCTTTTGAAGACCTCCTAGTTTGTGTAGGTGATGATTAAGTAGACAGTGTGTGGAAGAGTATCTATACGGCTTATTCTGGCTCACACAATTCTTAGTCAGTGTGTGGCATTTATTCTAGGAACTTTGAGATCAGAGTCTTGTTAGACTAGTTAGTAAGTTTCAGAGTCTTGCAGAACCGTTCAGAGGCTGATGAATACTGTGATCCTCCTAATGCCTGAGTCTGAGAAGGGGCTGAATGTTCATCAGGGAGGGCCACAGTCTTAGGACTCCTCTTGGACAGGATGGTGTCGGTTTTTTGTTTGGGTCTCTGGCTTCGGTCCCTTGCTAGTATAAAATAAAAATTTGCCATGGAGAAATTTTTGCTTTTGATTCTATAGTATGGAGAGGCTTTAAGGAAACAGATAGACTTAATCATTTCAGAAAGTGGTATGGCTTAAAGATAAACCACAAGTTTTTAAAAAATTTTACCAGCAGCAGAATCACCCCTTGTGGTCTTTAACTTGTGTGTCCCAAGCCCAGTCTGGCCTTTTGGGGTACTCCCAGATGTGATCCCATGTGGAGACTTTCTGGCTGGAGTCTTGGTCAGTGAACGCTTATGCTCATTATCTTTGGTAGCGGTTGAAAACCTGTAAGGACAGGGGAGTATAAGACATGAGTACTTGTATCAGGAGTTACTTATGTCAAGCTTCTAAAACAAAGCCACCTACCCATCACCAAGCAGTGAGAGGGCCTCAATAAATACTTGTCACACAAATGAATCTCTTAAAGAATAGACATGTTCTTAAAATAATGCTAGAGCAAATCATTTTCAATTTCTGTTACTTGTAAAATATGGTTTTGTATTCTCTGCTCTCTCTTCTTTGGCTAATGATAGTACAAGGCAGAGCTCGAAGAAGATGTCTGTGGGCTTCAAGTTAGAGTTTAGGAAGTATTTGAAGAAGATCCCCTCTTTCTCCTCCTCCTGGTGAGGGCAAGTCAGGGACCGAGAGACTGCTAGGCCAAAAGGGTGATGGGAACATTTCCAGAAGAATGTCATTCATTTGAGTGGTACATAAGCCCATTCTCTACTCAGAGCAGATTGCCATAAATGCTTCTCATTGATTCTCTGATGCACAGTTTTTCTACATTTTAACATCTCTGAAACTGAGATGTGTTTTACAGTTGCTAACACATCATAGTTAGTTGGCAGTGATTTTTCTTACTGGTTCATAAAATAATTCTGAGTCTTTGGCTGATGGTGTCTGAGATTCAGTGAAAATCCAGTAATGACAGATATAAATATACATAGGGTTGTTGGTGGTGGGTTAACAGAAGGCAATTTCTGCACTTACAACTAAAGTTTTGATGGTGATCCTGAATCAACACCGATAATTACTGCCAAAGACTCTACAACAGAGTTAAGAAAATTAGATGTATTAGGAGAGGTGCTACAAAGCCCAGGCTGCTCTGTACACCACAGTGAAGCAAGGGCTAGTCCCTGACCATGATGTTCTTAAATAGTAAAAAATACAGTCAGAACTGCTAAGTACAGGTACCTCCTTTTCCAAGCTAACTCAATAAACAGAATTCCAAACTCAAGGGCATTTTTCAGCTTTAAAAACTATGTTAGATAAACTGTATCTGCTGAGGAGGTGTTACCATGCACTAGTTCTGTTAGATCCTGCAAATGCCCTTACAAAGTGGAGAATCAAATTTTTGTGTTAAAAGAAAGGAGCCTGCAGATCTTCATCTGTGGAGACAGTCATAGTTGAGGTCTACCCTGATGTCAGGAAGGGCACAAGCAAAGAAAACAGGGATCAACAGGGCATGAGGGGTTACAATGTAGTGCCCAGTGGGTTACAGCGTTCACACTTCAGGATGAGTCAGTTCTTTAGTTCACTGCACTGACAGATTTTTTTTTTTGGTAGGAATTTAGCTTCAACTTTAAGTTAGTGGAAAAATTTCTCTTTACACATCTTTGCAGACATACACTAAACTAATAAAATACCCATATATATCTTATTTTCTGTCTTTACTTATGAATCAAATGTGAAGCTTGGGGAAGCTGGATAAAACAAGAAAACCAAACACAAATTTAAAATAAAAAAAGATTAAAACTTATAAAAACCGTTTGCTGATCTTTCTCTCTGCTCCAATCCCCTTTCTCCTTCTTTTTCAACATTAAACCATATTTGATGTAGTCCACCTGAAATGTATTAGAAACAGTAAAGCTTTGAGAGCTCATCCCCAACTCCATTTTGGAGCTCTGTTACCTGACATTCATTTTAGTTGCTGAGAGAGCGGAGCGCTTGGCCGAGCCCTTCCCACACAGGGTGCTCCGACCCGCGTGAGGCCGGCCTTGAGAGTGCCGCTGGCTGGCGGGGGTACAGGCCACAGAGGGCTTTCCTGGGAGAGGAAGTGGAGTTGCCACCACTTCCTTAGTGACGGGCTGCTTCTGAAGAAAGGGAAACGCACCACATTAAAGCTTGGCCTCTTAGACAGTACAGTCTCCTAGGCAGAGTGCAGAAGAGCACACATCTGTCCCCTTGTTTCATCCCCACTTTTAACCCTGCCATCCTTTCTTCTCCACTACCTCACCCCATCCTACGTGCCTGGCAGGTGGGGCAGTTCCCTGCACCTGTGTTACTATGGTGACTCTGATTTAAGAGTAACCTCTGGTTGTGCTGACTAATGTGTTAGAGAAAGCCTTTCCCAGCTGCCATGGGCCCAGGTATTTTCTAACTAGAGAAAGCAGGTGGCTAAACTGTCCCCTGTGGCCAGGGAGGGAGGATAAATTGGTTCTCTTGGAAATATGCTTCCTTTGAGAGCATGATATGCAAGAGGGATTGAATGTTTTACTATCATTATTTTAAGCTCTGTTGCAAGCAGAAGAAATCTGTCTTCATTAACTGACAGAGGTAGGACTATTGAAATTGACAACATAAAGCCAAAAGACAAAAATTCTGATTATAGCCTATGAAATAATATAAGAAACTAGAGAATTATGTTAACTTCTCATTTCAGCACACAAGCCAAAGAGATTCTCATGATGTGAGACAAATTTAAAACCAAGATATTGAGTAAATACTTATCTTTACCGTAGCTGAGAACTCAGGTTGGATGTATTAAGTATATTGTTGTATTTAGTCACACCTTTTATGCTTTTTTCTATCTTTTCCCTAAAATTCCCACTTTCCACACTGTCTCTTTGCAGTCACTTGGTGCCACGACCATCAACTCTACATCTTTGTTTGAGCAATTTGTAATGTTTAAATGATTTTACTTGTCCCAAGTATCAAGAATTCTGACTTTTCATGTACAATATTATGCCTCTGACTCAAGTAGCACCAATTAATTTTGTTAGCAATGCATCAATTCCTCCATTTCTTTTAGCAAAAGAAATCCTGCTCTAATAAAGCAAAGAGCTCAGTCATACCATACATAAAAATAAAAACTTGGGGTAAGAATTAAACACAGAAAAAAATAAAAGCAGTAAAAATAAATATTAGCATATTTTTATGATCTTGGGACAGGCAGGGCAAGACAAAACTCAGTTTTAAAAGGAAAAGTTGGATAGCTGGATAAAACATACAAGGTAAAAGACATCATGAATATAGTTAAAAGATGAACTGGGAAAGTACTTGGAACATATATTACATCATTAATATAGATAAATAGTCATAAACTGGTAAAAATCAAGAAAAAGCAAATTCACAGAAAAACCACCAATTATATAAAGATTTATAGCAAACATGTAACATGTAATGATCAAAGAAATGCCAATTCAATTGGGATTTTTTTCCATGTATTAACAAAGATAAAAAAATTTGATCATTCCCACTGTTAGCAAAATAAACAGGCATCTCAGGGCACAAGCTGTCTGATCATTATAGAGGGCCGTTTGGCAAAGAACTCAAACAGGTTTCCCATCACTAATCATGAAAGGAGAGATTGGTCATGGCCAGGGTGATTCTCTCTAGGACTTCTGATCATTTCTTATTGCCCATCATTATCCAAATGACCAATCCCCAAATAGGTCAACTGTCAAGAAAGACTTCGTATCAGCTACAGTGAAGTCACTGCAATTGTTTTTTACTCTCCAGTTTTCAAATAGATCATATCAAATAACCTCTCTGATTGGCTAATTCCTTAAACAGTAGGGGCCGGGTGGGGTTTCAGAACTAAACTTCAGATGGGATGATCAACTAAAAAACAAGATAAGCCCATGATTTATTCCACATATTCAAGGCTACACTCAAGTTTATGATCAAGGCAGTTGTTCTGCTCTTAACTTTTACCTGGAAAATTAACTCACCCATATTATATAGTATAGAAAGCTTGACTTTCTGTATAGTACCTAAGCGGACTCAGTTTCATGATAAGGAAGATGAGTGACCCTCCTGTGTCTACTTTCTGTAAAGCATCAGCGCAGCCCATCCCCTTTCCCCCGACCCTGCCCTGCGGCATGTGCCTCTTGTCCCAGTATTCAACTATGAATGTTGCGCTACCTAGCCCTTGCTAATATTTAAAAGCCTTCTTATGGATGCACTGACTATCTCTTCTCTGGATTGTCCAACCCAAGTTGTTAGATCAGTATGAAGGAATGTCGAGATGTTTAATGCCATGACTTAGGTATGTATGTCACTGTTTGCTAGAACGTTGATAAGCAGTGTCTTCAGCTGTGGTAATAGTGGTTTTATCAATACTGTTCAAATGAACATCTATTATCCAAGATTAAGCTTCTCACTAAGAACTATATTTTTTAAAAATTATTTAAAAAAAAGAAAAAAAATTATTTAGAGCTTATCACCCAGTGCATTTCCCCGTTGGCAATGGTATCAGAAAACTCAAAACTCAACTGAGTAACTGATATAATAGATATTGTACTTGCTAACAGTGCTCATTTTCTCCCACTTTTAAATGAACTTTATATGGTTTTGTGTTGCATGTAATTCCACAAACTGCCTCAAATTCTTTTTAGAAACAGGCAGGTTGTTACGTATTATTTGATTCAGAAATGTTTCCCAGCCACCTGTGTGTACCCCTTTGACACCAGATACCACGTAAGATAGTAACATCAACTTCCTAAGATGTTATCAGCCCACAGCTCTGCTAACTCAACTCCGGGGTTGACGTCACCTTTTCTTACTCAAAAGGGCCTTGAGTCCAGAAGGAACTGGACTGAAGAACCCACAGGGAACTCGGTTATGACAGGAAGCCTTCAAGTGAGCTACTGCTAGTCACACCTTTTTCATTTAGGTCAGAGACAGGGAAAGAAGATGGCTTCAGCCATAAATCAGCCCTTTCCCAACAAAAGTGATAGGTATAATGTCTGAATGTGGAAACCGGAATAACTTATTGCCAATTTAGAATTCTTTCTTTTTTTAGCTGTTGACTTTTTCTTTAATTTAATTTTTTTTTTTTAATTTTTAATGGGGGGAGGGTATAGCTCAAGTGGTAGAATGTGTGCTTAGCATGCATGAGGTCCTGGGTTCAATCCCCAGTACCTCCTCTAAAAATCAATAAACCTAGTTACCTACCCCCCAAAATAAAAAATAAGTAATACAATAATAAATAAAATATTAAAAAAGTTTTTAATGTTTTACTTTATTTTTAAATTTTTATTTTTTTTGAATTTTTTTTCTAGTGAGGAGTCACTACTTTATTTGGAGCGTTTTGAAAATTCTCAAAAACAAATTTAAAATAAAGATACATTAAACTCAAACAAATCCATTCCCCTGGTAGAGAAATACAAAGATGGTTGTATTAACCTGGTGTATGCACAGTAGCACCATTAAAATCAAATAGTTTGGTGCCATTAAGAACATAATTTTATCAGCGTACCTTCAGTTCATTAAATGAATTGTGTTCTTCAAAATGTTTCTTTTTTCTCTCAATATATTGATCGATGGACTCCATTTCCTTAAAACGAGCCTCATGAAGCTTCCTAAAGTCTAAAATAGTCCCCAAATATGAAAATTAATAACAAGACAAAATCCATTTATTCACCCTCCTATGGTTTTTAGTTAACACTCATTCTCATCTCAGCATCCCTGACATTCATCAGCATCATTTTTGCTAAAATTTTAATTTCAAAACATTTAGCTTTTGAAAACTCAGGGGCAAAGCATATTCATCTTATAAACTACCCAACATTTGCCATCTCTCCACTGTCCATTTCACTGCTAAATGATATCTTGATTTAGTCCAGAGAATAAGAAAAGATTAATAGGTTTGTCCTCTCACCTCACCAATTAATTAATGGTCTTTACTTAATCATAAATTTGACATTTTGTAATGCTGAGAATGCTCTATGCCAAGGATTGGCAAAGGGGCAGACAGTAAATATTTTAGGCTTGGTGGCCACATATGATACGGTCTCTGTCTTACATTTTTCTTTCTTTTATACAACCGTTTAAAACTGCAGAAACCATTCTTAGCTCAAGAGCTATAAGACAGGCCAAGGTGAGTAGTAGTTTGCTGACCCCTCTGTGCTATTCTAATTAATTATATTCTTAGTAAGTATAATTAAGTAATAGAATTTCTGATATATTCCAAGCAGCACTTTAAGTACTATAAATATACAGTACCCAGTCAACATTCTGTGTGCCAAGCAATAGAGAACAAGAATTACATGTCCAGAATTGGAGCCCCTTAGACTTAGTACTAAAAAAAAAAAAAAAAAATTTATTACAAAGTGGACATGGTGCCAAGTACTTTATACACATTGATTCCCAGGTATTTATTGAATACTTGATATATACTGGTTGCTCTGTTAGGTAATCAGAACTGGAAAACAGTCTCAATCCATCTATTAGCCTGACGAAAAAGATAGTTTAATTATTCCTACTTTAAACTGAGGGAGTGGGGTTACTAAGGGTAAGCAAGCTGCCCAAGGTCTCACAGGCAGGACGTGAGGGAACGAGGACACAGCCCCAGTTCCAGTGTCTGAGCTTTTGGCTGTTGCATGCACTGCCTCCCCAGCGTCAGCCTGAGGCTGGCCAACCATTATTTTATATTTCCTGGTGTGCAAAACTTACTTGGAGTAGTGCTGGTAGTTCTTTTATTTTTTCCAGATTTGGAAAACCCATCTGTATAAAGAGACTTCTTTCTTTCTGAAGGTACTTTTGAATCTTCATGACCTGAATCCAAAGATACAGAACTAATGAAAGATTTCAAAAAAAATTATTCCATTAAGAAATGTAAGTTAACATGGAGCATCTTCATGTGACAGGCCTCTGCCAAGGGAGTGGGAGAAATGGCACATAGGAAACACACAGAATTCATTATAGCATCACCACAGCTTTAGCTCATATGCTTCAAGTAGAAAATTTTATGCTTCCTGTATAGAAATTTTACAGATATACCAGAAACGTAAAAACACTTTCCCAGAACTTTTGCTATGAACACATCTAGTTGTTTTAACTACAGTGATAAAAATCACACAATTCCACCAGCCTAAGAAGCACCATTAATGTTTTGGCACATTTTCACAGGCCCTCTGCTTCAATACTTGTTTTGTCTTTATCCTTTAAATCCAGTCGAAACCATGATGTATATAAGGTTTGCTATTCTCCGCCACCTATTTTCCACATACTGCTATCTTTTTCAGTTGGAGGCAACCTACTAAGAAAATAACGCAAGTGGGTTTTCAGGAAATGCTACTTATACAGTCACTCATCCTTAAGGTTTCCCAATGCATCCATAAAACAAAGCAAAAGAATTATTTGATAGAGCAGAAGGGGCTGCTTTTGCTTGGCCCTTGGCCCTGAAAGTTCATGGGAAACAGGACATTTACAGAGTCAGAGCCACTTCCCATGAGATACTTATTACAAATGGAAATATAGTAACTGTATTACAAAGGAACAATCTAGCAGACATCACGATAACCAGGTGATGGAAGTTAACATGACCTGTCATAGAACAAACCAACATCTGAGCCCTCCCTCTGGGGTGTTGACTGAGGACACAGCCCCACTTTGCGGGATTCCTGCCAATATTGCATAATCTGAATCTAACCGTCAGCAACATGAGACAAACCAAGTCAGAGGACCTGAAAAACTGGTGAGTATAAAAAAAAAAAGATCAATGTCCTAGAAGACAAGAGAAGGCTGAGGAACTGTTCCAGATTTAAGTAGCTTAAAGAGATGTGACAATGAAATGCAAAGGATGAGCCAAGACTTACCTTTGCTTTAAGGGACATTTCTAGGATGACTGATGAAATCCAAATAAGGTCTGTCTACAGGTTAGTTAGTGGGTCTCAAAATTTCTAGTCTCAGGATCCCTTTAATACTTTCAAAAATTATTGAGGACTCCAAAGAATTTTTGTTCATGTGTATCAGATATTAAAATTAAGACATTTAAAAATATTTGATTCACTGAATATAATATACCCATTACACATTAATATAAATAATTTACTAAAAAAGGCTAAATTTCTAAATCAAAACTAGTGAGTAGAGTGGGGTTTTTTGTTTTTGTTTTTACAATTTCTTTAACATCTGACAGTAAAATGTAGCTGGATTCTCCTATCTGCTTCTGCATACAGTATGTTGTGATAAGTTGTTCTGGTTGAAGTATACATGAAAACAAACTTTGCCACCTAGAGCTATGAGGGTAAAGGGAAGAAGATTTTAATAGCCTTTTCAGGTAACTGTGGATATTCTTCGTCGGTACTATACTGACACTTGACAAGTGGTTGTTTCTTAGAGGTTAGTTATAATGCGGATACGAAGCCCTAGCAATGAAATTTTTGTATTCTGTACATTTGTGAGAGAAAGTCCTTGTATTTTAAGAAACACACAGAGAAATATTTAGAGGTAAAGGGGTACGTATCTGCAACTTACTCTCAAACAATTAAGGAAAAAGCTGTATACAACACATATATGTGTGTATAGATGTATATACGCATGTATATGCATATATAAGTATAAATAGGAGGATAAAGCAAATGTAGTAAAATATTAACATTCGGGAAATATAGGTGAAAGATACATAGGAACTCTTGGTACTACTCTTACAACTTCAAGTCTGACATTATGTCAAACAGTTTAAAAAATTCCTCTGCACAATACTGTAAATCAATTATACTTCAATTAAAAAAAAAAATCCCTCTGACCAGAAACTGCATGATCAGGTTTTTGTCATCCAAAAAGCCCGTGCTTCACTGGATGAACGTGACTTCATGGATCCACCCAACTTTCCCCCATGCCATCAAAACTGGGTATGTCTTCTTGACAAAATGATTGTGGAGCCGTAGACATTTGTAATTCCACCCCTACTTCCAAATCTCTCACTTTCCTTTACATCCCCCTCACCCCATGATTTTAAAATGGGCTTATGAGGCATATGCATCAAAATTAGCTGGGGTGCTTATTAAAAACTACAGAACTTGGAGACTCTACTTCCTCTAACTTTCTAGGTTTCGTAAGACATTCAAAATTCTGGGGACAACGGGAAGGCTCACATTAAAAATTCTGCATTTAAGTGCTTGGTGGACCTGCAGTGGGTCATCTTCCATCCTCAGTCCCCTCAGGCAAGACTCAGGTGCCCAGACAGATTTGCTGGGGTGAAACTAACACTGAAACACTGCTGCAACTTGCAGGCTTCCTGGACTGAAATCAGAAAGCAGCAAGTCCTGTTAGGTATAGGGGAACTAAAGTTTTCTGGCTTTATTGAAACAAACTTTTAGTTGACAAAGTTTAGGGAAGAGGTTTTTAGGAGGTTAGAGACTAAGTAAAATATACATTTATCATAATAAAAATGGCCACACCACTGGGAAGGTAGACTTTGCAGATCCCTTTTAACTGTCCTACTTGAATAGGTTAACATGTCTTTAAACCTGTCTCTGGCATAGGCCAGGAGGAACTAACTAGTAAAATGTGGGCTCTCCTCACCATCAGGTCGAGGTCAACTTCCTTAAATTTTTTAGCTACCTCTCTTATATGGGTTTCTACACAGTTATTAAAGATGACCTGATGGCCTACTGTATTTGGTTCTAACTTCCACTTTAATAGCAGAACCCTCAGAAGTTCTACATAATGAAGAGATATGCTGAAGTCTCAACCGCTAGTTAACCGTGATCTGACCTTCTTTGGAAAGCGTCTTTGTAGATGTAATGCAACTTAAGATGACGTCATTAGGGTGGACCTAATCCAATGTAATGGGCGTCCTTTTAAGAAGACATGTAAAGAAAGAGACACAGGGAAGATGACGTGTGACGAAGAGGCAGAGATTTAGGGTGATGCGGTTGCAAGCCAAGGGTCCAGAGCCACCACCAAAGGTAGAAAGAGGCCAGGAAGGATTCTGCCCAGAGTCTTAGAAAAGGATGGCCCTACTGACACCCTAATTTCAGACTCCATTTTCCAGAACTGAGAGAGAATAAACTGTTGTTTTAAGCTGCCCAGGCCATGGCACTTGGTTACAGCAGTCTTAGGAAACTTATGTGTGTGGATGCCCTAGTCATCTTGGATTTTTTTTTTTTTAAAGTTACTTGGCATACCATTTATTTCACTTTTTCCTGAGGACACTGCATTTTCATCTCTTTGACTTTCATCTGTTGGAGAAGGAACTTCTACAGCAGTGCTGAGAGCCTGGTTTTCCTGCTTTTCTTGATTCTGGAATTCAGTCAGGTCACATATTTTCATCTCTGAATGATCCTGCAACAAATTTTAAAAGGAAATAAATGATTTAAATGATAAATATTAAGTAATCATTTTTGAAAATTGCAAAGAGCATACCTTAAAAGTTCTCATCACAACAAAAAAATGTAACTATGTGAGGTGATGGATGTTAACTAGACTAGTATGGTAATCATTTTATAACATATACGAATACCCAATCATTACATTGTACGCCTGAAACTAATATGATCTTGTGTGTCAATGATACCTCAATATAAAAAATATATCATTAAAAAATTGCTTATAGTCAGACATTAAAAAAAGAAAGAAAAAGGAAGTATTCACTGCCTTCCAAAGATAGGTACCAAAGGGGGAAAAGGAGTTAAAAGAAGAAAAGCAGATTAAGATTTTTTTTGAAGGTGGCGGGGGTAGGTAATTAGGCTTATTTATTTATTATTTTTTTAATGGAGGCACTGGGGATTGAATCCAGGACCTTGTGCATACTAAGCATGTGCTTACCACTGAGCTATAACCCCCCCCACCCAGGAGACTAAGATTTCTGAGTGGCAGATTTGGTTTTCTGCCTCAACAAATGTCATGAGAACATGCATTTGGGAAGAGGAGCTACTAGGGACCACTGGAAGGCATAAATGGCAAGATCAGCTCTCCTAAGGGAAAGAAACTAACACTGAGAGACCCAGACAGGCTAATGACTAAGGGACTGTACAAAGCTAGAAAACAAAACTTAGGACCACCTTGAAAAAGTTACAGTTGAGATAAAAGGATAATAAAATCAGAATCCTCTCAAAGCAAGTAAGGGAAGCTCCTGGAATCACAAGACCACACTGTGGAAAGACTAAGCAAAGCATGATCACCAGGCCTGGGACAAGTTAGGAAAGAGGAAAAAAAAAAAAATCATATTTGGGAGGGGAGTGGGCAGGGATAAACTGGGAGTTAGATTTGCAGATACTAACTGATAAGCATTGAATAGATAAACAAGTTCATGCTGTATAGCTCAGGGAACTATATTTGATATTTATAGTAACTTATGGTGAAACAGAATATGAAAATGAATATATGTATGACTGAAGTATTGTGCTGTACACCAGAAATTGATACACTGTAAACTGACTAAACTTCAATAAAAATATATATTAAAAAAAAGTCGTATTTGATGTTGCTGTCTCTTTCCTTCTGATTTACTATGCCTCACTTAAGTCAACACTTAATAAACATTCATATTTATTCAACAAGAACTTAATTTGTGCTTAATACTTAATAAGTGCTTCCTGAGCACCAGCACCTGGGTGTTATGATGAGGCCAGACCTGGGTCTGTGCTTTCATGGAGCTTATAGCAGTGTTCACAGCCAGCCGCCTGATAGCATAAGGGAATTAAGAGAAAGTTCCCTAGTTATACTCCAATTTTGGCACGGGTGGTGGCTTATTTTCAGTTTGCACACTCCCATTCACCTGGGAGCCAGGGTTCCTGAGGGCCGTCCTGCGCCTTCTCCTCATTTTGGTGACGTGGCCTGTCACCTCCCTCTCAGCTTGTTCCTGGCTGCCGATCTGTATCTCAGTCTTGTCACAAGAGGATGCAGAAAGTGGAATTTCATCCTGAGAAAGAGAGACATTCATCTGCCGTGTCCTGTGTATAGAGCTAAAATGCTCAGAAAGAATCAGAATTTAAACTGAATAAAAAAGGTATATTACATGTGCAAAAGATAATTTTAAAACTCCCTAGCATTAATTTATAGACAAAGAGAAGAATTACAGAGTATTCAAAAAAATCACATTTAACAATCCAAGCTAAGAAACTAGACTAGGAAAGCATTCAAAGGTATCTTTGTGTGAGTAAATAAGCAAATTAGTAAAGTGCATTAATTTATTGAATATCCACTATGTGGTAGGAAGTATGCTATTCTTAATAACAGTTACAGCTAATATTACATCAATATCAACACTGAGCTAAGTATTCATATGGATTATCTCATTTACTCCTCAAAGCCTGTGAGACAGGTACCAATCTCACCTGCAATTCAGTCAGGGAAATTTGAGGCTTAGAAAGCCCAAAGTGATTTGTTCAAGGTTAACATAAGGGAGTAAGGTACGAATAGCACTTGGACTATCATAAACTGAAAGTACAGAGCTCCATTATCAAAACAGTGTAGCACAGGTTCCAGAACATCTTCAACTCAGCTGCTTACGGAGAAATCATCGTATGATAATGGCACTTCCATTAAAAAATAATAATGAATAAATAAGTAAACCTAATTACCCTCTAAAAAAGCAAAAACAAAACAAAAAAAAGGAAAAAAAAAAAAAGAAATTCTCATTACAAAAAAAAAAAAAAAAAAATCACAGGAATAAATGAAGAGGGGAGCAAGAGCAGTAAGGGACATCCAGGTGGACTTTGCAGTCACCCAAAGTAAGGTCAGGATATGAGATGATGAAGAAGACAACAAGACAGTGAACACGGGAAAGCAGCCGGGACGTCAAGAGTTGAGAGACGAGAACTGGTCAGCATGGGTTCAAAGGAGCAGGGATATTTACATGACAGCAGAAAGATGTGATCTGGATCCCAGTTCCCAACTGTCTGGATAGACATCAAGAAGAAAGGAAAAAGAAAAAGGACAAACTGTCTTCACTATAGAAGTGGTACCCTCAGGTTACACATCCTGCTGGAATACAGAGACACTTTTAAAGTACTTATTCCCCTCTCACACCCATTAACACAGTACAGAACAAATCCTGTAACTGGTTTAGAAGCCTGTTAGTGTGACTCCTAGAGACGTCTTGTTTTAACCCCACACATCTGAACCACGGTATGTCAGTCTGGGAGGCCAACAATGACAAGGGAGGATGTGTTCACTCCTGAACACACCATGATGTACCTGTAACAGACTTGTATAAACCCAAGGCTGAAGAGGCACACCTGGTTCCAACAGGAGTCCTCAGCACACAGCCAGACTAACCTACATACAGAGCTGCTCCAACTCACGTAGTTAAGGCTGATCTATAGCAGGAGAATAAGGCACCCAGAAGGTCCAGCGTCACACCCACTTAGATGGGATCCACACCTGTGCACTCCCCAGGCGATGACAGGAGGTCCAGAAGCTTCCCCATCTGCCTGTTCTTGGTAACATTAGTGATCTCTTCGCCATGTATTTGGACTGTGCTGACTCCTTTCTGTAGCTTTAGATAAATAAACTTTGTCTATGTCAAGTCTTTAAGCTCACTACTGATAGATTTACCACTTAGGAATTCTATATCTGGCAGAATTTTGACTACAATTCTGCTCTTGTGAAATTTTTTCAAAATGGAATGGCCTTGGGGATGTTGAATTTGAAACATGACAGACCAGTTTTAATTTAGTCAATCAATTACCACCCAAAGTAAAATCTTGATTTCAGATGGCACCACAAGCATATATCCTTAACCATTTAAAAAACTTTTTTGGAATCAAAAGAATTTTGAATATTGAACATTTTTAAGAGTTAATAACCTGGAAGACAGAGAGCTACAGAGACTACAAAGACAAAGAGAAGAATTTAGATTTTCAGTACATGTTTATATTTACCTTTGTTCCCAGTTATGCTCTCCAAGGCCCAGTTCATTAAGGCCTTTGAACATTTTCCTGTATTCAAGGCAAGAGTCTGGCCCTAGTGAAGCACTCATCGATCCATTTAGGTGTCATGCCTTGTCAAACATCTCTGATGCGGGTCTGAAGCAGCCATCAGCAGTGGTTTACAGTTTACCACAAGTCACCTTCACAGTCCCTACTTCGTTTGATTCCCACTCAATTCAGGAGAGCAGACGTTATTTCCATTTTAAAGAGCAGAAAACTAAGAACCAAGGAGTTTGAGTTTTCCGAGGTCACATACACAGACAAGATGGAGCTGCTCCTTAACTGTGTTTTTCTGACTTCAGATCCAGTTCTTTCCCTACTTTTGCCATCTGGCATACATTTGACAACTAGTAATTAACCTTTGCATTTGTATGAGAACACCTTATTCAACAGAGTACTTGCCACAAGGCAGTTTTGTCCTTTATAATAATTATTATAAAAGGATTTACGATTAGCAATAACAATCTCTTTGGTAATAAACATGTCTTACATCATCACTAAGTATGTTTATCATTCATTAACTAAATGATTGTTTTGCTATTTAATAGGTGATGAAAATGTTACTTACCTGATTCTCATTTTCTTTTCTTGCTTCATTTTTAAGGTGGGCTTTTAAGGCTCTTAACAACTTGTCTGCCTGCAGAGAAGTTAAAGACTATCAGTAGAACCAAAATCAAATAAGCAAGAAACGTACATTGAACATTTTCTCCTGTTCTCACATTCATCAGATGTCCTCTGGGCAGTCTCGGGGACTAGGATGACCAAGATAGAATTGGTCCCTGTCGGCACAGATTTCACAGACAGGAAAGTGGCAATTACAACACAGTAGGGTCTGTGCCAAAGTGAGGATGCTCAGGTGTTATGCGAGGACACAGGAAGGCTGGGCCACCAGAGCCTGGACCGCTCAAGTAGACTTCAGCAGGTACCTGGACACACAGATCTAAGATAAAGACGTGAGGTCTCTAGCTGCTGAGGGCTGAAGGACAAAAAGGACAGAGTGGATATAGGGAAAAGGGTAAAGAAACAGCACAAGGAGGCAAGAATGAGTGGAGTTTGGAGAACTAAAGTTCCGTGTGGGCTGAAGCAGGGAGCTGTTGGAGGTGATGGTGAGAGAGAATGCTGAGAAGTGGGCCTGAAGCTGCCAGGCCTGGTAAGACTTCAGAGTATGAACGTTACCCTCAGGGCAAAGGCATTCTGAAGAGTTTGCAGGAGGGCAGTAGGTGACCAATTGTGTATTACTCAGAATGACAATGTGCACGATGGTCTGATGAGAGTAGGTGGAAGATAGGGAAATGAGTAGGACGCTATTGTAGGAAACCAAAGATGACTGTGGCTTGAGCTAGAACAGGGCTGAGGCCATACGGATGGCTTCCAAACTTTCCTAGGAAGCAAAATCAATGTGAACATAGGGGTTCAGGAGAAAATTAAATGTCAAAGAAGTCCAGGAAAGAAAGTGGTTTGAGCAGAAGGGAGTGTTCAATTATGCCAAATGCTACTGATGGGCAGGTGAAGAGAGATGGACCATGAGCTTTGTAAGATGCAGGCCGCATAAGATCAATTTCAGTAGAAAAGAACAGAGAAATTGGGTAGGAGATGAAGGACATAGGGTCAGGAGAGGGGTTTTGTTTTTCTTTTTAAAGATAGGTATCATCAAGACTCAATTGTGATAAAAAATGTTAAAAAAGAAAAAAAGAAAAGAAAGAAAAAAAATTGACACAACATTGTAAAATGATTATAAATCAATTAAAAAATGTTAAAAAAGGGGGGTGGAGGGTGGGAAGGGATAGACTGGGATTTCAAAATTGTAGAATAGATAAACAAGATTACACTGTATAGCACAGGGAAATATACACAAAATGTTACGATAACTCACAGAGAAAAAAATGTGACAATGAATGTGTATATGTCCATGAATGACTGAAAAATTGTGCTGAACACTGGAATTTGACACAACATTGTAAAATGATTATAAATCAATAAAAAATGTTAAAAAAACACATCTAGGAAAACATAGTTTAAATACTGTATATAAGATAATGAAAGTTAGTAATGCTCATTATTTAATAAAGTTTGTAAAGTACAAAGTAAAAAAAAAATGTTAAAAAAAAAAAAGAAAAGAAAAAAAGAAAAGAAAAGAAAAGGAAAAAAAAGACTCAATTGTGAGCGTTGTGGAAGTGAGCCAGCAGAGCAGGAGAGACTGATGCGGCAGGAAGGAATAATGACAGGATTGCAGCCCCAGAGCGGCAAAGGGGATCTTAGGCACAAATGGCAAGGCTGCCCTCAGGCATAGCCTTTTCTCGTAACATATAACAGGTGGAAGGCAGAGTATACAGGGACAGGTGCAGGCTGGCTGGAGGGTTTGGTGATGAAAAGATGAGGTAATTCTCAGATGATTCCATCTATTTTCCATGACCTTTGAGGAAAAGACATCAAGTGATAGAAGGGAGCCAATCTGCGGTGAGAAGATATGAAATAATTGTCCTCAATAATGGGAAAATTAACGACTATAAGGATGTGTCGGACAATCAAATAAATCATAAATTTATGGTCCCAAATGTAAACTAAGGAAGTTAGGTGATTTTCTCCAGCCAGGGTCAGCTGGTTAGGTACAGGCAAGGATTAAGCACACGGCTGGGTTTAATCAGATGTGGAGTTTTGCCAGATGAGGGAGGACAGCCGCAAGAAAGTGGAAGTAGCACCAGTCTTTATAGCCTAAGGCTGCAAGAATGAGAAGAGAAAAGGACCAGTGGCCATGTAATAAATCTTAGTAACTGATGCCTTCATTTTGCCTTACCATTAAGAGTAGTGTCTCAAAAGAAAGAATATCTTCTCTTCTAAATTTATTTTGAATGTTATCATACTGGTGAAATTTATTTAAATCTCATTCTGTTAAGTTTAGAAAATAATCAAATCTTGATAAGAGGTATGTACTTGGAATTTTAAAAAAGCAATTGATTTAATAAGCTCCTAAGCTGTACCAACTGTAGATAATTTAAAACATTTTAATTTTGGAAGATTTTAAATGCATACAGAAATAGAGAATAGTGCAGTGAACCCCCATGTATCAACTAGTTTCAACAGGTTACCAACATCGTGCTGTTCTTACTTCATCTAGCCCTCCCCTTTTTTTTTCCTGGAGTATTTTATAGCAAATCCCAGGTATCATAACAGTTTACCTGAAACTATTTGGTATGTATTTTCTTTCTTTCTTCTTTTTTATTAAACATTTTTTTTCTAGGTATGTATTACTAAGAGGCAAGGACTTAAAAAAAAAACATAACCACAATCACACACAATAAAATGAATAATACTCTTGTATACATCTATCAAAATTCATCAAATTGTACATCTGAAATGTGTAGTTTATTGTACAGGAATTATACCACAATAAAGGTATTAAAAATAAAATAATACCTTAATATAATTTAATACCTAGTCCAGGTTTAATTTCCTCCAATCACCTCAAAAGTGTCTTTTTATAGTTGGTTATAATAAAGCCTTGTATAGTTAAATTTGTCTAGGAAATAGTACCTCTCAACAAATATTTATTGACACCTACTATGAGCCAGATATCGTATGCTAGGCAGGCAATGGGGTCTGCAGTGACAAGAAATATTGTACTACTCCATTTCTATAAAAACACGTGATTAAATGGCTACCCCAGATCAGGTCCCTCAAGAGACCATGATAGGTGGGATTTTCAGAAAAAGATCTAACTTGCAGTAGTGCTTCAGAGATCCAAATGGCTGAGCCTTAAGGTTGGCCAGAACTCTGAACTCATGTAGGAAACCTCCACCATTAACTCTTGACAAAGGAACGACCCTCTGGTACATTATTCTAGCACTGCCAGCAAGCGCTTGTAAATAGTTGTTCTGAATAAATTATTCAGGACGTTCCCAAATAAAATGTATTGCACTTAAGGCTGTAAGGCGTTCCAAGGTGGATGAATGAGATCCCTGTTCAAGGAATTTAACTTTTAGTAGAGAAGAGAACATACCTACACAAATAACCAGAGGGCAAGGGGGAAGCCTGCAAATGCTCAGAGATTACTTGAAATTATACCTCCTTAAAGGCGCAGAGTATTCCTGGGATTACTGGGGTGGCAGACTTCTGGTCAAGGAAATGAAGAGGAGGGGACGAAGTGCCAAGGCAGAGATGACCTTTCAGTTGGATTACTAAGAGTTATAATATATAATATATTATGTATTATATAATATTTGATTCCAATATATAATAATTGGAACTTATTCATGCAGACAAAGAAGAGGGAGAGAAAAGGGATGTGAGGCCAAAGGATCAAAATTAGCAAAGGCAGAAAGATGGGCAAAGAGGCCAAGTGTTCAGGGACCGGTACAGTTTGGATGCTGCCTTGGATAAAAGATTCCAGCCAGCCTGCAAAAAACTTAGGGGATTTAAGCTAAAGAATTAAGGCTTTGTTAATGAAATATTGAAGAGCCATTAAATACTATAGCTCAGAAATATCTCCAAAGATAGTCCTTTATCATTCAGCCCCAACTGGTGACTGGGCACTGATTGTTTTGTATAAACCAATTAAAAACATTCGTGAGGACTGATTTAGGCATTCATTCAGTAAATACTACAGCCTGCAGAACACATCTCCAGAGTGTACATTAGTATTACTGGGAAAACTCCACTAGAACATATAGAGCTCCTTCCCCTCCAAAATCCCCACATTTTCCTCCAAACGTTTTGCAGTCTCGGAGTAAAAGACTTTACCAGTTTCGAAAAGAACACTACCACTACAGCGATCAATAGAGGAACAATCATACTAGATCAGGGCTGAGTTATAAAAGTTTATCCACGGGGGGAGGGGCCCCCTAAAAGTCATCCTTTCTTCCAGGACCCCCAATAAAGCAGCAAAATATTTTGGTCTCTATTACAATTTATAGAAATGTTGGCCGTTTGGAGTTTCCAGAAGCCAAGGCAATTATTTCCGCGACTGCCTAACAATTAATCGTCATTAGACACAACATCCTTTTAGCTTTGTGCGCCTGTGTTTCCTAATTGACACCCTGGTAAGTTTTATATAGAGAACCTCCAATAAAACAAAATCAAACAAACCCTTTTGGAGCCGGGGCCTTTGCGAGCCCCCAGAAAAGTCAGCCTTAATATAAGGTGAAAACTATAGCTCCCTTTCAGTTCTGCAGAGTTAGTGGCGCTCTTGAGTGAGCCCAATCTACCGTCCCAAGGCCGGGACAGCCGCCTCAGGCCTCCGGGGTTCCCGCTCGGTCCCCTCCCACCGCGTCTCGTAGAGGCCGCTCGCTCATCCTACCCGACCCGCCACCGGCCTGCGCCACCGGCCCCGTACCCTCAGGTTAGCTCGGAGGCCCAGACTCTTGGCCAAGTTCTGCAGGTCACTGTACTTGAAGGAGTCCAACTCCTCCAAGGAGGGGACGGTCATGGCGAGCTGCAGTCCAGGTGACCGCGCAGAGGAAGCGCCGTCCAATCCCAGAAGCGCCGTCCAATCCCAAAAGCGCCGTTCAAAACTCTGGCGCCACTCTAAGCGTTGACCAAACCGGTTTTTATAGAGAGTTTAAATTAAGAATGCTGCACTTCCATTGGTTAAAAATGCTTCAAGGGCGGGGCCTCCTGGTGTTGACCAATAGAAAGGCTGATTTCCCCTCCATCAGACGCACATTCTTCCCCACGCCTCACCAACAGCGAGGCGCCAAAGGGCGTATCCAGGCAACGAGTGCGCAGCAGAGCACCCCCGCTCACGTTGTCCAATGAGGGCGCAGGAACCGAGCTTGGGGCGGGGCCTGGTGCGTCTTTGAAACGGAGGCGCGGGCTGCAAAAAGATGGCGGCTCGGCCGCGGAGGCACCGTTCCCGCTATGCGCAGCTACCGCGGGGTGACTTTTGTGATGGCGCTAAGAAGACGGTTGACGAACCTTCTTTTACGACTTCCATGGAGTGGGACACACAGGTGGTGAAGGGGTCTTCGCCGCTCGGCCCCGCAGGGCTGGGGCCGGAGGAGCCGCCATCTGGCCCGCGGCTGCCGTCGTGGCTGCAGCCCGAGAGGTGCGCCATGTTCCAGTGCGCGCAGTGCCACGCCGTGCTCGCTGACACTGTGCACCTCGCCTGGGACCTGTCGCAGTCCCTCGGGGCCGTGGTCTTCTCCAGTGAGTGGGCGCGGCGTCTGGGGAATGCGTAGCGGGCGGAGGAGGTGTTGCCAACTTTCTCACGTGGTGACCGGCTGGGGATGAAAACGGGATGAAAATTGGAAGGAAATAAACTCCTTTGCCAGGAGTGGAGGCGACTTTTCATGATTTTTGTGGCCCTGATGAGTCTCTCTGGAGGGGAGAGGTTTTCTCTTTCAGTGCCTCACAGGTAGCCATTCTGACCCGTGTTTGTCTTCCTAGGAGTCACAAATAACGTAGTTTTGGAAGCTCCCTTCCTAGTTGGCATTGAAGGTTCTCTCAAAGGCAGGTACGTACTGAGAATTCCCGATCAGGTCTTTATAGTCATTTTCTGACTTAGATTGAGGGGCGTGGAACCGAATTGCATGAGGAGAAAATTTCTTCCAATCTTGCACTAGAAGAAAAGTTTATTCCGTCTATAAAGTGTATTTGAAGGATGCTCCTTTTATCTGATTGAGTCTTGTACAAACTTGATGTACTAATGAAATGGAGAAGTTGTATTTGCTTGTAGGTTTTAAGGTCTTTGTGAGAGCCACATCTCCCTAGTGGCTAGTGCAGGTGAAGTGAGTCTAAGAAAGATGTATCTAGCAGGAGAAAAAGGAGAAAATTACCTTTAGGTGTATAATGAGAATCACTTAATATAAACTACAATCTTTTGACATAACTAGGACTTTTAATTTTGCATTTAACCTGGAATTTGTAATAAGTTACGGCAGGACTCATTCTACTATAGCCCTGGGAACCTGGGGATAAACAAATGTTGAATGTTATGTACTTGAATACTGCCTGGTAAACGTTCTATCTTGCCTGTAATATAATTTACAAGTGACAACAAAGTGCTCAGTGAATTCAGTAGTACAAAGCTCTTTGATATTCAGTGTTGGTTTTAACAGCAGGACAAATCATTCTGACTATGGTTTGGTTCAGTTTTAGGGTTAGAGTACATATAGGAATTCTTAGTTGCTTTACTCAGTAACCAGGAAGAGTTCTGCAGTTCCTCTTTCCCACCTGAAATATACCCCCTACCCTTGCAGGAATGTCCTCTTCCCACCCGAAGGAAACAGAGAGGGAAGGGAGTGGTGGCCTGCCTGGTATTGGTTTATCTGGGGCCAGAGGCAGAAGCTCTCCGAATATCTTCTTAGGAAGGAGGATAATGTATCCTGAGCCCAGCTGTCCCATACTGCAACCACTAGCCACATGGTAGCTATTGAGCACTTAGAATATAGCCATTCTGTTTGTTTTGTTTTGTTTCATTTTTTGGAGGGGTGGTTATTAGGTTTATTCATTTTAACGGAGGTACTGGGAATTGAACCCAGGACCTCGTGCATGCTAAGCCGGCACTCTACTGCTGAGCTATACCCTCCCCTGTAGCCATTCTGAATTGAAATATTCTGAGTGCAAAATATACACCAGATTTTGAAAACTTGGTCCAAAAAACTAAATGTTAAAAATGTTGATTACATGTTGAAATGATATTTTTGCATATTGGGTAGCATAAAATATATAAAAACTAATTTCACCAGTTTCTTTTAACTTTTTTTAGCAAGACTAATAGAAATTGTAAAATTATGTGGCTCACATTCTTAATAGACAGTACAGATCTATGTGGTTTAAGAAACACTGGAGGGAAAGTCCCATGTGTTTGTATATTTTTGGAATAAGGAAAGCCGTGGAACTCAGCAGGAAGAGATTTATTATCAGGAATTGGCTCACTTGATTATGGGGGGTGAGAAGCATCTATACCTGGCAGGCTGGAGACACAGGAGAGCCAAGGGTTTAGCTCTAGTCCAAGTCCACAGACCCATGAGAGCCAAAGGTGTAAATTCCAGTCCAAAAGCCAGTAGGCTTGAGACCCAAGAAGAGCTGACCTTTCAAGTCCAAAGGCAAGAAAAACAGACCAATGTCTCAGCTCAAGGCAGTCAGGCAAGAGGAGTTGCCCTTTATTCATGAGAGGTCAGCCTTTTTGTTCTATTCAAGTCTTCAACTGAGTAGTTGAGGGCTACCCACAATAAGGAGGGCAGTCTGCTTTACTCAGTCTATGGATTCAGCTGTTAATCTCATTCAAAAACACCCTCATAAACACATTCAGAATAATGTTTGACCAAATAACTGGAAACTCTTTGGCTCAGTCAGCTGATGCATAAATTTAATCATCACTTGTTAACTTAGCATCCACATGCATCTCATAAAACTATCCTTAGTCTACAAATAAAGACAGTAACAGGGTCATAATCCTTGCTAACATGGACAACTGTCCTGCTTACAACTGAAAATGCACTAATCCCTCCTCCAGAAAAGAAGGTAAAGTCCTTAAGTGATACTTTTCTCCTTGATATCTCATAACTTAAATACTATGATATACAGTTACCAATACTTCAATATGATGATAAAAAGTCATTACATATTATGTTATACGATAAAGGAAAAGAGAGGGAATAAAACTGATGAACACACACATATATGAACATATTCATAACAAATAAAAGATATTCATAAGTTACATTCCTTGTTTCTGTAACTGCTCACATGGTCATAGCTGGTATTTAAAACTCTTCTTCCACTGTCCATTCTGTGTTCCTTTTGTCTTCAGCAAGCACTCAGCTGGTCATATTTCTTTACCTGGTGTGATGATGCAAAACTTCATTCCTGGGTCATTAGCAGACTAATATTCATGAAAATATTTGTTTTGTATTACATGCTAAGTATAATTTTGGGATTTCTGTACATTTTGCTCTGTGCCATATATTAGTTTCTGTGAGACATTTGTCTGTAGGTACTGTGCTTTGTCTGATATAATTTAATTCCTGCATAGGAATTAATTCAGATTAATGCAACTTTATTTCATTGCTTGATTTTTGGTTACTATATTCACAGAAAAACAATATGCATGTGTGGTGTGGGACTTTATTTACCAATAAATTGAGTATATTTTGTTGCTTGGTTTTCTTTAGTATCCATTGATACAAATCTGGGGTTTTGTTCTTTTTTTTTTTTTTTTTTTAATTGAAGTATAGTTGATTTACAGTGTTGTGTTAGTTTCTGGTGTATAGCATAGTGATTCAGTTATACGTATATTCTTTTTTGTATTCTTTTGCATTATAGGTTATTATAAGCTATTGAATATAGTTCCCTGTGCTATACAGTAGGACCTTGTTTATCTGTTTTATGTATAGTGGTCTGTATCTGCTATTCCCAAACTCCTAATTTATCCCTCCTCCCCAGCCCCTTTCCCCTTTGGTAATCATAAGTTTGTTTTCTATGTCTGTGAGTCTGTTTCTGTTTTGTAAGTAAGTTCATTTGCATCATTTTTTTAGACTCCACACATAAGTGATATCATGGTGTTTGTCTTTCTCTATTTAACGTACTTCACTTAGTATGATAATCTCTAACTCCATCCATGTTGTTGCAAATTGCATTATTTTACTTTTTTATGGGTGAGTAGTATTCCATTGTGTGTATCACATCTTCTTTATCCAGTCATCTGTCCATGGACATTTAGTTTGCTTCCATGTCTTGGCTATTGTAAATAGTGCTGCTAGGAACATTGGGGTGAATGTATCTTTTTGAATTGGAGTTTTCTCCAGATATATGCCCAGGAGTGGGATTGCTGGATCATATATGGTAACTCTACTTTTAGTTTTTTAAGGAATCTCCATATTGTTTTCCATAGTCGCTGCACCAAATTACATTCTCACCAACAGTGTAGGAGGGTTCCCTTTTCTCCATACTCTTTCCAGCATTTATCATTCATGCTTTTTAATGATAGCCATTCTGATGGTGTATGGTGATAACCTCATTGTAATTTTGATCTGCATTTCTCTGATAATTAATACTGAGCATCTTTTCATATGTCTGTTGTCCATCTTTATGTCTTTATTGGATAAATGTCTGTTTAGGTCTTCTGCCTGAATCTGTTTATTTTTAGCCATGCAATTATTATACTTCATTAGTACTTTTTTGCTGCACAGTATATTATGTTTATACAAATAATTCTTCCCTTTACCAACCTACTTTAAATTGCTTTCAATTGCATGCATGATGAAACAGTTAATTTTTTTCTTAAAACATTTCTTTGTAATATTTGGATTTGTCTTATATCCCAGCATATAAGGTTAAGTGACTTACCCAATTGGTACAGTCAGAACTAAAATCAACATTTCCTGATTCTTCATCCAGAAATCCTTCAGACGATAAAGGAAAAGTAAATAGGTGGTTTGCTAGGATAATACAGTTTCTTTTCTTTCTTTTGCATTTTTAGGTAATTTTTGCATTGTAGGTAATTTTTTAAGTTAATTTTTTGTTATATCTGCAAGAGAAAAATCTTGAGTTCCATTAATAAATTGCTTAGTAAGCCCTAATCAATTTGATTATTTTACTTCAACTGGAAATTGGTTTAATGGTAGCTAATTTATATGGTCATGTGTAGTTTTATATGTTTAATGTTAATCTGATTAGTTAGCCCTTTTTCTGCTTTTCTCATATAAATTGCTGTAGTGAAGTGACAGTTGTACATCCATGACTGCTTTTATGGCCAGAATCCACAGGGTATCTGTAATCTAGGGTGTAATTATATTAAAATCTGAGTTAACCTTTTTTTAATGTGACATTTCTTCAGTCTCATTCCTATATAGCCTAGTTTTTAGGAATGATTCCAGAGACTGGTTATTTTGTATTTGTTCTCTGCTTTTCTTTCTTACCCATATTCTGTTTTCTTCCTCCAGCACTTACAACCTTTTATTCTGTGGTTCGTGTGAGATTCCCATTGGTTTCCATCTGTATTCTACCCATGCTGCCCTGGCTGCCTTGAGAGGTCACTTCTGCCTTTCCAGTGACAAAATGGTGTGGTGAGTAGACTTAGATAGTCTTAGATTTCAAATAAATTTTAAAAGATCTTCCAGAAAAGGCAGAATGTTTGTACAAAAGAAGATGCTAAAGCCAGGCACTGTCTCTTACAAAAAAGATGGCAGTGGGATGAAAATATAGTCTCATAACATTATAATCATTTTAGATGTTCTATAATCATACCATGTGTTAATGATCATACCATGGAATAATTGAGAGGTTATTCCTTCACTACAGGAACTTTTGGAAGGTACGTTTTTGTAAAATAACATTGTAGTAGACACTTTTTAGGTTTGTGCCCAGCCCATCTTCCTTCCATAGTGTGGGACCTTATGGCCATATGTGTGACCTGTGTGACATCACTCCCAGGTGATGGATGGGATCAAGAATGGGGACCTGAGCCAATCACGCTTTCTACCCTAAGACTTTGAAATAAGGACCCAGAGATATTGGTCATTTGTAAATGGTACTGGTGCTGAAGCTGGGAAGTGAAAGTTCCAGGTTTAGAGTGGATATTTTCTAAGTTATACACGTAGATGCAGAGAAATTTTGTCTGCAGAAAAAGAATGAAGCAGATACACAATGAAAAGTAAAATATTGACCATGTGGCCTCATGAAGTAAGAAAAAGTTCCTTATTGGCTGTTCTTTCTTGTGGATTACTTTGATTCTTATATCCCTAAATATAAATTCTACCATTTACTTAAGCTTTTTTTTATTATAACAAACTGAAATATCCTTCAAAGTCTTTTCTTGATCATTAAAAACAAAAAAACAAAAACAGCCATTGATGATATAATTTGTGCCAGTTTGTACCACCATGCTTACCTCACTGAGTTCTTAATATAAGAAAGTGGGGGCTTGGAGACATGGAGGAGCTGAGATTTGAATCCATGTCTTAATTCCAAAGCTCATTTTCCATTCATAAAACAGAAAGCTTCCTTTTTCTCATTTAATGTGCTTAGATAGGTGTTTCTAGCTGAGTTACAAATGACTGAGCAATAAAACTTATAAATAAAGCCCACCCTTTACCGTGGGGTTGTTCAGTGTGCATCAGGTATACCATTTGTTCTTCAACTTAGATTTCAACAGGAAATATGTACTTGAGGTGGATTGATATTTTTCTTCCAATTTCTAGTTTCTTCTTAAATAATTTCTATTTAGAATTAGGTTTAGAGAGATTGGGAAAAGTATTTCTGAATGTGTGCTATTTAGTAACCTCAAATCTTTTTAAAAACAGTTTAAGTAAGTATTTAACCAAACTGTAATTGAGTTTTTGCTTAGGGAAGTAAGGTTTTAGTAACAAAAAATTTTAATATAAAGTTGAAAGGCATTATTGGATTTTAAGTCATTTCTTAATCTTTAAAATGAGGAGTTGGACTCAGGTTGGTATATTCCTTTTGGTTAAGTAGATATGAGGAAAGTATAGCTAGCATGAGGCTGGGAATATGATAAATCTATGTCTGTGAGTAGCAGTTAGGATGAATTTGGTAGCTAGTAACAGAAAACTGAAGTGTGGCTTTACCAAGTACAGGGTGGGGCAGTTGGCCACTCCAGGAATGTTCCAGTGGCTCAACCACGACAAGGTTCTGGGTCAGCATCTCCAGTTCTCTTGTCCCTTTCCTGTTGGATCAATGGCTGCTGTAGGTATAAGCATTACATCCACAGATAGTAGCATCCAAAACTGGAAGGAAGAGGATACATGAGAAGTCTGGGAACACAGGGATTGGTCTCCTTTTATCAGCAAAAATTCCCTTATCATTGGCAGAACTGTCACATGATTGCCTCAAGCTGGGAAAGCAAATATGTGACTTGCCACCGTTGGCCTAGATCAGTTACTATTAATCTTTTAGGACTGGGCACTCTGTTGCCCTCAACAAAGTCTGGGTTCTGTTAGCAGGAAAGATCTGAGGAATGGCTATGGGGTAGGACCAACAGTATTTGTCACAATGTGATTATTTTTCTTCTGTGCTACATGATCTACTGGTGGAGTGTGACACTTATACTCATCACAATTATTCATATGATCCTGGTTTTTTTGTCTTTAGTTTGTCCCAGCATAATTTTGGCTCATGTATGCCTGGCTGACAGGGGGTGAGATGAGGTACAGAGTCTCTTTGATGACTTGCTAATTGAGAATGCTTTTCCTACAAAATACATTATGAATCTTGAAATGGAAATCAGTAAGAAGGCAGTCTTAGTTTGACAGATAACTGCACGTTTGGCTCCTTGATAATCTTAACTGTTGTATTGTACTAATATTTTCTCTATTTTTTATCTAGCTACCTCTTAAAAACAAAAGCCATAGTAAATGCATCTGAGATGGATATTCACAACGTACCTCTACCAGAAAAGGTTGCAGAGGTAAAATTTTATGCTGGTTTTGTGTTTCCTTTAATATAGACAACTCCTGATAATCTGTACCTGTAAACTTGGGGGCACTGAAATGGTGGGTACTCCAACAATCCTTTATGCTTGCTTTGACATTCTGTATTGAATGTGACACAAAGCAAAATATTAAAGCCTTATTGTCAGGTCTGGTTCAGGAGGAGGTGGAGAGCTGCTGAGCTGTGCATTCCTATACCCTCCTCTCTGTGCTGGGAATAGACACCAACATCCTTCATAGGTCTGTCCTATTTGCAAGCACCTTATGCTTAGATGTCTCAGAGAAGAGTGGTGAAACCATCATTACGAATTCTTATTTAAATGAATTTTACTAGGGTGTGATGGTTTTGAGGTGAAGAAAGCAACCTTGTTTTGGTAGCTTGCTGACTCATTTTGAGTGGAAATTTGGCTATAACTTTACTACCCTCAGAAGAACAACCTTAGAATTTACTGTTGGTTTTGTTATTAGCACTGTTCATAGTTTATTCTTTGCTAATTACCCATTTAGTAATCAGGGCATTTATTTGCATCATTAACTAAGCTCATGAAACCATGTTTTAAGCCAGGAATTGGCAAATGTTCTGTAAAGGACTGGATGACAGATATATAAAGCTTGACCATTCAGTCTCTACTACTCAACTCTGGCACCATAGAGCAAAAGCAGCCATAGCCAATATATAAACAAATGGATATAGCTTTGTTGCAATGAAACTTTATTAAAACAAATGGGCAGCAGGCTATCATAGTTTGCCAACCCTTGCTCGAAGCAACTAAGTTGATGAGGAGGGTAAATAAATACTGTGATTAGAAATAATTTGTATGGGAGATGAGTTCCAGAATGGTGGCCTGATGAGCTCCATGGACCCATCCCCAACAAATCAGCTATACCTGAAGAAAATTATAGAGAAAACAGCATCTTAAGTCTGTGGAAACTTTCCCCAAGGAATAAAGCAAACAAAGAGACATTTATTCAAGAAAATCTACTAAACTTGGTAAGAGCAGTGAGTCTGTGGCATTTGAGCCACAAACTGCCTCCTCCCTCCCTTCCCTGCCCCTCCAGCTTAGAGGGAGGCAGGCTCCATCTGGGCAGATGTGGCCAAGAACACAGAGATCCTTATTCCCTAGCTCCCAGCTGAGGGCTGTGGTATCTTCCCAGGAGGGGAAGGTTACCAGCGTTTCTCATCAGAGGGTTTATATTCCAGGCAAGAACAGCAATGTGTAGTGTGCAAGTTCTGCCACAGACACAGTAGGCTGAGTTCTGGAAACCCATTCATCCTTGCCCCACCTTGCTTGTAGGCTAGACATTTCATGCTGGCAGAGGCAAGCTGAGAAGGCCAGAAGCTACTGCCTCTGCCCAGCACCCTGCTTGTCAAGCAGCGGTGTTATTTTGAGAGACATTACCCCCACCCCAGTTTGGAAGCCTAGATTTAGACAGATTGTTTTAAAAAAAAATTAACTAAAAAAGCTCTGAAGCTCTCCCAAGGGAACTAACTTTATTTAAAACAGAGTGTGGGGATGTTCACGTCTAGGGGTGCTGCCCAAAACAGTGGAGATTTTGGTGGTGAGCAATTAAGAGGAAGCTGGTAGTCCGTGTGAGCAACAAGCTAAACCACAGACAAGTTAGAAGTTTATGAGAGAGAATCAGAGAAACTGCTAAGAAAAGCCCTCCTGGGGTTAGAACAACAACAAAAAAAAGAACGGCCTTAAAGACTACCCTTACAAAAAAAAAAACCAAACTTCTCTTAAAATGGTCCTGATTTTAATTGGATTAGACTATGGAGCAATTTATGTCCCAGGGCACCGTTAAAATAGAGCAGTGAAGGCTGATAGCTGGGTGTGATATCAACAAAGGCAGCCAGTTTATACAGAGATCAGGGAAAGAAACAGTCAAAGAAGGCTCTGCTAAAACCACTGTTACCCCAGAGTGACTGCACAGGCCCAAAGCTGTGTCCTCTGAGGAGTGCCATCAGAGGCTGCACACTGTGAGGGAAATAGGTATCAATAAAATAGTCTAGCCAACTACCAAACAGATAAGCAAAAAACAACCACTACAAGCCAGGAGGTGAATGGGGGGTGTTTAGTATCTGGAGTTGCTACAATATATTACTTAAAATACCTGGTTTTCAATAAAAAATTAGGAGACACACAAAGAAAGTCTGACCCATACACAGGATAAAATGTAGGCATCAGAAACTGCATTTGAAAAGGCCCAGATGTTGGGACTTTGCAGACAAAGCCTTCAAAGCAGCAATTAATAATATGTACAGAAAACTAAAGGAAACCATGCTTAAAGAAGTAAAGGAAGGTATGATGACAATGTCTTATTATAGAGGATATCCCTTAGGAAATAGAAATTATTTATTTTTTTAATGGAAATCTCGGAGTTGGAAAGTACAGTAACTGAAATGAAAAATTCCCTAGAGGGGCTCAACAACAGACTTGAATTGGCCAAAAAATCAGCAAACTTGGAGATAGACTGATGAGATTTGCAGTCTGAAGAGATTTGCAATCTGAAGAAGAGAAAAAAAGAAGAAAAATAAACAGCCTAAGAGAACTACTGGACCATCAAGTATACCTCTGTTTTTGTAATGGGAGTACAAAAGGGAGAGGAGAAAGTAGAAAAAATGTTCAAGGAAATAATGGTTGAACACTTCCTGAATTTGATGAAAAACAATCTGTAAGTTAAAACCTAAGCAAGCCCAGGTAGGATAAATGCAGAGAGATCTATACCCCAACATGTAGTAAAAACGCTGAAACATAAAGACTGAAAAAATCTTGAAAGCAACAAAAATGATTCATCATGTCCAAGGGCACCCAAATAAAATGAATGGGCTCTAGAGTGACCTGTTTAAGCAAAATTTCCTGGTGAATTCTGGGTATTCACAATTGTACCTTGGATCATAAAAAGTAGACTTAGTGTGCTATGCAGATTATGTCAGAAGTAAGATTTGTTTTACTTCAACAGAAGACTTACCCATGACTGAGTTGAGTACATGTTGTCTGCTGAGTAACACCACTAAGTTTGGTTCTGGGTATAGGTATTCTAAGCTGAAAGAACTATTGAAAATTAGTTACAACAAACATCTGTTCTAAACCCAACAACCAGAGCTACTTCGGAAGACCATTAGCACAATAGTAAAGAAACACATTTTTTACTGTGAACAGAGGGAAAAAAGTTAGATTCTCATCACTGGAATAAAAGGGAAAGACTGGTTAATGCTTCTATCTCTGCAGGCTTTCTTATCCCATTCTTCCCTTCTCCAAGTTCTGGAGTTTAAATTTGTTGTTAAGGGCTAGGAAAGAGGGAGACCAAGAAGCAGTGATGCTCAGCAGTGGCTGGTCTTTTTCCACATGAAACTTTATCTGTCACCTTATTGTGCTCTAGGTTTGTTGAGTAAAGTTCTTTCAGAAATAGAAGAAATGTACTAATGAAATGTGTTGCAATATTGCCAGCTCGCAACCACTAGCTTAAATGTGAAGTGGCTTCTAGAAACTGCAGATTGAGGGTTAATATTAAGATGCCCTGGTATCTATTTATTTCTCTTCCCAGCTGAAAGAGAAGATAATGTTAATGCACACTCGCTTAAATTCACTGATGGAGATTCTGAAGGAAGTGACTCCTGACCAGTCCAAGCTAGCAAACTGATCCAGAGTCAAAGCTTGAATATCCATGTCAGGCCTTATGGCTGTCTTCAACAACAGGTGCTGTTTGTTCACTTCTCAAGAAAGATCAACTTAAGGAATGGATGGGAAATATATTTTATTATGTTCACCTCTAAGCTGATTTTCCATGACTTGTGAAGCTATTTCTAGAGGATGAGAAACTAAGGAGACTTCTGTCTAGGTTTCATAGCTATTTGTCTTAAGAACTTATTTTAGCTTATCAGCTTCATAATACTTACTTCTGAAAACATCTTTGACTACAAATTTAGTTAAGAGGCAATGTCCCATGAATGCTCTGATCTAAAGATGCATAGTTGGCCTGGAAATAGAGTTGTATTTATGTTGACTACTCTTCCTACACAGAGCAATTGTTAAATAAATACTGAGAAAATCATTTTTTTCTTATGTAAAATACAGGTACATACATATTCTGTTGGTAATGTTAACTGGATAATATATACTTGTCTTTCTCGTTTCAGTTATAAACTGAGCTTAACAGGGTAATAATGAAAGGAATGATAAAAACATCATTCACTGAAATGTTTTTTCTCATATTTTGCTTTATATAGCATTGTGGCTCAATAGCTTATATTATTCATTTAATAAATATTTATAAAGTATTATGCTAACCACTGGGAATAAAAAATAGCAAAACCAGCCACTCTCTATCCTGCATTTATAATCTAGTCAGAGATGGATATTCAGATAACCACATGAAGATATATGTAAAATCACAACTGTAGGAAGGGCTTTGAAGAAAAGGGACATACAGATAAAAACACACATAGCAGGTAACTGACCTGGTCTGGGGGGTCAGGGAAGGCCTCTCTGAGGAAGTGATGATGTTTCAGCAGTGGTCTGAAAGATGCGTAGGAATTAACAAGGTAATGGAGGGACCAGCCTGTACAAAGGCCCTGTGAGGCCCTTACAAGAAGGCCTATAGAGTTGCAAGTGTCCAGAAACCAGAAGGTACAAGCCTCACTGGCCTCCTGAAGGATGTTTTTTTTTTTTTCCCCAAAATAATGGGACGCCCTTAAAGAATTTTAAAGGCCTTTGTCAGGATCCGTTTTTTTAGAACCTTATCATGGTTGTCCTGTGGAGAATGGGTAGGAGGGCGTGCCAAGCATACCACTAAGGAGGGGCTGCTACTAGCATAATCACGAGATGATATAGTTAAGGTGGTTCAGATGTAGCTAATTTTTTAAAATAGCAGATTCTTTCCATTTTAGACTGCATAAAGGATTATTTTCCTTTAAAAATATTTTAAACTGGAGAAAATGCTGACTTGCTTTATGCTTGTGAGTTGCAAAACTTGGTTTAAGGGTGAAGCCTCTGGCAACAACCAGTACTAGAAAAGCTCTTGTTTTCTACTCCTAAGGAATGAAAGCTACTAATACTATATTGAATACTATGTTGAATATATTGGGGTTTTTATTGTGTGTAGGTATGTCTGCCTCAACATATTTCATTTATCTAAATTAAAAAGCTATTTTCCTTAACTTCTGGATTTGCTGTTCTGGTAGACTTTCAATAGAAAATTAAATGCTTGAACTTGGCATCAAATTAAGCTGGCTGGTTTAAATAGATTTTTCCCCCCAAGTACATTTTACATGTTTACTCTAGAAAAAAATTCAGATATAGATGTGTGACAAAATAACAAGTAAAAGTACACTCCCCCTTACATTTCTGAGAGGCACAATATAGCATGCTGGGAAGTGAGCAGCCTTTGGGGCCAGATGATTTGGATTCAGATTGTGACTTCGGTACTTATTAGCCATGAACTTGAACAGTTTACTTAATGTCTACTTGTAAATATGGATTAAAAACCAACTAGGGCTATAGTGAGGATTAAATGAATTAATACACCTAAAGCTTAGCACAGAGTAAGTCCTCGATAAATGTTGTTATAACCTTCATGCATGCGGACATATATAGACATAAAACAAAGGCAATTATGTTTTTCACATTATTCTGCAACCTGCTTCTCGCACAATGTATGTCACGGACAGCTTTCTATACCAGGCCACACAAATTATTTAACATTTACACATGAGTCAATCATGTATCAGAATTTAACCATTCTTGTATTGGATCCTTGTACGTATCTTTACATATTTGTCCTGGTATTTCTAGGGGGGTGATCCCAAAAGTGGGACACAGTCAAAGGGCATGTACATTTACTGTTTTGATATTATGCCTTCTATAAATGTTATACTAATTGATACTCTCACAGATGGTTGACTTTTTTTTTTCAACAAGCTTTAGTGGTATAAGAGCTCCTCTGGAAGTCTAACATCAATAGTAAGGACTTTGATATTAACAGATTCCAAAGCTACTCTACTGTAGTTTGATACCATTTAGCACTGTATATATGTTGAATAAAAGTGTTCTCAAAATTCCATGTACTTATAAGAACAAAAAAATTACGTATTGAAAGTCCCTGAGTTGTACACTTTTGAGCTCCTTAATGGCAGAGAACATCTCAATTTTTGTAATGCCAACATCTAGCACAGTACCTGGGACTGGCGTATGTCTGTAAGTGTATGTTAAATTAATAGTCTCCTAAATCAAAGGAGTGATTACATTAGTTGTCACACCACAAAAACCACATAACTTTTGTTCCTCTCCATTTGACATTGGCCAATCCCAAGGAAGTTTGTAACATCTTTCTCATTTTAAACCTGAAAAAATTCCTTTCCCCTCACTCAAAAAGGATCTCTTCTTAATGTTAAAAACCTCTTTAGTTAACTTACCCAATATTTAAATACTAAATATAAAGCCTTCTTTTACATTTACTTTATAAATTTCAGATAGGAAGGATTCTCTGCAAGTTGTATCATTATCAAACTTAGCTCTATTTCCTTAGCAGAAACTAAACATTTGCTCATAGACCTAGCATAAGGTTGGTCCTAAAGGTAAAATAGGAATGGTGTAAGGGTATAAGTTTAAATGGGGTTCCTCTTTGTTCCCTTGGACTATACCAGAAACTGCCACATCTTGGTATCAAGAAACCCAAGCCCTTTTGTCTTTTCTTCTTTTCATTTGAAGCCTACTTCAGCACATGTCTGCGGAGAGGCTCCTTCCTCCATCTCCGTAACTTACTGCATTAATAGAATTACCCATTCCAAGTAACACCACAGTGAAATTTCAGTGCATTCTCAGCCCATGCTGCTTTATTGCCAAAATATATTTACACAGGTGCAGAGTTCCCAACTCTTACAGCAGTTCCTTTTTACAGCAAAGAATAAAATTTCTTCTAAAATCCCAAAGATGCATAGATTAGGAAGCAAGCTGCCTTTTGTAAAAAAACTTCAAACATTCAATGAAATTGTCTTAACATCTCATACCAGTGATGCAATGCAGAAGATGCTGAACAGCCAGTAAAAATAGCAACAATTACTTTAATGAAACTATGTGAAGGTTACTCTAATATGAATATTTTCAATTACAAATGATGGGTGGTTTTAAGGTAAGCGCCAAGACTATTACTGCTATTTAAGCACTGATGATAATGTATTGCCAGAATACTTTTCTTATCCCTGGGAGAAAGACATTTTATAGCATGGCATACCATGAACAACACAGACAAACCTTTTGAAATTTGTCAGTAACCTTAACTTATCTACTCTGACTTTAAAGAAAATTTAGGAGTATGCATTCCTAGAGAAATCTGTGATGTCTGGGTTTCTAATATTAACTATTTTAATATGCCTTACCAGAAAAATAGGAACAGAGTTTAGAGAAACTATCCTTTAATCTTTACTGGTTTCACTGGTCAGCAGACATGTTATCAGTACGTACCAAAGAGAAACTTTAAATATGGGATATGACATCTCACTTCCTATACTGAGTGAAATGATTAACTCAATTCTGAACTACTGCAAAGTTACCATTCCACTTAAACATTCCTAAAGGTATTTGAGTGAAATTCCACAGCAAAGATTAAAATGAGGTTTGAAATCATTTTGGAAAAATTATCTTTCAATCATAGAACATGAAACCTGGAAGGCGCCTAGTGAAAATCATCTAATCTGAATCTCTGCTATTTAGGCTCCTTTTTCAGATATAACGAATTCCATTTGTGTATTATTTGTCATGTCACTTGTACTTATAAAGGATTATCTCAAAGTCAGGAATAACTTCAAAAAATTTTAAGCTACCACCATAAACTGATCTATTTTATCAAACAAGAAAATAAATGGCAAGGTTTTTCTTTTCTTTCTTTCTGTTTTTAATAAGAAAACTTGCCCCTGTTTACCTGGCATCAAAAGCTTAAGCAACAAATTATGCAGTCCAACCAAAACATCAAGGATAAAACTCTGGCTATAAACAATTAAAAAATTTTTTAAAATATAATCCAGTAACATGAGAGAAACCAAAACACAGGTATGTCGATATTTTCAGGACTATTTCCACAAAATGGAATGGTCTCCTTTGCTGGAAGGGCCCTTTATGGCTGGTTAATACCAGTACCATCAAAAAAGTTGCCTAGTTATCTGAATATCCTGGAACATGTGAAGTAAGTGCATATTGCCTCTATTCACTTCCAAGATTCTAGTCTTAAGAGATCCAAACTTAAGCCACATAAACATCAGACAAACACCATCTCTAGTTATTTTACATACTCCACACTGGTATTCCCTATCCTTTCTGAAACTCTGCACCTTTCTGATTATTATAGCCATAGCATCTTTCTATTCAACATGCTTAGTCTGTGCCTTTTATTTTTAAACATGCTTGGGAACTAATGGAACCAGGCAAGAGGTTAGAGGGTGAGCACAGTTATGCTCTATTCCTGACAGTTTGAATGTCTTGTGGTTGCCCCTGTTTATCTTCTAGCTCCCATTTCAATGGAAGTAAGATAATCTTTAATTAGAAAATGAAAACTAAGAATCCAAACAATTCAAGCTATTGGTTTAAGTCTCTATTGCTTCATTATTAATAAATGCATATATATAATTACTGCTAACCACATAACACTGGACATTTTCAATCATGCATTAGAATATTAGTACTCTAAAATAAGAACTATGGGCCTGCCACTATAGCTTATACTTTCATCCAGACCCAGTTTTAATAAACATGCAGAGTAAATAAACCCTTTGACTCAGAGGAATTAGGGGGAATAACAAGAACACATGCAAAGTTTCAACCAAAAATGTGGGTTAATAAAATGATTGCTTAGAAATGCAGGCAGGTGCTCCACATCTCTCACAACGCTGCTTCGCAATAAGGATACAAAAGTCACACACAAAAAGGTTAAAATTAGGACCACTATTCAGTTATAAAAGGCTTAATTGCAAATTCTGGTCCTTGTGGGTAGAGAATGATGTAAAAACTTGGGAGAAGAAAAACAACTGAGAGATGTACAGTCTTCTGGATCAGTAAGTTTTCTTGGCCATTTGAAAGCGACAGCATAGAAGAGCATAGGTGGTATAGAGATAGTGAAGATGCTCTTAGGCAGAATTGTTTCTTTTCTGATTCACATTAACGAGCATTACCTGCACAGCTCCCTGGGGAAAAGGAGTTTATGAACAGCAGAGCTAATACAATGTAAACTCAAAATCAATGCCCTGAAGTTTAGCATAGCCCTCTGCTTTTGAAAACTGTTGGCCAAGGAACCCTTCCAAATATTATATAATTAACAGCCAAGCAATGTTCTAAATAAACTAGAAGCAATTTGCTTGCACCAGCAGCACCATGAGAATGTAAACTCCTGGAGGCCCAGGGTCTCTTCATATTTTGCATATCACAGGTACACAAAGAGTAAACATGAGACCACAACAATATTGAAAAATAATCAACCACATACTCTGAGACTACAAAAACTTGTAGCACATTTGAGCATTTACAACTATTAACGTGGCTGTTAAGTGTAATCTAATTGTTCTAAGTAACTAAACTGTTGACATCACTGTAATATGCAGCGGTGTCCTCATGATCGTGCAGATGTCTGAATATTGCTTGGTTATTCCAGTGTCTCTAACACCAACTAATGGCATAGGACATTTAAAGAGGAGCTATAATCAATTTAATATAGCCTTCTCCCTATCCTTTGGAGTTGCCATCTAAGAATTAAATATTCAAGAGGCACTATTTTCCTAAATCCACTCATTTTCCAGTTTTTTTCCACTGGGAAAACACGGGACAACAGACCCAATCTTTTGAAGGATCTTCCAAGGTACTAAATGGCCAAGATGAACGTGAGGTAAAAGCGAGAAGTCACCCTCGTTCTATTACTATATCCTGATGTGAGAGCTGTGTGATTACCCAGATCAAGGTACTAGCTTACTGGGTTCTTAATAAAATAAGCAGTCACAGGCCATAGGCCTTGACACACCTACATTAGACAAGGTTTAAAATGCCAACATACTCTCTTTGGCTGTTCCCGTCAATCCTTTTAATTTATACCCTTAACTCCTAACTCCTCTACAGTAACAGGCATGAGGAAAAGCCAACTATCCAAATTCTTGTTGTTTTTTTTTTTTAACCCTAAATATACACACACAACAAACTTTTCCTTTTAAAAAAAAATGCACCCAGGAAACAAGCTGAGAAAGGTAAGGTGACAAAGCAAAAAGTATGCCATTTTATCAATGCCTGATGCTAAAAGAAACATCATAAGCAAAATCCCCACACAATGGGCTTCAGTGGGGCTACATCAGTAGTACATTTGTTTCCAGACAAGCGCTAGAAGTTTCATTCAATGGCTCTAATCCTCCACTCTAGGAAACAAACAGGGTCTTTAACCTTTAACTTACACAAAAGTTGCTATTTCTCACACAATGATATATTCATATACATTCATAGTTTTAAAAGAAAGAAAGTACCTTTTATATACTCTTTACCTAGAACATCGTTTTCCTTTTGTGCAACTCTGTTGATCACAGAGCCTCACAAACTCAAGTAGTATTCTACTGTACAACCTTACTAAAGCAACTTACTATACATGCAAAACTGTTATTGCTACTAAAATTCTACCTCTTGAAAATTAATAATTCATCTTATGGCTTTTTTTTTTTTTTTTTTGCAACAGGAAATATCCTTTCCTATAGACTGTGCTATTTTGCATTCATTACCTTTTCAGAGGTTTTTTTTTTTTTTTTTTTTTAATGTTTAAATGCTTTTCAGAAATGGATTCTCCCAGGCACTAACCTACTTGAACCAAGAGTACAACTACTTTAATTAAGTACACTATAAGACTCTAAACCTGGGTTCCTGGAGTTCTGCTGCCCAAGAGTCAATGTGCTGTAAGTTGCTTCTGTACATGAGACACATCATATTAAAAAAAGATACTAACTGTAAAATCTGTGTCAGTAAATTCTGGACTCTCCTAATACTGTGATTTAGAAATCACCCCAGAAAACTGCCATTTCCAAGTTCTCAAGGCAGCTTTTCGAGGTAGGAATTTCTTTTCTACAGAAAGCTATGCTTTCAAAACAAAACTTTTATTTCTACAAGTAAAGTAGAAAAAAGTGAACGCTGTCTGAGGCAACTTACTTTAACTAAGCAGAATTAGTTAATACATGGCAACCTAGGTAGGTTCCATTTAGCTACATTTCCAATTCTCATGTAAAGGTCTGAAATCCCATCAATACACATTTCAGCAGATTTAGAAACAGGAAAAGCCCATGACAAATTAATGTCGAGTACCCAACTACTGACCAGTGTTCTGTTAATACATAGCATACTGCAGACAGGGAACATAAATGGTCTGCAGATTAAAAAAGCACTCACTTGAGCAATTAACATAGCATCTCAGTAAGACATGCAAAATATAAAATAATTTGATGCAAAGGGAGAGGGAAAACAAACTTAGAAGACATACAATGTGAAAACAGTGTGAAATCTTACCTCAAACTATAAGAGCAAAAGCACAATCATGTAATGGGGCCTCATTTTGACTTAAGATTTCATAAGACTCAAAGGCAGCTGCCTTCCAGCTTCCCACATGGAAAGCTTGAATATCCTCAAAGATAGTATTTCACATTGTGACCCCACATTTCTATTCATAAATGAGTCTCTTGGCCTTAATCTCTTTTCCCCAGGGAGAATATCATGGATTCAGATATTAGGAAAAAAGAAAAGGTCTAGAATTTCCATTCTTTTTACACTATTAGTTATTATCAATAACTCATCCTGAAGTTTAAATTATTACTAGGCTCATGCACTAACCCCTAACATGGCACTACAATACGCTACCAAGCACTAATGCTTACAAAACTATACACATCTCAAAATGGAAGACATTGGTGATTTTGTTGTTCTTAAACAACTTGTAACATTTGTCCACAAGTATTAAAATATACATATATATATATGTATTTCTATTGCACATATCCCATTTTTGTTCAGTTTTTTAAAGGAAAAACTGCCAGCTAACATGGATAAGCAAAGGAAAGGAAGCAGGCATAGCAAAGTCATAGTCCTGACTAAAATTACAGCTTTTGCCATCAAGAAGGGGACCAAAATAGACCAGGAAAAACAATGTAGATAGTATTAAGTAAACACTGGGTAAATACAAATGGAATATATCCATTTTGTTAAAAACCATCAGGTGAAAGCCATGAAAGATGCAGAAACAACTTGAAAGAGAGCATTAAATAGTGATTCTCTTAGCTATGAAATGAAAATATATAAAGCAACCAGAGAAGCTGGGTCTGATACATATACATAATTCAAACAAGCAGGCCAGAGATGGTTTCACTGGTGCTGATAGCACAAAGTCCCTATCCCCTGCCAAATGATTCTACTCAGAAAGTTGCCAAAAAGACATGGGGAAGATGGATAACAGACAACTGAAGATACAAATTCTCCATGAATTTGAGAGAATGATAGTCTCAACATACCAATGACACTCACATATAAAGGTTCCATTCTGTCTTTAAAAATTCCAAAATACTATAAGAAAACAGGAAGTGGCTGGGAAGTTACGTAGAGAAAAATTTAAGTTACCTTTATCCAAAGTTACTTATACTATGATTTACCAGTCTATAATTGCCCTCAATTAAAGGAAAGTATATTTTATCTACATTATATAATTATTTTATTAAAAAGCTTTCTTATGCCATTTCAAATTGGTTGACCAGTGTAATTAATTATTAAAAGTGCTCAACATTTCCCATTTTTGGCTATTTCTATCACTCTCAAATTCTGGTAAAATCTGCCCTAAGATTTAAGCAATACAGCACGTATGGCCCTAGGCAAACATTCCCTGTATCACAGAGATGATCTAAGATGATTTGTTCTTAATTTCATCTAAGCAGCTTTAAATCCTTTCTCTATTTACAAACTGTTATAAATAAAGGTTTCATTCTTCTTATGTAAAAACGTGACAATTCATACAATGGTCCTCTGTTGATTTGGAAACAAGGACATCTTTACACTGTAGTCTGTTCACAGACAGCATTAAGACATAACAGAAACAAAGGAAGATCCATTACTTCTTTTCGGAACTATCTTTCTTGACTTTTTTTTTTCCTTCTTTTTTTCAGATCCTGAATTTCTTCTAAATCTACACTAATCTAAATACGTTTGGGAACATTTCTTCTGAGGCCCATTCTCTGATGAGAAAGTTTAGTTTCAATTGAACAAAGTTACCTGAGACCCAGTCTTTTCAGCCTAATATTACACCCATTGCCTAAAAAATAAATCAAACATCCAAGAACCAATCTCGGGTCAAAGGAAAAAAGTTATTTATGCTTTTACAAAAAACAGAGCTACAGAATGTAAAACACCATGAAGTCAGATGGAGCTGCATAATGCATTTTCACTTCTTTTTCCTAGGAGAAAGGAGTTAAATGGAAACTTTCCTCATTTTTTTCTTCACTACTCTTGTCCAAAGCTGAAGTCAAGTCATACTGTAGGGTCCACCACATCTTCTGAACCGAAAAACCACTTATGCCACTTTTCTTCCAGCCTTAGCAGCATGTAAAACCAAGTCTCAAGTGCTATATAAGACTCCACAAAAAAGAATGAAGTAATTTGTAATATAGAAGTCTCTTGTCTAGGGAGGTGAAGAGGGTTCCATTACTGGACTCAAAACTGTTTTGCTTCCTTTTATCAACTTTTCACTAAACCCAAGTATGCATTCACAGGGTTAGCATCTGTACAAAGTGGTCCCTCCTTAGAAGAATGAAAAACCATTAAAAAATACCAAATGTCCAAAGATTTCTGAGAAAGTCAACCACAGCTTCCTTCTCTAGGAGAAAAATTCCTCTTATCATCCAAGAATGTGGACTTAACACATGTGAAAATGTGCATTTATAGAGACTGTGATGGTTTATTCACATATGAAATTAATCTTGTGATATTCTATCTTTATGCTTCTTTATCACATCAAAGGTTTTATTGCAAAACTGAACCTTTGTTCTTATCCAGTAAATCTATGTCAGAGGATGAGCCAGGATTTAGATACGTATGTAATTTTTTTTAAGCATCTCTTTCATTTCAAATTAGAACATATGTTTGGAATTTACTGCTGCAGTTTCAACTGTGCTTATCATGATTGTGGCCAAAACTGGAAGACATTAAAAAAAAAAAACCCTGATGTCATCCATACTGGCTATTTTTTCAGTCTTCTTGCTTTGAACAAAAGGTAAAGAATTCACAAATACCACCATCTAAGCACCTATTTCAAATCAGATCAGCCTTTAACTTGTAAGCTTTCTTTATGATTAAGCAAATAGCAGCTGCAGACACATGTCAGTAGCTTCTTTCTTCCTGGAGAAGTTGGTAGGATGACTGCATTCCCGCAGCTTCTCTGTGTTGAATCTGAGAGGTGGAACAAAAAGAAAAGCAGTCTTCCTCAATGCAAATCACAAAGGTAAAGTGTAGAGAAGAGATATCCACAGTTGAAGAATAGGGAAATTGGCCCGACAGGAGAAGCAGAACTACCTCAGTCCAAGAGACAACACAGAAATATCTGGAAATACAAAATAAATTAAAAAGAGGAAGATTAAGATAGGTACTTCTACATGAGCTTACTTTTAAATATTTAAAAACACTTAGAAAAAAATATTTTGGATTGCGTATTGTTTAAAATAAAATGTCCAACCACGCCTCCAAATTCAGTATTATCATCAGAAAAGCAGAAGCAGTAGCCAGAAAAAATACATTAATATGATACAAAAAGCCAGATTTATATAAAAACTTGTATTATGTAAAATGATATATACACATCAATTTCCTCTTAATGCAAATGGAGCCAAGTTTTTAGAGATATAAAATTATTCTATATAAAACATTCATGTTTAAAAGCAGTACTGTACTCCAAAGTTGATGTCTAAATACTTAACACTCAAAACCATATGCATCATCTTACTCTGAATTATCTTCAACTACACAAGACCAATAGTGAACAATAAAAATTTGATAAACTATAACCATAAGTAAAACAATATGTACTATATACCATGATGACCAAAGGCAAGCATGTAAAAAACATTAGCAGTTCACTGCTGTTAAACATAACTTATTATATTGCAAATATCTGTAAAAGTAAATCAAACAAAGGATGAATACTGTATAATTCCACTTACATGTGGTATCTAGACTAGACAAATTCATAGACAGAAAGCAGAATAGAGGTTACTAGGAACTGGGAGTTGGGGTGGGGGCAGGGAGTGGGGAGTTACTAATTAATACTGAGTTTCTGTTTGGGATGATGAATAAGTTTTGGAATAGATAGTGGTAATGGTTGCAGAACAATGTGAATACACTTAATGCCAATGAATCGTACATTTAAATATAGTTAAAATGATAAATTTTATGTTATGTATATTTCACAAATTAAAGAAAATAAATAAATCACAGATGCATATCAAAAGCTGAAATAAATTACTTAAGCTTATAAAAATGGCCAACAGTGACTGGCTAATTAGTCTTCCTAGTCCTCCCCTTTTTAGTATATCACATAGATAAAAAAATACCTCAATTCCAAATTGAACTTGAATAACCTCTTCTGGTTGAAGACAAGGCAGTTCTGATTCAAAAACCTACAAAAGGCAAATGTAAATTAATTCAGAATCAAATCAGAAGAAAGACTATGGAATTTGCATTTATTGCAAAGCAGCAGAGGAAGTGAGAGGAAAAATTGAGAAGATCCACAGATGGGCCTTTAGATCCCTATAGGGAGCAGAGCTGTTTCATTATATTAGCTTACTCAGGCTAATTCAAAGTTTGCATCAGCCACTAGACTATTCTGCAGTTCAATTCTAATGACCAGATAACTGGCAGTAATGTTGAGGGGGAAAGAGGATGCAAACTAGTTCTTTCCACAAATAAAGTATGCTGAATGAATTCTATATAAATCAAGTAAGCACCAAAGAAGCCTTTTTAAAAAACACTTTTCTTCTTTTAAAAACAAATTCCTCCAGCAATACCAACAAGTAAAAATGATATTCATCATATATATAAACCTCACCCCCCAAATCTGTATCTTAATATTAAGCAATAATGCTAGAATTATCATAAACTTGTATTCTCTTCATAATATCTAATTTCACATCTCAGATATGACTTCAATTTTATATAGTCTATCACAAACTGTAGGACTCATGTGAAAACTGAATGAATAGGAGCTTAGTAAAAAGCCAGAGTTTTGACCATTATCCATAATTCCCCATAAACTCTCCACCGTATCTCTTCCGACCCCAACTCCATCTCCTTCTCCATCATGGGCTCCAGCCATACTGACTCCTTGCTCTTTCTGCGATGTCAGACATGCTCCTACCTTACACCCCATGTACTAGCTGTTCTCTTTGTGAGAAGACTCTTCCCCCAGATACTTGCAAAGCTCATCCTCTCACCTTAAAGTCTTTATTCAGACTTTATTTTCTCAGAGGGTGCCTACTTTGAGCCCCAATTTAAGATTATATTGTCCCATCCTCTCCAGACATACCCCCACCGTTCCCCTTTACCTTGCTCTACTTTTCTTTTTATTCATTCATGAAACACTACATAAGGTACTTATTATGTTTCTCATGTACTGTCTTGTCTAAAATGTAAGCTCCACCAGGAAGGAACCCGTTTTGTTCACTGAAAATAGTGTGTGACCCGTGGTAAGCACTTAAGAAAACTTTGTTGAATAAATCAAAGAACAGCAGGATTCTTAAATACACTCAACCAACATGAGCTAAAATTTAAATAGACATGGGTTCTAGAGTTACGTGAAGAAACTACGACTATACACTCTGATCTACAAAACTTACAAATATATCCCCTGTAAAGCTGGTGCCTTATCAGGCATTTCTGGGTCTCTAAAGTCACTTCTGGGTCTCTAAAGTCACTTGTTTAGTGCTGTTGATTATGCAAAGTAATTCATATTAGAAAATCTGACTTATTGGGAGGATGAAAAGGGGAAACAGGAATTTTCAATGTAGCACTTGGGCTAGCCTGTTCTGACTCATCTGAGTATTCAAATTCTAAGATGGTCCCCTGTTATTGCTGCATCCTGGTATTCACACCCTTTAATAGTTCCTTCTGACAATGAATCAGGGTTGATCTGTGTGACTACTTTATAATAAAAAAGTTGACTGGCCTTTGTCCCTAGAGGGAAACTATAAATCCTTGGAATTTATAGTAAATGAACCAATGAAAATTAAAAAACACATTCTTAAACAACCAATGGCTCAAGAAGAAATCACAAGGGAAATTAGAAACCATCTTGAGACAAATGAAAACAAAAACAAAACATATCAAAACTTATGGGATGCAGCAAAAGCAGTGCTAAGAGGGAAATTTACAGCTGTAAATGCTTAAATAAAAAAAGAAAAAAAGATCTCAAATCAACAACCTAACTTTATACCTTAAGAAACTAAAAAAAGAATAAACTATACCTAAAGCTAGCAAGAAGGAAGGAAAAAGACTAATATTAGAGCACAAATAGAGAAATAGAAATACAACAGAGAAAATCAATGACACCAAACGTTGGTCCCATCAGGGTCATCATGGGAACCCCTGAATTTGCAGCCAGTTAGTCGGAAGTGCAGGTGGCCTAGGGATACTCCAAAGTGTGCTGGCATCTAAAGTGAGGGCAGTCTTGTTAGTGATCATGCTCTTTGACTTGTGGGGTCTGCATTAATTCTAGATGGTTAGTGTCAGAACTGTACTGCAGTATACTAGTTGGTGTCAAAACAGTGACCAAGAGAAGAGGAGGAAGTGACAGTGTGTGACTTCTGAGTCAAGATCATATACGGGACTGTGGTTTTGCCTTGTTCTCCTGGATTGCTTTTTCTGGGAGAAGATAGCTGCTGGATCATGAGGACACTCAAGCAGCCCTAGAAGAGGCTGACAATGGAAGGAAATGAGACTTTCTACCACCAGTATGAATTTGCTAGCCATGTGAATGAGCCACCATGGAATAAGATCAGATGACTGCCACTCCAGCTTGACTGCAACCTTATAAGAGATCCTAAGCCAGAAACCTCCATCCAAGTTGCTCCCTAACTCCTGATCCACATGAACTGTGAGAGATAATAAATGTTTACTGTTGTTTTAATCCACTAAGATTTGGGTCATTTGTTGTGCATCGATAAACAGCTCATACACTTTGCTTCCTCTAAGGACGGGAAGAATAATATATCATGGGAGTTAAATACTTTCTTACTTTGTAGTAAATTCTGAATACATTTCATGAAACACAATGGATTATCACTGTTATTCAAATTAAGTTTTTAAGTATCTTATTAAAAACAAGTGCTGGGTTTATTGGACAGTTTCTGCCCCCAGATATGGACAGACTAAACTAATATAAAATCACTGCCTGAGCAAAAATTTAACTTTCAGTCATTTATCAAATATTTATTGAGTGCTTCCTTTCTTTGAAATTTTTTAATTATTTACTTGAATAGGTAACAAATGCACATGATAGGAAAAGGTAAAACAGGATATACAATGTTTCTATATCCTTTTAGAGATAGTCTATGGCTACACAGCAACTGTTTAAGTAGATCTATTTCCTCCCACAAGTAAAAGCACACTATACATCTTGTTCTCCACCTTGCTTTTCCCTTTAATGCATATTAGAGTTCGTTCTATTTTTAATTTTTTTTTTAATGGAGGTACTGGGGATTGAATCCAGGACCTCGTGTTTGCTAAGCATGCACTCTCACTGAGTGATTTCCCTCCTCTCTATCAGATGTCATTCTGTATCAGAATTTAAAGCTACTTTGTAAGTATAGAAGCATTTATTTACATCAGTTCCCTATGGATGGATATTTAGATTGCTATCAATATTGTGCTACACCAATGTCAAATTTCTATTACTGTTGTTAAAAAGAGACAACAGGCCCAAAACAAAATCACTTGTGCTAAACCCACATCACCAATCCAAGACTTAATACATAAACTAAAGGCAGTTTCAACCTCTTCCAGGAATGTTAACCTTTAACCAGTCAATCTGGTTAGCAGAACCCTTCTGTTCCCCTTAGGAGGATGACCTTCCCTGAAACAATGCAATCTTTGCTAATAATTTCTTTTTTCTGCCACCTTCCCATGTTTAAAACTTTCCCTTTTCTACATCTCAGTGGAGCTCCTTTCTGTTTGCTAGATAGGATGCTGTCCAACTCATGAATCATTTAATGAAGCCAATCTGATCTTTAAATTTACTCAGCTGAATTTCTGTTATTTAATACAGTCTACCTGGACTTAATTAAGGTTCTAAATCCAAGTAACAAAGTTTTCACTCTAAAGGCTTATGATAAAAACTCTTATCACCCAAAGGGCATTTATTTCTTTCCCTTCCTTTTTACTCCTTAATATGAAGTATAAATATAGTTGGAGGTTTTCATTTACCTTTTTCCATTTTTTTTTAAATTGTAAAATACATGTAACATACAATTTATCATCTTAACCCTTTTAAAGTGTTCAGTTCAGTGCAACCATTTACCACTATCCATCTCCAGGACTCTTTTCATGTTACAAAACTGAAACTCTGTGCCAATTAAGTAGTAAGTCCCCATTTCCTCTCCCTGCAGCCCTTCGTAACTACCATTCTACTGTCTAGCTCTACAATTTTGACTACTCTAAGTACCTTATACAAGGGATATACAAGATTTTAATCCTTAAAACAGTTGTACATTGAATGTTTTTCATGTAACATAATCAAGGTGTATCACACTAGATATTACCAGTTGAACTGTGTCCTCTCCAAATTCGTATGTTGTTGTACAAGTACCTCAAAAAGTGACTTTATTTGAAAAGAGAGTCACGGCAGATGTAATTCATTAAGATGAGGTCATACTGGAGCCAAGTGGGCCGCTAATCTGATTGGTGTCCTTAAAAAAGGGAGAACTTAGGACACAGACACACCTAGGGAGAATGCCTTGCAAAGACTGGAGTTATGCTGACGAGCCAACTACCAAAAGCTAGAAGAAAGGCCTGGAAAAAGTCCTTCCCTAGTACCTTCAGGGAGAGCATGGCCCTGCTGACACCATGATTTTGGATGTCTGATCTTCAAGTCACCCACTCTGTAGTACTTTGCTGCAGCAGGCCCCCGGAGATTAATACAGTAGGTATGAATCCTAATTTGCCCATATGGTTATCATCAATTATGAAGGCACTATCTCCTCTTTCTCTTTGAGCAACAGAATGCACTTTACTTTTGTGGTAAATTCAGAAGAAGACTCATATTTAGCAGTATTAAAAGTGTACTGAAAAGATTTTAGAAATTAAAGATTAAAATATCAATATTTGCCTCTAAGTAAAACTTAAGTGAATGTATTCTAAAATTTGCCAAGTAACAATTATATTTTATCAGTTGATCTCCTTCAATCTAATTAAATCTGTATCTTTTTTCTCTATCCAATAAAAATTACAGGTTTGGGCAAATGATCAAGTTTTTCTTTTCTCTTTTTATACTTAATACCTTGCTTTCATTGAGAATAAAAGATTTAGCTTAAATGTCAATAATTTTTGTCACTTTTGAAGTTCATCTATTGAAGCTAATGATTTATTGTTCCACTTCTCACTAGCTATTCTCCATCTGCTTAAACAGTATTTGGAAGCATTAGCCACTATTACTTGCCAAATCCTGAATTCAGAATGTTTTCTTTTCGAGATGAATATAAAAAGCACCTGAAAGTCAAGAAAAATGTTCTTCCTGTGGTAACGAAAAATAAAAATAACATTACACTCTTGGAATGTCAAAAACAAAAACAAAAACACCATTACAGTAAGGATACAGCCCTCACTTGTGCCATACGCATTCATGTGAAGATTTATTCAAAAGAACCACACTATTCTAAAAAAATCACTATTAAAAACTACTCAGAAGGAACAATCAGAAAAGAGGTTACACTCTACCTGCACTGGCATTAATTTTATGAAGGTGTCAGAACTCTTGGAGCAATGGTTCTCAAGGTTTTACACAACACTGCCACCTTTGAGAATCTGATGGTGCTATGGTCCCTTTTCTCCCACAAAAGACCTTTGCTTTAGTGTAGGTGACCATTCCCCTGTTTGTAAGGTAGGAAGAATACTCTGGTCCTTTCCTCTGGCCCGTCTTATTTCCTCTCCTAGATAAAATGAAGAAAGATACTCCTGACAAAAACAACAGAAAGGTCTTAAAGGTATACCAGAAACATTCATTTGTATTATAATGTCATTCAAACGGGACCCAACAAACGTGTCAGTTTTAACAAGGCTTCACCAACTCAGAAACCTAACAACAGGAATCTTTCCTAGAATTTAACTAAAGGAATGAGGTTTGTAACAACTAGAATTACAAAAAGAGCTATCCCATAAAGTTAAACAAGAACCAAATACACATACTTGATGGTATTATACTCTGCAACCTCATCACATTACACAAGTTACTTTCTAGTAATTTCCCAAAATTTCTCATTCACTCTGTAAAAAATAAATTAAAATTGTACACTAACTCCTTTAGTTCTGGAAAACAATGGTGAATTCTACCTAGAGTCAGCCGAGATTAATACGCCATTAGGCAACTATCAGGTCACACAAGGACAAAGCTGTTTACTCAGATCTTAAAAGTTTTAAAGGTGGGAGTGGGAACGAATGGATACAGTAAAGATAAGCAAGATAACAAGCACGATACACAGACTCAAATTAAAATCCCGGGGGGGAACTGGTTACACCAAATCTCAAGGTCAACGGGCCAGGGACACAAAATACTCAGGTCTGCAAAAGGCCTTGACTGATAACCGGAGTCTCAAGCAAAACAGTAGGCACGAAGCCGTGAGGAGAGGAGAATAAATAAATCAGTAAAACAAAGATATTCTTCAAAAGATAAACTGATGGCCGACGCAGCGAAAGCCAGATATACACCTACCTTGGGTGAAGTCACCTGGAACAAGCTGAAAGCACAAAGGCAGCCAAAGGCAAGGCACTGAACAGGTCACTGCGGGTCGAGGACGCAGTGGTGGTGCAACACACCCCCGAAGGCGCGGGCGGCCGCTCTGGGGCAGCTCGGAAGGAAACCCGCGACCGGCCGAGGCCTGCGCTGGATGAGGGCAGGGCCCGTGCGCTCCGTCCCTCAGACGGGACAGGTTCGGCCGCGCCACCTCCTGTTCGTACCCTCGTCGCTGGCCTCAGCTTACCTCACACGGGACAGCAGAAGAGCGGGAGCGCTCGGGGGCTCCCGCGCCCCCGGCCCACGGGCCAGCTAGCCGCGACTCGCCTCACTCCGCCATCTTTGCTCCTTCTCAAGTCCTCCAACCCTGCGGCCGCCGTTTCCACAAGCCCCGCCTCTGCTTCTGCCGCTGAGCACGAATTGGATAAGTACTTGCGCAGGCGCACTCTTCTCCCGTTGTACGTTGGTTGGAATGTACGTCAATCAATAGCGCTAGCCCCAGCCTTTCGTTTCCTTTTTTCGCGTGATTGGGTCTCAGGGTTGATGTAATAAGGAAGACTGCTTTCATAATTGTTTTGTTAGGAATGTAGGATTATTTCCGCGTAGAACCTGTGGTGAGGTCGTCTGGCTAGGCAGCGTGACTATTTTAAGCCACCGTGGTTAAACTATGCTACTGGTAAGTCCATTCTCAGGCCCAGAAGTTTTTAATACTGGGCATAGCACGACACCTAGGCAAACAATTTAATAGAGCCAATTTGTCTCTTTGACCCATCTGGACTCTTAAAGAGCCCAAACGTCAGACTGCTATTTACGGCTCTGGTCATTACACGAGAGCAGCTTCGTCACTTTTTTTTGAGGGCCTTTCTGCCGAATGTCAGACTGTTACAACTGACAATTTTGTTGCTTTCTACACTGTAGCACTCTTGAGATACTTTCTTCAGTGATTCTTCCAGGAGAGGCAGGGAGTCTTAAGTGAGAGCTCCTCTCGCGGCGTGCGACAAGCGTCCCCGGGTGGGAGGTATAATCCTCAAACACCACCAAGGCTATCATCTGGCCCGCTTCCTAAAATACGGATTCCTACGGCTGCAGCTCCCCGAGATTCAGTTTAGTAAGTAAAATTTTGAAATTAGCAAGTGTGATTCCTGTTTTGTCCCTCTTTTTCAAGGCCGTTGACACTGATCTTTTAGATTCTTGGTGTATGATTATTAAACTACCGTCTTCAAATACATCAACTATAATCCAACCCAATTTTCTCCATTTTAACCATATGAATACTATGGGATACCCAGCCACGCACTTTGCTGCAAACGACACTCTGCCTTTCTCATTGATCTGACATACAAATTTAATAAGGCTTTGAAATAAATGAGAGAAATAAGTTGGCATACTTATATCTTTGCCAAAAACATCAGCATCCTGGTTATCATTAAATTCTTTTCTATGCGTTCACAACCATGTAATGAATTATTCTAAAATTCTGCTGGAGAATAATGTTAAACAAATGAGTGAATCATTTCTGAAATCTGCTCTTTTCTTTTTTTTGCAAACTTTGCTAGTTTCTGCCTCTTTCCATTCTCTAACCATCTCCCAATACCTATGATATTTCTGTGATTACAAAGCTACCAGAATTGCCTCTGATTTCATGGCTACAAATGAGGAGCTCATAGAATGCATCTTTTACACACACATTGTGTGCTACCCCAGGTTTGTGATTCCAGCTCCACATCTGCCAGGAAGAGGTAGGAGGCAGCATAAAATCTTTTAAAATACAGCACATGCATACTGCTAAAGTTGAAAGGTTTTATTCAGAGATTGAGGCAGTTCTGAGAAAATGTTTCATAAAATAATGAACGTCTCCATGGCAGCCTTCTCCCCGCAGACATCTTGCAGAGGATATTTTAATAACAGCTAGAAATTTGCTGTTCCCAGGTTGGCAGAGAAAAAAATTAACTCTTACCTCCAAGAAATACAGCATTATGGAGAATAATGCTTTTTTACTACACAGTCCATAAGGTTGTTTGCAGATATGTCTCTAAGCCATGCCACCATTTGATGTCACCATCAAACATTTCTTTTTCCAAAATGATAAGGAAAAAGATGTGGAAAAGGAAAAACCAGGCAGGAATCACTGAGCTCAACCAGGACAAATAGTATCAAGTTACACAGGTCTAGGTGCATCCTGAATTATATGCAATAATATTTAATTTTTTTTTTTTTTTAGTATTATCAGGGATGTTTCACCTAAGTAGATTTCCATTCTACTGAAACTTAAACCTATAAACACCAGCACAATTTAGATCTTTTCTTGATGACTTGAGGTATTTTGTATAAACTCATGTTGTTGAAATGCCATCAGGTTTAATGAACTGCTTAGGATTATCTGGTCTACACAGTAATATCTACTGAGTTATTTGGTTTTTCATATGGTTTCCTCCTTTGTCAGCTGCTCTTCTTGATTGTCAGCGTACCAATTTCTAGTAGTGCCTGTTAATTTAACTACTTCCAATTTATTATGGGCTGGATGACTGAATCACCAAGTTTATTAGAATTTACCAGAATTGTTTCTAAAGAAATAATGTCTATGTTTGTGTGTGTTTGCTTTAGGGAATAAGAGATTTTCTTGTAAAAAAAAAAAACACACACTGAAATTCTGGTTATGGTGCTGGATATTTATTGTAGTAGCCCAGTGACCTTTGAACAATTTCTTATATCTCCAGCTACATTCAGGTACTAGGTATAACAATTCACTCACCTACTCCAGTTCTTTTTTTTTTAAAGACATTTATTCAGTGTCATGATCAGACCCTATTACATTTAGCAATCAACAGGATGAGTGCAAAAAAAAAAATCTACATTAAAACCCTTGGTTGGAATGCTTTACACTTTCCACAGAACAGAAACTAAAATAACCTGTTATACAATTAGTCACAAATACAGTGCCCAAGTTTTTTTGCCCATACACATAAATATTGTCTAAAGTTGTCATCTTTGTAGCAGCTAGGCCCTGCCACCACTATGCTTGGCTGAGTTCACAAATCTCTTGTAAACTGCAGCTTCCCTGTCACTTCTCTGGCTCTCCTCTCCTGCTAAGCATTGTTTCCTGGCAGTAATTAAAACCTTCTGTCACTGCCATAGCTGCTGCTGCTGCTGCTGGAACCACCATAGTCCCCTTGGTTTTTTGGTTTGGCAAAGTATTGGCCACGACCACCACAGGGGCCAGAACTTCTGCCTCCAAAGTTTCCTCCTTTCATAAGTCCCAAATTTGAAGATTGATTGTTGTAACTGCCAAAATCATTGTGGCTTCCACCACCTCCAAAATTGCTACCACTATCACCACCAGAGCCACCACTGCCTCATCTGTTATAGCTGTCATAGCTGCCACTCCCACCATAGCCACTGCCCTGGTTTCTGTAATCCTGTCCACCACTTCCATAGCCTCTGCTTCCTCCATAACCACCATCATTACTAAATCCATTGTGGCCATCCCCACTGCCACCATATCCACCACCACCACGACTGCCACCAAAGCCACCTCGGCCACTAAAGTTTCCTCCACGAACAAAATTGTCATTCCCACTAAAACCACCTCTGCGACCACCACCAAAGTTTCCAGAACCACTCTGACCTCTCTGGCTGGATGAAGCACTAGCCTTCTCTTGCTTAGACAGGGCTTCCCTTACTTCACAGTTGTGGCCATTCACAGTATGGTACTTCTGAGTGACAGTCTTTTCTACGGAGTCATGGTTGTCAAAGGTTACAAAAGCAAAGCCTCTCTTCTTGCGACTGCCCTGGTCAGTCATGATTTCAGTCACTTCAGTTTTCCCATACTGTTCAAAATAATCTCTTGGATGATGTTCCTCAGTGTCTTCTTTAATGCCACCAAGGAAAGTCGTTTTCAGAGTTAAGTGGGCACCAGGTCTTTGAGAATCTTCTCTTTGGTCCTACAACTCTTCCATCCACCTTGTGTGGCCTTGCATTCATGGCTACATCCCCCTCCTCCACAGTGGCATATGTGACAAACCCGAAGCCTCTGGAGCCTCATTACCACACAGTCTGAGCATCCTCCATTGCTCAAAGTGGCTCCTCTGACTCATTGGTTGTTTCGAAGCTCAAACCTCTGATGAAGAGCTTCTGCAGCTGTTTGGGCTCTTTGGGAGACTCTGACTTAGACCTGACAGCGGGGATGGGAGGTTTTAATGATGCTTACTCAGCGGCATCCACGGGCAGAAAGGATACTTCAGGTCTTGAATAGACTGCACAGGGTAGTGGGCGGTGTCAGGACCACCTCCAAATAAACAGCCTTACTAGTTTTGATGAGAGATCAGAAGAATCTAGTGCTTAGAAGACTGACGAATTTAGAGAAGAAAACTGAGTCTTGGCATCTCAAGGCTAAGTACTTGATCAGCTCATCCCTCAGATAAAGATGTAAGGCCAGTTACTTACTCCATCTTAAAAGACATGAGACACTTCATTGCTGTCTGCCCCCTACTGGAGCTGTGAGGAAACAGCCTGCAGTACCACACAAACTTACTGGGTAAATCTCCCATCACTGCTTGATGTAGAGGAAAAGAAAAAGAAAACCTCTAAATTGCAGTTTCTATTAAACTAGATGTTAAACAGATCTGTACTGGCAAATACCAGCCATCTTCAGTCTGAATCACTTGTTGATTCAAGGCTTAGCCAAAGTAGCATAAATTTAGGGAATTTTAGTCCAGTAATGATGACTTCCTTCCAAGCAATTCTGACTTAAGTGTTTGGGTAACAGGATAAATACCTGGTTTTTAGCATAAGAAACCTAGTTTGTAAAGACTGTCCTTCCTGAGTCATCTCTACAGTACTTGCTCTAAATCCCAATCAAGGTGATCTATTCTAATAATATTTTAAATACAAAACTTGGCAACATGATTCTGTAATGAATTTGAAAAACTAGGTAACCACAAATAGTCTAAAAAGAACACTGAAAGTAAGGGAGATTAATTCGATTGCTTGCGGCATTGTGGCATTCATTTCTCTTGAAATCCATCTAGTAATCCCACTCCTGTAAAATTTTTTCAAAGAAAAAAAGTTATATGCAGAAAGGCATTCACTGTTTCATTATTTTGTAACATATAATTGGAAACAATAAGCAAATGGTTAAATAAATATTACATCGAGTTGGTAAAATATTATGTAACCATTAATATAACCTAGGAGGAACAGTTAACATGGGGAACTATTACAATCTGTTAATTTCTAAAAGGTGATGTAATCTCATGTTATGTTCCGTATATGTTAAAAATATGTAATGCAATGGACAGACCAGGAGGGAGCAAAGGAATTAAAATTGGTTAAAGAGACTTTCTTTAAACTATATTTAATATTGTAATGCTTATAGTTTTCTTTTTTTTTTACAGTTACCAATTTTGTTTTCAGTCACAGATGGTATAGCTGTGGCCATGGTCAGTAACATTAAGATTCCTCCAAAACTGACTGCATGGTCACTCCATCTATTTCTCACTTTCTCCAAATCCTATATTTACACTCAAAGCAAAGCAAAGCTGAAACAGTGCAAGTCATTTTGAATGGATTGAAGGTACTTTTAAGGCAGAGGGATGAGAATAGAAGAGAGCACTGTTTTAGACTTTTTAGGACTGACTCCAGCTATTACTGCTTTGAGTCATATGGCATTACCCTAAACCTTAAAATAAGAGATACTTGAACCCTACACAGATGTAGCAGACTGAAGCTTTAAGATGTGAAAAGCCATGTAATAACAGCTTGGTACAATACGTCATTGAGATTGTACACACGAGGGAGTGGATACCTTAATAACAAGCAATAGACAGATACCCCATTTTTAGGTCTTTCCTACATTTAAGGAGCCAGGGAGTCAAGAACAGAAACAGAATCCTACCTGGAGCAAGTGGAAAGTGGCCGAGGCTGACAAAGCCATGTCCAGAGGCACACAGTGCCAGCCCCCAGGGGAACGACCCCATTTCATTATGTCCAGGCAGCAGCAGATATAAAAGCTGATATAATCTCATGTCATATTCCATTTACGTTCAAATAAATGCCATTTGACAGCACAGACATAAACCTGAGTGAGGGAGACTGTGATTTCAAACTTGAAGGGGACTGAGTTATGCAAAATTCCTGGAAAATACAGGGACAAAATCGACCAAGTTATTTTGTTTTAACCACAAGTATTTATTGATGGGTCGAAGAATACAATTTTAATGGAACAATAAGGCACAACTGTGGATTAAAACAGTTTGCTATACAGCCAAAAGGAGGAGAAAGCCATAATCTTAGGAACTTTAAATATGCAGGTCAAAGAGCCTCTGAAGTACCTCTCTAACAGACCAGTGTCAGACAGTTCTTCCCTTTTGTACAATTCCTATAATACATTGCTTGATCATGAAGTCAGACTGAAACTTCACCAAGAATTCCTCAGTCGTTTATACTTGATTCATCCAACCTGGTCACTCTTTCTTCCCCACTCTTCCTAATCCCTTTACAGTTTTTTTTTTTTTTTAAAGCAATTCCCTTCCTAAAGTATTGTGTATGCATCTTGGGTAGCCTTCCAAAGCAAGGAAACAAGCAAGCAAGCAATGAGTCAAGAAAATCAGCCAAGGACAGATACACAAATGAAGAGACTCACAAAGACAGATGTTAGGATGCCAACAGCCTGATTCAATGTCTGTGCTAAGCTGACTTAGGCAGAGAAGTTGCTCTGGTTCATGCAAAGGCCTATAAAGCCACCTCAGGTTGTGCCACTGGTGCCAGACCCCTTGTTTCTAAGGGATCAGCAGTGGTCTAAGAGAGGAGCTAGGAAGTCAGTGTAACCCGGCAGCTAATGATGTAATACATTCAATGCTTTGGACCTGTATTAGGAGCTGACTATGGCTTCCAGCATGAACATTTGTCAGGTGTAAAATTCAGAGAATTCTGTGCAAAACTTCAAGACACTGAGGACAATCTTTAAAACTCGTGGACTGGGATGAGTTAGGCACTTCTGTAACACTAATCTTTCTATTTGGAAATGTGAAGTGAAAAGCATTCCAGGGCACGTAACACTGAGGCATAAACCACGCTGCAGCGGTGGGAACACACCAGACTTTTAGGGTGCCCAGCCTCATTGTTCAAAAAGCCTTTGAGGAAGTCCCCAAGCGTATTGTCAGAGCAGCCCTTCTGGTGGTGACAGCATCCCCAAACTAAGCAAGCCTGCAGGCATATGGCTAATTTCTGGAAAGCCAACACTGTACCGACAGGAGCAGCCACATAGGGATGAATGTTGAGAATCAGAGGCCAGAGGTAGAGAGACCTGGGCAAGCCACCTACAAGACTTGGCTCTACACCTCTCACTGAGGCCACCACCTTTCCAGAACATCTCCAAACAGCACTCTGATGACACAGCAGAGTGCAGGGGACCAAGAGATGGTCACATTTTTCAGAGAGAAGTGTTAGTTACTGAAAAGCTCCTGGAGAGGCAACATCCCAGAGACCCATTTAAGAGTAAAGGTAGATTTAAAACTGCGAGACCACTGAACTATACTGCCAAGTCAGAAATACATTTAACAGGCATAGCTTGGAGTGCCAAGTAGAACAGAGAGGACTGAAGCTTAATAAAAAGCAGGGAGACTGAGAGACTAAGTGAATGGTATGTTGGGTGAAAGAGAAGCAGGAAGCAAAGGACGTATAAAAAATGATGAAGGAGCATGCCAAGCCTAGTTGGAGGAAAGGCAGCATGGCTACAGTCCATATCCAGTGAACGAGCTTTGCTGGCTGGTTCTTGGCATGATTCCCTCTCACTTTGTCAGACTGCATGCATGTGTGGCATTCAGCAGAACAGAGGGAGATGATATTTAGAAATGGAGATAACTGGCGAATGATACTGAGCAAAAATAGGTTGGGTGTACCATTCTGTAATGCCCTTTTTATACACCAAAGGCAGGTTTGTGTTGACGGGACATTTTGGGGGTAGTCATGCAACAGCAGTAGTACTTTGGGAGAAGGGGATTGATGGGGTGGAGGTGGGGCTGGTGGATAGGACTTTCAAGTTCCAGTTCTTAAATACTAGAAAGCAAGGAACAGTTTGGTCTCAGTCCTTTAGTGAAGAAATCGAATGCTCATTTTCTGTTCTACGTCCACCTTCTCCAAAACCTGGAAAAAAAAAAACCAATTATAGTTACGAAGGTCACAACAGGAGAAACTGCCCCAAGCTCTTATCTGAATGTTTCTTCCCTCCCTTCTGTACAGTAGGTTTTAACTCTTTCAAACCAAGAGGTTAAGTGACTGACCTTAACAAATTCTGTGAAAGATATGGCACTGTCCCCATCCTGATCGGCTTCCTGGATGGTCCTGTCTGCAATGCTGCCCAGCTGCTCATCTGAAATATTCACTCCGACCATCATGCGTAGCACCTGCAGGACCAAAAGCCAGGAATTATAGGCGACTTGCGTCAGGGGAAATCTTTTACTAAGATTAAAGTTATGCCCACCCTCTTTTCGTTTGATGTGATCAAATATAACAGCCAGACAGCTGAAACCCTTATCTTTCATCTAGGCCATTCTAGACAAGGACATGAACAGAATTCTCTAGCAAGGTCATTGACTAGGAAGGCAAAGCCTCACTTTGGGAGAGTCCTTTACATTTTGCTCCTCCCTATTCTTCCTGCCTGGAATGTAGATATGATGCCTAGTGGTACAGCAGCCATTCTGCGACCATAAGGTCACAGTCAAATGTGCTATGGATGCCAAAGCAAGAAGAAGACTGGTTCCTGGACATCATTTAGGTACTGTACCAACCTGGACAACCTATCCCCAGGCTTCTTGTTGCATGAGGCAAACTAATCCCTTATTGCTTTATGTCAGTTTGGTAGGGCTTTCAGGAATCCCACCCAAATGCAGTCCTCTTTGAGGCAGTGCATTAGCCCAGTTATCCCTAAAGTATGGCCAAGAAACATAAAGATCCTTGAAAGGTTAAAAACTAAATCCCGCTTTTTAGAAAAATAACAAGCACATTTAAAGGGCCATAAGCACTGTGGTAAAGAAAATTAAACACTGTTTCACCAAATATGTTCTCAAACTTGGTAACAAAGAAACCCCCTTGTCTCCTTATTACTCTGCTAACATCTTTATATGTGAATATGTATTGAAAATTGCTACCTTAAGCAAAACAAGCAACTCTAATGGCATGACTTGTAGACAATATGAAATGGAGGACAGGGTGCATTTATGATGCCTCACATGGCTGTAGTCAGCTACCTCTGTCTTCAACAGGTAAGAGCTTAGCTTTCCCACCAGAAAGAAAGGACTTCTAGCCCTGCTGTTCACAGGCCTCCCTTTCCCCTACTCCTCTACATCCTTCCCCAATCTCATGAAACAGATTTTTAAAAAATAAATGACAGGATATTCTGAAGAGAAAAAAACAGCTGAAATATTAGTTTGTATCAACACTGTTTCCCTCCCCACCTACAAATCAATTCTTGAACACTGGAAGTTGTACATTTGTATAGAAATGTACACAAATTGAAGGATTAATAAAAAGAGGCAATACGAGCAAAAATAGTAAATGGCCAACTCATTTGCCATCTTCCCTGTATGTGGCCAAATAGACAAATCCATCCTCTAGCAGCAGCTTTGTCAGGTCTCAGTCCAGTTATTCTCTGAAGTGTTTCATTTTTAGAATTACAGAAATGAATTGTGCATGTGGGCTGTGTGTGTACAGAGGGGTGGCCACAAGAGTGATGGTGTCTTAAAAATCACTCATCCAGTCTGCCAGTAAGGACACAAAGGTCCAGAAGTGGCTGGATACAGGTCCCAGCAGCCAGTGGCCGAGCTGCCCACCCAGGCCTCCACGCCCAGCTCGTGCTCTTTCTACCTTTTGGTTCCAGTCAGAAGTTTATTAGCAAATGGAACCTCTATTACTATTTTTAAACACGTGGTGAGGTTTTTTTGTATATATCCTTTATCAGTTTAAGAAAGCTCCCTTCTCTCTCTGTTTCTCTAAGACTTTTTAAAAAAATCATGAATGGATGATTAATTTTATCAAAATTCAATGGAAAAGACCATTTGATTTTTCTTCAGTCTGTTAAGGTGGAGAAATATTATTGATTGGTTTTCTAATTTTAAACCAACTTTGAATTCCTGGTATAAACCCATCTTGGCTGTAATACAGTATTTTTTTTTAATATATTGCTAAATTGGATGTGTTAATATTTTGTTTAGGATTTTTACATCTATGGGAATGAAAGAGATTGCACTGTAATTTTCTTAGACAGTCTTTACAAAGTTTTCTTGTCCAAGTTACACCAGCCTCATAAAATGAGTACAGCAAATATCTTTACTGAAGTTATATTTGATATACAATAAACTGTACACATTTAAAATCTATAATCTGCTAAGTGTTAACATATGTACACACTTTTAAAACTGTCGTCCCAATCAAGATAATAAAGATATCCATCACCCCCAGAAGTTCAACCAGAACTTTTTACAAAAATCATACTAGGAATATATGACCACTCAACCTTTCCTTTAAGAGGGATAAACTTAGCACAAACTTCTTAATAACCACTGGATCGCTAAGAACTGCATATTACCAAATATTTTAGAAATGGCAGTGTCTAGAAAGGTAAACTTTGTACTTTTCTCATTTTGATAAATGTTCAAATGTTCTTCTTGCTGGGATAAAATCAGTTCTCTGACACCTCAACCATCAATGAACACATTTCATTTTGGGCCTGAGGAACACTCTAGTCACAGACAGGCACTCTGGCCATATGATCTCCTCCTCACTCTCTCTGTAGGCTTTTTTATCCTAATAACAGAAAATAAATTAACCTTCCACTCAAAACAAAACAAACAAAAAAAAAAACCAAACAACTTTCTGGCAGCTAGATCTGGGCCAGAGGATAAACATGCAACTCCAACTATAGAGTGACTGCCTCTATTTTTTCTTTTCAGAGGTCAGAAACCTACATGTAGCAATTTTAAAGTGAATAATTCTTACTGAAGAAAGATGTCACCAACTGAACGGCAAAGGATACTAACATTGACCTGCAGAAGGTTTTGGTTTTTATTCAGACACAGAAATGTAGAAACACCCTGGGTTGGTCCTTATTCTCAACTCAGAAGACTTTTGAAGACAATGAGTCACACTTACTTCAGGGTGAGTGGAAACCACTTTACTTTTTAGGTTTATCTTGAAATAAGGAAATCTCCCCATGGAAATTCCTGAATGTGTTAGCCTCCTAGGGTCCTCCAGCTTCATAAATAATAAAAAAACAAAAAAGGAGAATTTTCTCCTCCTAAACTTGTATGTAGGGAAGAGGGGGAGGGAGGGAAGAGAAAGGCAATGCTAATAGGATGGAACGCCGGTAACTACTATTAGGACAGGGAGTTGTCTACAGGGAGCAACAAAAGACAGTGAGCATTGGCTCAGTGTACACCGTCCCAGCAGTTCCTGGACTCTTGCATCAAGCCCACGGACAGATGAAACAGCAGCATTTATGTAAGTGTCATCAGAATTACCAATAAGCCAATTTGACAATAACTGAACTATCTGATCTAAACCATCTCCCATATTTGAGCTCTGCCAGTCAGCACCTAAAAGATATTTAGTTAGCTTTCAAATAGTGGAGACATCTGTGGGAACTCAATGAGCCATTTCAAATTTTCCCCAGGTCAACTGCTCTGCTTTATATCTAGGACAGGACTCTGCAATACAGCAGGTGTGAAATAAATGCTTACTGAAGGAAAGAGCAAGAAGAAGCCAGCAGGGCCCAAAAACAAGTCATCCACGTGTATGGGAGCTCCCCACATACCTGTAACAGCTCGTCACGGGAGATCTTGTCATCTTTATCCAAGTCGTACAGTCGAAAAGCAACTGGTAGGAAAAAACAAGAAGTCAGTAGAAATTCAGTAGTGTTTTGCCCCTTCTCAAGGAACTAAATATATAAAGGACACCAGACAGAAAACTGACAATGAATGAATAGTTTTTCCAAGAGCGACTGCCATTAGTTGTAGAGCTTTTGAAAACACTGTAACATTTAAGAAACTGAGATGCATCTTAGCTTCGATGAAATATGGCCCTTCATCAGACAAATCAGAAAACTTAATAAAAAGTCCAATGTCCTCTTTAACTTAGAATGTTAAAAAACAAAACAAAACAAAAAACCCATTAAATGGTTCTGTCCACTAGGCCATCTCACACAGCCCATCCAGTCTACTGTGCACCACACTTGAGGGAAGCTGACGGTGGGAGCCATACAGGTTCTACACAAAGTATGGACTGAACAGTTGATACACAAAGTATCGCTTTGGAAAATGACTACTTCAGCAAATTCAGGTCAAGTTTCAGATAACCCTCTAGCATTTGGGAGTCCTGAAGGTAAAGAACTTCAGTTTCAAATAAAAATGCCAAGAATGTGATGGTGTCCTGGCCTTATCATGTTTCTCTCTCTCTAACAACAAAGAAGTCTTTTAGAAACTAGGATATCTAAGATAGAAAATCACTCAGTGCCATGTTGCTGAAGGGCTACCAACTGAATAGTGTGATAACATGTTATAAACACTGTGAGAAATCATACTGAGGAAGTGACTGCCCTGTAATTACAGCTCAATTTGGTGTAGTTTTGAAGCTCTGAATGACTTCAAGTACACCACTAAGATTTTTGGTTTCAGTAAGGTGCTGCCAGTACTGAAAGGCCCAAATCCACTGCTCCAGAGTTATTAAGAGACACAGATTTAGATCTGGTCCTGGGACCTTGGAACTCACAATCTAGTAGAGAGCAACACACAGTACACATTTTAATTCATTCTAAGTGCTATCATACTTATGAAATGCTGGGGAACAAAGTGTATGGCTGATGTGCCTTTCTGGTTCAAGTACTATCTGAACAAGGTCTTGAAAGACAAACAGAAATCTGATGAAAAGTGGCATTCCAGGCTATATGGTCAGGACACTTAAGATGGCTGTCCTCTTGCTCTCAGTACATCCCCTGCTCAACCAGTGCCTGCCTCACCTAACCTACTCACATGACTGACCTTCCTATACACTTGCCCCAAACTCCAGCTAGTGGCTGTTCTTATCAAAGGAAGAGGCGTTTGAGGGGTGTGCCCCCCTGCTGGTTTCCCTGGTAACCAATGAGCCAATCTGACATCAATTCCCCCTATAACTGCTAACCTCCCCTTCCCCTGGGAGCAAAGACTGCGCTGTGTCTCGCCCACCATCCACTGCATATGGCTGAGAGTCGTTCCAGGACCTGGCTTTAGACATGTAAGCTCCCCCATACATTAAACCACTGATGTCTCAATGCTGGAGAGGCTGTGGAGAAAAGGGATCCCTTCTACACTGCTGGTGGGAATGCAGTTTGGTGCAGCCACTGTGGAAAACAGGATGGAGATTCCTCAAAAGACTAGGAATAGACTTACCATATGACCCAGGAATCCCGCTCCTGGGCATATATCCAGAAGGAACCCGACTTCAAAAAGACACCTGCACCCCAATGTTCAGAGCAGCCCTATTTACAATAGCCAAGACATGGAAACAGCCTAAATGTTCATCAACAGATGACTGGATAAAGAAGATGTGGTATATTTATACAATGGAATACTATTCAGCCATAAAACCTGACAACATAACACCATTTGCAGCAACATGGATGTTCATGGAGAATGTCATTCTAAGTGAAGTAAGCCAGAAAGAGAAAGAAAAATAGCTCATATGTGGAATCAAAAAGAAAAAAAAAAAAGAACATAAATACAAAACAGAAGCAGACTCAAAGACATAGAATACAGACTTGTGGTTGCCAAGGGGGCGGGGGTGGGAAGGGACAGACTGTGATTTCAAAATGTAGACTAGATAAACAAGATTATACTGTATAGCAGAGGGAAATATATACAAGAACTTGTGGTAGCTCACAGCGAAAAAAAAATGTGACAATGAATATTATGTATGTTCATGTATAACTGAAAAATTGTGCTCTACACTGGAATTTGACACAACATTGTAAAATGACTATAACTCAGTAAAAAAAAAGTTTAAAAAACCCCCCAAAACCCAGCACTGATGGTTCTAACTTCAAGACCAACTCTAAATCCACTCCTTTATTTGGGACCCCACTTGTCCTGAATGGCAGTGAGATAATTTTCCAAGCTTGTTGGAAACATACTGTCAATAAAAATGTCACTAGCAGGAGGGAAAAAAAAAAGAAAAGAAAAAAAAAAAACCCACTGATGTCTTTGTCACTGACCCCAGGCTCTTCAGTCTTGGAGCTGGGCGAGTATAGTCCTCACAGGCCTGCAGGGTGCAGCCCAACACAGGCAGAGCTAATTCTGGGTACAAAGGCATGAGAACATGGGTGAATATCTAAAAGTGTAAACATTACCCCTTGTATCCACCAAAAGATAAAAGAAGGCAGGGGGCCAGAATCCACTAAAAGTCCAAGTGAAAATTTTAGAAAATCTAATTTACTCTTTGTAAGATACATATTAACATTCTGGAAGGGGGAGTAACTAGGAGAGACTTTCTCTGATATTTGTTTTCTTTAATTTGGTTAGTTGAGTAACTATCTTTACCAAATTTGAGGTTTTATATGCTTAGGAGGTTTGGATTCCAAGGGAAAGGAGACAAGTATCATAACTGTTCCAAAAGAAATATGTGTTTGATATTCTCCAAACCACACACACACACACACACACACACACACACACACACACACACACACACACACACACACACACACTTCTGCAAATGCTGTCATCTTTCTAAAGTATCATAAAATGTGTTATCCACTAAGGAATCTTTAGGATGATTTCAGGATGGAAATCTGTTTGCTATATAACCCATAATTATCTGTCTCCGAATTTCTTAATTGGGTAACTGGAATAAACACATCCCTTTCTGCCAAAGTATTTACAAAAGCCTGAAATGCTAATTTCTGAAACCCAGCTGCCATGGACTGAAATTTTGTGTCTCCCTCCAAGTTCCTATGTTGGAACCATAAACCCCAATGTGATGCTATTAGGAGGTGTTATCTACCTGCCCTCACCTCCCTGCCCTCCTCTCCTCCCACTCACTTCTTTCTTGATAATGCTTCTTTGTTCTCTAAACACACCAAGTACTCGTTTCTATCCAAGGACCTTTACACCAGTTGTCCCCTCTGCCAAGACCTCTCTTCTCCTAGTTTTGGCATAGTTGGCTCATTCTTAGCTAGAGTTTCAACTCCTCAGAGAGGTTTCACCGACCACTCATTCTAAACATCTCATCTTATTTATCTCCTTCACAAAACTCACCAGGATCACAAATCCTGTTTAATCTTTTGTCTTTTTCCACATAGTCTGTCTCCTTTATTTGATCATAAGCTCTATGAGAGCAAAGACCTTTATCTGAGTTATGCATCATTGTATCTGGGTCCTAAAATAGTGCCTGGCATACAGGAGTTGCTCAAACATTTGCTTAATGAAAGACCAAATGAATGATCTCAGTCAAACCTTTATCTTTTAATCACTGTTACTTCTTCTTAAAAAAAAAACCGTGGTAGAATAAACATAAAATCGACCTTTTTTGACACTTTTTAATTAGTGTGCAGGTGAATACTTTCACATTGTTCTATAACCATCACTACCATCCATCTCCAGAACTTTTTCATCTTCCCCAACTGAAATTTTGACTCATTAAACAATAACTCTGCATTTCCCTCTGCCCCTAGTCCCTGGCAACTTCCTATGAATTTGACTACTCTAGGAACCTCATATAAAAGGAATCAAACAATATTTATCCTTTTGTGTCTGGCTTATTTTTATTTAGGATAAGTAGATTTATCCATGTTGTAGTATGTGACAGAATTTCCTTTTCTAAGGTTAAATAATATTTCACTGTAAAATATATACCACATTTTGTATATCCATTCATCTGCTGAAGGACACCTGGGATGCTTCCACCTTTTGGCTACTGTGATAATGCTGCTCAGTTTCTACAATGATCAGTATATAGAAGTCAAATTTTAAAAATGCACAGTATACTGTATATATGTATTTACATGCAATATAATGTGTATGTGCAGTCGAACTGTAATAATTCTACCAAATAAAACTGAAAAAGGAACAAAAAATAATGCCACTCAGTTTCTTCTTGGCTACTCTCCCAAACTCCACTTCACCAATACTCCTCATCATCCACATAAAATATCTTCATGTAGACTCATTTCCCACATGACTCATTATGTGTTATAGAAAACTTAAACCATTTAAGAGGACAATTAGGACATCAAATGGGAAATTTATAAACCTCTCCCTTACTTACCATGCCCTGGAGCATTCTAAGATGGGTTGTACCTTTCACATAAGACATTATAACACACACAAGACATTATAACCTCTCTGATTGGAAGAGGAGAATAAGGAACCATTCCTGGAAGCCAATCAGAGCAGTGGTACTATGTGTGCTTGGGCCTGTGCCTACATAGGTACAGTTCAGCCTTGCTGATTGACCTTGACATTCTTTCACTGCAGCATAAAAAATAAATAGGACAAATCATGCTCTCTGAGTTCCTAAGAGACTATTCTATGAAGATGAGCTATAAACAAATTTGCCTGAGCGGCAAATGTGTTGCTAGGTGTACGATGTTCAATTGTTCTCCGTCTACAACAAGAGGCGCCTCCTTGCTGCTTCCAAAGCTCTGTGGGAAATTCAGAGAAAAACAATACATAGACAGACCAGCAGACATCCAGGGTTCCTCCTGTAGCTTTGGTTTCACTGCTCTACTTACATGAATGTGATCCTAATAAATAGAATGCAACAGAATTCTAATTCATTTTCAGCTTCCTGTATAAGTTGATTTGAAAGCCAAGACTAAAGTAATGGTAAACACCATGCATAGCATGCACAGCACTTTGCTATTATTCTATTTCACCCTAGGCTTCCTGTTTCTGTGGCATTCAGGCTTTTTTCCTTCCTAACAGAAGCTTATCCACAACTTCAGGAGGGAATTCTGTCTTTCTCTCTCTCCACTGTCAGACACGATGAGGGGAAAACACAGACCAACTGCCACTGAAAACTATCATGTGACCATGAGGAGCCATGCCTTTGGATGAAGCAGATCCTAAGGAGGCAGAGCAGAGCAGTAGGAAACACCGGGTCCTTGACAACATGATCAACCCTGATGCTTGCCCCACTTGACTTGTAAAGTGAGACAATATATTTCCTTACCGTTGAAGTCACCGAAGTCAGCTGAAGGCATCCTAACTGATAAACTAATTACCAAATCCACTAATGCTATGTGGAATATTTTCTTTAGGGTCAGTGTGAATCAATGAATTTGCTTATCCATTCATTCATTGATGGACACGAGTTGCTTTCTTGTTTCAACAATTGTGGCTAATGCCACCGTGAATGGGGGTGTACAAATATCTCCTTGAGATCTTGCATATATGCTTTACCCCAGACCCCCTGATGGTAATATCTTGCATACCTAAAATATACCATCAAAAGCAGGAAACTGACAGTGCTACAATCCACAAAGTTTAATCATATTTCACCATGTGTGTATGCACCTGTGTGTGCAGTTCTATGCAATTTTATCACCTATGTAGTTTCGTGTAACCACCAACACATTCAAGATACAGAGTTGTTCCATAGCCACAGGGCCCTAATGTTACATCCTATTATTTGATGTATAATAAAGAAGCACCTCTATTACTGTATCACAAAGTTGCTTTTAACACTTTGTTAATTATATTTCAATATAATTGGTTTCCTTCATAGTCCTATGTACTTTATTTCATGCATTCAAAAACCTCTGAGATGAGGTCAGTAGGATTTCACCAGACTCCTTAGGGAATTCATGACCTGAAAAAAGTAAAGCCCACACTGTAGAGGGAATTCAGATAACAGGTCTGTGTTACCCCTTTAAAGCCTCCTCTAATCCCAAATTAGGAAAGCAAGCATAGTTTTGTAAAGCACAGAATGTCTCTTAACTGCCTTCTCTTTAACTAAATTACTGGATTCATGGATGCCCTCCCTCCCCTAGGCAAATCATTCCAGCTGATGTGGCAGCACACTGTATACCTGTAGCTAATAGGCAACTCTTGAGTGTCTACTCCACCTTGTGAGTTGGATGCTTACCAAGAATCAGTGTGTCAATAGTCCTAAAACCGTGATATTTGTAATTTTCATAAAACCAAATAATTTAATACAAAATGAGATGTATGTGAAAAGAGTTTTTATTTCAATGAAAATCAGATTGACTGCCTTTGAAAGACTCAAAATTAAGTCACTAATAAAAACAAAAAAACAAATTGTTGCTAAAGTGTGTCAGGACAACTGTAAAAGATTGAAGAAAAAATGTAAACACCGGGATTCTATTCTCAGAATGCTTTGCAAGTACCTGTAAGTTCTCTTTCCACTAAAAAGAAATTGCAGCCAGAAACCTTAGCCAGTACATTACAGATGTGTTCTATGCAAAAAGGTCACACAATTCCCATCAGCAGACCTTTACTAAAACAAACAAACCAAAAAAACAACTCTTGGTCCAACATCCAAAGACTGGCCAGTGAATCTGTTTTTAAATATTTCAAGGAAAATTATAATGTTAAACCATGTATCCTCTATGATTCTATGCTATAGCTGAGTTTTTCAATTGTTGATCAACTCCTGGTGTGACATTGAATAAGAAAATTTCTACTGTACTAAAGCCAGCATTAGGCAAATATGTACTAAATATATGCTAAAATTCATAAAACATTAAGACATGACGCTTTGTCTCAGACAGTATCTAGTCTTGAAAGAAGGAAGGGGAATCTGCTAATAAAAGAGCCAATATATTTGCGAACAATTCATTAGAATTCTATTTTCTTCTATATTCTGTTTTGTTTGTACTTAAGTTTTCTGTTCTTCATTAAGGTATACGATCTTGTGGTAAAGAAGAACAGTATTTTATTATTTTGGTTCAAAAATCTATGTATATGCATGGCTGGGATATTGTGCTGTACACCAGAGATAGACATATTGCAACTGACTGTACTTCAATTAAAAAAAAATACAGACAAAAATCTTCCCTGTCTTATATAACAACACTTATTTCAGAGCTTCTTAAAACTCTTCACCTGAAATATCAACAGAGGAGTGAACTCATACTCCTATAGACAAGGAGACCTGGGGCTATGACCCAAGGGCCACAAACTAAAAGTTTAGGTCTCATGTACCATCTTACAAATATATCCAAATTTGGCTTTATATTCTACAATTTATCTATATTTGTTCCAACATTAAAAAGACTTTTAATTTTTTAAAAAATCACCTAGTAAAAACTTGACGGGCCCAAATCACTGTGGTTTCACAGACTTCACTGTATACCACTCTGCACCCTAGTAAGAGAAGCTTGGGCTCAACCAATTCAATACAATTTCAATTTCAACTTGTGTTGAACAAAAAGAAATTTAATTTTTATTTCTTGGAGAAGTATTGTAAAGGATAAGGCAATATACACGAATCAACAAGGGCAGAGGGAAATCTTACAAGTATCCAAGGAAAGGAGGCATAAGGACAAAAATTTAATCTTGCACTAACCCAGCTGTTCATCCCTACTAAAGTCACCAGTATCTATCAAACTCTAAGGTGGGCAGGGTCTTTTTCATTGTTGTCACTCTGGCTCTTACCACAGTGTGTAGCACACAGTCGACATTCTATAAATTTTAAGGATTTTTTTGGGGGGTTAGGTAATTAGGTTTATTATTATTTTTTTAATGGAGGTACTGGGGATTGAACCCAGGACCTTGTACATGCTAAGCACACGCTCTACCACTGAGCTATACCCTCCCCTAATTATAAGGATATTATTAGCAGCAACTCTTATTGCCAGACACTATTTGAAGTACTTGATATATATTAACTCATCAAATCCTCATAAGCTTCCCATGTAACATCCTTTAATACCCCATTTTACAGAAGAGGAAACTGAGGTCCAGAGACTTTAAGTAACTTGCCCAAAGTCACATGACAAAAAGGAACAGAGCTGGGATTCAAACCCAGCCAGTTTAGCTCCAGGGTCTGAGCTCTTAACTACTATGTTTGAGTAAATGCTTGTTCAGTGAATGAATGAATGCTTGTTCAAGTAAATGATTTGTAAGAAATGAAAAGCAAATATCATAAGCCAGAAGATTTTATCTCCTTACAGTGCAGTTTGTTGCTTCGGCTGTTGAGTGGTTCTGGTCCATTCACATCTTTGCTCTTTTCATTATCCTCAATGGGTCGGAAATGAGCCAAAGTTCTCATGAATCCACGGAAGTTTACCTGGTCCTCTCTGATTGGGAAATATAACAAACAGAACATCATGTCAATCAAGGTGATTATTTCTTATGAATTCAATGCACTGGCAACTGGTTTAGCTAAAGTGGCCTGAAAGTCCATTTAATGAGGTCTCTTTCCCTATGCATGGTACTTTAGGGCTCATAAAATATCTTTATTTAAGTCTTGCCCCAACCTTGTGTAGTAGGTATTACTATTCCCACTTTACAAATGATTTATCCAGACTTAAGAGAGGTAACAGGACTTACTAGGGACAATCACCTATTGAATTTACTTATATCTCTTTTCCCAAAGAGGATTTTGAGTAGGCACCAAGGCTGTGCTATCAGGCAAGCTGGAACTTGAACTCACTGCTTCAGACTCTGTAGTGAACAGCAAGTTAGTCACTTTAACCCAATGACTCCCCAGCCAGCTCTCATGTCTCCCCTACAGCCACGTATAACTAGCGATATTTTAAGGTTAAGGCATATTATGGAAAAGCTGCTTTGGAAATAAAGTTTATTTAGTTATAGAATAAATACATTTGTGGAAGTTTGGTAAAAAGAAAAGTAGAAAGAAAAATACCACTCCTAGTTCTCCCAATCAATTACAATCGTTAATATATTTTCTCCCAATAATTTTTCTATGCTTTTTAGATAATTGTGAACATACTGCATATATAATTTTGTATCCTGCTATTTCTAAACTTTTAAACATGTATCCAATCAATATAAATACTTTGAAACATTTTAAACATCTGCATAGTAATTGTGTGGCTGTATCATGATTTTATTATTCTCTCATAATTGGATAGATATTTTCCCCATAATGTTTTGAAAGACTTCTTTGTGTATAAAGCTTTTTGGGTACTGAAGATGAGAGAAAATTACCACACTACAAGCTAATCGGTAACCCTATAAGAAATAATTCTAAAACTTGAATGAATAAAGAATGCTTTTTAATATTAAAAAATAATGTCCTATGTGACACAGTTATTTACCTAAGGCAGTCATGGAAAGAACAGGTTGTCTGGTTCCTGTGGCTACCTAAAAATAAATCCTTGTCTTTGTGTGCCCCATTGAATAGATGTGGTATGTAGAGTCTCATAAGTGCCAGGCAGACGGACAGATCAGAGACCTTCTAAAGGTAGATAAGAGTTCAAAGGCGAACTTGTGAGCCCCTTGTACTCAAAAGAATGACCCTTCATTCTTTAAGGTAGCTATACTGCTAATGGAGCAGTACCTCTCAAAAAAGTGAGTAAGAGCTGAGGAATGAAGTAATGTATAGTAAGATTTGAGTCACATGCCGGAATAAACAGGTAAATGAGTACATAGATAACTGGCATAATGTCTCTGAGTAAATGGGAATGAAATATCAATGTCCTACTTTCAAATCTCATTCTTTCAAAACAAACTGAACCTGCGTAAGACTTAAGAAACAAAAAGCCCAGAAGCCAAATATTTATATCTGATTAGAGTAAGAAGCAGAGTGCAGCTTGCTAAGTGCCCAGCCGTACAGCCAAAGTGGTCCTCCGCTTCCTCACATGCACAAGTACAACAGCACACACTGTGTCCTTAACAAAAGATCAGTGGATAGGATGACAGGCAACACTGGAGTCACAACAAAGATGAAGGTAGTCTGGCCTTTATAAAACAGCTTTCCACAAGCTGCTTCTTCAAATAATCGATGGTGACTCTAGGGAACACTGAAAAAAAAAGTTGGCAAAATGACTCTATAGGGTTTACTTTTCATTGTAAAAGGTTTGGATACCAAGCATAGTAGTGAAAGTTACCTCTGGACAGGGTTCAATTCTCTCCATAGGCTAAAAATAAGGAAGTGAAAAAAGGGAAGGGCACGGCACTAAAACCACACCTGAAACAAACAGGGCCCTTCAGGGAGAGAAACAGTGTAAAATGAGGAAGTGTATGTGATTACTCCTGGTCAGCATGAACCTGGAAAGGGCAGGTCTCAGTCTGATGAGTCCTGTCTTCCTGTGAACTGGCTGCTAGTCTTCTCCTCTGACGGTCACTCAAATTCACTGAGCGACCAACTTCTCAACTTGCAAATTCCTTAGCTCTCAGTTCAGAGTTCTAAAATTTCCTCTCCAGGTATTTTACCAACCATGTTCTTACTGACAGTCTCATTATTAAGAACTGGCAACCATAAAAACTTTAAAGTCCTCTGGGTCACATAAACAAATCACAAGGAACCAGGAAGCGATTGCTAAAGAGACTACTTACAACAAGATTATACTTTATTCAGGAAAAGGTTCCTAATCAAATCAGTAAATATTGACTCAGTACTTTGAGATCAGTGTATTAGGCAGTGAAGCATAGCAAAAGCCTAGTGTTACATTACACAAACCTAAATCTGCTTGAGAAAGTGTGTGTGTGGTGGGGGAAGTATATCCTTAGTCAATGTCATACAAGAAAAGACGGCTGTGGTAAGTTCCAGATCAAAGGAGGCCAAAAAGATACGATATCTGAGCCAGACTGGATCCTACAATGGAGGGAAGAACATGCTAAAAAGGCAATTACTGGATAAAGTGATAAAATTGGAATATCAATAACATATTAGGATAAAATAGATAACGGGGGAAATGGATGAAAGTGGTCAAAGGGTACAAACTTCCAGTTATAAGACGAATATGAGAGGGGAGGGTATAGTGGTAGAGTGCACGCCTAACATGCACAAAATCCTGGGTTCAATCCCCAGTACTGCCATTAAAAAAATAATAAATAAATAAATAAACCTAATTGCCTCCTCCCACATCCAAAAAAAAAAAAAACAAAACCACCACAAGGATAAAAAAGATGAAAATGTTCTGGGGATGAAATGTACAGCATTGAGACCACAGCTAACAACATTGAATTGTATCTTTGAAAATTGCTGAGACAAATCTTCAAAGTTTTCATCACAAGAAAAAAGTAACTATGTGTGAGGTGATGAAAGTGGTATTAATCTTACTGCGGTTATCATTTTTCAATATATAAATATGTAAAATCACTATGCTATACACCTTAAATTTATATAATGTGTGTCAGTCACATCCCAATAAAGCTGGGAAAAAAAGAAAATACATAATATTTTACATTGAATATTATTATAGCACTTGATAGGCATAGTGAGTGTAAATTATGCACTAAATTCAGACTTAATATGAAAATATAATAATTTTAAAATATTGATTACATATTGAATGATAATATTTTGGATATATTGAGTTAAATAAAATATACCTTGCCAAAGTTAATTTAATTTGTCTTTTTAAAATTTTTTAAATGAGGCTATGAGAAAATTTGTAGTAATTATGTATGTGGCTTGAATGATGTTTTTATCAGCTACGACTGAGAGAGACAGAGAGCACACACAAATGAGGCGAAATGTTAAGTGACAATAGATGCATCTGGGTAAATGATATACAAGTGTTCTTCTGTACTATTTGCAAATTTTGCAATTTTTCTGTAAATTTGAAATTATTCCAGATTAGCCTCGGAAAGGAAGCCCAACAACTGCAGGGACTCACCCCTCTGGAAAGAAGGCATTGATGATTCGGTCCCCCAATGGGTTGATGGCAAGCTCTGGAATCCGCTGGAAGTCTTCCCGGCTGCCAAGAGAATCACCATGAGTTAGAGACCATTGGCCCTTAGCATGAATTCCTTCAGTCATGCAAGAATACAACCTCTCAAGAATATTACCTCCTGGAATTTACTTCCGTGGCAAATTATACCAAATAACTGCAAAGAATAGCACTTTAATAGCTGCCAAGTGTTTCTTGCACCAACTCAGGAGTAGAAGCCAGCTTTGACTATGCCACATTCCAGTGAATTCAGCACACAAGGTCCATCAATAAACCAACTGACAAGCAAGTACTAAGCTGTCCCTGTAAATGATTCCTTGAACACTACCATTTTCTACTTAGGTATTAAGTTTGGAGAATGAACAGCAACAGCAAAGTACCAAATACTGTAGAGCGTGAATATGGGAGGAAAAATTCAGAATGGCCTCCGTATCCTTGGTAAGAAGACACATAGCACCTTTATACCCAAGGAGAGAAAAAAAATGTGACGACTGATTCCATACTTCCTTACTCCAACTGTCTTTTCCTCCCTCACCTTCCATAGACCAGAGCTAGAGAAGTATTTATCCCTGGAACATGGCAAGAGCAGCCATCCTCTCGCAACTTGGAAGTCTGCGGAAGTGAATATTGTTAGTTACCTTTCACTGTATACGCATCATGTGCCCCACTAACTCCACCTATATACTTTATCTCATTTCTTCATGTCAACATTTCATCTATAATATCCTTTTAGAGCTGAGGAAATTGAGAGTCAGTGAGATAAAGTAACTTGTCCAGTGCTACAAAATGGCAGAACTGCGATTTATTTATTTGTCTGTTTTTGTTTTTTAAATTGAGGTATAGTCAGTTTACAATGTTGTGTTAACTTCTGGTGTACAGCATAGTGATTCAGTTATACATACATACATTCCTTTTCATATTATTTTTCATTATAGGCTATTACAAGGTACTGAATATAGTTCCCTGTGCTGTACAGTAGGACTTTGTTGTTTAAAACTGCAATTTAAATTGAAATCTGTAAGTCAAAGCGCATGTTCTTTTATCTAAAAAAAAAAACAAAACACATATTAAAAAAACTTTTTGAAAGAAAGGTGCTCTCCCAAAAAATGTTTAATAAGTATATTTTTAAAAAATATACTTTGGTTGATATTCTGTGCCAAGAACATAAAGCTGTCTATAATATAGACAATATATCTACAAAATATCAGTGTCATAAGAAGAGAGAAAGGCAGAGAATTGTAGAATTGTTCTAGATTAAAGGGGACTAAAGAGACACAACTGAACTCAATCATAATCCTAAACTAGTAAAAGAAACAGCTATGAAGGACAGTACTGAGCCAATAGGTAAAAATGGACTATGGACCATATAGAATATGAAATACTACATAATAGTACTATGCCAAAATGCTAATTTCTTTTTTTTTTAACTTTTTTTTTAGTGAGTTAGTCATTTTACAATGTCGTGTCAAATTCCAGTGTAGAGTACAATTTTTCAGTTATATATGAACATACATATATTCAGTGTCACTTTTTTTTATGCTATGAGCTACCACAAGATCTTGTATATATTTCCCTGTGCTACACAGTATAATCTTGTTCATCTATTCCACATACGCCTGTCAGTACAAATTTTGAAATCCCAGTCTATCCCTTCCCACCCCCCACCCCTTGGCAACCACAAGTTTGTATTCTATGTCTATGAGTCTGTTTCTGTTTTGTATTTATGTTCTTCTTTTTTGAGATTCCACATATGAGCGATCTTATATGGTATTTTTCTTTCTCTTTCTGGCTTACTTCACTTAGAATGACATTCTCCAGGAACATCCATGTTGCTGCAAATGGGGTTATGTTGTCGGGTTTTATGGCTGAGTAGTATTTCATTGTATAAATATACCACATCTTCTTTATCCAGTCATCTGTTGATGGACATTTAGGCTGTTTCTATGTCTTGGCTATTGTAAATAGTGCTGCTATGAACACCAAAACGCTAAATTTCTTGATTTTGATATCAGAATGTCCTCGTTATAGGAAATGCAACATATTAAAGAACGTGGCAAAACGTGAGCAATTAGTAAGTCTGGGTGTCAGGTATATGAAAGGCCTTTGTATTATTTTTTTAACTTTTCTGTAAGTTTGAAATTATTTCCAGATAAAAAGGGGGAAAAAAGGAATATAAACTCAAAATCTGATTTCTGCCTTCAAGATGTTTACTAACAGAAGAGATAAAACTTATTCCTCTAACCTCTTTGTACTAAATGCTAATGAAATGTTCCTGTTCTACCAGGGAGCCTTCAACTCTCTGGCTTTCCTGTGGTTTAACATTTACAGGGTGCTTCATTAATTCAACAAGCTCGTCTCCACCACATCTGGGGGTGACACAGGTAGAAACTGACTTAGGGGACTGAGCATAAAGCTCTGGTACAGTAACTCTGGATTCTAATCTTTCCTTGATCACTTAGGGGAATTGTTTTTATATTAATTCATGAACCAGAAGAAGCCATCTGTAAGATAAATGGGTTGCTTAAAATGATACAAGATAAACAAAATTACTGAGGTCCTGATTATTTAATTCAACAAACATGTACTAAGCTCTTATTACATAATGTGTTCTAGAATACAAAGTCCACATTATCACCTAAATATAGCTCCTCTTGTTTGACAGAGGTTAAGAAACAATAACTACACCTTTTAAATTAAGATTAAGGCTGATTTGAATTGCAAGGTCACATACCTGAGTTTAATGTCTAACAAGCTTAAGTGATTTTAGCTGTGAAAAGTTTAAATACCAGGTCTTGTATCAGGTAGTGGTTCCAAGACCTAGTCTGAACTCTTTCAGTCTCAATGAGTCTTGGACTTCCAATGTCAGTTAAGAACCTTAACCCTGTCTTTTGACACTTTTTAACTCTACTCTTATATTTTAGATTGTATATACAATGGGGTCTATAAAACCGAGGGGAATACTGTTGAAAGTATCAACATAAAAATGAAAGAATATTAAAAAAAAATTAGTTTGTAAGCTGTTAAACAATACAGTTTATTATTGTTGATTATTCTATAGTGGAATGGAGATCATCTGGACAGTTTCTCTATAACTTAGCTTCTCAAATTTGTCCACTGACACAAATCTAATGAGGAAAAATAAATACTTCAAGCGGCCTACACACAAGTGTTATAATTCATTCAAAATGCAGATTTGTGTGTGCTTTTAAAAAATATACCAATATTATATTCAACCTCATAGTATAACTAGGGAAATCCTCCTTGAATATTATTTAAGAAAGACATTATTACTGATAGTAGGCAAATCTAAGAGCAGAACCATGTATAACGGCATTCTTTATGGTAAAAAAAAATGAAGAATGGTTTTTCAGACATTCACAGGCACAGGGATGCTCTGAGAAATCAGAGTTTGAGAGATCTTTAGTAATCAGAAGTGCCATTCTCCTACACTGATCTTCACTGGGCAAGTTCCTTCTCTTAGGTGGAGGTGCAGCCTAACAGTTAACTGCTTATATTTCAAGGACCCAGGGTCCATGCTTAGATGACTTATACATAATGAGGACATTAAAATATGTTAATTGGACATATCTGTGAGAGGTTGTCGCCCAGGAACACAGTTCAATTAAGAAAATAGTTTTCCATATTTAAATAGTATATTAGAGATAAATCATTTATTATTTATATGTATTATATAATTATTTATGTTTCTTAACATTGAAATGATAATAATTTCCATTATCTAAAACATGTAATTAATATTTTAAATTAAATTGATAAAATAATCTTGTTGGTTTTGTTTTGATAATAGAATCTTTTTCATATAAAGTGCCAGTAACTGCTGAATCCAGTCTTTGCTACTTATTTTAGTATTCTGGGGCCAGTCACTTATTTGCAAGGCTGCATCTGACTTTTGGTTGAGGATAGTGGCTGCATACACATTTACCTCCTCTCTTTCTCTAACTGAAGGACATGTCAGTACACTTGGGAATATACCCATGACATAAACAACCAGGGTGGGAGGTGTGTACTAGCAGACAAGGGATTCTGACAAATTCTGGAAGTCAGATGCAAATGTAGCAACCAGTAAGTCAGAGTAGCAGGTCATGAAACTCTGCAGCAGAGTTGAGAGCCATTCTGTCCTGCAGTCTTAGCGAGGTACCACGCTCAGAGTTGCCAGGTAAGGGAAGCAGCATTCAGGGAAATTAGTAAGAGGAACTTTTAAAGAATGGGCCAGCTGCCCACTGCTGCCAGTGCCCATCACGAGAATATAAAACCATCTGTCCTCAGGATAAAAGTGGAGAACTGCAATTGAAAGAAACTGAAATATCTACCTGGGCAGGGTTTCAGCCAAATGTGGGAGGTTGTCCCCCAGGAACACAGTCCTTTTATTTGGGGAAGAGAGTTGCAAATCTGTCCTCTTGCTCCCTGACCAAATACCCTAAAGTGGTTGGCCAAATTATTGGCCATGCTCAGAGTACAAGGGGCTTAGACTCAGCCCTTTCATCCAGGGAAAGACCTGCAGAGAAACCAGCCGCAAACAAGCCCATGTCAGTTTTCTACAGTAATCCACCCAAGCTTTTTCATAAACATGATTACACTACCACCAGTGCTCACCAGATACTTTTGGAAAATTGATAGCATAAAAGAGTAGGATCGAGATCAATTGAAAAAATGATATTTCAGGGGACAAAGAGAGTTCTGAAAGATTCTAATAAGTAACCCAATAGTCATTTGATAAGTTTTGCACCTGTAAAACAAAAATAAACTACCACGATAGAGCAGAGGTCAGAGAACAAGAAAGTTTCTCGGAAATTAAAAGTACGATTGTGTGAACAAGTTCATCAAAAGGTCTACAAAATAAATTCAAGGATATCTTCCAGGAAATAAAGCAGAAAAAATCAAACAGTCAAAACATATGAGAGAAAACTGAGTCACAGTGGCCATGCAATAGAAATGCCATAAAAATTAATAAAGAAAGAAGAAGGGGAGGAAATAAAGAAATAACAGAAGAAAACTTTTCAGCTAAAGGACATATTTTTAGAGAAAGTTCACCTGATACTGAGAAACGAACAATGAAAAATAACCCTCAAAAAGGTACAACTTTGTGAAACTTCAGAACATCAAGAGGGGATATTTGAAGCATTTGGAGAGGAAAAAAAGATTATCTACTAAAAGAATGAGAATTAGATTGGCATCTAATTGGTTCTCAACTGTGAAACTCCATTCTGGAATGATTGACACCACCATGTACAAAGTAAGTGTTTATCCAGGATACTGAAATCATCTGTCCTCTAGATAAAATCAAACAAGAAAATGAATCTCAAAAGCACTTAGGATTTAAGCAGATAAATGGCTATCATTCAGGACATAACCTCTTAAAATTTACAGGTAATCTTTATTTAAGTGATATATAACAACACAGCCAACTAGTAATTTCAGTAATAACTTCCTTTCCTTTTACTGGTCTGCCCCCTGTAGTCAATTTAACCTGCATGATTTAATATCAAGGAATATTTTTCATCATAGTATTATTTGAGAAAAATTACCTGACAAAGATCCAATATTAAAATTGCTCAATGTACAGGATATTTTTTAAGTAAACTTTTAATGAAATATAACATACATATAGGAAAGAGCACAGATCACAAGCATTCAGCATGGTGAATTTTCACCAAGATTAAGCCAGCACCCAAATCATGAAATTGATTATCTTCAATATCCAGACACCTCCTTCATGCTTCCTTTGTCTCTATCTGCTCCTCTTCCCAAAGGACAGTCATTATCCTGATATCTAACACCACAGATTAGATCAGCATGGTAGATATTTAAGCCAAAGAAACCTTCTTTGTGTTCAGATAATGACCAGGCTCTCATCCTGACTTGACCTAAAAAGGACCATTTCAGGGTATCTTACAGGACCCAGCTGCCTTTTCAAAGACCAACATCAATGGCAGTAGCAGAAATATTTCATCCAAAATAATGCCACCTATACTGATGAGGGATGTTGCGGGTAGGCGAGTATATATGTGTGGGTGGGGAAGGCTATGTGCAAACTCTCTGTATTTTCTGCTCAATTCTGCTGTGAATCTGAAGCTGCTCTAAAAAAATAAAGTCTATTAATAAAAAATTTTTTTAAAAGGTAGAAGTTTTAAAAATGGGACCTGAAGAGACTAAGATTTGTGAGGCAATACTATATATTTATATTCTATGAAATACCAATCTGAAGATTATTACTTGTTTTAACTCAACACCTACTGGTGTGCCAAGGAACTAAGTTCTACAAAACATACTTTGGGTCAAATATCTGAAAACACTTTGTAGGAGCTCCATTTCTAACCAAAGCCTTTCAGAGTTTCTGCTTTATGTTCCCCGAGACTGACATTTTAAAAAAAGGAATACAGAATGCCTTGAATGGTACATTATAGTCTCTCACTCTGCAGAATTTGGCTTCAGGCCCCAGACATAGAGCATCTTGAGAAGAGGAAAGTGAAGAAAATGTAAAGAAAAATATTTCTCCTAATAATCTTCTTAGGAAAGTGGATTCTGTTACAGGTAACAAGAGACGGGAGGTAACCTGTATGTTTGGCTGAGCACCTTGATGGGTTCTAGAGAGATCAAGATAAGCCTTGAGCTGAGTTTGGTAGTACACGCTGGAGAGAGCTAAATCACTCTGTAATATAGAAGAATTTTGAGTTTAGCAGGTTATCCCAAAGGCTGGAGGGAGCAGAAGAGATGATGGGGTTGGTGGGGAGAGGAACACAATTTAACAAGACAGACGAGAGTCTGAGATGGTCCTTGTCCGAAGGCACAGCCAGTGTGAAATCCCTGATAGTGAGTGGATCCAACAAAATGACTTATACATGCAGCTGATCCTTGAACAATAAGGGTTTGAACTGTGCAGGTCCATTTATGTGCAGATTTTTCTCAATAGTAAATATTATAGTACTACAGGATCCACCACTGGTTGAATCTGCAGATGCAGGTATGAGGGAGCTGGGTATACCAAGTGCAGGCTGTAAGCTATCCTGGGATTTGAGGGTGCAGTGGGCCACCACCCCTAACCTCTGTGTTATTCAAGGGTCAACTGTAATATTCTAGTTGTTTACTATGTAGTACAATGGAGTAATTTCTTCTTGTACTCAAGGTGGCTTGGGGCTTTTCTCATATTATAATTTACGCTAAGATGGAGATCAAAGAACAGATTTAAGGCCAAGTGCTTTGTAAAGCTGAATATAAAAAAATCAGCTAGATCCAGGTAACCATGAAATCAAAAGTTACCCCATCACTTGCTACCACCTCCTTTGCACAAAAAATTTGTATAAATCAGAACTGAAAACAGCGCCTAGTGTGTCATAGGTATTCAATAAATACCTATCAAATGAGTGAAGTTAGTTCACTGGCTTTCCGTAGTGTGAAATAATGTTTTAGAGCCCAAGCAAATTTTATCTAGATTTTAAGGAGCAGATAACATTACCTGACACCAAGAAAGTTTTCACCTTTTCTGAGGATAAACAGCTCCTTTTACAAAAGCTTTTCCATTGTTTTCCAGCAAATAGTGAAAGTGATTAAAACACACATTTACAAATCACCCACTTACTATGAAGAATAAAAGAACTCAGAACTAATGTGAATTCGTTATCTTCACTTAGTGGTTAAAATCTGAATTTATGAGGAAGATGTAATCCCAAACTCAAGTAAATTATTTAAGTATTTGGACTGAAGGGAAAAACAGAGATTTCTAATCTGTTTTTTTTCAAGTACAAATTTATATAGTCTCTTCAACAAATGGTGCTGGGACAGCTAGATATCCACATGCAAAAAAAAAAAAGTTCGACTCTTACATATCTATCTGTCGCTACACACAAATTTTGTATATACAAACCACAAAATTTTGTGTGTGTATATACTTATACACACAAAAAATAACTTCAAATGAATCAACCTAAATATAAGAGCTAAAACTATAAAACTTTTAGAAGAAAATATAGGGATAAATCTTCATGACCTTGAATTTGGCAACAGTTTCTTAGATGATACCAAAAATACATGCACCAAAAGAAAAATTAGATAAACTGGACTTCATTAAAATTTAAAACTTTTGTGTCTCAAAGAATACCACAAAGAGTGAAAAGACAATCCACAGAGTAAGAGAAAATATTTGCAAATCATATATCTGATAAGGGTCTAGTATCTAGACCATAAAAAAAAACTCAACAACAAAAAGAAAGATTTACAAATGGTCAACCAGTACGAAAAAAATACGCTTAACATCATTAGCCATGAGAGAAATGCAAATCAAAACAATGATCTACCACTTACATCCAGTAGGATAGCTAGAATCAAGAGATAAGTAAGTGTTGGCGAGGATGTGGAGAAATATGTACCTCATCACATTGCTGGGGGGAATGTAAAACAGCACAGTGCTGTGGAAAACAGTTTGGTGGGTCTTCAATAAATTAAACATAAAATTACCATATGACCTACAATTCTAATCCTAGGTATATGCCCAAGAGAACTAAAATATAAGTCCACATAAAAATGTTCATAATAGACAAAAGGTGTAAACAACCCAAATGTCCACCAACTAATGAAGGGATAAACAAAATGTGGTATATGCACACAATGGAATATTATTCAGCTATAAAAAGGAATGAAGTATTGATACATGCTACAACATGGAAGAACCTCGAAAGTATCACGTTAAATGAAAGAGCTAGTCACAAAAGTATGATACCATTTGTACGAAATGTCCAGAGAGGAATGGGAAGTGACTGCTCAATGGGTATGGGGTTTCCAACCAAGATGATGAAAATGTCCAGGAACTACACTGCGGTAATATGTAGATGTAGTTATACAATGTAGTTACACAATGTTGTAAATGTACTTAATGCCACTAAATTGTACACTCTGAAATGGTAAATTTTATGTTATATGTATTTTGCCTCAATTAAAAAAAAAAAAGACTAAGAAAAAAGGACCTACTGTGGTCTTTGTACATGATAGGTGTTCCATAGTCGTTGACTCTAGTGACTGTGCAGCATGGTTTTGGTCAATTTCTGCTTCCAGTGATGCCTGATTTTTCCCTAAACAAACATGGCCCTGTGGATTTACCAGTATTCTCTAGCTCTTCTGATTAGGATTATGCACAAAGGCTTAGCAATTATATTCCTTCCCTCTTTATGCTACAGACCACACCTATGCTAGACGACTTCCAAAGAAGTCCTAAACTGTTTCTTGCCAGCCACCAGAAAGGAAAACAGCTTCATTCTATACCAATCAAAGCTGAGGAAAAATAGTAACAAAATGCTGCTACTGAGGGTTAGGCTGGGAGGTAGTGATATTTCATTTGACTATGAGAAGACAATTACAAACATAGAATGATACAGCATTATATTACTCTGAAATCATATAGTGGGGAAAGGGTATAGCTCAGTGGTAGAGCACATGCTGAGCATGCATGACGTCCTAGGTTCAATCCCTAGAACCTCCATTAAAAAAAAACTTGAAATTTTTACTTACTCTAGACCAGTTTCTCAACTCTAGCACTACTGACACTTGTGGGAGTTGTCCAGTGCATTGTAGGATGGTTAGCAGCATTCCTTGACATCAGTAGCATTCCCCAGTTATCAAAAATGTCTCCAGATATCTGGCCATTGGGGCAAGGGAAATAGCCCTCATTTGAGATCCACTGCTCTAGACTAAAATACTAAACTTCTTATCTATCATTAATACATATAAATTGATGCACCCAAGGGTTACAGGTTGGTCTGGGAAATGAGAGGAGAGAGGACAAAACAACCATACCATCTTGGATTGCTATGGCTGAGCCTCCTAAAAGTTACTGTGTTTGGGAAAGGGCTGTAGGAAAACTCAAGCAGAGAGAGCTGAAATTCTCAAAGGTATGTTCATAGGACCAGAACAACAGCCACCCAAATTAAGGGGAGTTGCAATAATGCAGCAAACATCTGGTGACAAACATAAATCCATTGTTCTGTTTATTTACGTCCCTTGTGGATCAGTGATGCTAAAGATGAGTGAAGAAATGGTCCCTGCCCTCTGAATGCCAAAAGCCTATTGTGTCTGCTCTTGGATAAAGGCAGCTATTCAGACATTGCCAGAAAATAAAGAAAGGAACTGCCTACCTGAGAGTCCCATTCTCTCCTTTGTCCAGGCTGGTGAACCGGCTGTAGAGACGGGTGATCTGACTGTGGGAAACTAAAGAACACAAAATTAGTCCCAGATGGAGAAGTCACCCTCCACTCAAACTGAACCTGAGTATGGCTCTTCAGAAGCCAGTTGTCTTTCTAGTCCCAGCCCACCGTGAAATGCATTAAAGTCAGTAAAGTAGGGTGATGTCTCCACTCTACCTCTAGGGTGTCAAAGCACAAAATTTTAAAGCTAAAGAATGAAAGGAGTTAGAAAATTAACTAAATCACAAGTAAAAGTTGATTCTCAGTAATGAAGTCTAGGCTTAATTAAGACTCCTGTGTTAAATGTCAGATGGTTAAGATTTAACAAAACAAAGCCAAATTTACTTTAAAAGGAAATTATGAAACTTTCAGCTTTCAGTGCCCTGACTTAGAGGCCATGAAAATGCATGCCTTGATTAAAAACACATTCCTATTAATCAGTTTGATGTTTCAGGCTGGCACAGCTGAATAGGTAACACGAACTGAATAAAAGATGGGGATATGTCAAACAGATTGTATTTTAAAAATCTGGTTTACTCCTGCACCAAGCATTAATAGCTTTATCTTTTCACTCAGGACAGATCTTTGGGTAAAACATCACCACAGCCCTGGGTCAGCTTCTTCTCTGTGATTGCAAGGGCTCCATTGAGTTCCCAGTATAAGAATGGACTCTAAGAAAGCAAATCAGGCAATTTGTAAAACAGTCGTGTTATCATCAGATGACATCTACAAGGAAGCTATTTTGCTCCTCATTTTGTATTAACTCAGGCACAAGCTGACAACTGATAGGAGATGATAACTACATGTACAATAAAATTTTGAAGATGCAAGAAGGAATTTCTGGTAAATGGTTTAGTCTTCTGGCAGATTGGAGGTAGGAGGGAAAAAAAAGTTATCAAAGGAGAAAAGACAACAGCCAAAAAGGGTGTGGCAAGTGTGGACTTTGTCCCAGGCGTACCTTCAGGGATAAAGGGGTGGCTGAGGTTGTTCTAACAGTTGTCCTCCTCCCTCAGCTCATGAAACAAAAATCCACTTGCAGTTTTAGGAACAATGGGAGCAAACAGATGGGCACGCACAAAGAAACAGGAAGTGAGTGGCCCAGAGCTAGGATGAGAGGACACACTGGGCGCAGCTGAGAATTCTTCAGCATCAGGTTTCACCCAGCTGGGCTCTGTTCTGGACTAGCTCTCAAAGCAGCACAAAGAGCAGAGAAGGAGGCAGAACCATCCCCAGACAGGGCAGAGCCAGCAGGGGTCCAGGCACTGAGGAAGCAGTTGTGGCCCTTCCTGCCAGCCAGGGGGGTGTGAGTAACTCAATATGATCTCATGAGGGCCAAGCTGACAGACTGATTCTAATAACTGCACCATTGCTTACCAGTGACAGCTGAGAAAATGCGGTTGTGGGGTGAACTAGCTAAGCTGATGAGAGAAAAGTGCTTGGCAAAGTGTCTGGCACTTGGTAAGCACTCAGGTTAGCAATTATCATTATTATCCTTACATCGTGAGCCTGCAGGTACAATTTTACTGCTGCACTAATTATCTCCACCTTTCTCCTGACTCTGCCAGCCACAACCATTTTCTTCAGGAATCTGACCAGTTTACCCTGGCTTTGGCCTCGGACCTCAAAGACTGCTCTAGAACTAAAGTTCCCTTTAGTCTTAATAAAATAAGTAAGTTACAGAATGAGTAACTTTCCCAAAAGATTTTTTGAAAAGACAAAATTTTTTCACAATCTCAACACCACTGTTTTCATTTCTTCATATACCATCTAGTATCAGTCACTTGTGTACTCTATATAGTTGTAATAGCTTATTTTTCATTTATTAATTCATAACCTTTCTATATTGCTTTGGAGTCCTTTTTAATAACTGTGTAATATTTAGTCCAGTGCATCAGTTTTTAGTACTTAGAATACTATATACTTACGAGTACTTTTCTTTAACAAGGAAAACATTCAAATTGTATTTCTTTGTAGTTTTTTTAATTCGCAAAAATAATCTATGCACATGGTAAAAATGCAAATAGTACAAAAGCGTACATAATGAAAAGCCTCCCTAACAACAAAGTTCTCCAGTCTCCTTCGCCAGAGGGAAACACTATTACCAGTTTATGTGAATCCTTCTAGAAATTCCTTATGCATATATAAGTATGTATAGTAATTTATAAAATTTTAAAACTGGAAGAAATGTCATCTAGCCCAACTCCTTCAACTAACAAGAGCCAACAGATACCTTTCTTACCTAGAACATCATCTGAAATAACTGGGCACTGAAATAGTATGATTTTTAAAATTTCCTCAAGTGAGTCCTCGTATGGCATTACACCCCATTTCAGAAAAAGAGATCAGTTTATGGTTGCTTGAGTTCACAATTCACCAATATGTTAAAAATAAATATCTAAATAAGTAGCCAAACCACCATAAAACTACTATCCTCCTGGACAAACTGGGCTGTATGGATATCAGCAGAGAAATGTACAACCAGATGCCAACTTTTAACACAACTCAATATGGTTATAACTCAATCTAGCTCCTAAATTTGTTTGTTTGTTTTTTGGGGGGAGGAGGTAATTAGGTTTTTATTTATTTACTTATTTTTAATGGAGGTACTGGGGATTCAACCCAGGACCTCATGCATACTAGGCACACACTCTACCACTGAGCTATACCCTCCCCTTCTAGCTCCTAAATTTCAGAACTAATGTTATAATGACATTGTTACAACAAGCTTTGTTAACAAACAAACAAGAAGAACTAGTATGAGAGGAGGAAAAAGCAAGCAGGCTTTAATTTAGGTGCTAAATCCACTGCGATAAAGAATGTAAAACAATCTCCAAGGTGTAGAGTTGAATAACTTCAAGTAGCAGAGAGGTATTGGAACTGCCACGAATGAAGGCAAGGCAAGTTTCCAGTAAGCCATCTTCCCCAGAAAGCACTAGGCTAGCAGCACAGGTGCCCCAAACTATTCTTGGTAACCCAAAGGAAGCCTCGCGAGTTGACACTTACTCTCAGAAAACGCTGTGCACATGGGCATATCTTGAATGAAGCTATATTTTTCTCCACTGATGGGCAAATAATTAGTTCCTGTTGTTCAAAGATTACTTAAAAGACCCCACTAATCTTCCTGACTACAAACCTTTCTATCATCACTGCCTCGTGCTCAAAGACGGCATTTCAGAGAAATGCCAAGCACTAAGGAGGAAAACCAGAGTGAAAAATAAAAATTAAAGGGAGTAAGAAAGTTATTTTGACCTTGCTTTTATCTTAAATCTTAATGCAGAAGAACAGATTGGTAATCTAGGTAAAGTGTATATGTGTAACCAAAGGTAACTCTAGATAAAAGATTGAGAAGTTGAAGCCTGCACCCCTAACTATTCTTCCTAAACACTCCACACCCCAACATTTCATGTTTCCCCTGGTAAGAGGACTTCAAGAGCTGGCCTATTTTCTCAGGAAATCTATAGGTTAAGAGAGACTTAAAAGACTTAAACCCCTCTCTCAAAAAACCCAAAACCCCAACTACCTTCTTCTAACTGGGGAAATTTGTATATGGACTGAAAGAGAGACAATATTTATAGAATTACTGTCAAATTTCCTAGGTGTGATAATAGTATTGTGGTTACGGAGGAAAAATCTCTATTCTCAGGAGATACATAAGGATTTAGGGGTGAAGAGTTCTGACAACTGCAACTTTCAAATGGCTCATCAAATATATACATATATCATTTATATTTATATATATATTTATATATACAAATAGACAAAGCAAATATAGCAAAATGTTAACAACTGTTGAATTAAGGTGGGTGGTATATAGTTATTCATTATACTACTTTAACTCTTCTATATATTTGAAATTTTTCATCATAAGAAGTTGGGAGGGAAAGCACAGAGCCTTACAAATCACCTCATCCAAAACTAGCTAAAGATGTTAGTTGCAGGGTCTTCCGTAATGACAGAACCTTCAGGCACCATGGTAATGCAGGTGAAGGCCATGCAGGCAGGTCCTGTATTCTGAGCCAGGAGCAGCCTGAAGTTGAACTTCCACTTACATTTTAGCCCAGGAAACCATTCTCAAGCAATTGCCTTTGCCAGGATTGTGCTCTTGGTTGCAACTTCAGAGAAACCCACACTAGTTCTATATCACTACACCCTTTCAAACAAACAAAACCTCACCAGCCTGTAATACTTACTTCCCAAACCTGTTCAACACCTTCGCCGTACCACATGACACACACCAGAAGCTAGAGACTAAAAATAAATGAATTGGACTCTATTACTAACCAGTTGGCATGAATTGTTTCTCACAGACTATGTGGTTATTTTTTTTTAAGGTTTTAAGTAATTCACAGTCAAGTTATTGCCACACAGTTAAGTGAACTAAAGGTAGAGATTACAGAAACTCCCAAGCCACTTGTGACCTTCCTCCTAATAATGACTTTTATTCAAATAACTTTAATTTATGGAAATCCTGAAGTGTGAAAGAAGGTCATAGAACAAAATCAATATAGCAAATGTTTTATGCCAACACAAAGTGTTTTTAGACAGTGTTTTTTAAACTGTTAAAAATGTCAAGATTTTTACTTCTTTAAAAGTACTATTTCCTTAGAATTGAGAAAACATCTGTACTCGATTCCTAATTCAATATCCCCTGAAAATAGGAAAAGTGTAAAATGTGTCACTGCTCCAATTATATAGCCCCAGAAACAGGTTTTATAACTGGCATATGCAAATGGTATTTTCCCAATGAGATGATTGTTATCCCTGGTTCAAAATGATAATAGCTAATAATTCCCTGGTGCTCACTACACATCAGGCACTATTCTAAGAAGTTTATATAATTTATCTCATTTAATCCTCATTAAGAATCCTATAAAGTAGGTACTATTATTATTCCCATTTACAGATGATGAAACTGAGTCTTATGAGAAATTCTTACCTAGAATTATTTTTCCAGGCACTTAGAGATTAAATTTCAAATACTGGATAAACTCATCATATATGAATTCTAATCAATTTAGACTTAAGAATGCAAAGCTTTCATACTGAATCTAAAGTCAGTTTTCCTCAATTATGCTACATTTTCTTACTGGCAAAGGACGTAGTGAAATGTCTTATGCTTGGTCTTAACTTGAAGCGTTTCTGATCGATAGTTCCCCAAACTTTTAATGAAACAAGAAGCAGAAGAAAATAGGACTATTTCACCACTCTACCCACTTGACCATTTTTAGTCCTCTAAACCTTTTGAATCATGCTGAGATGACTGCTTTAAAAATCAACTCTGCTGACGGGCACTAACTGGATGAACTGATGGTTCAATTCCCAGGGCAGAGGAATAACTGTATAGCAGGCCAGGAAAGAACACGCCTGGAAGCCACCCAAAATGCCCTGGGTTAATTTGTCCAAATCTAATCAATTCATGCATGTATTAAGGCCCAATTTCTGCCCTCCTCAAAGCCGGCTCACAAGGACTCTTCCCGAGTACTGAAGATGGGTGCCACATAATTTCAGGTAATTTTATGTCGTCATGCTAACCCTAACTTGTGGGCTTATCTCCAAGACCAGGTTGTGGGCATCTTCTGTCACCTTATGGTTTGAGTACCCAGTACAGTATTGAATATAGACACTGCAAAAATTCAGTAAGTACTTGTTTCATTAATGTTTCTGGCTCAATACATACATTTGCACTGGTTGTGGCCGAGAATCTCCCTCCAGCTTGATTAACTTTTTTTAGCAACTAGGAAAACAGTTCTGCAGGAATAATTCAGTTCCCACAAGTTACACAGTAAAATAACCCAGAGTCCTACAGCAATCCAGGCTCCTTTCATTTGGTCAAATGTAATAAAACCAGAATAGGATTACTGCTCCCTTCATCTTGAGGCAAAAATAGTTTTTTCTCATCCTCACTCTGGTTTACACTCCCTCATTATGTGACTTTTTATTTTAAGCACGAATGCTTTAACTGTCACCTTAGACCTGAAGTAGTCCTTATATTTACCAGTGTGGCCAGAGGTCATAGCCTCAAAATGTAATAAAATGCTTGCTGAATCCAAACTGCCTATATTTCTACTCTTGGCGTCATAAGTCTAAGTCATAAAATGACCATAAGATAAGTGGCCAAACAACTACTGCACATTATAAAGAGCTAGCTACTTTCTGTCATTCATTCAAAATCATAAAGAGGACTGCATTGGTAGGCGGTGAGCTCACCATCGTTAAAGTCTTAATCGAGAGGCTTAATGGCCATAAGTTAGGAGATGCTGAAAGCCAATCTGTAAACCAGTCTGACAAGGGATGAGGCTAGATAACATCTTTCCAACTTGAAGATTCTAGAAAGTTGAACTTGTCAGAAAGCACAGGAGAGCATTTATCTCAGGCCACCACTGTCTCGAAATTCTGAGGTTCCCTCAGCACTCTTCAATATTATCTGCAAATGAACCACTGAGTTATTTACTGGCCATCTCATTATCAAAGACAGGCATCATGTAGAGTCAGAGCTCAGATGCTTACATAACTCATGTAAAACACAAAAGAGTCATAATGGATTACTGAGAAGAGAAAATACTGCATGCATTATCAAGGGCTACACAAATGTATCATGGTGTTTTAAAGGGCTTTTGAATTCCCAAAGCCCTGTTGCCCCTTTCAGGTTAATGAGGAAGAGACTGTTTATAATAAAAAATGTTCCTAGTACAAATTCACACTGAGATTTTTTGGAGCACACCCAATTACCATAGCGACTGCATTAAGTACACCAGCACAGGAGAAATCAATATATCTGAAATTAGGACAGAAAGCATCCTCAGTGTAAATAAAAAACTGGTAGTCACAGTATCTGTGCTTTCTTTCCACAAGTTCAGAATGAAAAAAGTCTCGTACTCTCAAACCCTTGATTCTTTAAACGTCTCCCGGCACCAAGTCACGTCTTCCAAAGCCTTACTATACCATCTTACTTTCTGGATTTATTTTCCCAGTTGTGGCAAGCATTTGTTCGATTTCCCACAGTTGTCAGAGGCTTTTAGTCATTGCCCAGAAATGTCACAGGAACGAATTATGATTTCTATAGGATCCATCCAGAGTTCCTGAATTTGAGGTTGGTGCGACGAAAAATAAAGCAAAAGAGTTCTGGGACTTTCAACAGCAAGGGAAGGAGAAAAAAGCGGGATCACTGACCTACGAGTGATCATGACTCCCGCCTTCGAGGAGAACAACCTCACAAGAGTCAGAGCCCCTCTCTGGGTAGCTGTTGCTGTAAGAACAGGTCCTCCAGTTCTTATCCCCGAAGCTCCAGCGCTGGAGGCTGCCCAGGACCCCGGCAACGTCAGGGCGCCCCAGCTCCAGACCTCAGCGACAGCCGTCCTCCTCGGTCCTGAGGCCAGCCAGAGGCGCCCGGCCGCGTTCCCACCCCCTACCCGAACTCACAGCCAGTCTCCTTCTTGATCTCCTCGAGCTCTTCGTCCCGCAGTAACGTGGAGGCCCGAGACCCCATTACCGAGCCAGGAGCTCCTGCGGGAGCAGGGGCGCGTGAAGCGACAGCAGCAGCGGAGAGGGAGGGAAGAAGGGGAGGAAGCGCCAGGGGTCGAGAAGGGAGAGGGCAGCGTTTCTACTGCGGACGAGGATGGGAAGCCAGGGGTGGCGCGCGGTAGAGGGCGGCCCGGACGCCCAACCAATTGGGAGCGAGGCTGCGCCCGGCGCAGAAGTCGACGTCGACGCTCCTAGCTCCAGCCCCCGAATGAATCAGCCCAGCCTCCGGCCGAGTATCGCTAAAGACGGACCACGCCCCGGAACCATGATGCCACCGGCCTTAAATGGGCAATGCCACTCTGGCCCCAGCGACCACAATTAAAAGGGAAACGCCATTGACCCACCGTTTTACAACACACTGACCTGCAGCAGGGGCCAACCCGTTTCTCACAGAACTCTAACTTTAGAAATCCCACCCTACGGTTGGCACGGATTAAGGCGAGAAACAATAAAAAGAGATAGACAAAACGTCGCTTGGGGAAACTAGGATGCGTTTCCTGAGAACTGCATTCTGGGAGTTGCACCTCCTCATTTTTCCTGGTGGCTTTCTCTCCTCCTGACAACAGGAGGCGCTCGGGAGCCAGACTCGGGGCCGCGCGCTCATTGGCTCCTTGGGAAACAGCCAGATCCTCTCTTTCAACCCAACCGGCGTCCTCTCTGTAGTGTGGTTGCCCAGCTATGCGTACTTTTCGCTACTTTGCTTTCGGTACTGTCTTTTGATAACCGCCACGGCGGGCTTCGAACTCCCCGAGAGTTCTTCCTTAACAGCAGTCCCTCTTTTTTGAGTTCAAGACTGAAGCTTAAGGAACTCACCATTTGGCGGAAATAGAGACAACATTTCCCAAACTTCCTTTGGGAGAGAAAAAAGTCCCTAAGGGCGGAGGAGGGTGACTTTATAGCGTATGGCCCGCCGTTTATTTGAAATTTCTTATTTTGCCTTAAAAATGAGGAATTTTGCATCTTGTTCTTATGGTGTGTGTGTGTGTGTGTGTGTGTGTCTGTGTCTGTGTGTGTGTGTGTGTTTTGAAAACATTTAAAGCCACCCGTTAAATTAGTACACTCTCTCAGGTGAACCAGTTCTTCTACTGTGACTTCAATTGCCTTTACCTCCCGCCCCCAAACGTGTCGAGTGTTACTTTGTACAGAACCAGTTTGATACACGGAAGAACCAAATTCTGACCGCTATCACTTGGTGCCTAAGCATTAGAAGACTGTCTCAGCAAGTGGCACAAATCAACTTAGGTTACTATTTTAAGCTTTACCTAAAGCTTTGACTGCTTAGCATGAGATGGAGGTTCCAGACTCACTGAATTGTCTTCGTGAATTGATTTGCTCTTGTCTGACCTAATGATATCTGCCTTCATAAGCAAAGTGTGACATTTTGTACATGCCTGCCTAGGCCACAGGAGCTTCTTTTTAATCCTGAGGGTATGAAAATGGTAGAAAAACCTTCGATGTCAGCGATATGAATCTCCATTATCTACCTGCCTTGAAACCCCTCTCTAGATCCTGACCTTGTTCATTCCTAATCTTGAATCTTATCTTTTGCAGCTGTCCTCACTCAAGATTTTTTTTGCTTTGTGTTAATGTTTTTCTGATTTACTTTAACATTTCTTAAATTTCCTTATTGTCCAAGCATTTCACAAAATTACGTATCTTTAAAAAATACAAATTTTTACCCCTATTATGGGCAGATTTTTCCAGTTTTCTGTTCTTTTTTCTGTAAAATTTTCTCTTTTGCCTGTTGGATTGACTTGAACGAAGAATGATTTTCTCAGGCACTCTGTTTTATGTTCTCTCTGGATACAACACTTGGTTTTGCACTAGACTGCACACATCCTCCATTAGGGGCCTGGTCTAGTTAAGGTTTCATTACCTTCTAGCTGTGTGACTTTGGGCAGGTGTCTTAAATCTTTAAGCCTCAGTTTCTATATTTGTAAATTAGGTAATTGTTGTAGGCAACAAATAATATTTGTGAGAGCACTTGCTAGCCCTTAAAGTATAAGTTTTTTATCTGAGTTAAAAATGCTGTGTAACTTCTTACCTTCTTTCTAGTTTAGTTGGTCCTTAGTGATTTGGTCAGTGTTGTATAGTTAGAGTAAATTACAAAATTCACTGGTTGATTATTCCTAGTGTGGCAAAGGCAAGCCACTTTTAAATTTAAACCTCCTTAGAAGAACATTTATCCGAGGTTCTAAATGCAAAGACATCCAAATAACAGGATTGTTCTAAAAGATAGATTTTAAAAAAGAATTCGTATTTTGAATTACAGTATTACACTAAAGAATATAAGGGCATTCTTTATAAGAGCAATATAAAGAACGTAGCTATGAATGATAGTTATTTCTGCAAGGTAAAGTTTTTTCTTTGTACATTTATGCATTGTTATTTTTACGAGCATGCATCATTTTTACAAAAACAGTTGAATTTTACAAAACCAGCATGTGGCATGTGGCAGTTTAATCTGTCAGACTGCGCATGACTGGTTGGTGACACTACAGCAGCCCAGTCCCTGAGCTGTGGCCAGGGTGGAGTGGAATGGTCCCTGCAGTGACTTGGCAGCTGGATTGGTAATGTGTAAATTATGATCATTCTAAATCACTTATTCTTTGGTTGGTAACAATGCAAACTCTGGAAATGTGACAAATATAGGAGAGGTTAAGTCCCAGACATTTCTGGGTAAACAGTTCATTGCAACATGTGTTGGCAAGTGTTTTCAGTATCAATTTTTTACATTTGCTCTTTTAGTTTTGCTGGTTGGTGTTAAAAAGATTTATGTACATGCAATTAAAAAGCCTCTAAATGTTCTGCCAGTTCCATTCAGCTAAGGAAGGAAAGGTGGTATTAGCCCATTGTATAGACAAAGAAGTCAAGCCCACCTTGCCCGAAGATTTATAGTTTTCACTTTCCCACGTATAAGAGTAGGTGCTTGCAATGATCCTTTACTTATTATCATTCTAAAAAGATAAGCAAAATTGAATTATTCTCATATTTTTATTTTTCTTGTCCCAGGTGTAGGGAAAGGAAAAAAACCCATTCCACCCAAAATATTTTTAAAATAATAGATCTCTTTTATTTTCAAGTGCTTGGATACTTAAAGATTATCTGAAGACTGCTCTTGGAGTCAGACAGCATGGATCCCAGCAGTGACTACCATTTCCTCAACCAGATTTTGTGGAGAAGAGTGAAACTCACATTGGTTTGTGGCATCTTTGAGGGAGTGCTTCAGCATGTGGACCCTAACAAGATTGTTGTCCTGAAGAAAGGTTGCATTTTATTTCTCACAATCTTCTGCCTTTTACAAGATTAATAACTGAGTTTGGGTGATGGATCTGGGCTCCCTTAGCAACTGGGAGAGCAGCAGCATTCCTATTTTAGGGGAAGGGTGGGAGGAAGATTAGAATGCAGTTTTCCCTAACAGAGCAACATGGCTGCATATGCTGGCTTGTCCCACTTTTGTACTTTTATTAACATGATAGTGGACATTTTCAATATATAGCATTTTTTTAAATTGCCTACTTCTTTTAATTTCTCTCAATATGCACTTTAAAATTAAAAATAACCACTCTATAGATAGAATTGCTTTTGGCTTCAACAGACAAATTCACAAAGCCAGTAAGGGGTTAATTTTTCTCATGCAAAAAGAGGTCCAGAGGTAGGCTGCTGAGGGATAGTGCAGTGGCTCAAAGATGCCAGGAGTGATCAGGTGTCTTGTGCTCCTGCTCTGCCATCTCAGTGATCATCTATCATCCTCGTGGTCACAAGGCAACCTCTACACCTCCCAGCTTCATTTCCAGTTCATTTATAAAGGATACGTTTCGGAAACTGCCAAATGGAAGAGATTTATAGGCCAGGTATGTGGAAAGGGGCTCAGAGTTTCTACTTTCTCTGGAAGAAAGGTGGACTACCCTTTCAGCTCCTCCATGTGTTAAAGCTCCAATATAATCTTTATTCAGCTAGAATATTGACCTGCTAGAGTAGTTGTTTTCCTGGCATGGTAAGTTTCAAGTTCACAATTGAAACGTGTAGATGGCATTTGAGAGATTAGTGTTATTATTAAGCCATATTATGTGTTAAAATAGACTTTTGTGGGCTAGGATGGGACTATGCCAGGTTTTTTGCAATATTAATACACTGGATAATCATTAATTGAGTTTTATATCCCAGGCACCGTGCTGGGTACCAGGGATGTGGATAAGAATAACATGATCTCTGTCCTCAAAAAACTTAGTCTAGTAAGTAGACACATAAACAAATAGAAAGATATAATGCAGATATAGAGGGATGCATAAGGTACTATGGAAACACAAAATTTCAGCTTATTTACATCTGAGAGTGGTAGGGTTAGGACAGTGGGGAAGGCTTCCCAAAGAAGGAATTGATGGTGGAACTGTATAAAGTGTTAGGTTTAACTTCATAGGATTTAACTGGATGTGGAATGAGAGGCAGGTTGTTATATGCCAGTGGTTCTCAGACTTTATCTGTGCATCAGAATCACCTGGAAGACTTGTTAGAACACAGATTGCTGACCACACCCCCTCACAAGAGTTTCTTGATTCTTAAGGTCTGGGGTGGGGCTCAAGAATTTGCAATCTAACAAGTTTTCAGGTGATGCTGATGCTGTGCTTGGGAACCACGCTTTGAGAAAACCATTGTTTTAGGGAGAAGTAGCAGCATGTGCAAAAATATAGAGACATGCAAACTTGCATTCAGAAAACCTAAGTAAATTTCAGTGTGAGGATGTGGTGAGAGACAAGGCTGGAAAAGGGAAGTAGGCACAGGACAGATCAGAAGGACCTTACATATCATAACATTTGGATACTTCTGAAAGCAAAGAGGAACAATCTGAAATATTTTAAAGTAGCGGTCATAGTTTTTCAGATTAGTTGCCTGAAATTTTTAACGTTGTGTTAATTAGGAACCATACTCATTAGATGCTAGAAACAGATTTACTTCTGGTGGCTTAAACAAATTAGGAGTTTATTATCTCATATAAAAGAAGGCAGATATCCCAGAGCTACTGTGACTGTCTCCAGAGTTGTCAGGAACCCAGGATTCTTTATCCTTCTGCAGTACCATCTTTACCACATGGTGTCAAACCTCAAGCTCATATGATAGCTGGTAGAATTATAGACAGGAGGAAGAAGAAGGATGGGGGGCTTTGGGAGTGGGGGAGGATATTCCTCCCAGCAGAGTCAGTCCTTTTAAAGACATGTCCTGGAAATCCAATAGACCACATCTCTGCAGGGAGACTAAGCACATGGTTAGCCTGAATCAGTGGCATTGAGTAAACAACAATCAGTAAATGCCACATGCTTGTTCAACAGAGTATTCAGTTCAGATGAGATATATTGGTGTATTTCTCTCTAGTCTTTAATTACACAGATTTAATACAGTTGACATAAGTTGAGTATCTCATACATACTCTTTTTTCAGTTAACGTTATAGCAAACATTTTCTCATGTTATTTAAAACTTCAATTTAATGGCTAAACATTTTAAAGCAAAAAGCTTAAAAAATTTAAAAATATTTATTATATTTTATAATTATAAATCACAGTAAATTATAATTATAAAATAATTTTATACTTGTGTATTTCATAATTTATAAAGTATGACAAATTATAATTATAAAATACAATTTAATATTTGCTATATTTTATAATTATTTTCTTACGAACAGTTCATAGAAGTGAAATTACTGGATGAAAGTTTTAGATATTTTACATATTTTTGATACATATTTCAAAATAGTTTTCAAAAAGGGTTGTGCCTTTTTACTTTGCTCCTAATAATGTGTGAGTGAATTACAGTAAATAATCTAGCCTTGGATTTTTTTAAAAATGCAGATATGTAGCTTTCCTCAGTTTTTGCTAGCATTATAGGCAAAAGTGATATTTCTTTTGGTGTGTTTTAAAAAATATTCCTAGAGGTTGAACATATTTCTTTATCCTTGTTTAATAATTTTATGTACTATTTGGACAAAGCAGGGGTTGACATCACTATGACAGCAGTGTGAGGGAAGGTTTGAAGTAGGTAGAACCTAGAGACAAGAAGAGACAGGGAACTATTAAGATAATCAAGGGACCCAATAAAGAGAAAAGGATGGAAGTCAGAGCTAAAGCTTGACAAGGAACGGAGAAGAGAAGACAGATTCTAGAAATGCTTAGGGAGAGGGGTAGTAACCTAGTAATCAATTAGGTAGTCAAAGAGCAATGGAAAATGACTCCTACACTGATGACTCAGATTAGGTATATAGTACTGTTATTGTTAGAAAGGGGAAGAGGAACTGGTTTGTTGGTTACTGGGAGAAGATAATGATTTCAGTTTGAAAATCTTGCAGTAGGTCTGCTATTAGTTGAAAATGAGAGTGGAGCTCAGAGAAATAATCCATACTGGAGAAATAATGGATATGAGGACAGCTAGGAAGTGGATGTGATCATACATACATATAAGGAAAATGGATGAAGAACATAATTCTAGGGACTACGGATGTGAAAGAGGCAAGAGTGGTGGTAGAGGCAACTAAGGAGACCAGAAGGAGCAAACCAGGGACAGTGGAACACTGGTTACAAGATGCATATTAAAATCACTGAGACCCCTCCATTAAAAAAAAAAAGTGAGGAGGTGGGTAGAGCTCAGTGGCAGGTCATGTGCTTAGCATGCACAGGGTCCTGGGTTCAATCCCCAGTACCTCCATTAAAAAAATAAATTAAAAATAAAAGTAAAATCACTGAGACGTAGGTTTGAATCCTGACTGTCTTTTACTAGCAATATGACCTTGAGCAAGTTATTCAAACTTTCTGAGCCTCAGATTCTTCCATAATGGAAATAATGATATGCCTATCTCATTATGTTACTGGAGAATTAAACGTAGGCAGATGATTAGCATGGTGCCTGGGACAGAGTGAGTGCTCAGTATGATGTCTCTAAGTAATTAGCAGGAAGAGAAATAAACACTCAGAGTGTCCTGTAATCCAAAGAAGAAAGGAGAGAACAGTATTGTCAAAAGATGCAAGGGAGCCAAGTATGGTAAGACTGTAAACTTTTTCTGGGATTTGACAAATAGGCAGGTGGTGATCTTTGACCTCAGTAAGAACATACTCAGTGGATTAGTGTGGGTGAAACTCAATTATTTTGGATTGCTGAGAGGTATGGAAATATACAGCTGCTGTAAGCACATCCATCTAGAAAAAAATGACACTATATTGTAGCCATGACATATAAGCTTCTAACTCCCTTATCTACTCACAGAAGAACCTGTAATTGGGCCAGGAGTTGGATTGTTGTCCCTGACGATTAATATTTTGAGCATGCAGCATGCTATAAAGCAGGGTGTGGACTCTAGAGGTAGTCAGCTGCCTTAAATTTTTTTTCTGGATTTAGGTGGACTAAAAACCAGTAGAAATATAATACATAGATAGTCCTTAGTCCCAAAGGCCTTAGAATATTCTTGGAAGAAGTTTAAATACTTCTACCCTTTTAGTTTCTTTTGGACCATCCTGGAGTTCCCTCTGTTCTTTATACTACTTGTTTCAAGGATCTACTTTATAATTCACTGTTGACTCTCTATTCCTTGGGGAAAATAATTTGGGGATTTTTTATAAAACTCAGATTTGGGAATTTTTGAGAGGCATTTTTCTTATAGTTTTAGGGAATGTTACTCTTTATTAACCAAATGAATTGTTTCCTGTAACAGTGAAGAATGTGGAGACCGGTCGAAGTGTCCCAGGAGTGAAGATGTTTTTTGGACATGAGATTGTGAATGGTGAGAGCTGTATGTCCCCTGAATACTGGTATTGGGATTTGCAATAGCAGTAAACTCACTGCTCTGCCTCATTCCAATATGTGGGGGAAACCCCCACAAAATGAGATGTTATCTTGCATTTATGAACTCTTAAAGTTGGTATTGGAGAACTGACCCTTATCTTACTGTTTTGCTAGGTACTATGAGCAGAACAGTCTTAGAGAATTTTAATCATCTTGATTTTACAATGTGAGGGCTGCTGGTGCTCATTTCTAGAAACTCAGCTAGCAGGCAGAATTGGGAATCTGAACAGAAAGGAAATGTCTTGCTCAGCAAGTGAGTTTGTCACCACAGGTTTGGGGATTTTGGGAATTGCAGGAAGCAGCCCTGTTCTTTATCTCTGCCAGCAAAAACCATTTAGCAAGACTATGTCCAAAGGTTTCCCTAAAGGACTAGATATTGAAGTTCATCTTATCAGTGTGCTTCAGACAAGCCAAGTGGGATAAGAGAAAGGGTTGGGAGCAGATGTGTTGTTGCTTTCAGGAACTCAAAAAGGAAACCCTCCTACACTATAGTGGGAATGTAATTTGATGCAGCCACTATGGAAAACAGTATGGAGATTCCTTAAAAAACTAAAAATAGGCTTGCCATATGATCCAGCAATCCCACTCATGGGCATATATCCAGAGAAAATTCTAATTTGAAAAGATACATGCACCCCAATCTGTATTGCAGCAGTATTTACAATAGCCAGGACATAGAGGCAACCTAAATGTCCATCGACAGACAAAGAAGTTGTGTTATATATACAGTGGGCTACTACTCAGCCATAAAAAAGAATGAAATAGTGCCATTTGCAGCAACATGGATGGACCTAGAGATTGTCACTAAGTGAAATAAGTGAGACAGAGAAAGACAAATATCACATGATATCATTTATATGTAGAATCTAAAGAAATGGTAGAAATGAACCTATTTACAAAACTGAAACAGACTCACAGACGTAGGAAACAAACTTATGGCTACCAGCGGGGAAAGGAAGGGAAGGGATAAATTGGGAATTTGGGATTACAGATGGAAACTACTATATATAAAATAGATAAAACAATAAGGTCCTACTGTATAGCACAGGAACTATATTCACTATCTTGTAATAACCTATAATAAAAAAGAATATGAAAAAGAAAAAAATATATATATATAACTGAATCGCTATGCTGTGCACCAGAAACTTAACACAACATTATAAATCAACTATACTTCAATTAAAGAAAAAAAGAGCTCAAAAGCAAAAAGCTCTCCAAGAAGGAGCAAAGATATCTGAGTGTGGGGTGGAGGGGGTGGGGAATGGGAGAACTGGGACCTGGCAGAGCTTTGCATTTCTTACCATTGGGGCAGCTATGAGGAAAGGAAAGGACTCCTGGAAATGAGAGATTACTGTTGCTTGAAAGATAACTTTGTTTTGTGAGAGAAGTAGACTTGAGCGAGAGATGAAAATCTCACCAAAGTAATGACTGCCAATCCAGACCCACTTCAAGGCAAACAAATCCATCCTTTCTCACTGACTATGCACTGTCAACGCTCTTGGTCCCTTGAACACCTTTTTTAAATGATGGTAGTAGAGGGATTCTTAATTGTGTTTCAACTGTTAGGCTTTGCAGTAGAGCAGAGCTCTGAACTGGGAAGAAAGCTAGACTATGGATGAGTTTGTAAAGAGAAATGAAGGAATCAGTGCCACTATTTCCTAATTCAGGAGAAGGCTGACCGCTGACCAGCTTTGTGTACACATGCACTCATTTCCTCCTAAATTCATTCTCAGACTTAGCCTTTGTTCATAATTTTCAGGCTTCTCCTCCTTTCTTTGCTCTGTGGCTCAATCAGCCTTGGAGGGGGGTCTCACTGAAAAGCACTTTGAATGAGAATTATCGAGATGAAGGATAATAATTGACTAATCAGTATTTTTAGTAAATTTTACTGTCTTAGCTGCAGACTCAACACTTCTAGACAGTGCAGGAGAAAGAGTCGTTTGAAACATAATGGCCCTTGAGAGGCTTTTTCCCTGAAAAGTACCTAAGTGTACTTAATTGAATCTAAGATGCCATTAATTATAAAGCACATTATTTCTTTTCCCAACCTAAGAAAGAAAAAAGAAGCTGCCAATTAAACTGTCTTATGCATTTACTGTAAATCATATCCAATTTCAAAGCTGTTTAAAATATGCATCTCAGAATCAATGATAAACAATATTTCCCTGTATTCCCTGCACTATTAGGTTAAGAAGAAATGATTTCAGAATCTCTGTGGAATGTTCCTCTCATACTTCTTTTGTGACTTCCAATCTAGCTTTTATTACCTTTCATGTCACTGAATTGTCAATGCACCAGCCTGTGAGAGTGGGAGGGACAGATTTGTGAAAGATTTAAGGGAAAAGCCCCAAACAGTACATAATGTGAGGGAAGATACACTAGGATGGGAATAAATAGGAAAGTAAAGATATCTTTAACACCAATCTGCATGGCCACAGAGGTGCTCTGGAACAAAAAGGGTAGAGGGGAACATGTAGAGGTTCCTAATCCTGCTAAATGACCAAGAAAGCTATGCAGGGCTGTAAATGGGGTCTTCAGACTCTTGGGCATATATCCAGAGAAAACTCTAACCTGAAAAGATACATGCACCCCAATGTTCATAGCAGCATTATTTACAATAGGCAAAATATGGAAGCAACTTAAATGTCCATGGAGAGATGACTGGATAAAGAAGTTGTGGCATGTGTATACAGTGGACTGCTACTCAGCCATAAAAAGTAATGAAATAATGTAATTTGCTGCAACATGGTTGGACCTAGAGGTTATAAAACTAAGTGAAGTTAGTCAGAGAAAGACAAATATCTTATGCTATCACTTACATGTAGAATCTAAAAAAGGACATGAACTTATTTACAAAAGAGAAAGAGACTCATAGACATAGAAAACAAACTTATGATTATGAGGGAGGGGAGGAAGGAGGGATAAACTGGGAGTTTGGGATTGGCTGATACAAACTACTATGTACAGAATAGGTAAACAACAAGGTCCTACTGTACAGCACATGGAACTATATTCAGTGGCTTGTAGTAACCTGTAATGAAAAAGAATATGTATATATATGTGTAACTGAATCACTATGCTATATGCCAGAAACTAATACAACATTGTAAATCAAAAAATGAAAATAAAAATTTTAAAAATGAAATTAAAAAAAGAAAATGATATTTAAAAAAGATTAGGTTAGGTTGGGATTTCAAAATGTAGACTAGATAAACAAGGTTATACTGTATAGCACAGGGAAATATATACAAGATCTTGTGGTAGCTCACTGCACAAAAAAATGTGACAATGAATATATGTATGTTCATGTATAACTGAAAAATTGTGCTCTACACTGAAATTTGACACAACATTGTAAAATGACTATTACTCAATAAAAAAAATGTTTAAAAAAAGGAAAAAAAAGATTAGGGATCTTCAGTACTTTGGATAGTTTTTTCTGCTCTATTTATTGCTGGTGGATGAATGTGCCTATGGACTAACATTTCATTCCCAATTACTGTCTGTGGTACATAGTCAAACTAGGGGTGGTGGGGTAACAGTGGGGTAGTTAATTGCTTCAGTTTGGAAACCCTATTGGAAGCCATTTGGTTATTTTACAGTGGAACTACTGGATGAAGTGGAACAAGGTGCAGTGAGAGAAAAGACGTCTTCTGTTAGGTATGATGGAATAATTTCCTTAATTGTGATGTTACCCAAATGTACACATTAGGGTAGAAAGCCTTAACTCTAAATCACTAGCAGTGTAATTCCTAAAATGACAATTATAGGCAGGTGATTCCTTCCACCTTTAGATGATATCTTCAAATCAGTGTAAACAGTGGATGAATGTGTTCTCTATGAAAGGTCCAGAGTCCTTACTACTGATGTGTGACAAGATATATGTATGGCATTAGCAACAAAGTACAAGTTCACCTAAGTTGTTTTTTTTTGTAAGCATAGTCTAAATACGGAGAGAACCACGATGGATAAAATGAAAGATGAAGACCTCAATGTATTTGAGCCTGCTTCTCCTGCCGCTGAGGCACCAACCACCTCTCTGCTGAATGACCTCAAGTACGGCCCGTCAGGTGAGTACCAGGGCTCTGAATTTTTAGGCTCTTATGGTTCAGAACTCTTCAGAGTTGGTGTAGCCCCAAATCAAAGTTCTATATGGAATTCTCAGCTAGGCCATTGTTTCTCAGGTCTGTATCATGATTCAATTGTTTATTTAATATTTGAGTGAACAGTATATGCCACACACTGGGGATACCGAAGATTGGTACCTCTACGCTCTTTTAGTTATGGTGCAGGAAACAGACACTGAATTAGATGAATTAGTGTAAAATATGGTATTCTAGTGCCAGGTGTTAAGGGGAAAAAAAACAGACAAGTAATGTGTGGAGAGGATGGTTTTAAAATTTTAGAGTGTCTAGGACAGGTCTCACTGAAATGGTGACATTTGAGTAAAGGCCTGAAGGAAGTGAGGTCTCAAGATATATGTATACCCAGGTAAATGAGGATTTAGGGGGGATGTTTTTCAGCCATAAAAAAACAAAAAACCAAATGCAAAGGTTTGAGATAGGAACATGCCATGATCTTGAAGGAACAGCAAGGGGATCAATGTAGCTGGAGCAAGGAGAGTAGTGGGAGATGAAGTGGGGTGGGTGGGTCATGGAAGATTTCATAGATCATTGAAGGCACTTGGCTTTTCCTCTGCAGTGAAAGAAAGCCATTGGAGGTTGTTTGTTTCTTTCATTGCCCTAATGACTAAGGATGTTGAGGATTTTTTCATGTGCTTATTTGCCATCTGAATATCTTTGTGAATGTCTATTCATTATCTTTTGTTCATTTTCTTATTGAATTTTTTCCTTATTATTCAATGTTGAGAGTTCTTTATATATTCTGGATACAAGTCTTTTCTCAAATATATGCTTTTCAAATATTTTCTCCAAGTCTATGGTTTGTCTTTTCATTTTTTTAAAGCATCTCTTGAAACACAGACAATTTAAATTTTGATGATGTCCAGTTTATCCGTTTTGTTTCTTTTGTGGGTTATGCTTCTGTTGTAGCTAAGAAATTTTTTCCTAACTCATTCATTTATGCTAGTGGATGAACTGTGTCCTGTGCCACTCCAAGTTTTTAGAGTTTGGGAGATGAAGAACTGTATATTATGCTGTACTGCTAATCTTTTAAATTACATAATTAGAAAAATAATTAACTTTCAGGATCCAGAAAATTCCAAAAGTGTACCATTGACCCATCTCCAGGACAAATTTATTTTAAACTGAATTTATTTTTTATAATGAACATGCTTTTAAAAAGTGCATGTCTTGAAGTATTCAAGACACAAACCTATGATAAGAGAAACATTACTGGATTATCACAGGAAATGTAAATAGTTCATTTTATAAGATTATCATCAGTGGGGCTTTTGTTTATTCTCAGTTGACAAATAGGATGCTAAGTGTTCACTGTGTGATGGGCTAACTCAGTTGATAATGAAGTAGTTCTCAGTGTGCTAGACATAGTATCAGTAGTTCTAGACATTTGAGTTGCAATAGAGTAGCCATTGAGGAGTATTGCTGAAATTAGTGGGAGGGCTATTCCATTGCCAAGGAAGACACATATGTCTAATTCCATCATTCTCCTGTAGAGGAAGAGGAGGTGACATACACAGTCATTGATCAGTTCCAGCAGAAATTTGGTGCTGCGGTAAGTACTGCCCTCAGTCATTCCTGGTTTTGTCTGCATATGGGTATCATGTCTGTCTCATAATTTCTCTCTTATTATAAGATCATTAATGTTTTCCCTAATAATTTAACAAAATATTTGAGTGCCTGCTACATGCTAGGCATAGTTCTGAGATCTGGCGTAAAACAATAATCAAGACAAAATTCCAGCCCTTAAGGAGCTTATTTTAATGCAAGAATATAAACAAATAATTGTATATCAGCTGGTGATAAGTGCTATGAAGAAAAGTAAAGTGTGGCATGGTGAACACAGTGACAGGGAGTTCCTAGTTTATTTAGGGTAGACAGAGAAAACTTCTATGGAGAGGTGACATTGAATCAAAGACCTGAAAGAGGTAAGGGAGCTAACCATATAGATATCTAGGTAAAGAACTTAAAGAAGGCATAACTAGCAAGTGCAAAGGCCCTGAGGCTGAAGCACACTTGACTTGTGTAGAGAAACAGCAAGAGGGTCATTGTGGCAGGGCCACAGTGAAGACAAGTGGTAGGAAATAGAAAGGGGCAGGAGACAGATCAGATATAGGGCTTTTTAGACATAAGGATTTTGAGTTTGACTTAAGTAAGATGGAAAGCCATTGGCAGTTTTAGGGGACAGTCAATTTTTTAACTTACATTTTTAAAAGACCACTCTAAATATTTAGTCAGTTTCTCAATAATCATTTATTTGAGATGTGACACTAACTATTCAGCCTAGGATATGGTTCACAGATAGAGTCTGTGAACTCTGTCTGTGGGAGGGAGTCATTAAGCTTTCTGTTTAGATGCGCTTATGTTCATGGATGCATAGGTGTATTTTTAAGGGAGAGTTAACTTTCAACAGATTAAAAAAAACAGCTTTATTGAAATATAATTCATATGCCATAAAGTTTACCAATTTAAAATGTACATTTCATTGGCTTTTAGCATACTCACAGAATTGTACATCATTCACCATAGTGAATTTTAGAGCATTTTTAATACCCCAAAAGGAAATCCCATACTCCTTAGCTATTACCTCCAATCCCTCCCCAGTCTCCCAGCCCCTGACAACCACTAATCTATTTTCTGCCTCTATGAATTTGCCTGTTTAGGACATTTCATATAAGTGGGATCATACAGTGTATGGTCGTTTGTGATTGGCTTCTTTTGCCTAGCGTAATATCTTCAAGGTTCATCTGTATTATGGCATGTATCAGTATTTCACTTATTTTTATTGCCAAATAATATTCCTTTGTATGAATATACCACATTTCATTTATCCTTTCATTATTTGATGAGCATTTGGGTTGTTTCTACTTTTTGGCTGTTATGAATGATGCTGCCATGAACATTCATTTACAAGTGTTTGTATGGACATGTTTCCATTTCTTTTGGATAGATACCTAGGAGTGGATTGCTGGGTCATGTAGTAATTCTGTGTTTAACTTTTTGAAGATTGGCCATACTGTTTTCCAAAGCTGGTACACCATTTTACTCTTCTACCAGCAAGCTATGAGGATTCCAATTTTTCCACATTCTTACTGACACTTCTTGTTATCTGTCATTTTAATTATAGCCATCCCGATGTGTGAAGTAGTATCTCATTGTGGTTTTGATTTGCATTTCCCTGAAGGCTAATGATGTTGAGTATCTTGTCACGTGCTCATTAGATATTTGTATGTCTTCTTTAGAGAAATATCTATTCCTTTGCCATTTTAAATTAAGTTATAAGAATTTTTTATATATCAACAATTTCTTTAAAAAGTCCATGACAACAGCAACAAAAAAGTGGGATAAGAACTTTTGCTCTGGAAACTTAAAGTAGTAGTTGGAAATTCCTGTCAATAGAGAAATACAGCTTTTGTTTCTAGTTTTGCAGACTTCTTGTTGATTGAGGATGGAACAGAAATTCCGTTTCCTTTTTTCATCATTGATGAAAGATACTCAGAATGTAGAACACTTTATGCCCTGTAAAGGAAGATAGTGTAAGTCACTGTGCCCTTCTATTCTTGAGTAATTTATCTACCTGTAAAATGGGGAGAATCTTGTGCCATGTAGATATTTTCATGGATTATGGATTAAGGATTTTGAATTATCTAATGTTTTGAAATAGGATAAGATTATAGATCATCAAACCAGTATGTGTTTCCAGGATACCATTGTATCAGTTTTGAGCAATGAAATGAATCCAAGATTTTAAGGAACCTGTTGAGTCTGTTTCTCTCATTCTGAACAGTAGATACTTTGAGACTCAGCCCCCATGTGAGTTCCCTTTAGGTATGGTAAATTGCCCTGTGTTAGATCACTGTGCTTTACATGAGGAATCTTGCCATAAAGACTAGAAATCTTTCACTGTAACATCAGTGGTAACAGGAGATATTTGACTTTTCATTCTTATTAGCGTTTGTAATATGAATGATTTATTTTCCAGTTGTGGAATAATTTTGTGAACACTAAAAAGAGGATCAGAAGCTTTCGTTATGATGTCTGTGTGTTTGTGTGTGTGTGTGAAGCAGACGTGTTTTGGAGTAGACAAATTTTGTAAGTTTGAAAAATATGATCCACTTTGTTTATTTCTAGCAATTTTACTTATGCCATTCATGATATCATAATTGCAACATTTATTCCCTGGAGATTTTTGTTTTCTTCTTTTTCTTATCAGATGCTCCACATCAAGAAGCAAAGTGTCCTGAGTGTGGCAGCGGAAGGAGCTAATGTGTGTCGTCATGGGAAATTATGTTGGCTTCAGGTAGATTTCTTTAAACTTTTTAATTTTGAAATAATTGTAGATTCACTGGTAAATTTATTTTAGTTATCTTTTTTATGTTACCCCACTGTTACTGACCTATAACTAGATTGGAATGTCTTTCAGTCTTCTAGTACTCAGTTTATTCTTTTCGAAAGAGCTTCTGTCTCTGTAGAGATTTACTTTTATAATCATCACTGCTGTCTCACAGGCTCTCCTTGAGCTCTTCTTTCCCAGCTCTGTTCTCTCACTTTAGATACACAGAGGATTTCTTACCTTTCCTTCTGGGCACATTTTCTCCAGCCAGGTCCTTGGACTTGTGTGTTTGATTTTTTTAATCGCAGTATCACATACCCTATGTATTAAAAGCGAAGCAATAATAATAATAATGGTAGAAGGCTTATGAGGAAAGAAAAATCCCCACTCCATTGATCTCTTCAGAGGTGCTGCATTTTTTTAAAGAATCCAGTAACAAAGTTGTTAGCACTTTTTTGTACAGCACTTTTGTATAGCACTTCTACGTTTTTCATTTCATGCTTCTTCTGGGAGCCCTGTGATATGACTATTAGTCCATTTGATGTCCCATAAGACCCTTAAGCTATCTTCATTTTTTTCATTAGTTTTTCTTTTTGCTGCTCTGAATGGGTGAGTTCTACTGCTTTGCCTTCAAGCTGACTGATACTTTCTTCTGCTTTATCTGGTTTGATGTTGAACCCCTTTAGTGTATTTTTCAGTTCAGTTATTGTATTCTTCAGGTCTGCGACTTCTATTTGGTACTTATATTTTCCATCTCTTTGTTGAAGTGCTCACTGTGTTCATCCATTCTTCTCCCCAGTTTGGTGAGCATCTTTATGACCATTACTTTTAATTCTTTATCCGGTAAATTACTTATCTTCATTTCATTAAGTTTTTTTTCCTGAAGTTTTATCTTGTTCTGTCATTTGGAATATATTCCTTTGTTTCTTCATTTTGCTTGATTCTCTGTGTTGGTTTCTATACAATAAATGGAACACCTGCCCCTCCCAGTCTTGAAGGAGTGGCCTCATGTAGGAGATGAACCTTGATATTCAACCCTGACTTGGTTGTCTCTCAAATCTCTGTGCTTGTCCAAGCAGCCTATTATATTTTTAATAGCTCCCAGGAATTGAGAACATGCCAAGACTTGTCAGTGTCCCGAAGGGGAGGATCTCAACACCTAGATTCAGGGTGACTGGAAGCCAGACCCTCAGGCATCAGCTTTTTAAAGTATGCAAATATATACACAGTCTTGTGGGACCACAAGCATAAACCTTGCTGGCCACCAGAGCCAAGTAATATGGAAATGTCCCCTGAGTGGCAGTTGCAGAATCAGGGCTCCAGACAAGTGTATAAGCTCTTTTCTAGGTGATGCAGTGAGCTGGAGCAAGGGAGTGTGCCATGATGGAGTCCACAGCCTAGGTTCCTTATGTCCCCTGAGAGCAGCTCCACAGCCACTAACATGTGCCTGCCCTGAAACCTGCCCCTCAGGCTGAAGCTCCAGGACCCTAACACAATCATGCATATATAGAACTTAGAAATGACATTTTGTGTCATTAAGAATGAAATACTGTTCATTCTGCTTAAACCTCTAATCCCTAGGTATCAGAATGTCATGAGTGAGACAAAACATTTTAAAAAAAAAAGTAAAAAGGCTAATCACCAGCTTGTCCTTTCCTTTTGAAAATCACAGTGATAGTTTTTAATATTTTGCTTTTTTTTAAACTTAAGATAAATTTAAACCTGATTTCCCTAAGAATCATTAAAACACTTATTGTTTACTTTAAAGATGAGGATGTTAAATATTTTTTCACATGTCTTTCTTAATCCTCAGGTCTCCTTCCCTAGTTTTTTCTTAAAATATGTATGTCTGGATGGTCTATTGTAGGTGGCCACAAATAGCCGAGTTTACTTATTTGACATTTTCCTTCTGGGAAGTCGTGCTTTCAACAACGGACTTCAGATGGTATTAGAAGACAAGAGAATTTTGAAGGTGAGTCTGTAAGCTGATTCTTCTGCCAGTGAGAATAGCAGCCAGGTTCTAATAATACTTTTTCTGTCTTCTGATTCCTTAGGTTATCCATGATTGTCGTTGGCTTTCTGATTGCCTATCTCATCAGTATGGAATTTTGCTGAATAATGTCTTTGACACACAGGTATATGCAGGGAAACACTGAATTTAATCCAGGGTACATAAATCCTGTAGAAAATAGGCCTTGTCTGATGAAAGATTGAAAGTCTTTTTGTGTATGCCTCATTCCTGCCCACTTCTCATGTAAGATGTTTGTACAATATGTGAGAACATTTGGTGAACTGCAGAAGCACTGCAGAGAAGTTATTTTGGATTTTTCCTCCATTTTGCTCCAGAATTTGTCAAATAAGAAGCAAGCTCCATACTCTGTAGCATTCAGAAACTCGAACAATTTGAAGTTCATTCAGAAATCTAACATGAGACTCTTAGTGTAAACTGAACAGTCACGTCTGTGCCTTCACTAGTTAAGGCTAGTGGCTAATTAGCATCTAGCTCCAGGATGCACGTTGTCCCAGATATGCCCCCAAATAGCCTGAAGATATGTGATTTTTCTTTCATCTAAAGGATCCCAGAGGAATGAGAAATTCCTAGACTATATTAGATCTTAGAGCTGATCTGGATTTCTGGTTTGGCTGTGAGTTTTCATTACGTTTTCTTTAGGTTCTTCTAGTCTTCTGTTTATGCCAAGAAAGGGAGCTCTTGAATATATAAGCCTAGAGCCTTTGGAGAGGAGTTCAAATAATGAGTTAGCCAATTCTTTTTGAACAAAAATTCCTGAAAGTTCAATTTTGTATTATTGTATGTGGTTTAAGTTTGCTCTGTATATCTGCTTAAAATGAACTTGGTGCCACTTCTCTTGCTTACATGTTCCTTTGGGTCTTCTTTCAATATCATTAACTACATAGAGATTGCTTTTGTGCTGCTGCAAGATGTGAGAGGATTGCTCATTGTTCCCTTGAGGCCATCAGGCTTCTTGTTGTGACCCCATATGTATTGTCTAACGAACATATTGGCATGTCTTTCTGTATTTTTCTTCTCAGATTTTCATAGTGCAAGAAGCAGGAATTCAGAATTTTTTCAGTTTCTTTCTCTTTAACACAATGTATTAGTTTCCTATTTGCTGTTGTAACAAATCATCACAAATTTAATGCCTTGCAACATAAGTTTACTTTCTTACAGTTCTAGAAGTCAGACATCCGAAATCATTTTCACTGGGCAAAAAGTCAAGGTGTCAGCAGGGCTGGTTTCTTCTGGAGGCTCTGAGGGGACAGTCTTGTTTCCTTGCCTTTTCAGCTTTCACCTGTGTTCTCTGGCTTCTGGCTCCTTCCATCTTCAAAGTGCACCACTCCAGTCTCTGCTTCCATCATCACCTTCTCCTCTGACTGTAGTAAAATCTCCCTCTGCCTCCCTCTTATAAGAATGCTGTGATTACATTTAGGGCTCACCCAGATAATCTCCCTATCTCAAGATCCTTAACTAATTACAGCTGCAAAGTCTATTTTGCCATATAAGATAACATTCACAGGTCCAGGGATTAGGAGGTGGATATTTTTGGAGGCCATTATTTAGCCTACCACACACAGATAAATAATGGTTCCAGTTCTTAATTTTGTTAGCTTTCCTTATCAAAACTTTACCAGAGTTGCTAATAAGTAATAAAAATAATTCTCGAATTTTATCTTCCTTTTCCCATTCCCCAAAGGCACCAAAGAGTAGTAAATAACCATCAAGCAGCAAATAAAAGAAGTGGAAAAGAAAATAGACAGGGACACATAAAAGTTGGGTGATCTTTTTTCTTTTTTCTAATTTTTCAGAATAAGTTGACTCAATAACTTTAAATTTTCTGATGGCGTTGTCTATCATGTGGGTCCTTGGTGAAAATGGTATTTAAAGACATTTCTCTAAATATATTTCTGTTATTTCTGTCATGAGATAGCTCTCTGTATATAATGGTCTGTTTGTCTTTTTTTAATGACACAGGTAGCAGATGTCCTTCAGTTTTCCGTGGAAACAGGCGGCTTTCTTCCAAACTGCATCAGTACTTTACAGGAGAGTTTAATCAGACACCTTAAAATAGCCCCTAAATATCTCTCCTTTTTGGAAGAGAGACAAAAAAGGATTCAGGTGAGTATTAAAGGATGTCCCACATGACATTAATTTTTTTCAAGTGTTTTTAAGCGGGCTTGTTAGCATACTATATAGAGAAATGACAGCTGCCAAGTAAGCATATGAGCACTGCCAAAATCTTAGTTGTTCCCAATGGGAACAGTTTCTTTGTGGTCTCAAGTAGATAAAAGCCAGCATCCAGATTTGTTGGTTATCAATTAAAAAGTATTCTGAAATAAATTTTTAAGTTGGGCAAGTGGGGATTTTATTGGGAATTTGGATGAAGGCAGTGGGACCAAAGTAAGGTAGAGTTTCTTCGGCTTCTAATAGCTTTGCATGCAAACTTAGTTCATGACCATATTGGCTGCAATTTTGGCCAAATAATCAATCCTGCTGCCTCCAGTTTTGAATGAGAAGTCCTGAGATCTCTCTCTCTCTCCCCTCCTCCCTCTCTCTCTCCCTCCCTCTCTCTTTCTCTCCTCTCCCCCTTCCTCCTCTTCCTTCCCCCTACACCTCCCCTACATATACACATTCACTGTATACACACATAAAGTGTGTGTGTGTGTGTATGTGTGTGTATATTCTCAGAAGGCTAGCCATAGTGTGAAAGTAGAAGATAATAATTGAAGAAAATTATAGTAATGGTGTTTTAATTTAAGCAGCGCTTAGGTAAACCATTATTTTCTTTAAAGTTTTGGTTACTATTCAGAGAAAATTGTTTTGATGTCTCTAGGAAAACCCAGAACTGTGGTTCAAACGACCTCTTTCACCCTCTTTGCTGAAAATTTTGGCCCTGGAAGCTACGTACCTACTCCCCCTTCGCTTGGTACTCCTGGATGAAATGATGTCTGACCTAACCACCCTGGTGGACGGATATCTAAACACTTACCGAGAAGGGTCTGCAGACAGGCTGGGAGGCACGGAGGTAGGTGCCACTCTTTGTGGCTTCCAGGATTTCTGCTTCTGCCTCATTCCTCATGATGCTCACCCTTAACAGCTGCAGCTGATTTCTTTTGGTGACTTGCTGATGAATATTCTTGAAGGGGCTATAGCTGGGGCTTAATTCATCCCCTTGAGCACTTTTTCACAATATTAAATTATGTTTCCAGTAAATATTTCTTTTCAAGAAAGGGTAAATTTAATATTTCATTAGTTATTTTTATGAAGCCAGCATAAAATAAGAAAACTTATATTGTTGGCAAACCATTGCCCTAAGGCCAAGTCTGGCCTATGACCTATTTTTGTACAACTCACAAGCTAAGAATGATTTTTTACAGTTTTAAAGGATTGTTAAAAAAAAAGTTTGCAAAAGAGACCGTTTGTAGCTCACAAAGCCTAAAATATTTCCTATTTGGCCCCTTATGTAAAAGTTTGCAGGCTGCTGCTATAAACCATTCTCACTTAGGAATACTGAAACAAAATCCTAAATAAAATAATAGCATGTTTGGTAAAAACCCCACTTAGATGTATTATACTTTCCTATTAATGTGTCTCTGGATTCTAGTTGCAAGTATGGTTCAATATTAGGAAAATCTTTATTTTTACTGGAGCCAGGAAAGTCTTAATCATTATCTCATAAATGCTGAAAAAAATTATTTTGTAGCTTTTTTGTATTTTGGTCTCACTGTTTAACAAGAAAAATGACATAAAAGTCCTTGCATACCTTGTTCAGTTGGAGAATTTTAATTTTTTTCATTTATCATTATAAAGCCAAGGATAATTTTATAACTTTTTTTGTATTTTGCTATGTTTATTGCAGAAAAAAGTTTGATAATATTCTCTATATATTATTGATTAAAGCTGGAATAGCTACTTTAACATGATAAAACATATATCTCAATCAAGAAGACTATAGAATGTTTCATTGGAAACATTAATATCGACAAAAATACAAAAATGGTGACTATCACCACTGCTTTAGCAGTTTTTGAAGCTATTAACCAATGAGATTAGAAACAAAAAATGAACTATTAAAATTGAACAGGAGAAATAGGAAGTATGACTTGCCTATGATACACCTGAATACTGATGAGAATCAACTGAAAAAGAAAAGGCAATTTAGTAAAATGGATACAAATATAACATAAAAATTAATAATTTTTAATATCTATATCCATATAATAATTAATAATATCCATATACACAGCTAGAAAATATAATGGGAGAAAAATCCATTTATAATTGTAATAAAAATTATTATCTAGAAATAAATCTAACCAAAAATGTGGACTATAGAGATGAAGAAAATGTTAAAATATTACTGGACGGTATAAAAGAAGACTTAAATGAATGGGGACACTGATTATTTTTGGCTATCAATTATTCCTAAATTAACATTTAAATTTAATTTTATTCCAAGAAAAATATTAAAACCAGAATTATTTTGGCAAACTGCGATTAGAGTGTTTATAGAGATAAATTAGCATAAATACGAATAGTCCTGTCAGATATTAAAACATATTATAAGCCTACACTAAATGCGACTGGTACATGTGTAGGCAGATTGATGAAACAGAGTAGAGAACCCAGAAAAAGATCATATATATATGCCACTAATAGTTGGGATAAAGAAAGAATTTCCAATCAATAGAAAAAGATAATTATTTAGCAAATGGCCTTAGGCAATTGACTAACCATTGTGGGAGGGGAGAATCAGAGTTGGATTCCTGTCTCTTTCTTTATACCAAAATAAATCCCATGCATTGAGTATTTATATAAAAAAAATGGAATTACATAATTATTGGGAAAAAATAGTATTAAAAGAAAATTATCTTACAGTAGGGAATGCATCTCTCCAACTTTATTAAGGAATAGTTGACAAAATTAATTGTGTATATTTAAAGTGTTCACTGTGATTTTTTTTCCTTTTTCAGTTTTATTAGGTAGAATTATTACAGTTTGACTGCACATATACATTATATTGCATGTAAATACATATATACAGTGTACTGCACATTTTTTTTTAGTTTACATATATGTACTGGTCATTGTTTCTAAGAACAGTTTAGAGCTTTAGCTTGATAAACTTACAGTTATCATGATGATTTTATATACATTTATATTGTGGAATGATTACGAAGATCAAGATTAATTAACACATCCATCACCTCATAGTTAAGTTTTTTGTGTGTGTGGTCAGAATGCTTGAGATATACTCTTAGTAACTTTCAAGTGTATACTACTGAACTATTAACTATCATAACCATGCTGTATATTAGATTCCCTAGAATATATTCTTATAACTGAAATTTTATACCTTTTGACCTACATCTCCCTATTTTCCTCTTCCACAACCCCATGACAACAACCATTCTATTCTCTGTTTCTATGAAATAATTTTTTTAAGATCATATCATTTATACCATATCTCTTATCCGTATCACTTACACCGTACAGTATTTGTCTTTCTGTGTCTGGCTTATTTTACTTAGCCTAATATCCTCCAGGTTCAGCCATGTTGTCATAAATGGCAGGATTTCCTTCTTTTTATGGCTGAATAATATTCTACTGCATGTATATATACACCACATCTTTATCCGCTTACCTGTTAATAGACGCAGGTTGTTCACATATTTTGGCTACTGTGAATAATGCTGTGGTGAACAAGGTAATGTAGGTATCTCTTTGTGATCCTGTTTTCATTTCCTTTGGATATGTTCCCAGATGTGGGATTGCTGAACCATATGGTAGTTCTGTTTTTAAGTTTTTGAGGAACCTCCATACTGTTTTCCATAGTAGCTGCACCAATTTACATTCCAATCAACATTGTAAGAATTCTCTTTTCTCCACGTTTGCCAACACTTGTTATCTGTCTTTTTCATAATAGCCATCTTAACAAGTGTGAGTTGATACCTCATTGTGGTTTTGGTTTGCATTTCCCTGATCTCTAGTGATGACCAGCACCTTTTCATGTACCTATTGGCCATTCTTTGGAAAATTCTTCGCTCATTTTCAAATTAGATTATTTGCGTTTTTGCTGTTGAGTTGTATGAGGGAATGCTTTTCTATGCAATACAGAAATACTCAGAACTCATAGAAGATTAATAAACTTGACTTAAAATTTTGTGTGGTGAAAATACTATAAAGTCAAAGGGCAAGCAAAGGGAAGAATTAATTGCCTCATGTAACAAAGAAGATATTTTCATAATATATTCTTTTGTTTGTTTGTTTGTTTGCTTTATGAGGGGGAGGAAATTAGGTTTATTGATTTATTTCTATTTGGAGGAGGTAATGGGGATTGAACCCAGGACCTCAAGCATGCTAAGCATGTGCTATACCACTTGAGATATACCCTCCCCCCAATATATTATTTATTGTAGCATTTATATAATGACAAAATACTGGAAACAATCCAAATATCAATCCAAAAAGGTTTGGTTAAATAAATTATGGTACATTCATACAGCCCTTAAAAATTCCAATATGGAAAAATCTCCAAGACTATTTTTTAGTGAGAAAAAAATCAAAATGAAGAATATACAGAATAGTATGTTACCATTTGTATAGAATAGTTTTATAAAGAGTTATAAAAATAAAAAGGGGAAAATAAAAACTGAAAAATGTAATGATAAATATTTAGTAAGGAATCATATATGCATGGACTATCTCTGAGAGTCTACACAAGAAGCTGATTTTTAGATGATGCACCTGCTAAGGCAACTGGGGTGAGGTTGGAGTGGACACTCACTTTCATCATATAACCTTTATACACGCACGCACGCACGCACGCACAAACAACACACACAAAACTGGATTCAAAACAGTTACATTACTTGAAAAGTAGTACTACTTTAGTTGAAGCCACTAGAGGGTGGTATAAGAACACATTTGAATATACCCTTGCTTGCCAAACATTTAAGTATAGTAGTAGAAATGATTTTATGGACCATTTTCAGAAGGTCAGTTATAATAGACTTGTGTTCATTTTCTTTTCTTAGCCTACATGTATGGAACTTCCGGAGGAACTGCTTCAACTCAAGGACTTCCAGAAGCAGCGCAGGGAGAGAGCTGCAAAAGAATACAGGGTGAATGCTCAGGGACTTCTAATAAGGACAGTACTACATCCAAAGAAATCAGTGACAGAGACAGGAGGGAAAGAGGGGAAAGTAAGAGGTTTCTTACTTTGTAAAAATTCTAGGCTCGATAAAGCTGCAAGTTTTACAGCTCATAAGGATGTAAATTTGCTGAAAGAAGAATCTGAGAGTAAACAATCCACAACAGAACCTCAACATCTACCTCACATAAAGGAAGAAGCCAGTGAGGATTCCAGTAACAAAGTCACTTGCCCTGAGTCAGAGGGGTTGGAGGACCAGAGAATAACTCAAAAAGAACACCGTAAGATTCCTAAACAAGAGTTTCAGACAAGTTTATCTTTGAGAGAGGAGATAGAACAGTTACTGATTGTGGAAAACAAGGAAGATCGAAAATGTGCACAAAATGTTTCAGTGTCTCCTTCCCTTCCTCAGGAAATCAGAGTGTCTCCAGGTGACAGCTTTCATCCTTTTAGAAAAGCTGTGCTTCCCACACTTCCTCCCTGTCCAGCTTTGGAGAAGACTGATTCCTGGATAAATCCTTCTCCCATTCTGCCTTAGAGATCTGCAGTTTGTTCTTGAGGCCATAAAGGTGGCTTATTTGCTCTACCATCAGGGCCTTCTTCAGTGCCTAAGTTCCTCATGTTATAAATTTGGTTTTGCCTCAGTCACAGGCCTTGGGGAAAATTATATCCTCTTGCTTACTTCTGTATTCCTGGAATTTGATTAGAATGGGAATGAATAAGTTAAATAATGGAAGAAGTACGTTTTCTGATTATGTCACTGTGTGGAAATGTTCCCTGTGGCCAGAGTGAATTATTTTTCATAATTTGGGTTTCGAGGATTTGAAGAAAGGAAAAATCTTAGACTTAGTGCCTGGAAGAATATTTTTGTGTTTTGTGGTTTGAAGAGGGTTGGTAAAACTCCTAGCCATAAGTTTAAAGAAATTGGTACCTGAAACTTTACCAGTACTTTTGTCCTTTTTAAAATATTAACTTTTAATTTGTCAATTATACCTCCGTAAAGCTGAAAAATATTAACTTTTCGAATTTTGAATGTTTTGTCTGTCTTAGGTCATAGACAAATAATAGTCGATGTTATGACAGGAATCAATATCCCAGTTTTAATTTCTTTTCATTCCTAGACAAATAATAGTTGATGTTATTACAGGAATCAGTATCCCAGTTTTAATTTCTTTTCATTCCATTTACTTTTAGAGAGTTTTGTCCATTTTCCTAATAAAGCAGGTCTTCTTTAAAGTATGCCTGTTACATACACTTGTGGTTTGATTCCACTCTGTTTGCCTGGAGTTGGTATGCTTTCTTAGGGTGAAAGGAAGGCAACTTGTATTGAGATGAGCCCTTTTTATATTGAATACTAGCAGGTTGCTCACATTGTGCGATAACCAATAAACCTGTTTTGGCATTAGGTTATTTCTCACTTGTCTTCATTGGGTCAGGGTAGGAATAAATTGGAATATGTCTGGGTTTCTAGGTCTAGAGTCCAGTACAGGAATCTGTAATTTGACTGTTATACAGGCCTCTATTCCTTATTGATCTGAGGGGAATCTTCGGGGCATTCTGCAGTTAGGAACATCCTTGTCTGCATTCGTTTACTCTGTCATGAGTACCACTGAAAGAAGAGCTGTGCCTTCCAAACTCCAGAGTCCAGGTCTGGTCTAAGCTTAAGATGAAGGCAGGCCTAAGAGCAGTCAACTCAGCCCTGCAATTTCTGTGTCCCGCTTTGTCCGTAGTTTAAAAGGTCATTTGGGGCCAGGGTGGTATCTGGTTCATCTTGGGTGAATGCATATTCAGGCTGAGCCCAGGATGTGGTTAATCTAGGTTTACTCTGAAAAGGACATGAATTTCTGTAAAATTCCTAGAATTGATTTAGCTTCTGATAGAACCATTAAGTTGTCACACACAACATATATACATAGATACATGTATATATACAGGCTACAAAAAAAAATGTAATATTCTTCATATTTTAAAAAAGAATTTTTCTTTCGTAATATATGTTTTGTGACTAAAAAAGAACAGCAGGAGTGTGTTGAACGTTTGCTGTGTTGCTCAATATGGTAGCCACTAACCATTAAGTAGCTATTTAAATTTAAAATTAATTAAAATGAAATACATTAAAAAATTCAGTTCCCCAGTTGCACTTGCCATATGTCCTGTACTCAGTAGAACCAATGTGCCCAGTGGCTACCATATCCATACTGAACACTGCAGATACAGAACCTTTCCATCATTTCAGAAAGTTCTGTTGGATAGTGCTATGTGAGAAGTACTTTGACTCCCAAAACTAAATGAGCCTTTTGGGTTTCATCACAGTATTTTCTCAGTGAAATGCTCATATAACTGGAACTGCATTTTTCCCTACATTCTCATTCTAGCCTGGATTGCCTACCTAAATTCCAAGTGGTTGGATCCTACTATGAAGTTCTGTCCTTTGCTGGATAGAGTAAGAAATCCCTGGGTTATTCAAGCCCTGTTGCTAGTGCTCTTTGCCATTACTCAGGTTTCTTATCTAAATTTTGCTCAGAATTTCAGGAAATATTTGATCCTTGTCCCAACCAATTGTTGAGTTCTTTACTTACTCTATATTTTTCTAGTTCAGAGTTCATAAACCATACTGCCTGCTTTCCCAAACTTCAGTCTACACTAATTTCTCATACCTGTCCTACTCAGGTTTGATCTTTCTGATCTGACCTTTCTGTACATGATCTGTAGTTAGACATTCTAACAAGCAATCTGATCCTTTTAGTTTGGGAATTGAAAAGGAGTTAAATGACTTACCTGAAGAAAAATGCTAAATTGAGAATAGAACAAATGTTTCTTGCTTTTTGGTCCATTCAGCTATAGTATGAAAAATCACTGCAGCAGCTTTGCCTCCAGTCTGGCTGTGGGCTTGATAAATCCCAACATGACACAATAGAATTTTAATGTGCTATAGGCCTTTTACTGTTTTGAAACAAGGCAAGTCCCAGCAGCAAGCTGAGATGAGGCCTGGTGCAAGCTTGCAGACCTGAGGGTGACTAGTCAGGTATACTTAACAAAAAGGCATATATTATAAAAGTAACATCAAATACATTACAGAAAATTTGGAAAATAAAGAGAAAAAATACTCACCTATCAGCCCACATTATACAACCCTTCCTAGCATTTTTATTTGCCATTTTTATTTCAATTTTTTTTCCCTCATTCTCTTTTCCGTCTCTCTTTCCATACACACACACACACACATACACACACACACACACACACACACGAAACAGAGTCATGATAAATACACTTACTGTGTTTTGGGGTTTTTTGGAGGGGGTTGGTAATTAGGTTTGTTTGTTTATATAATGGAGGTACTGGGGATGGAATCCAGGACCTCGTGCATGCTAAGCACACACTCTACCACTGAACTATAGCCCTCCCTCTTGTGTTTTTTATATCGTGTATTTTTCCATTTTATAATCAGCCAACATTTTAAACAGATGTTTCATTTTTAAATTAATATGGTATTAAATAGCATTTGCAAAATAAAGAAAACTAGGAAAAATTCATTCATTTCTTTAACTCAGCAGAAAAAGCAGGTAACGTATTTGTTAATTTCAGTGTTTATGCATAGATATTTTCCCCCTACATAGTTATAATCGTATATATATATATGAATATCCTATTCTATGAATGTTTTCCTGTGTTGTTACCTTTGTCAAGATTTTCAATGGCTGCATAATATTTCTAAGAGGATGCAATATGGTTTAATTTAGCTGTATTTGGTATATTCAGGTTGTTTCTCATTCCTTATTTCCTATTTTTCCCATATTTTGAATCACTTTGTCTGGATGAAATTCCAAAAATAGAATTAGCAGGTCAAAGTGGGTTTTTTTTTTTTTTTTTGGTTTTGTCTTTACAAATTTTTATAGCTCTTGCTAAGTTACTTTCCAAAGGTGAATGAAATTCCAGAAATAGCAGGTCAAAGCAGTATTCTTGTTTTTGTTTTTATAAATTTTTACAGCTCTTGCTAAGTTACTTTTCAAAAGTGTTAACCAATTATATTGCCACCTCCAATTTTTATTGTAATGATGTACCATTGAGAGCATTAGATTTTTTCTTGAGAGACATGGCATAATTTAGACTTTCAAAATTCTAACTTCTCTATCCACAAATCTGGAAGGTTTCCTGTTATTTTTGTAACTTACCTCCATGGATACCATGAAGAGTAATGGAAACATAAATATTGGTAACATTTGAATCCTGATAAATATCCTTGATCTCTAAGTAAGGACCATATTATTGCTAAGCTATTTAAATCATAGAGACTCTAAAATAAAACCAAATTCTATATACTCACAATTAAATGCATCTTTGAAATGTCTTAGAGCTCTCATCAAAGATACCATAGAAAATGTTTATTGTTACATGAAACAACAATCTTGGCTAAATTGCTAGGTTTACCCTAAGACAAAGTTTAATATATTCTTCCACATACTCATAGGAGCTTATTACTCTACAATGTAACAGACTTCCTCAAACAGGAAAACCTGTCAAATTGTAATCAGGGCATAATCACATATCCAATCTTAATATAAATCATTTGCAAAAACAAAAGTCTTCAATTTAGTCATGAATAGCATTTATTAAACAATGGAGTAGAATAGAGAATATCAGAATGTGTTATACATAGTAAGGGAATGTATCATTTTGTGAAACTTTTCTCAATTGTATGCCAGGGTATATGTGCTTTTACTATTGGTTGTAATAAAAAAAACAGCTAAAAATAAACATAGAAGGGAATTTATCTTTAAATACTTACACAATAAAACAAGAAGGATCTAAAACCAGTGATCTCAGCTTCCATCTTAAGCTAGAAAAATAATAAATTAAACTTGGGCTAAGGAGGATGAAACAATAAGAATAGAAATCAATAAAATTAAAACTGGTCAGAGAAAATCAATAAACATGAAACATATTGGCACAACACGGTAAACTGACTATACTTCAATAAAAAATATATATACAAAAAAAGCAAAACCTAGCTCTTTGAAAAGATCAGTAAAATTGCAAAACCTTTAATAACTATACTGACCAAGATTTTCTTTTAAAAGGCACGATTACGAATCTCAAAAATGAAAGAGAGTATTATTACAGATCCTATATATATTAAAAGGATAATGAGAGACTACCATGAACAGCTTTATGCCCACAAATTGAAACACTGAATTGAAATGGACAAATTCATTGAAAAACAAATTAGCAAAACTGATTCAAGAAGGAATAGAAAATGTAAATAGCTCTAAATCAACTAAATGCATTGAATTTATAATATAAAACTTTCCCTACTATTATAGAGACAGAGTAGAAGGAATTCTGGGCATAAGGGAGGATATTTGGCTTTAGAATGAAGGTAAATTTTAGTTAGTTTTTTTTTTTCTAAACACCAGGGGACAGACTCAGCATTTTCTCTCACCTGTTGCCTTTTTGGTTCAGGACTAGTCTTTTTAAACCTGAATGCTAAATAAATGTTTGTTTAATAAATGAATATCTTTTTAAAAAATAAATAAAACCTTCCCTAAAGCAAACTTTGTACCCAGATAGTTTTTCTGGTGAATTTCTATCTAAAGAAGCAATGATACTAATCCTTCCCTAAATCAAAGGGAAGGGTCACTTCCCAACTCATTTTATGAGGCCAATATTACCATGATACCAAAACAAGACAATGACATTACAAGAAAAAAAAAAAAACTGTAGCCAGATATCTCTCATGAACATAGATGCAAAGTCCTTAACAAAATGTTGGCAAATAGGATCCAAAAATATATAGGAAGAATAACATCATGACCAAGTGGAGTTTATCCCAGGAATACAAGCGTGATTTAACATGAAAATGTAATGCATCATATTAACAGAATAAAGGGAAAAGACCATATGATTATCTCAGTAGCTACTGAAAAAAAATTTTTTGACAAAATTACATATTCATTCATTATTAAAAAAAAACCTCTCAGCAAACTAGGATTAGCAGGGGATTTATACTACCTAATAAAATTCTTTTTTAAAAAACTTATTACTGACACCAAAGGCATAGGCAACAAGAGAAAAAGTAGACAAACTGAACTTTGTGAAAGTTAAAAAAAATGTGCTTGAAAAGACACTATTAAAGAGTAAAAAGGCAGCCCACAGAATGGGAGAATGTTTGCAAATCATATATCTGATAAAGGATTAGAAGCCAGAATATATAGAGAACTCCTAAAATTCAACAGCAAAAACCAAACAACCTGTTCAAAAATGGACATGGGCTTAAATATGCATTTCTTCAAACAAGATACACAAATGCCAAAAAGCACATGAAAAGTTCAACGTCACTAATCATTAGAGAAATGCAAATCAAAACTACAATAAGATACTACCTCACACCCATAGGGATGGCTACTATCAAAAAACAAATAACAAGTGTTTATAAAGTTGTGGACAAATTGAAACTGTTGTACACTGTTGGTAGAAATGTAAAGTTGTGTACCTGCTGTGGAAAACAGCCTGGTGGTTCCTAAAAAAATTAAAAACAGGATTACCATATCATCCAGCAATTCCCCTTCAGGATATATACCCAAATGAATTAAAAACAGTCTTGAAGAGACATTTGTGCCCCATGTTCATAGCAGCATTATTTACAATAGCCAAAATGTGGAAGCAACCCAAGTGGCTGTCAACGGATGAGTGGATAAGCAAAATGTGGTATATACATACAACATAATACTATTCAACCTTAAAAAGGAAGGAAATTCTGCAACATATTACAACATGGATGAAACTTGAGCACATTATAGTAAACGAAATTAGCCAATCACAAAAAATAAATATGAGATATCTAGAATAATCAAAAGTATAGAGACAGAACATTGAGAGTCAACTATATATTCAACAAAAAATAAAAAAGAAAGAAAGTAGAATGGTGGTTGCCAGGGCCTGAGGCAAGGAAGGAATGAGGAGTTATTGTTTATTGGCTGTACAGTTTCAATTTTTCAAGTTGAAAAGAATTCCGGAGATTGATGGTTTTGATGGTTGCACAACAATATGAATATACTTAATACCAGTGAATAGTACATGTAGAAATGAATGAGATAGTCTACTTTATGTTATATGTGTTTTACCAGATTTTTAAAAATTGGGGGAAAAAACCTGTAACTAACATCACACTTGTAACAGTGACGGTCTGAACGTTTTTCCCTATGTAAGCGAGAACAAGAAAGGGGTGCTCTTACTGCTTTAATTCAGCACTGTTCTGTAGGTACTAACTAGCCGAGTAAGGCAAGAAAACTGAACAAAAAATGTACAGATTAGAAATTTTAAAAGTAAAATTGTATTTTGACATGACATGATTATGTGCCTATAAAATCTTAAGGAATCTCCAAAAACTACTAGAACCTGTAAGTGAATTTAGCAACATTATAGGGTATACTGCCAATATTAAAAAATGTGAATATACAAAAAATACTAGCAATGATCAATCAATAACTGAAATTTTTTAAAATTTCATTTACAATATGTCCCAAAACAGGATACATTTAATAAAATATGTGCAAGACTTGTGTATTGAAAACTACAAAATATTTCTGAGAGAAATTAAAGATGTAAATAAATGGAAAACACACCATGGAAAGCTCAGCATTGTTAAGATGTCAGTTATTCCCAAATTGACCTATAGGTTTATTATAATCATAATCAAAATCCAAGCAGGATTTGCTGTAGAAACTGACAAGGTGACTCCAAAATATGTATGGAAACGCAAAGGAGTTAGATTAGAACAATTTAGAAAAGGAAGAATAAAATTGGGGAATTTTTACTACCTGATTTAAAGACTTTAAAGCAACAGTAATCAAAACATTGTGGTATTGGTAAGGTAGTCATGAGATTAATGGAACAGAATATTGAGCCCAGAAATACAGCCACACATATAAGGTGACTTTTAATTTTTGACAAAGTTGCAAAGGTAAATTCAATGAAGGAAAGAACTGTCATTTTTAACAAATGGTTGCAGGACAACTAGGTATCCATATGGGTGGAAAAAAATGAAGCCAATCCTTACTTTACACCACATAGAAAATTAACTCAAAATTTGAATCATAGGCCTAAAACTATTAAAAAAATTTTGAAGACGTAGGAGAAAATCTTCATGACACATCTCAGTCAAAAACTTCTTACTTCATTATACATCTCAGACAAAAACTTCTTAGTTAAGATGCAAAAAGCATATACCATAAAGAAAAAGAACTATGAATTGGTTATCATCAAAATTTAAAAGTTCGGCTCCTTGAAAGACATTTCAAAGAAGATAAAAAAGCAAGTCACAGACTGGGAGAAAATATTTGCCATACCTATATTCTGACAATGGATTTGTATCCAGTACATATAAAGAAATCTTATAACTTGATAATTCAATTTAAAAATCGGCAAAAGATTTGAATAGAAATATCACAAAAGAAGATATAAGAATGGCCAGTAAACACATGAAGTGATGTTCAGTATTTTTTATTATTGGAGAATGTGAATTAAAACCACAAGGAGTTACCACACACTCACTACAGTGGGTAAAATTTAAAAGACCCACACCACCAAATAAAGGTGAGGATGTGGAGCAGTCAACTCTCATACATAGCTAGTGAAAATGTGAAATGGCACAACCTCTTTGGGAAAAGTTCTGGCTATTTCCTAAAAGTTTAATAGTCACATATCATCCAGAAATTCAACTCCTAGTTATTTATGCATCAATAAGGTTGAAAGGCTGATTATACTGAGTGTTGCAGGATGTGGAACAACTAGAACTATAAAATGCACAACCACTTCAGGAAACAGTTTGTTAATTTCACCCACCCACAATCCACTCCTAGGGATTTATTCCAAGAATAATGAAAGCCTATATCTACACAAAGACTTGGACACAAATGCTCATGATGACTTTATTCTTATAGCCCTAAACTGGAATCCTAATTTCCAGCAACAAGTAAATAGATAAACAAATAGTGGTATATCCATATAGTGGGCTAGTACTTAGCAATAGAAAGGGACTACCTCTGATTCACACAGCATGGACAACTCTGAAAAAATTTTGCTGAGCAAAAGAAGCCAGATGCAAAAGACCATATATTAGGTGACTCTGATTTGAAAAGAAACAGTAATACATGCACATGCTTATAAAATAAATATGTGGTAGAGAAGGGCTTGTAATGAAAATAAGTATCCCATGCCCCATCCTCTCCCAACCTCAGTGCTTTTTCCCAGAGGCATCCACTTTTAATATTTTCATTTACTCCCCTCTTTTTCATCGGTGAACTAGAGTGTAAGCTGGTAGATAAGGAACAGTTGATGAAAGGCATTAATTGTAACAAACCAGAAGAGCCAATAACTTAAGCCCAATGCTGCTGATCTTTCCACATTGCAACAGTAGCCTCCCTGATTTGTTTGAGATACTTCCACATTCTGGAGTTTTCCATTTTCCCAAAGTGCTTTGTTGTTTATTCTTGAAAGCCACCTGATGGCTAAATCCTGAATATTTTAAGTAAAAGCTTTGTAATGGAAACACATTCTAATGAAAACATTCCTTAGGAAGAGCCAAAATGAGGAGTTCCAGGAATGAGAGAGAAAAGGGAAAGAAATTCTCTTCATTATTGTGTAACTTGTTAAGATGCCATCCATAGTTTTCTTTTTAAGAGGCCATTAAAATAGCAAAATCTTGATAGAAGAAATGAAACTCTTCCTCAATCCTTCTTTCTGAGAAGGAGAACTTAAAAGAAATAAAATGTAAATGAAAATATTACATGTATGAGTAGCACGTACTCATACTTGCCTTTAAAAAAGAGAACACTGAACCGGGGCTGTAAAGCTGCCTTACTGCAGTGCCTCACGTAGTAGACTTCATCTGTGCATTTGCTAGCAAACGTTGTGGAGTGCTTTTTTGGAGCCAAGCACGGGGCTGGGTAGGGGAATCAGAGATTAAAAAGACACAGTCCCTGTTCTCAAAGAACTTAGAGTCCAGTAACAGAATGTACAAAGTCTTATAATTGAAATAAGTTATGTTTAAGGTGTACCAATGGATTGGTGGTGGGGGTTGGGGTGGAGGAGGCAGAGCAGCCTTGGAGAGGAGATACCACTTGCCCTTTGAACTGAGTTGTGTGTCAAAGGGCTTTTTAAGAGGTAGGGAAAGGGTACATTTTAGCCAAGAAAACTACAAGGAGCTCACTGTCACAAGAGAGGAAAACATATAGGGTGTTCTGGTGAGAGGTAAGGCTGGGAAATAGGGTCCATGCTTGTGTCATGGTTTTTCGGTCATAAGCAAAAGAGCTGATTTGGCTAATGTCAACAAAAAATTTATTGGAAAGAAGAGTGGCTCACAGAACTGACGGGAAAGCTGGAGAACTAGGCTTGGAAGTAGGATTAAGGGCAGCTGTAGAACTCTAGGCAGCAGGAACTACTCAACTGCCTGTCAGAGTGAGTAAGTGCCAATACATTTTTTTCCATCCCCATGCAATTTGACTCAGGGTTCAAAATCTTGAGTGGGTGTGATTGACTATATCATAAACCCACCCATCTAGAGCACCTTGATTTATCGTCCTACCAGCACTGCCCACAGTAAGGAAAAGGCTATTCCCAAAAAGAATCTAAGTGCACTGAGAACATGTCTTGTTGAGTTTATGTTTTATCCTATAGACTATAGGAAACCACTGAAGAATGATGAACAAGAAACCAGAATAATCAGAAGTGTAGATTTTAGACCATCCTGGTTTAAACTGGAGGATTGAAAAGGCAAGAGTAATATGAGGAAGATGTGTACAAAAACTGCGTTGATTCAGATGGGAGATGGTGAATGCTTGCATTTGATAAGGATATGGAAGCTGGTAAGCTGAAGAGGAATACACATTTGAAAAATATTTAATAAGTAGAATGAACCAAAAGACCAACTGAATATGCGTGGCAAAGAAGAGAGTCTTGGTTAATCCCCAGGATTCTGTTGTGGACATCTGTTTGAAAGTTGGTGCCATTTACAAATGGAATGCATTGAGAGGGCAGTTTGAGAAATAGTAATTCAATAGTGAGTTGAATTTTATATGTTTCCCATTTAGGATACATTTGGAATTTTGAAATGGATATATCTACTAGGCAGCTGGATATATGGGGATATAGAGCGAGAAAAAGATCTGAGCTAGAGAGATTTGGAAGGTATTACTATGTAAATGATCATTGAAGTCATGAACATGTACCATATTTTCCAGGCTTTGAGTAGGAAATGTAAGAGAAAAGGAGTGAGAACCACATTTTTAAAGGAAGGTAAAGAGAAAGAGATACGCATAGATTCCAAGAAGGAGTAGACAAATAGGAAGAACATTCATGTAAACCAGAAGATAATTCGCTTGTAGTTTGATGAATACTATTTTTAAACAGCTTTACTAAGATATAATTGACATACCATACAACTCACTCATTTAAAGTATACAGTTCAGTTTTTTAGTATATTCTCAGGGTTGTGCAACTATTACCACAGTCTAATTTTAGAATATCTTGTCTCCCCTAAGAGAAATGCTATCACACCCATTAGCTATTACTCCTCACCTCCCTTGCACCTCTCCCCAGACCTAAACAACCACCAGTCTGAGTATTTCATATAAATGGAATTATACACCATGTGCTATTTTGTGGCTGGCTCCTTTCTCTTAGCATAAATTTTCAAGGGTCATATATGTTGTAGCATATATCAATACCCATTCCTTTTTATTGCTGAATAACACTGTATTATGTAGACATTTTATTTGTTCATTCATCAGTTGATAGACATTTGGGTTATTTCCACTTTTTGGTGATTATGAATAAGCTATGAAGCTGCTATGAACATTTGTGTACAAGTTTTTGTATGGACATGTGCTCATTACCTAGGAGTGGAATTGCTGGGTCATATGGTGACCATACATTTGACTTTTTGAGGAACTGCCAAACTGTTTTTCAGAGTGACTGCACCATTAACCATGAATTATTTTAAACATTTCTTTAGCCAATACTTTAAGCCAATACTTTGGGTGTATAATTATTTTTAGGAAATAAATATTTTTATAGCTTAACTAAAATAGGAATTGGAATAAATAAGGTGGACACTCTTGTTGCAACCACTGAGGTCATGCAATAGAACTTTGCCAGCCATCTCAGAAGATCCTTCATATGCCCCAACTTCATCACAGTCCCCAGCTTCTCTCCAAAAGTAAGCACCATCCTGATAATCATATCACATCTGTACCTCTTCCACATAAAGAATTCTGGTTCTTAAGGACACAGGGGATGTTAGAATATTCTATAATTACTCATTTGCTTTATCCATTTTATACATGCAGAAGTTTCATAATAGTGATACTAGAACTACTGCCACCACCAAATTATTATTACTGAAAAGAAAGAATTTTTTCTGCATATGTTGTCCCCATTTTCCCCACAATTTTTAATAATTGTTTTATATCCACACTGTCAGATCATGTAGCTATTACATAATACAATCTATCTCTTTTACCTTCATTTAGTCTTAGTTCTACAAGGAATTATATAAATAATGTTTACCACCAGTTCTTATGTCACAATCATTTTGATTGTCTGAAGCTATTCTGGTAGTAGAATCATCATCTATTGGAATCAGGAGCTCATGAGAGCAATGTTCCCTGAGTTCTTTTATGATGTAAAAAATTTATCTTTACTCTTTATATTTAAAGATCAATTTTCTGGATACAAACGCCTTGATTCATATTTTCTTTCCTTGAATGTCTTAAATATGTTACTCTAGATTCTTCTAGTGCAAAATGTTGCTATTGAAGTCAATTATACTAACGTAATATTATTTCTAAATTTATGTCATGTGATCTTCTTGTCTAGATGCCCAAAGTATTTTTTTTTTCTTTTTCTTTAAAGCCAAATAATTTTACTAGATTATATCTTGCTGTTGGTCACTCTGGATCACCATTTTCAGATTACATAGCACACTTTGTCAATATGTAGTTTTAAGGTTTTTTTTTTTTTTTTAATTTTAGGAATGCTTTCTTGAATTACATTGTTAGTATGTATTCTTTTCACTTGCTTTGCTTTTATTCTTTGAAGACTTCTTTTATCCGTGTGTTGGATTTTCTTTGCCTGTCTTCAATATGTCACTTTCTCTCAAATCCTTTTACTTTCTTCCTTTCTTTATTTAAAGGGTAGTCCTCCTTTTCATCCTCTTTTTCTTATTTGCTCTTGTGTTGCTTCCAGTTTAGTCTTTATTTTTTAAATAGTTTTAAAAAGTTGTATTTCTTACTCTTTTTTGAGGTTTCTGTCACCTCATTTCTGAATATTTCTAATTTTTATGTTCTTTCATATTTTTATAAAATATTTGAAATGCCTTTTAGCTTTTTATGCAATAGTTCATTAGAGTTTTGATCTATTTGTTTTTTGTGGGGTGGAGGAGGTAATTAGGTTTCTTTATTTATGTATTTGTTCTTAGGGGAGATACTAGGAATTGAACCCAGGACCTCATGCATGCTAAGCATACACTCTACCACTTGAGCTATACCCTCCCTCCATGATCTGTTTTTTGATTATGTCTTTCTGGAATGATTTCATTAGGATGTTATCTGCTCCTTATTCTCTTTTTCCTATAGTCAATTTGTATGAGATTTGAGTGGCACACTTCTGTGTTGCCCATATTTATGTGAAGGAGGCTTGGTTCAATTGGCTTTTTACCTTCACAGAGTTCTCTGTGAGCTGGTGGTTTGCTTTATGAGATTTCCTGACTCTATTTTTCTACCTCACTTTTATCTGGAGCTTCTCTTTCCTTCTTTTTTCTTATATTTGCCCTGCTCCATTTTGACTCCATTTCCAGCAGCTTCCCTCCAGTGTGGGACCACGTCCTAGAACGGAGCTGGGGTTGGTTATTTTCTAGAGTGTAGAGTCTAGACTGCTGCAGCCTATACAGAGCTTCACGTTGTGGGATCCTTGCACTCATTTGCTATTAGAGTTTGCAAAACTGCTCTTGGTTTCAGACATTGTTCTCAAATTGGCCCTTAACACTTTCTGGTGAATACCTAGTGGCTATTTTAGGGGTTTCTTCTTAGGTCTGTCAGATGCCTCTTTGTTTACCTCTTCTTTTCTCATATGGATGCCAGTGGCTCTTGGTGGTTTGTCCTCACCTGTTTGTAATTTCACATTTATGGGATACTTTGTCATCAGTTTTGTTGTAAATATTGTTCAAGGGTTTTGGGTTTTGTTGTTAAATTATTCTGCTTTTGTGAGGGAATTTTGGAAGATATACAAACTTACACCACCATAATCACTGTTGCCATCTTCCCAGACCTGAGGTATATACTTTTATTTTCACTGAAAAGTCTAATACTGTAGCTTCCTTCTTGGCTATACTCTCTCTCAGATCACTTGCTCTGAGGGAAGTCAGCTGCCATGTCAGGAGAACATTCAGGAGGTCCTATGAAGAACTCAACCTGGCAAAAATTAAGAACTCCAGCCAACAGCCTGTGAGGGACTGTGTCTGGCCAACAACCACATGAGTTGTTGAGTTTGGAAGTGCATCCCCCCCAGTCAAGCCTTCAGGTGACTGTAGCCCCAGGCAACAAATTGACTGCAACCTCATGAGAAACTCTGAACCATAACTACTCACCTAAACTGATTCTGGATTCCTGATCCTCAGAAATTATGATATAATAAATGTTTGCTGCTTTAAGCTGCTAAGTTTGAGGGGAATTTTTTACCCAGTGGCTGATAACAAATACATTTATGAACAGATGGTCCCCCTTTGTGGGCCCAGATGTCTTACTGAGTTCAGTGATGTTTCTCTAACATTTTATTATAGAAAATTTCAAACATACAGCAAAGTCAAAAAATTTTACAATGAACAATCGTACACCCACTACCTAGATTTTATCAACATTTTCCTGTGGCTTTTAATGACATCATATGGACCTTGTAGGCACAGGAACTATATTCAATAGCTCATAATAACCTATAATAAAAAATATTATGGTAAAGAATATATATATGTATATAATATAACTGAATCACTATGCTGTATCCCAGAAACTAACACAACATTGTAAATCAACTATACTTCAATAAAAACAAACAAAAAACTAAAATGGCAAAAAAAGAAAAAGAAAAAAAAAAGAACTTATAGGAAAACATTCCATTTGTAATACTTCCAAATATTTACAGAATTATGGACTCTAAGATCACCACTTTTCAAGCAAACTATTCCCCCTTTTAGATAGTTCTATTTACTTAAATATTCTTGTTTTGAGTTGAAATTCATTTTACTGAATTTTCCATCCGTTGATCCTCCATGGTAACATGGAGAATAAACCCATTCCCTCTCCCAAGTGGTAGCCCTTTGGCAATTTGGAGACAAGTGGCATGACTTCTCTGAATCCCCCTTTACCCAAGTCCTGCCACTTCTTGCCCTTCTCCTGTTGTCCTGCTTCTGCTGTTTCTCGGCTGGTTCTGGCTAGTAGGAAGCGTGGTGGAAGATCAGAGGGAGGGAGAAGCCCTGGGAGTTATCTCCAACACTGACTGCTTCTACTCCATGGCTCCTTTACCAGCCTGACAGGCCTGCCATGGTTCCAGCTTCTACAGGGTGGCCCTGGCCCCAGTAATACCACATCTTTTTGTTCCTCCAGTCTAGGTATAGTAGAGCCTTCCTACTGTTAGTAATCTTTGGACTGCCTCACCATCCACTCTTTGCTTATCTCCTCCATCAGCTGTGTAATGTATTTCCTTTATTAAATTCCCTCTGTTTCAAAAACTTAAGAGTGTTTTCTGCTTTCCTGGTTAGATACTGACTGATATAGGGGTATACCACCTAGTTTTTGAGATGTGTCTTAAGAGGGTACCTGTAGTGCTGACCACAATCGTTTGTGATTTCTCCCAGAGATAGGAAATTATACTGTATGGATTTATGTGGTCTTATCTATGTCCTGCCACCCATATAATGCCTGGAGGTATTAGAGAAATCTGTTTTCAGAGATGCGCTTGGAATTAAATGAGGAAAACTTACAAGGATATTTTGGAAAATGGTATATTAATGATTTGTAATTGTAGGAAAGGAAGTGGTATCCTATAAATAAGATTAAATGAAACTTGATAACCAAGAAAGAATTAAGAAATTAAAGTCAGGCAGATGACTGAAAAGCTGAAAGCACCTTGAAAATCTCCCTTCAGTAAGGGAATAAAAAGGCCCAGTAATGATGAATTGCAAACAGCAGTATTATCATTTGACTCATTGTTAATATTTAAAAAACAACAGGGAAATCAAAGCATTGTCCATTAGTAGCGCTTCTCATTGTATGACAGGGGTTAAATATTCTATTTATTGTAATTTTTCCAAAATCTCAACAATACATCATTTTATTTTCATTCATCTCCATCTGTACTGCAGGTGCTGAATAAGTAATAGGAATTAGAGAAGAATGAGGAAGAAATACATGAATTTCAAAAAAATGTTCCTGGAAATCACCATCATGAAACTATGGTCTCAACCTTCAATAAAATAGTGGAATAAATATTTAAAAAGAAAAAATGTGTAAGCCTCCAAAGGATGAAGGAATTCTGACTAATCAACAGCAGTGATGAATTATAAATAACGGACCTTGCCAGACTGGCGTGAGTGGTTTTCTGGGGGGTTTTTGGATTATGAATTCCAGGAACAAGAGAAGAGAAGTGTTAAATATTTTAGACTGGGCTATCAGTAAAGCATTTTGAGCTAACATCTTGTGAAATCTCAATTACGAAATTAATTTATAGTGATTTCCAGGTGAGAGTGGTAACTGGAAACTTTCAAAGAAGAGTTAGAGGAACAAATGAGCAATGACAGGGAATTTTTAAAAACTTTTTTATTGTGAAATATACATAGAAGTTTATGTAATGATAATGCACTGTTTAAAGAAAAATAAAAAATGAACACCCTGTTCAAGAACTAGAGCATTGCCAGTACCATAGAACCTTACCTTGTATATCTGTTTTCCATTACAGCTCCCTTTCACTTCCCCACCCCCAGAGATAACCATTTTTCTGACTTTTGTGGCAATCATGTCCTTGCTTTTCTTCACAGTGTCACCATCTACCTATGAATTCCCCAGCAGGCAATTAGCTTTGCCTGTTTTTGAATTTTTACACACCCACCAACAGTGAATGAAAGTTCCAAATGTGCCATATCCTCACTGACTATAGGTACAGTCTTTTTAAATTTTACGTAACATAATCTAGCAAGTAAATGGTTATAGCTCGTTATGGTTTTAATTTGCATTTTCCTAAATACTAATGAGATTGAACACTGTTTTGTATACTAGTTGGCTAGGAATGTTTTAAAGTGCTTCTTCAGATCTGTTGCCCATTTTTCTGCTACTCTGTTGCTTCATTTTTCACTTGTCATGGTATCCTTTGATGAATAGAAATTTTTAACTTTGATGATGTCCAGTATATCATTGTTTTCTTTCATAGTGCTTTTCTTTCATAGTTAGTTCTTATTTAAGAACATTTTTTTTACTGAAGACATTTTCTTTGTTATGTTATGTATTGTTTTGTTTCGCCACTCACATTTAGGTCAATAATACACCAGGCATTGACTTTTAAATATAGTATGAGGTATGGATCCAATGTTACTGGTTTCCCTATACAGATTCCTGATTGGTGCCATTTATTGAAAAACTGCAGTAGTCCTACTATCAGATATCCAGCATTGATACACTCTGTGGATCCAAAGTCAATGTCTGCTGCTGAGTTCTCGCTTCCTGTTTATTGGGTGTTTGTCTATCTTATGCCAATAGCATACTGTCTTAATTACTATAGCTTTATAATAGATCTTGGTATTCTAAAACAACTCATTCTTGTTCTTATCCAAAAGAATCTTGGCTCTTTTTGGTCTTCTGTATATCCATAAAAATGTTAAGATTCTAAGCTGGAAGACTTTTAAAGTGTTGATTGGGATCGTATTGTATCTACTGGGATTGTATTGTCTCTACAAATTACTTTAGGGAGAACTGACATTTTTACCAAATAATGAATTCTATACCATGAATTTGGCATACCTGTCCATTTATTTAGGTTTCCTTTAGCACATCTCTAAAAACTTTTACACTTTTCCCCATAGAAGTCTTACACATCTTTTGTATCTAGAAGATTGTGTGGCATATAAGAGGTGCTCCATAAATGTTTGTTGAATAAAGCAATAGGTTGATCTATAGAGAAAAATGTAGATTAATGGTTGCCAGGGGCTTGGGGGGAGAAAAATGAAGAGTGACTGCTAATGGACACAGGATTTCTTTTGGGCGTGATGGAAATGTTCAGGATTTAGATAGTGGTGATGATTGCACAATCTTGTGACTATACTGAAAACCACTGAATTATACATTGTAAAGGGGTGAATTTTACATATAAATTGTATCTTAATTTTTAAAAAAGGGGCCACAAAAAAGAGTAAGAGGAAACAGCCTCAGTGAAAACTGGTATGACCATTTGAGAGGTCAACTTAACAATAATGTAAGAGGTACAGAACCCTTTGATTCTGTAATTCCACTTTTGAAAATCAGTTCTCAGAAATTGAGTAGATGGAAATGTAGACACAGATGTTAACTATAGCGTTATATTTAATTGTGAAAAAATTCATAAATAGCCTAGGTATTATGGGAATAGTAAATAAATTATGATAAATCTACATGATGCGTCCATTAAAATGCTCTTGAAGAATTTTTAATAATGTGGGAAAATATTCACAGTACATATTGTTTTAAGGTTTTTTTTAAGTTTTTTTGGGGGGGGGCAAGTAATTAGGTTTATTTATTTTTAAAGCAGGTACTGGGGATTGAACCCAGGACCCTGTGCATACTAAGCATGCGCTCTACCACTGAGCTATACCTTCTTCCCTACATATTGTTTTAGAAAGCAATAATCAGAATTATAAATCAATTTTGTTTTTAAAAACCTGTATTAAAACAAGATGAGAAGAGAGTGTACCCAAACAGTATCAGTAGTCATCTCTGAGTTATGTGATTATGGCTGATTTTTTAAAAAACTCTTAATCCAGTTTTCTGTAATGAACACATGGTAATACTTTTTGAAAGTGAAAAAGCAACGTGTACTGAAAAAATTCATGTCTCTTGTAGGTAAATAGTGTTAAAACCTGGAATGAAGGCTAGAATGTCAAGTATGTATTCTTAGTTTCCCATCTCATTACATCCCAAGAAATTCTTAAGTCATTGTGGAGTATGTTCTGGACAGAACTCAGGGTTGGGATTGCAGCTGTTGTTACCTTCTTCACTTAGGACGTTTATCTATGATGGCTGATTTGCTAGTTTTTCAGGCTGGTAAGCCTCATTTATCTGGGTTGATAGAACTGGAGTAGTCCTTGAGTGAAAGTGATAAGAGTCCTACGGGTTTTCTGAAGTGATTCGTCTGAGGAAGAGAGAACTGACAACTCCCACTCACCCTTCAGTTCCCACTCAGGTATCCTGTCCTTCAGGAAACTCTGATGCCTCCCAACCCCCAACCCCAGACTGAGTTAGGTATATCACTTAGCTCCCCACACTTATCACTATCTTTGCACTCACTATATTGAGTCATAATGATTGGTTTGCTCAACTCTGCAACCCAGCCGTCTGGTACATGGTCAATATTTGATGTTTGATGAGTAAATGGGGAGCAAATAAATGAATGATGAGCAGGTTGTGGTGAGAGCGGAACTGGATTTGATGGGATATCAGAGAGGGGATTTGCAGGTGGTCACTTTGGGGAATTAAGGGAATGTGTGTCAGACTTTAGAGGTCAGATTCTCAGATGAACCAAATGGCACCCAGCGAAAGTGTTCCCTGTGATGATGCCAGCCAGGAGGGAATGACAGGAATTTCTACTAGTGAAAAGATTATTTCTCAAGTCATTGTTTTTCAGAGTCTGTCCCAGGGCTGCCAGCATTACAGCCACTGGGTGCTGATTTATAACATAGATTTCTGGGCCTCCTCTCAAGACCTTCCAGTTTCTGGAGCTGGGCTCAAGGAATCTTCTGCCTTTGAAAGGCTCCACAGGTGGTACCCTAAAGTGAGACAGCCTCTGGAGCAGGTGATTTAGTACTAGAATCAGAGCCCCCAGTGATGATTTGCTCTACAAAACTGGCTGTTTGTGAAACTCCCACCCACACAACAAACACTGTGACTTTATGCTCAGAGATTGTTCTTCAGTAACTTTAGGGTAAATTCTGAGAATACATGTAGTTAAAACGTAGATGCAAGCCCAGGGTATATTTGGTCATACCTAGTTGTCCAGTTTGAGAATGAGAAATTTTTTCCCAGCAATTTATGAAACTATTCTCAGAACCCTCTAATTTGTTTTGTATTTTGGCCAGTCTGTTATTTATTTACTCTATGCAAACAATGTGCTAAGTATTACGAGAAATTAGACATAGTTTTTGTGTTTAAGGCTCTTATAATTAGAAAAGTAAGATGTGTGGAAATAACTGTTGTAATGACATGGCTCTCAGATTCACGTGCTGGGACCTTCTAATAAGAACCCTAGAATGGGAGAGATCAGGATGAAGCAGGGAGTGCTGGGATGAAGCCCCAGAATTTTGAGGTTGGTCTCTGAAGGTCTCTAAGTGAAGGGTCAGAACATGTTTGCAGGATTTTTCATCAGTGCAGGTAGTAGATAACAATTAGAAGAGAGAGAATCATATGAGTCAGTATAAGCAATACTGCAAGAAAGATGGTTTGAAACTGTGTAAGGGGTCAGAGCTTCCACTGAGAAATAGGCTCCAGGGGCAGGCCGCAACCCTGGAAGGAAACTGGAGTGAGAACCAGGGACCCAGGCCAGAAGTCTTTGTCTAGACTGCACATTAGAGAAGTAAACAGGAAGACTCAATGCGGCCTTCCTACAGCCATCCAAGACTGTTCACCAGGCGGAGGGCAGAAGACACATCCCCATTAAAGGAAAAGGGACAGAAATTGTGCCAGGTGGGTCCTCGTTAGTTTGGGGCTGGTGGGACAAAGTCTGCAAATAGCAGGCTCTTGGTACTTACAGTCTGGCACAGGGACTGAAACAAACAGGAAGCAGTTCATGTAATAATTTGTGGTTTTTTTAGCGGGGTGGGGATGGGGAGATAATTAGGTTTATTTATTTCTTTTTTAGCGGCGGTACTAGGGATTCAACTCAGGACCTCGTGCGTGCTAAGCTCTACCACTGAGCTATACCCTCCCCACTAGAATGTGATTTTTGTATAAGAAAGGTATATAGTATAGACTGGAGTTAACAAGAAAGAAAGGGTAATCAAGAAAAATTTCACAAAGGACAGAGAATTTAAAAAGAGCTTGAGAAATCAATGCTAAGCACAGAAAATTAAACTTCCTGCTCTGAGATAACAAGGTCACTTCTGGAATCCTTCTCAGGTTTAAATAATATATAGCAATTCATCAAAAGCTTTGCCTGGTGACAGAATTAAATTATTTTCATTATTTGTATACAGTTGAATCCTAGAATTTTTCAAAAATCCTGAATATATGCCATTTGATTCTAGTGACTTTTTCCCCCTGATATCTTACTATAAAAATATCAAACATACAGAAAAGTTATTTTACAGTGCATATTATATCCGTCACCTAGACCCTAAAATTGCCATCTTATTTTTCGATACTTTTCAGAGTTAGTTAGAGAAAGCAGAACTTTGCCCCAAACACCTGAACATATATTATATTAGGTATTGTTCAGAATTTGGTTATTTATTTATTTTTAGGTAAAGTTTACATACTATGAAATGTACAATCATAAATGTACCATTTGATGAGTTATGGCAAATATACACAACTGTGCAACCAAAAACTTCTATCAAGGTTCAAAACATCCTGAGCATTAGTCCAGAAATTTCCCTCATGCTCCTTCTTAGAAACATTGCTCTCCAGAAGCAACCTCTGTTCTGATTTTTTCCATCAGAGATTAGTTTTGATTATCCTAGAACTTCATGTAAACGTATGATAAAACATGTACTCTTTTGTGTAAGGCTTCTTTCATTCAGCATAATATTTTTGAGATTTATCCGAGTTGTCCCATGTAATTTGTTCCTTTTTGTTGAAGAGTAGCATTTCTATGTTTATATCATATTTTATGTTTTTTGTTTTGAATGTTTTACATTTAGACATAATTTCAGATTATAGAAAAGTTGCAAGAATAGTACAAAGAATTCTATACAGCCTTCATCCAGGTTCTCCAAATGTTAACACTTACCTACGTTTGCTTTAACCTTGTCTTTCGCTCTATTTTTTTTTCTGAATTATGTCAAGTTGGAGACATGACATCCCTTTACTCCTTAATACTTTAGTGTATATTGCCTGAAAACAAACAAAATATTATGTCATATAACCAGAGTACATTTAACAAAATCAGGAGATGAGAGAGATACAGTACTATTTTATAAGCTACAGACTTTGTTCAAATTTTGCCGGTTGTCTCACTAATATCCTTAATAGCAAAAGAAAATCCAAGAATATGTGTTTCATTCAGTTGTCATGTGTTTTCAGTCTTCTTTATTCTGAGTCTTTCCTCATATTTCATGACATTGACATTTTTTGAAGAACATAGGCAAGTTATTTTTTCAAAAAGCTTTTATCTTGAGATAACTGTAGAGCTGGGTGAAGTTGTCAGGCATAATACAGAGAGATCCCACATATCCTTTACTCATTTGCCCCAATGGTAACATCTTACAAAACTATAGCGCAATTTCAAATCCAGGATATTGACATCGGTACAATCAAGACATAGAACATTTCCAGCAGCTGAGGGCTCCCTCATGTTGCTCTTTTATAATCATCCCCATTTCCCTCCCTACCCCTCCTTAACCCTGGTAAGCAGAAATCTGTTCTGTTTCTATACATTTCATCATTTCGACAAGGCCATGTAAATAGAACCATACAGTATGTAACCTTTCAAGTTGGTTTCTTTTTTCTTCACTCAGCATAGTTCTCTGGAGATTCATCTAGGCTGTTGCATTAATAGTTTCCTCTTGCTGAGTAGTGTTCCATGGTTTGGCTCTAAGGTGGTTTGTTCAACCATTTACCTATTGACAGATAACTGGGTTGATTCCAGTTTTTTTTTTTTTTTACTATTATGAATAAAGCTGCTATAAACATTTGTGTTCAGGTTTTTATGTGAACGTAAGTTTTATTTCTCTGGGATAAATGCCCAGGAGGGCAACTGCTGGGTTGCATGGCAATTACATACTTAGTTTTTTAAGAAACTGCCAGATTGTTTTCCAAAGTGGCCATACCATTTTGCATACCCAGCAGCAACATATGAGTAATCCAGTTTCTACAAATCCTCAGTAACACTTGGTACATACTGTCTGTATTTTAATTTTAGCAGTGTGAGTAGGGTGAGGTGGTACCTCATCATAATTTTATTTTGCACTTCCCTAATGGCTAATGATGTTGAACATCGTTTCATGTGTTCATTTGCCATCTGTAGATCTTCTTGGCTGAACTGTCTCTTTATGTCTTTTGTCCATGGATTGTTTGCTTTTGGATTGTTTGCTATTTGGATTATTTCCTTTTTACGTAGAGTTTGTTATTGTTGTAAGAAGAGCTAGCATTATTTCTTTTGACTGGTAGATGTCTTGGATGATCCATTCAAAGAAGATCACTTAGTCCAACTTAATGAACCCCATATCCTTTGTGTACTGATGCAAACACTAGCAGCACTTACTGAGTGCTATATTTCCGGATCAAACCGTTTTTGTTTAAGGAGCACAGCAACAAGAGTGAGAACCTTGGCTAAATTTTCATAAGTGGCTCCAGCAGAACTGCTGTGACTAAGTTTGTTTTCATGGATGTGGCAAAGCAAAAGGCTACTGTTGACTTTTGAGAATTTAAAAATATGGTCTAGATATTTATATTTGTCAGATATGTGGCTTGTAAATGTTTTCTTCTAGTCTGTAGCTTTTCTTTTCATTCTCTTAACAGGGTCTTTCATAAAGCAAAATTTTGCATTTTGATGAAGTAAAATTTATCAGTTTATTTTTATGGATAATGATTTTGGTTTAAAAATCTAAAACCTCTTTGCTTTATCCTATGGCCCAAAGATTTTCTGCTGTTTTTTCCTAAAAGTTGTATAATTTTACGATTTATATTTGAGTCCATGATATACTTTGTGTTAATTCTTTTTTTTTTAATTGAAGTATAGTCAGTTTACAATGTTGTGTTAATTTCTGGTGTACAGCATAGTGATTCAGTTTTATATGTATGTCTAGATATATTTATATGGACATATACCTTTTTATATTCTTTTTTATTATAGGCTATTATAGGATATTGAATATAGTTTTCTGTGAGATACAGTAGGACTTTGTTGTTCATTTATTTTTAGTTGTTCATATCTGCAAATCCCTAACTCCCAATGTATCCCGCTACTCCCCCTTCCCCTTTGGTAACCATAAGTTTGTTTTCTATGTCTGTGAGTCTATTTCAGTTTTGTGAATAGGTTCATTTGTGTCACTTTTTTAGATTTCACATATTAGTACTATCATATGCTATTTTTCTTTCTCTTTCTAGGTTACTTCACTTAGTATGATCTCCAGGTCCATCCATGTTGGTACAACTGGCATTATTTTATTCTTTTTTATGGCTAAGTAGTATTCCATTGTATATATATACCACAGCTTCTTTATCCAATCATCTATTGATGGACATTTAGGTTGTTTCCATGTCTTAGCTATTGTATATAGTGCTGCTATGAACATTGGGGTGCATGTATACTTTTGAATTAGAGTTTCCTCAGGCTATATGTTCACTGGGTATAGGATTCTGAGTTGTCAATTCTTTCATCACTGGAAAAATATTGTACCACTTTCTACTGGCCTCCATGGTTTCTGATAAGAAATCTATTGTCATTCAAATTATTTTTCCTGATAGGTAATGTGTCATCTCTGTCGTCTTAGTGTTGGCTTCTACTGATTGTCTTTTTTCATTCAGTTTGAGATCTACTTGGTTCTTGGTGATTCTCCATTGAAACCTCGACATTTTCATATTATGTCTTAAAATATGTTTCTGGGCCTTTTACCTATTTTAGCTGGCTTTCTTTGACACCACTGCATCAGGGGAAGGTAGAGGGGTGCCATCTTGTTACTGTCAGGTGGAGATAGAAATCCAGGTTCCTCACTTGGTTTCCACTGAGGTTGAATGCAGGGGTTCTCGTTATTGCTGGTTGGGGGCTGGAGTTCCAGATCTTCAGATGGTCTCCACTGATGCCATGGAGTTGGGGTCCTTGTAATTCCCAGATGAGGATGAAAGAGCTGGCTCCCTATTTGGCTTTCTCTGATGCCACCTTGCAAGGGTGTTGAGGTACTTTGTTACAGGGTAGTAGAAGTAACTTTGTTGAAGGGTAGAAGTCTAGACTTCCCACTCAGCCTTTGCTGGCATGGACATGGGCTGGGCCACAGTTTTTTCTGTAGTGTTTGGCTGGAGTCAAATTGTTAATGTAAAAATTTTCTGTCTTTCTAGGTGGCCCCTTTCCTGGTCTTTTGGCCGAAGAAGCAGGGTTTTGTTGGGGCTTTCTTGTCTGTATCCATTGGTTTCAGGGTTGCCAACTTCTTCAGATCCAAGTCTGATACATGAGACAAAAAGAAAACCCAGGGAACTTGCAGCCATGTCATTCCTTGGGTCCTGAGGTTCCTTGTTTGTTAGTCTTCTTCTCTCCAGCCTTTTAGAGTTTGTTTTTGATATAGTGTTAAGGGGTTTTAGTTGTAATTAGTACAAGGAATAGGGAAATTTATCTATTATGCCTTTCTGGAAACCCAGTTATTTTGTGAGTTAATGTTTCTCAATTTGATTTTCCCTGACATTCCCTCATGAATACAGTTGGGTTGCACTACTTTAGCCATATCCTATCAGAAGACACATGCTGTCAATTAATATCATTACCAGTGATGTTAACTTTGTTAGCTTTGTTCAGTTGGTTAAGGTGATCTTTGCCAGACTTCTCCACTATGAAGTTACTTTTTTACTTTTTACAGTTAATAAGTATATTGTGGGGAGATACTTTGAGACTGTGTGAATATTCTCTTACTCTTCAAACTTTCACCAGCCAGTTTTAATATCATACATTGATGACACTTGCCTAAATCAGTTGTTATGAGTTTCAAATGATGATTTTCCAATTCTATCATTCCTTCCTCAATTATTAATTAACATTTAACTAAAAAAAAGAGCTTTCCCTTCTCCATCATTCATTCACTCATTCATTCATTTGTGTATATATTTATTTATATCAGTGTATGGATTCTTATATTATAAATAATAATCCCTTACTATTATTTATTTTGATGCTCTAATTATCCCAGATTTAGCCAGTGGGCTCTCCTTTTAGTTACTCCTATCTCCCTGTGACATATCTTTATTCAAAGACCACATGATTATCTATGTAGAAAACCCCAAAATTAAAAAGCTACTAGAACTATAGGTGAGTATTATAATATTGTAAGACACAAGATTAATATATAAAAACCAATCATATTTCTATGTAATAGCAACAAGCAACTGGAAATTAAATGTTAAAAATATCATTTACAGCAAAAAAAACAAACAAACCCATAAAATACTTGGGGATAAAATTAACAAAATGTGTGTGAGATTTGTATTTTGAAACCACAATTGAGAGAAATTAAAGAAGACTTAAATAAATGGAGAGACTTACTTTGTTTATGTAGTGGAAGAGTCAATATTGTTAAGCTGTTAATTCTTCCCAAATTTATTTATGGATTCAATACAGATCCTATCAAGATCCCAGGAGGCTTTTGGGGTAGAAATTGGTAAGCTTATTCTAAAATTTATATTTTAGAGTAACCAACAAGGAAAAAACAAAGGATCTAGACTATTGTGGAAACAGTTGGATGTATGTAAAAAATACATATGTAAAAAAATGAACCATGACCCTTGCCTTGAAACAAATTTTTAAAAAGTAACTCAAAATGAATCATAGACCTAAATTCCTGAAACCTAGAGTATAAGTTTTAAACAAAAATGCAGGAGAAAATCTTTGTGAGTTAGGAAAAGATAAAAAGAGAACACAAAAAATACAACTCTGTAGCAAAACGAAGAAATAATCTGATTTTTAAAATGGGCAGAGGAGTTGAATACACATTTTTCCAAAGAAGAAACACAAATGATCAATTGGTTCATGAAAAGGTGCTTAACTTCACTAATGAAAATGAAAATCAAAACCACAGTAAGATTGATATATAACCTTACACATGTTAGAGTGACTATATAACACGTTATATATAACCTTACACATGTTAGAGTGACTGTTATCAAAAAGACAAGAGATAACAAGTGCTGGCGAGGATGTGGAGCAAAGGGAACCCTTATCACTGTTGGTAGGATCATAAATTGGTGGGATCCACTATGGAGGATCTTCAAAAAAAATTTAAAATAGAGCCAGTATATGATCAATAATCTCACTTATGGGTATATAACCAATGGAAATGAAAAGCGGATTTTGAAGAGATACCTGCATTCCCTTGTTCATTGTGGCATTATTCACAATAGGCAGGATATGGAAACAACCTAATTGTCCGTCAGACTTTTCTTCTCAGTTAGCTTAGGATTCAGTTTATGAGTACATAGAGAAAATCTTTAAATGCTTGAACCTATAATCTAGACTTTTCCAAAGGGCTCTGTGCGTGTTTCAGGGCAGACCTTCAATGCTCCAGATTGCTCTTCTGGCTCAAATACTGTCACTGTGGCAGAGTCCATTAACAATTCCCAGGAAATAAAAATAGAATCGGGGTGATAAAATAAGTCTAACCTTTGATTTTTTTCCCTTTTGTGCTTAGTCTAGTTTCATTTCCTCATAGGGTACCGCGTACAAAGGCCTTGTACCCAGCACTTCAGACCAGAATTCCTAGCTCTTCTAGTCAGCACTAGTTTCTCTGAAGTGGGCTGGGGAGCCCTGTGAGTTGTTTGCAAGACCAGAAACCCCAGTGATGGGAAGCCCTGTGAGCTGTGACTACCAACCAGGGTCAGGACTCCAACCTACCAGGACTCCCTTTGAGGCAGGTCCCGGATGGAGAAGGAGGGCTCATCCAGGTATAGGTCCCATTTACCGCTTCTAATCTGTATAACTGCTAAGTCATAGTAAAGGGTTGAGGGAAGATTCAGAGGGGTTCCTGAATCTGATTAGGGTAATCGTTCAGACCCATGACCCCACCTGAGCTAAAATCCAGAGACTCCTCAATATACTCCTAATAGAGGAAAATAAGGCCATGGTCTTTTCCAAAGTCCAAGAGGGAGACCGGGGAATCTAGCAGTCTCAGATAAGGAACCCAACTGGGACCTCCAGCCAATGGAGAAGGAGTGGAAGACAGAGGCTGACCCATAATGAAAATATGATCCTAAAGGGAATTCAGGCAGCAGGAAAGAAACCTGTCAATTGGAATAAGATAAAGGAAATCAATTAGGAGCCAACAGAAAACCTTTTAACTTTCCTAGAGCACCTCAGGGAATGCCTCTGAAGCTATGTTACCACTGACCCTGAGTCATTGGAAGGGAATGCAATCTTAAGGTCGCGTTTAATTTCCCAAAGTGCCCCTGACATTAGGCATAAACTTCAGAAACTGGAAATAGAATCAGATACCCTTACCTCTCGCCTGGTCGAGGTTGCCTGCCAGGTATTTAATAACCAAGATATAGAGGAGGAAAAGTCAGAGGAAAGTAAGGCCTGGAGGCAAGCCCACTTACTGGTTGTTGCCCTCCAATGTCAGCTGGTTGGCATGGGAATCTGGACTAACTGCCCGTGGAGACTCAACTCCAGTGAATGACCCCTGGCTCCCACCGAGGGATAGCAAGTCAAGGAAACTAGGACCCAACCAGTGCACCATATGTAAACAAGAGGGACACTGGAAGAGAGAATGTCCTCAGCACCCCTGAAGTAGGACAGAAATGGCAGATCCTAGCCCCTACCCTCAAAGGTAGATGGTCCAAATAGATGAAGAATGATGGGGCCTGAGGTGTCCTAAATTGACACTCCAATTAACCCCCAAGGAAACCTGGCTGACATTGGACATAGAGGGAAAGCCTGCCAAATTCTTAGCTAACACCAGTGCCACTTACTCGGTTCTAAACACCTGATCAGGCAAACTTGGTCACCAGAGTTGTAAAATTATGGGGGTATCAGGGAAGGCCCAAGAATGGGCATTTGTAGAGCCATTAGAATGTAAATTGGATGAATACACACTCACCCATTCCTTTCTGTATGTCCCTGAATGCCCTATACCCCTGCTTGGAAGAAATATCCTGCATACATTGGGGGCTCCTATCCACTTAATTGGAGACAAACTTGAAATTGGCTTTCCCCTAGACGGGGGCATAAGACGATAATGTTAATGGCTGAGGACAAACATCCGTGGACAGAGCAAGCTGACCTCCCTGGAGTAAATCCAGAGGTCTAGGCCCAGGGATGGGTGGGATGAGCTGTAGGAGCTAGTCCTGTGATAGTCCATCTAAAACGAAGACATGGGAGGACAGAGGGTATAGCTCAAATGGTAGAGCAAATGCTTAGCATACACAAGGTCCTGGGTTTAAGCCCCAGTAGCTCCTCTAAAAATAAATTACATCCTAATTACCTCCCCCCAACAATTAAAAAAAGTTTTTTTAATTTAAAAATTAAAAAAATAATAAAATCCAGACATACATTGCCCTCCCAGGTTTAGCCCAAATATCACAAACTAGGGTGACCTACCTAAACTTCATTCTCACAGAAGATCAGAGAAGCCTACCCCAGAAAAGGAAAGAAGCCTCACCTTTCCTAAAACTGGAAGACAGCTTAGGGGTTTCCTGAGGATGGACCGGTTTTGCTGTATCTGGATCCCTAACTATGGTCTAATAGCTAGGCCTCTATATGAAAAGTTGAAAGGAAAGAATGGTCCTTTTGAATAGAATTAAGAATGTGAAGGAGCCTTTCCAGAAGCGAAAAAGCAGTTACTTCAGGTCCCTGCCCTGGCACTCCCAGATTTAGCTAAATGCTTTGATCTTTGCATTCATGAGAGAAGGGGAATCGCACTAGGGGTATTAACTCAAAAACTGGGACCCCTTCCTCGGGTGGTTGCTTATTTCTCTAAAGAATCCAATCACTATATGGAAGTGCATTTGAACTCAAGTATGGTAGATGCATTCCCCAAGCCCGAGAGAAGGGACACCCTAACCCCCTCGAAATCGAACAATTCAAGTATGCTCTCCAGACATGAGAAACCACGAAAGCTCTCATGGAATCTGGTGCTGCCCATACCCACCGACTTGGTCCTCCCTCCACCCCTTCCAGCTGAAAGACTAGGTGTATCTAAAAACCTAGAAAACCGGCAGCCTGCAAAATCAGCTCACTCCTAAGTGGAACGAACTCCCCTTAGTGATCCTAACCACCCATCCTGTCCTGAAGTTTCAGGGATCACTCCATGGGGATATCACATTTGAGTGAAGAGGACCCCGAGCTCCAACCTCCAGAGAGACAAGCTGGGGCAACAGACCCCCTTGGCTACTTGTGTGACCTTCTCTCTGACCAGAACCTTGTCTTCTGAAAAACAACAGAAGTGTGACCATTCAGGCCACAGCAATGAGCCTCAACCTCAGGGCACACATTTGCCTACAGGCAAAAGACCTCGAGACCTTCATTTTTAGGAAAATTTAACATGTGATCGTTTGTCTCTTGTTAATATTTGGGCTATGCATCTTAAATTGTCTGGTGTCCTTTGTCTCCAAAAGGTTACACAAACAACCCAGGGATACAAACTGTAAGGGCAGAGGCCTGGTGACAATCAAACAGGTCTAAAGGCAGCTGGGGAGAAGTTCTGCTCCTCTGCCTGGGGTTATGACAATGCCCAAAGTCAGCAGGAAGCAGTTACAGAGGACAGACCCTGGCCTCCCAGCGCCCTTCAAGAAGGAGCAGGGACAAAAGACAGAGGAAGGATTTGTCACTGGCAAAGTCCATTAACAATTCCCGGGAAATAAAAATAGAATCTGGGTAATAAAATGAAGTCTAAACTTTTTTTCCTTTCCTTTGTGCTTAGTCTAGTTTCACTTGCTCAGAGGGCCAAGGGCAGAGGCCGCACACCCGGCACTTCAGACAAGAGTTCCTGGCGCGAGGCGGCTGTGAACGGCTCTGCTCTGCGGGCCTGGCCGTGTGCAGAGGCGCTGTGCGCCTCACCTCAGTTCAAGATGGCGGTAGCCGGCCAGGTGGAGAGACTGCTGCAATCCGGCGCCAACAGAAGCAGCACAGCTGTGCTCTGTCTGTGAGAACTCCACCCCTTCCCTGCAGACACGACCCCTGTAAAGCTGCCTGACCCACAGCCTTTCAGGGAGAGTATGTATTCTAAGCCTGAGTTCGCAGCTCTCCATTCTTTGATCAAACTGTGAGAGCAGGCAGTTAACCAGGTAAGAATAAAGAGTGAGGGGCATGGGCCATGTGGCAGGAAACCAACATCTTGTGGCAACAGGGGTCCTAGAGACAAAGAAAGATGGGAAAAACCGGGCATCTCTGGTGTCTGAAAGTAACCTTTTGTTTATCATGCCCTTATTACAATAAAATTAGCCTTGCAAACAAGAAGTACCATCATGCAATGATGCCATGACACTTCTGATCAAGACCAAATAAGGACAAAAATCCTCCCTTCCCTGGGGAAGGTGGAGCTGGAGGGAAAACCAGGAAATACAACCTCAAACCCCTCCCTGCTTAATGAATATTCCGCCCAATCATTTTCACGCCCCCTATAACCAGCTTGCCAAAGGAATTTGGTACAGCTTCTCTCACCTGAGCTGGCCTGCTCTCCCTGCTGAGGGTGGACTGTCACTTAATAAATCCTCGCTTTGCTTTTTGGCCTTTGTGCCTTGTCTCTGAATTCTTTCTGTGATGAAACAAGAACCTACTCTTCAGCAACAAAACAATAAAGCTGCTGAACTAAACTTGGTCTTATTCTATTAGCTTGAGTGACACTGAACAGGCGGATTCTCTTTGGGGCCTGCTTGAAAGGGCCGGTAACAATACCAAGTACAGAACAGCTGATTGATGGTATTAACAAAATGGATCACACTGAGCCGCCCCATAGCCATAAAAGAAAATATGAAATTGTTGAAGCTGATACCTATATGTAGTAAAGAATTTGGCTAAAATCCAGACCCAGTAGCATTTCAGGTTAGACTGGGGACAAGCTGCCAGAGTCAAACTCTAACATGCCCGGATCAAGGCATAGAAAGTCACCAGTAAGAACTCTCCACTGAAACAACATGGTTTGAAGCCTTGCATTGCCTCCACAGCTAATTAGTCAAGTTGACAATCCTAATGTCTTTTCCTCCAGGGGAAGGTTGGATCGGTCTCATCATTGTGGGCTGAGTGAAGACTAAGGTTTTTAAGATCAGTCAGTATTACGACTCAAGTATGCTGAAATATACTAGACTGAATTTTTTTCCCTGAAAAAAAAAAAAAACCCTTTTCTTATGGAAAATTTCAAAGTACAGAAAATAGTATAATAAACCCTTAGGTACCCATAACCATCTTTGCAGAATTATCAACATTCTATCATTCTTGTTTCATCTCTTCTTTTTATCTTTTTCTGAAGTACTTTAAAACAAATTCTAGATATCATATAATTTCCGCTGTAAATATGTCACTATACATCTCTAACAAGGCCTTAAAAAAATAATCACACCAACTAGTTCATAGGATAAAGAAGACACTTCCAAATCATTCTGAGAAACCAACGCTACCCTGTTACAAAAATTTGAAAAGGACATTACAAGAAAAGAAAAATACAGACTGATATTATAAGCTCACCAGTTTGCCCATTCCTTGAAATTCTTAGTATTCACCATGATCAGCAGCGATAATCAGAACAACAGCGTCAACCAGAAATGTCCCTGTAATCGTGTTTCCTGTGAGGAGCCAGTGATCCCTCAAATTTCATAAGGGAGATATTGATGATGATGTCATGTTCAAGTTCAGCTTTCAGTTTCTAGACTCGTGTCTCCCATGTCAGCAGCTTCCTCCGACTCTCAGTGGTTCCCTTCATAATTTCAGCACATTGTAGTTCAAGTATGGTGGCCATATTTAAATCTGCCTCTCTACTGACTTTGATGTTGATGTGGTTCTTTCCATTTCCCATTTGTTTATTGGGTGGAAAACCCATGGCAAGAAAGTCTCCTCTTCTCTCATGAGCTGGCTTAAATATCATCTCTGAAAAGTCTTCTCTGAAGTCTGTTGACAGTTACTGATGCCTCTTCTTGGCTTCCTAAGTACTTTGTGTATTCTTCTTTTGTTGTGCTGGTTATGCTGTGATTATTTAGTCTGTCTCCCTCATCAGACTAAATAGCCAGTGATTAATACATTGCTTGGCATAAAGCAGTTAGCTCAGTCAATGTCTGCTGACTGAAAGGGTGAATAATAAAATAAATACCAAGCTACAGTTAGTGTTGATTACTTAAGCCAAAAAGAGTGAGCCTCTGTAGATAAACCAAATGTCTTCCTCTGACTTCAGCACAGGTAAAAATCAGAAACCTTCAAAGGCCCTTAAGAAAGGAAAGGTATATTTTATGATTTCATTTTTAATATAATCCTTTTAAATTATAAAGAATAATAATAGACACTTGTTTAAAAAAAAAAAAGGCTCAAAACTAATCAGATGTGTTAAAGTAAGAGGTAAAAGTGCTCTAATAGGATGCTGCCAATTTTAACTTCTTCATTCATGGATGGTGGTGTCTGCATCCCCTGGACCTTGCTTGTAGTAAGCTTAATCTTTGCCAATTTGGTAAGTGTTTCAACTTAAAAACACACATACGTATATACACACACACACATATATTTGATTATAAGTGAAGTTGATAGTATTTTCATATATTTATTAACCTTTGGCATTTACTTAATTTTTGTTGCTTTTCCACAAAGCCACATCTCCAGTGCCTAGAACCATGCTATGCATACACTAAGCATTCAGTAAATACTTACTGAACAAGTGAATTAATTATGTTTTCTCTTTTTTGCCTCTTTTCCTTTGGGGCTGTTAATTTTTAAACTTTGGTATGTAAGTGCTCTCTATATATTAAAAAAAATTCTCATGTGACTTATGGTGATTTTTAGGTTGGGTTATATTAATTGTTTCTGTTATATTTATCAGCCTTTTCCTGTATGAATTCTGGATTTTATGGCAGGCTTAAAAGGGATCCTTCACTCCAAGGTCAAAAAAGTTAATCTATGCTTTCTTCTAGTACCTTTATGGCTTTATTTTTCCATTTGACACAATTTTAAAGTTTTGGCTACCCAGAGGAGCACCCCAACATTTTTGGAAATCTCTTTCCTGCTCTACAAGCCCATGCTCTGGTAGTGGCTATCAGAACCCACTGTTTCGGTCCAGCCCCTTAGGGAACCAGAAGATCCTTGTTCATACCCAGGAAATGTACCCCAGCATAATTATAGATACCCAGTAGTTTCCAGTCAGCTTCTGGGTTTCTCACTGAATGCATTAATGTATAACTGAACTATATTCTAATGGTATAGCTTTGTTCTGTCTGTGTTAGAAGTCTTGAATAATGATAGTCAAGGTCTAAACCAAGGTTGCACTAACCTCTCAGTCTGTTGGACAACCTGTTGCCAGCATGAATGCAGCATCTCCCTGGGCCTCACACTCCATACTTGGTTCTCTCTGACTGACTCCTCCTTCTTACTAACTTCCCCTCAAATTTACAAGTTGAGTCAGAAGGGGAAAAAAAAAAAAAACAAAAAACAAAAAACCACAGACCCTTAGGGAAAAGATGGAACACAGAGACACTCCCTTCTGGTTAATGTCCCTTCCTCTGGGAACTCTGCTCCAATTTCTTTTTACAATCCCAGAGATGGAGTTTGTTAGGGCAAAGGGTACTGTGGAAAGTGTGTTGTTGACTGAAATGGGACAAAATGCCTCATTGAGGAGTGGCAGGACCTGGCACTGCCATCTCTCTGGGTGAGGGAAGAGCCTGAAAAGCAGAGGGGACTTCCAAGACTTGACTGTGGCAGAGAGGAGGCTGGAAAACTGCCTGAAAGTTTCATCCTTTTCATGGAATGAATGGATCTGTTAAGAGCTAGCTGGATTTGGTCCTCTTAGAGTAGGGGGTCTGTTTTCCCTGGGAATTGCCTTGAGCACCTGTCAAGGGGAAACAAGCACATGGAAATTCTTCTAGATCCTGCCCAGTACTCTGCTGACTTAGGGAAAGAAAACAGGCTGGTTGTAGAAACAACCTAGAACCTGTGATTGGGTTTGTCTTTTGCATTAAAGCTAGAGGAGTACCTCTCTTCTATTTCAGAGTCAATTGTGCATGCATGGTTCAGCTCCAGCCTTCTTTGTCATGTAACTTCTAGTGCTGGCATGAAGTCAAACTGGTTTCTCCTCCTTTGTTAGATCTGACACACAACATTCCCCAGGCATACATTGCCTGCAGTGGCAAAGAAAAGAGAATATGAGTCATTATTCACCCTGTCCCGGACACTGGTCCAGTTATGGTCCAGATTTACGGGGTATGAGTTCAGATTAGGATAGGCCTGGGACATGTACAGGTACTCAGGGTTGCTACGGACCAGCTGAGGAACACTCTCCCAGTCTGATAGCACCTTTTGATTTGGGCTAGAACCAGACTGGCCTCTGGGCTATCCTATTATCACTTTTTATTTAATTTCAGTGATAACCATGTCCAGATTATTATGAACAGCTAAAATGTGGACATATCCACTGTTAGATTAATTTAAGAACACCTCTAGTTTTTTTTCATTTTGTTTTAGTTTTAGCATTGTCTAGGAAAGAGAAGGGGGTGCTGAGGGATATTACTGGGGAGATCTAGTCTCTAAGTGATAAAATGTGGTAAAATTCATTTCATCCTTTCAACTGTGATAATTCCTTCACTGAATATTTTTTAAATGTTTACTATTAACTTACATTTGTGTGTGGGTTTTTGGTTGTTATTATTCACAGAGAAGTTTCAGTTGAAGATGCATGTATCCTATGATGCTAGAGAGACTCCCATAGGTGCATAAGAAACATACACAACATAAAAGAGAAGACAACTCTTAAAATTTGTTTATTAATACCTGAGGTAAAATAATATCTGGGAATATCAAGTAATTAGGAGTAAATCTAACAGAGGTAGTCTAAGACCTCTACAGGAAAAACTATAAAATGTTATTAGGAGGCAATAAAAAGGATCTAAATAAAACCAATAAATGTAGAGCTACCATGTTCAAAGATAGGCAGATTTAACAGCGTGAAATGTCAACTCTCTCCAAATTGATCTACGGATTCAATGAGATACAATAAAAATACCAACCATATTTTTCATAAAAATTGATAAGATGATACTAAAATTTAAATGGAAGAATAAAGGACCAAAAAATAGGTAAACATTTCTGAAGAAGAAGGGAGAGGGACTTGCCTATCAGGTATCAGAACTTACTTGGAAATTGTAGTAATTAAGACAGTGTGATATTGACACGGGGAGAGACTGGTTGACCAATGGAATAGAGTAAGCCTGGAAACAGACCATCACAATGTAGAACTTTAGTACAAAACATAGATAGCACATGAGAGCAGTAGGAAAGGAGGGACCAACTGTTTAATAGATGAATTTGGAAAAAATGGATTCCTATATGAAAAAAGATGTAATTGGATATTTTTCAATACATAAAAAAATTCCAGTTGGATTAAAGATCTAAATGTTAAAAAAAACTCATAGTAGAAAATATTGGTGGATTATTTTTAGACCATGGAATAGGGAAAGATATCTTAAGCAAAATGTTAAAAACATTTGATATAGAAGAAAATACCAATAAATTTGACTATTAGAATTGACAACTTTTAAAAGGACACTGAAGAAAGTGAAAAGACAAGTAATAAACTGGAGGAAGATATTAACAAAAGACAGTACTAGCAAAGGATTTATATCAAGAATAAATTAAGAGCTCTTACAAATCAATAAGGAAAGTGCACATGCACACTCACACACACACAAACCCAACAGAAACACAGGCAAAAGATATGAACAGGGATTTCACAGAAGAAGAACACAAATGGCCAATAAGCATTTGAAGAACTATTCAACTTTATAAACGATTGATTGATAAAAAATTTTGGACAGATGGTAATCCATGGCCTCCCTTATTGCTGGTGAGAGTGTAAATTTGCACAACTACTTTGGAATATAGTTTCCTAGTAGTTTTAATTATTTTCTTTACTTGAACACTTGCATATCCATGATCCTGTAAGTCTACTATTATGTGTGTACTTAAGAAAAACTCTGACACGTGTAAGGGAAGACAAATACAAGACTGTTCAATACTATTCACAACAGTAAAAACCTGGAAAACAATACAAATACCCATCAGTGGGAGAGTGGATAAATAAACTGGTATAAACAAGGTAATAGTACACAATATTAAGAATTAATGAAATGTCTATAGAGACAAAAAGTTTAGTGGTTACTTGGGGTGGAGGTGGAGGTTGGGAATTGAGAGCAAAGCTCATAGGTTCAAGCATTTCTTTTGGGGATGAGGAAAATGTTCTAAAATTAATGATGATGGTTGCACAACACTGTGATGATACTAAAAAATACTGAATTATACACTTTAAAGTGTGTGAATTTTTTGGTAGGTGAATTATACCCCAATAAAGTTGTTTTTAAAACTACAAGCTCCAGTGACACCTAACAGTTGTGATTAATTTTATCAGTATTAAGTGGAAAAGGTAGGTCCCCAAAGATTCCATATAATAGGATACCCTTTTAACTTTTATTTTGACATAATTTCAGACTTAGAGAAAGGCTGCAAGAAAAGCACAGAGTTGTCACATACCTTTCACCTGGATTTCCCAAATATTAACATTTTATCATCTGCCTTATTCTCTCTATATATATACATATATGTAACAGTTTTTTTTCTAAATTGGTCAAGTTTCAGTGGTGAACATAATGGCCCTTTAACCCTAAATACATTAGTGCATATGTAAACAAGAAATTATATAACACAACTATAAAAACCAGGAAATTAACATTGATAGGCTACCATTATCTAATCTACAGATCTTACTCAAATGTTGCCAATTATCTCAATAATATACTTTATTTTTATTGAAATATAGTTGGTTTACAATATGTCAATTTCTGGCATACAGCATAATGTTTCAGTCATACACACATATATATATAATATATTCATTTTCATATTCTTTTTCATTATAGGTTACTATAAGATATGGTTCCCTGTATACAGAAGAAACTTGTTGTTTATCTATTTTATATATACTAGTTAGTATTTGCAGATATCTAATTCCCAATTCAATTTATCCCTTCCCACCCCTTTCCCCACCATAATCATAAGTTTGTTTACTATATCTGTGAATCTGTTTCTGTAATGTAGATAAGTTCTGTTTCATAAGTGTCTTCTTTTTCTCCTTCTCTTCCTTCTTCTTCGCTTTTAGATTCCACATATAAGTGATATCATATGGTATTTTTCTTTCTTTTTCTGGCTTACTTCACTTACAATGACGATCTCCAGGTCCATTCATCTTGCTGCAAATGGCATTATTTTATTCTTTTTTATGGCTGAGTAGTATTTCATTGCATAAATATACCACAGATTCTTTATCTAGTCATCTGTTGATGGACATTTAGGTTGTTTCCATGTCTCAGCTATTGTAAATAGTGCTGTTATGAACACTGGGGTGCATGTATCATTTCGAATTTAGAGTTCCCTCTAGATATATGTCCAGGCGTGGGATTGCTGGAACATATGGTAAGTCTAGTTTTAGTTTTTGAGTAATCTCCACACTGTTTTCCATAATGGCTGCACCTCAGTAATATACTTTATATAATGCCACTCCCCCACATAATCTTGGCTCACACATTGCATTCAGTTATCCTATCTCTTTAGTCTTTAGTCTTTAATCTGGAACAGTTCCTGAATCTTACTAGAGACAATAGCTTTGATCACTTGGTTAAGATGGTATAACCATCTATAAAATTACTATTTATAGTAACTATAAACTTACTATTCTACCTTTTGTAATAAGTATCTGTATAGAGATATTTTGAGACTATGATATTACTATTTACATATATATGTTTAAAACATCTAGAATTAACAAGTATACTTTTAATAAATGTACATAGATCCAATAAAAAGTAAGAGAATAATGAAAATGGAATTCAGTATGATGGTTATGTCAGAGGCACAGGGTGGAATTGGGGATGTGATATGGTTAGACACAACTTATTGTCAAGGACCTAGACAGTAAGTTTCCAAGTGCTTATTATAATATTAAAAATAAACTAATAAAAAGGAGCCACTGACAGACCTCTGATATGTTGTGAGCCAAAGATTATGATTAATCTGATTTTGTGAAACTGAAGCCCCCTAAATTTAAAAATAATAATAAAAAAATAAAGCTCTATATATTAACATGCATAAACCTCAAAAACATAATGTTGACTGAAAAGAGCAAGTGAAGCTATATATGTATATAAATTTATAGGATAATTTTTATGGAGAGATATATTATATATATATATATAAAATATGGATGGCTATTGTTAATAACAAATTCAGGATAATAGTTACCCTGGGAGTGGGAAAGAGGGGAAATGGAATCAAAAAAGGCTAGATGGATGGCATCAATTTTATTTGTAATGTTTTATTAATAAAAACAAATATAAAAAAATTAAGGATTGATAAATCTGGTGGTGGGGACCAAATGTCATATTTTTTCTATATTTTTCTTTGTGTGTGGTATGTATTTCATAATTTTATTTATTTATTTATTTATTTATTTATTTATTTATTTATTTATTTATTTTATTGGCTTGCTTATTTATTTATTTTTAGAGGAGGTACTGGGGATTGAACTCAGGACCCTGAGCATGCTAAGCAAGCAGCTCTACTACTTCAGCCACAGCCTCCCCTCTATTTCATAATTTTAAAATAAAGAAGGGGGAGGGTATAGCTCAGGGGTGTGGTGTGTGCCTATCATGCACGAGGTTGGGGTTCAATCCCCAATACCTCCAATAAAATAAGTGAAGAAATAAATCTAATTACCTAATTCCCAAAAAATAAAATTAAAAAAATAAAATAAAGAGGTGATAACATCAAAGGTTACAGACAGCCAACCAAGTCAGTAAAGCAAATGTAAGTGATAAAAGCAAACATTTGGTATAGTGTAAGAATACAGCACTTGGCATCTGAACACCTGGGTTTTGAGTCTCTGCTCATCACTTACTATCTGTGTGAGCTTGAACAAATTAATTATTACGGAATCACGTTAAGCTTCAGTTCCCTCTTCATAAAATGGAAATAAAGGGCTTTTATGAAGGCTAAATATGTATCGCTCCTAGAGCAATGTCCAGCACATTCAAGGAGCTGACAAAATGGTAACTATTATGATGTTTATGTGCTTTCAAAACGGCATTTACTAACCCATACTGATTAGAACAAAACCATCTCAGCGAGAGTGACAAACTCAAATACAAATCTTTTATTGTAGGCACTGCAAACTCAAATATCTGCAAAAGTAGGGCAGCTGTGGAAACAGTGTCAGTGGAATGGGTTTAATAGTTATGAGCACTCTGGTGAAGAGGAGAGCATATACTGTGCCTAGAGGGAGAAGCTACAGTTCACTTTCATCCAGCTATTGGATCAGTGTTCCTAGATATTCTAGTTTTCAGGATAAAAACTTGAACAAAACAAAACACACACCTGGAGGCCAGTTATGGCCAAAGACTACCAGTTTCTGGCCCTTGCTTTAATACTTAAAGTGTGTATGCTGCAGACCCCAGGCAGAATGCACTTGCTTGTCACCTCTCTGTTTTCCCTGGAATCTCAGAGAGCAGTTAGGATGGTGGCAACTATTCCTTCTCTGGATGGAGTTGGTGGTTGGTGGGGGCAGTTTCATGGTTATTATTGCTCAGATTGCTGCCATCTTTGTTTTTATCTGAGAAAAGCTTGAGTTATACTTCCAGCTTCTCACAAGTGAAGTCCCCCTATGTCTCCTGTGATTTCAAGTTAGGTAAGGGCTTTGAGAAGATTGTGTCTTAAAATAGTTTTGTACTCTCAGGTAAGTTCCGGCATATCCCTAATTTTGTCAAGACCAGAATCTATGAATCAGTGGACTATTTGCTATGGTTGTGAAAAATAGTGTCCGAAGTGAAGAAGAAAACTAGGGGACAATTGTGATTATAAAGTCAGCAGATGACAGTGTTTCAAGAATGTAGATTAATACAGTTGAAAAGTTAAGTGGAATGAAAAAATTTTTTACCTTTCATTTTGAACTAAGTATAGACCTACAGAGAAGGTGCAAAATTTTTTTCTGTATTTTCTTCACCCAGCTTCCCCAATGTCAACATCTCACACAATCTTAGTACAATTACTAAAACAAGGGAATTAATGTTGGTACAATATTATGAGCTAAATTAAAGACCTCATACAAATGTCACCAGTTTTCTTTTCCAGGATCCTTTCCAGGACTCCACATTACATTTACTTGTTATTTCTCTCTAGTCTCTAGCAGTCTGTAAGAGTCCCCGGGTCTTTCCTTGTCTTTAACAACCTTGACAGTTTTGAAGAATATTGATCAATTGTTTTTTGGAAAGTCCCCCAATTTCAGATTGTCTAATTTTTTTTCATGATTGGAATGACGTTATACATTTTTGACAATACCACAGAATACCACAGAAATGATAGTGTCTTTTTTTTTTAACTTTATTTTTGTTTTGGAGAGGGGAGACAATTAGGTTTATTTATTTATGGAGGTACTACAGACTGAACCCATGACCTTGTGCAAGCTAGGCATGCACTCTACCACTGAGCTATACCCTTCCCCTGCCATAGTGTCCTTCTCAATGCAAAATATCAAGGAGTTCATGATGTAAATAAATCTTGATTTGTTGAGTTTCACCATTATTAAGTTACTATCTTCCCCTTTGTGCTAAAATGTATCTTGGGTGAGACACTTTGAATCTATGTAAATTCTGTTTCTCTTCAAATTTTCACCCACTAGTTTAGCATCCACCAGTGGATCTTGTCTACAAAAGTTATTACCGTGATGTTTGCCTAATGGTGATTTTTGTTATCCTTCTTTCCTTCTCTATTTATTAACTGGAATTCTACTCTAAGAAAGAGTTGTCCCTTCTGTCCCATCCATTTAAATAACCAATTATTTATAGCAGTATGGATGCATGAATATTAAAAATAACTATCTATGGGTCTATGGATCATAATGCAATATTGTCATTTATTTTGTTGGTTTGACCATTAGAAGCTCTTTCAGGTTGGCTCCTGTGTTGTTGTGACATCCTTTTTTGAGCACTGTTTCCTGGCACCACAATATATTTCAAGCTTATCTTGTATTTTCCCTGCTTCAGCCCAGGAAACGATTATTTCTCCAAGGCTCTCCTTGTTCTTTTTATTTGGAAATGGTGTTTAGAAATCAAGATCTGGGTACTAGGTATCCTTGTTGCTTTTAGATACTCTCAGCAGATATAAGTAGGAAATATATATATATGTATAATTCACATAAACACACCAATCTATATTTCTGTAGCTATTGTACATATATTAAAAGCCATGAGTTTATACTGATATCTCAGATTCCAATCCAACACCACAGGCTTCATTTTAGCTTTCGCCTCTTCCTTACTCAATAACTTTTTTCTCTAACAAAAAGAAACCCAGCTCACAATCTACAATATATCTGAAACACTCACTTTGTGGATCACAGAATTTATGTACAGTTCAGTTGGTCTTATAGTTAGGTATCCAGTCAGGATACTGTTTCCCTCAGTTACTTGGTGAGTTCTTCTCCACCCTCTGCAGAGTCACTATGTTACTCATTTATAATACAGTTAAGTTCATTCTTTAGTGTTTATATTCAGTCTTGGGTCTCTTTCCAACCGCTTCCCCTGACCCCCTGCAGGTTTTGTTTTCATTTATTGCTTTTATTATTGGAAATAAAATATACATCCTAAATTGACTGCACAAGTTTCCTCCACTCCAAAATGATCATTAAATAATACTGTTTTCTTTGTATTTTAAACAATACCCTAATAAAATTAAATATTGCATTTTGAATGAATGTGAACAGTTTTTAAAGAAAGCCAAAGAGACTCCTCTATTTGGATAGAAAGCAGAAAATATTACAATATTACAACTGTAAAATAAAATTGAGATATGTCTGGAAAACATTTAATCTTAACTTAAATCCAAATTACAAAGAAATTGTGGATTAAATTTTACATGGTATATTAAATCTCTGAGGCAAAGAATGTATAAAGACTTTTAATCAAGAATGCAAGACTGTATTAGAGATTGGAAAAAACTGGAGTTTAAAGTGAGAGTTATGGGTGAAAGATGTAAAGAGTTGTACATCAAAAGTTCTAGGACAGATCTGAGGGGCAGAATAATACCCTCCCCACAGGGATGATTACAGAACCTGTGAATATATTATGTTACAGACAAAAGGAAATTTAGGTTTTAGGTGGGCTAAAGGTTGCTAATCAGTTGCTTTTGAAATAGGGAGATTATCCTAGATAACCTGAGCGGATTCTTTAAAGGGTAAGAGTTGGTCAGATGACTTGAGCAGTACCTAGCCAGCCCAACCAGCCATTGCCCGCCTTGAGATGGAGGAAGGGAGCCAGGAGCCAAGGAATGCAAGTAACCTCTGGAAGCTGAAAAAGGAAACAAATTCTTCCCTACAGCCTCCAGAAATAAGGCAGCCCTGTCAACACCTTGATTTTAGCCCAGTTTGAGACCCATGTCAGACTTCTGACCTACAGAACTGTAAGATAATAAGTTTGTGTTGCTTTAAGCCTCTACATTTGTGGCATTTTGTTAGCACAGCAGTAGAAAATGAATACAACAGACAACCTACATCTGAACTCTAAAGGACTCTACAACTTGGTCCCTCCCTAGCTTATTGATTTTTTCCCCTTTATTCCTTTTGATCTATGTTCCAAACAGTCAGCTCGTTGTTACTCAGATATTACCCTAGTTGGTTTTAGGTGTTTGTTTTTGGGTATGTGAAACACATGGATCGAAGAGTCAGTCCTACACAAAAATATTTGCCACTCCCTTGTCAATCCTGCTGCCTTGTTCCCATTCTCCCCTTCTTCCCACAATTCTCACCTAGGACACCATTTACTTTAATTTCTGGCTTATCCTCCCCGTCCCCCCAAATGAGCAGGTATTTGTTTTATGTCTCCTTTCCTTCCTTCCTTCCTCCATAAAGGTTAAATACTGTACTTTTGCATTTAAGCAAAATTAACTTATACCTAGGGAATATGGCACAAGAAGGCTTACTTAGTGACCTTAAAAAATGCTAATGCCAGATTTAAATGAATTAAAACATGAGACGTGACGGAACTGAAATAGAATAGTTAACTTTCGTTAAATTCTTCTAATCCTTATTCGCAGTTAGGCTGTACGCCGGCTAAGACTCATCACAGGTCTTCGTAATTGAGTTGCATTAACGTTAGTAAACGTGTTTAGAGGGCTCAAACAATGGAGTTGGCATAGACAAATCAATTCTGTTTTCAGAGACTCACTCGATCAGTGTGAGAACAGGCAGACATTTCTGATGACGGGTCTATGTGTTCCCAAGTGCTTGAATCTTAAAGCCTTCACTCAGGCACCTTGCCTAACTATGCCTTAGCCTAAAGGGGAGCCCCAGACTACTGGGTAAGGGCGGTTCTACAGAGAAGGCACTTTTCCGACGATGCACGACCCAGCCCAAAGGGGCCGAAAACTGGATAAAATATCATATCCAAGGCAACCCTTCCCCTCAAGTGTTTAGTAGCACCTATCAAGAGAATCACAAGCACCCTCCCACCGCCTGCCTGCGGGAACATATATTCCCAGGATTCCAGGCCGTTTCGATTGACGTTACTTCCGGGAAAAGTAACCTTTCTTCGGCGGTTGCAGACCTACCGAAGTCTCGCGACATTTGCTCCCGCGAGATCTGCTTGCTCACTCTAGCGATGACATCCTCCTCCTCCTCCCCGCCGCCTTTCGGCAATCTTCGCCAGTCCCAGCCCCGACCAATCTGCACTCAGATGGCATAGATCTGGGTCTCCCCCTGAACCCCGGTCCGCGCGGGGCGTCAGGCGGCAGCGGCGGGGGTGAGAGCTGCACGAGGCCGACCGCAGCGGCACTGTGGACGGCCACGGGCTGGCGACGAGCAGTGAGCGTGGGCGGGGCGGGGGTAAGCCCGCTGAGTAGCGGCTCGATTGTTCTGGCCTGGCTATGGCGCCTCTCCTCCCCCCCGCCATGGCTCCCCGTGTCCCTGCTCCGCTCCTCTCAGTGAGTGAAAGTGGCCGCCGCCGCCGCCGGCCCAGCGCCCGCAGCCGCCTCAGCGCCGCCGCCATCTTGGGGTCCCAGGAGCCGCCGAGGGAGCGAGCTAGGAGCGTCCACGCCCAACGCAGTCACCGTCCCACGGCCTCAGAGAGCGAACCGCGGCTCCACCGTCGGCGGGGCGACCCCCCCCTCCGGACCCCGCCCGCACCCCGCCCCCCCCTCCGCCGCCACCGCGGCGGCGGGGCCCGGCGGCCCGAGGTGAGGCGACTAGACGTGGGCGGGCGAACGGAGGGGGTGTAGTGTAGGCCCCGTTGCGCCCCTCTCTGCGGGCGAGGACTGGGCCGTGTCTTAAAGGGGCCGTCGCCCCCGGCCCTTGATTTGTTGGGGTTAGTAGGGAGGATGGGTGTGGACACTCCCCGTAGGGTTGGGACCTCAGGGACCTGGGCCTCGTCCTTTCCCTCTCCTACCTCTGGAGACACGGGGTCACGCGGTGACCTCAGCCAGCCGAGGAAGCCCGTGGGGCGCCCACACGTGGGGAGTGTGTTAGACCAGGTGCACGTGGGACCCGGTTGGGCGGTGTAGGGCTAACACGTGTGTGGGTTTGAGGGTGGGGTGGGGCAGGGCGAGGGCTGGTTGGGCTTTAGTGGGAACCTGGAGAGGGCCGTATCTGTCCTTTTAAACAAATGAGTTCTAAGGGCTTGAGCGTGTGTCAGTTTGTGGGGAGCAAGTTGGGATCTGGGTGAATGGTACATGCTGCTTGTTGGTGTTGGGTGGGGGCAGCCCAACACGTGTACAGACTTAGGAGTGTGTAGGTGTCACCTCTGATAGCCTTTTAGGCTTTGTAGGGCGTCTAGGCAAGTGTCATCCTATTTTGACATTCCTTCTTGCGAGTGCTGATGGAAACTACTACTTCCGTAATCAGCGAGGGTGGAAGCCCCCTACAGTTTTAGGAGTGAGAGATTCTAAGAAGGCGCTCACTATTTTAGTTAACAGCCAACTGTGCCCGAATTCTTTGATTCATACACTGTCTAGTTGTATGTTCGTGTACTTGTTGGTAGGAATGGGAGAAGAAGTGAGGAGGTTGACCTTGCTAATATCACAGGTAACCAGCTTATTTTTCAATCAGTGACTTTCATGGTTTCCTTTACCAAGGAAATTTTCATTGTGGTTTGTTAGTGGCAGCTTTTTGTTATTTATTTTTGAAATAACACACTTATGGAGATACAATTCAGATATCAAAAATGTCAGCCTTTTAAAGAGTGCAGTCCCATAATTTTTGGTATGCTAATCGAGTTGTATAGCTATCACCACTATCTAATTGATCATCCCTAAAAGAAGCCCCCTTAGGAGTTATTCCCCATTCCCCTTCCCCCAACCCTAGGAATCACTAACCTCTTTTCTGTCTTTGTAGATTTGCCTACTCTGGATATTTTGTATATTATAAACAATCATGCAACATGTGTCCTTTTGTGGCTGTCTTTCAGTGAACAAGGTTCATCCATGTTGTAGCATATATTGGGACTTCGTTCCTTTTTATTGCTAAGTAATGTTCCAGTTCCAGTTGTGTTTTATGCTTGAAATTCTCAAGCTCTTCCTATGAAACATCAACTTGAGGTTATAATATATGATAAAAGTTGATTACCTAGTAGGTTCTAAAAGGAATTTGTGTTTTTAAGGATTAAATTTCATTATTTAGTTTACTGTGTTCTTTTCCTCTACATTTTGTTTTAGAAGAATCTGAATCATTTTTTAAAATCAGTTTTTAAAACTCTGTGTTTTTAATAGGAAGTAACTAACTGTAAAGAGCACAGATATGATTAGAGAGTTTCATGACTAATAAAAACATGAATACATCAAGGTGGAAATGTGATTCAGTCTCAGGAACAGACTATAAACTATGGTGTTATAATATCACTTAATCAAAATTATCATAGTACTACCAAGGGAAAGTATCTTAACGGCTTTTGACTGCTGTTACTTGTGTAGACATAGGGCTAGGGAAGGAATAATAGACATCTTTTCTGCCCACAAGATTAAAACTGGCATTGAGATATAACATGTCAACATATAAGTTCACACAAAATACAAATGCTGGGATGCAGTGAATTTCGAATGGACAGAATGGGATAGAGTTAAATAGGAAACTGAGTTTATGTAGGAAAATAAGTGAAGTAATGACAAGTTTTAAAGTGACATCCTAAGAATAAGGATTTTGATACGCTAGGCTGTAATATGCAGAAGATGAGAAGAGCACAGTCCCTAATACTTACTAAAACCTTTCATGGGCAGTGATCCTAATCATGAGGGCTCTGGTTGAACCTAATACCATCACCTTGGAGGTTAGGAATTCAACATACAAGCTGGGGGAGTGGACACAAACATTTAGACCATGGCTGTACATTAAGTCAGAAATTCAGTTATAGAAGCAATGGATTCAGTAGATACAATAATACAGTAGATTTGCTTAGGGTTGAAAAGTTGGTCACAAAGAAGTTTAATGCCTGGGTTTAATAAGTACGTAAGAGAGATTTCCATGTATTAGGTCAGAAGTAGGAGATCAGTACTAGCAAATGTAGTTGGCAAATTAGATAGGAAAAAAAAAATCACTGGGACTAAATGGTGTCCATATTTTTAACAGACTAGAGGGCAGTGAGTAAACTCTGATACATCTTCGTAAACCTTCACTACCAAGGATTGATAGATAGTCTTTGTGATGGTCTCTAGAGCAGTGTTCTTACTTTTTTTTATGTGCCCTGAACCTCTTTGTAGCCTAAAGAAACCTGTGAACCTCTTCTCAGAATGACTTTTTAAATGTATAAAATATAGTTCACATTAAAAAAAAATGTATGATGTAAGAAATTTGCTTTTTATTATTAAATAACAACTAGTGATACTCCTGCTAATACTGCTGTGATGTGATACCTACATTCAGAATTGAAGGAAATGGTAATTTCATTTATAGATTAGTTAAAACAAGGATGTAAAATTTTTTTTTCATCCAGGTTTTTGGACCCTAGTTTAAATGCCTTTGCCCTACAGAGTCCTGGACATGTTATTTTGTATGCAGCACACCACTAGTTTCCATAGAAAGAAGTAGGATTATTGACTCAAGTTCACATGAATTATTGAATTCATGTTCATATGAACATGTACATGACTTACTACTAGAAGAGCAAATGATAATTTAACTAAAGGTAGTGTAATGGAAAGACATTGGTTTTGGATTTGAAAAGTCTTGTGTTTGAGTCCAACTTACCACTGGGTAAGTTACTGAACTTTTTTGATTTTCAGTTCTCCTTATCTTTAAAATGGATATAATTAATTTTCACTTCTGGGATTAAATGACATATTAACTATAAGACAGCATATTTATAAATGTTAGTTTATTTTCATCTTTGAAGAACATACCAAAGGCTATGACATTTAGTTTTGATTTGGAAGAGGGGAAACTTTCCTTTGTTATACAATTTGAAGGAAAAACGTGAATGGCATATAGGGTTTTCTCAGGGTATTCATGTATAGAGTTCACCTTTTCATAATGGTACTAAAATTATTCATATTTCTTGTAAAAGAACAAATAAGCCGCCTCTGGGCTTGCGTGTGACCACTAGCTTTTCTGGGCAAGAAGTTAGTAGCTAAATAGGATAAACTGTGGGTAAATCTTTCGTATCCTGTGCATGAACAGAAAAATGGTAGTGAACATCAGTATGGTAAAAAATGCTAGGCCAAGTGCTCATTTTATCCCTATGATTGTTGCCTGAAAGTTACCAGGAAGGCCGTCAAAATGCTAGTCATTCCTGAGAGAGGTATGAAAAATAAAATTCAGGAATGGACTGTATTATCTTGGTAGGAAACCACAATATATCCACTCTTGGGCTATTGAATTATTGCACCTCAAGGAAGAACAAATTAAGTAACAGAAGTTTCCAGGAAATGACTGTATAAATGATGAAGGCAATGGTAAGGCTTTCATATGAAGATAAAGAAATTTGACTCCACAATGGAGTGATGAAGTCTGAGATGGACCGTGATTGAATTGTATTAAATTAGGAAAAATTTGAAGAATGATCTGGAAATTTAGAACAATCTTGAAAGATAACTGTTATTTGACAGATGTGTAATGAGTGGTTTGTTTGTAAAACTTACTAACACAGAAAGTGGTTGAAGCTCAAGAACAGACCAGACTCAATTTAAAGGTTGCAAAGCCAGAAACTTTTGTGATTCAGCCCCATTTCATTTCAGGTCAACAAACCATTTAATGATACTGGAACCTAATGGTTTATGAAACTCCTTATTCTGTTCATTTATTCATTCAATAAATATTTATTGAACACCTAGTGAATGCTCTTTGATCCTTCCAGTGATGATTTGTTAAGCATCTGCCACACTCAAGGGACCATGGTAGACTCTAGGGTGTACAAGTGAATTAATCCAGTTGTGTGTGTGTGTGTGTGTGTGTGTGTGTGTGTGTATGGAGAGTACAGCAGGGCTCTGCTCTGCAAAGAGAAACACAGTAATGCAAACTCTAAGTGCCCTAAAGGAGTATGACCTGTTTCTTTTGAGGTGCTGATATGAATTACTAGTACTTAGTTTTTGTTTTTTAAATTATATTGAGACATTCTTTTCATTTGTTTAAAGACCCTGATTTGCCTTGTTAACAGAAGCATTATAATGCAGTGGCCTTGTAGTATAGCCAAACCTCTTCTAGATCCTAGAGCCAGATGACCTGGGTTTGAAATTTAGCTCGCTCTCTCATTAACTGTGTGGCCTCTGGAAAACTTTTTTATTTTTTTTGGTGGGGGGAGGTAATTAGGTTTATTTACTTTTTTATTTATTTTTTAGTGGAAGTACTAGGGATTGAACCCAGGACCTTATGCATGCTAGGCATGCACTATACCACTGAGCCATACCCTCACCACCTTGGAAAACTTTAAGCCTCAGTTTCTTCATCTGTTAAATTAGGATAATAGTAGTACCTGCTTCATAGAGGATAATTGTGAGAAATAAATGAATGCCTAGAAATGCTTAGAATGGTACCTGGCACATAGTGCTCTCAACAAGTGTTAGCTGTAATTACAAGTACCCTTTTGTTTTGACAATTTAATCTGGAGTTTTAGTTTGTAAAGTAGTGAAACCAGAACCTTTTTATTATGAGTAGAAAATATCTCAAATCTTTTTTAGATAAGGCAGGTAAAAATACATGAGTAAAGAAAATCATTATAATGCGTTAACCTTTGTGTTTATGTTGAGAATACCAGGAGATAGAAATATCTTTCTGTTTAAGATTATAACTCAAAAGGGGTGATGTTCTACAGCATTAAACTTTTTTAGTTCAAGCCTTAAAATATTTCTGTCCAGGATGTCATTCTAATGTTAGTAATAGTTTGCCTTTTTTAGAATCATTCTTAGAAGATAGGAGTAGGTCAGACTCTAGAGCAGGGCTTGAGAAAGTTTTTCTATAAAGGATCAAATAATAAATCTTAGGCTTTGCTGGTCATGCCTTCTCTGTTGCAGCTACTCAACTCTGCCATTGTAGTGTGAAAGCAGCCATAGTCAATATGTAAATGAATGTGTGGGGCTGTGTTCTAATAAAACTTGGTTTATGGGAACTTAAATTTTAATTTCATATAATTTTCATGTGTGTAAATATGATTCTTTTTCCAAATTATTTCAAAATGCAAAAACCATTCTTAGCTGTCAGGATTTACAAAAATGGGCATTGAGCTGAATTTGACATGCAGGCCATTACTGTGCCAACTCCTGCTCTAGAGTCTTGGCTCTACAAGTCCCTGGCTTGGTGATCTTGTGCTAGTTAATACTATTAATTCTTTAATTACATCTTTTAAATAGGGATAATATGTAATACTTTATAGAGAGAATTGTTAGAAATAAATGAGATAACCCACGTGTAGTGCTTAGCACCATCCCCAACACATAGTAAGCGTTTAATACATGCTATATATTATCTAGTAAAACCCCCTCATTTTATAATGAGGCTGTTGGGACACAGAGGATAACTGTTAGTCCTAAAGTGTGTCAAGACTTGTCAAGAGCTCTTGACTTCAGCTTCTTTGTACCCAACTGTGCTGCTTCCATAGAGGATTGTAATACCATTTAATTCAGTTGATAAAACTGTTCTGTAGAATAGATAAAGTAATGGTGGATGCATGACATTATGCATTTGCCGAACTTATAGGGCCTTAAAGGACAAAGAGTAAACTTTCATGTGTGCAAATTAAATGAAAATCATTTAGGAGGTTGAGGGATCCCAGGAAGGAATGCCGATTGTGATAGGAGAATCTAATTATATTACAAATGTATGAGACAACCTTACTAAAATGGGGAGGTGGGGAGTGCTAAGTAACCTTGGAAATAAGTGGAGTCTAGGACAAAGAACTGCACATAAGCACTGTAGTCTAACTGATAAAATTGTGTTCTATGGGATTACCAGTTAATTCTGATACTGAGATAGACAGACAGACAGACAGACACACATACATACATACATACATACATACTGCAACTGAATAACAAAATAAGTGTATAGCAGGAGACAGGCTTCTCACTGTTAGAGTGGAAGTTTACAGATAAGCAAGGGGAGGAGGCTTGAATGATCCTTGTGATGGATTAGAGTTGGAGACTCAGTGCAAACCCATGTTTAGCTTAATACAGCTACAGATGGTTGCATATTGAAATATTTATAGAGGTACAAACATGGGTTTATAGACACACAGGTGTATTTCTATGCTCTCTCATCTGAAAAGGTTAAAGGAAACCCAGGAGCACACCTAGTACCCAGATCTTGGTTTCTAACACCATTATCCTATAAAAGGAACTAGAGTTCTTTGGAGTAATGGCTGATTCTAGGACTGGGGCAGGAAATACGCAATATGAGCCTGTAGAATCTTGTAGTGTCAGAAAGTAAAGTAGTGATCCAACAACCACCACCATCAAAGGAGCACAGGGGCCAACTGAAAAAGCTTCCAGTGGCCAAAACTGGAACAATTTGAGCAGCAAAATAAAGTAACATTGGATTATAACCCATAATATAAAATCAATATTTATGAATCTGTATTGGTCTAAATAAATGATTGAATAAATGAATATACTGCTTCAAATACTCCAGTAGTATCACTTTATGCCCTAGGAGCCTCTGGCTTGCTGGAGGTCTTTTGGATAATACTGGAGTAGTTAATTACGTGGGAATTTGGAGTCAGACCTCTTGGATTCCGGTCCTGGCTCTGACACTTCTGGCTGGGTGACCTTGGTGGGGAACCTTAAGCTCACTTTCTTTGTCTGTAAAATAGAGGTAATAGTATTTATGTCATAAAAGGATTAGATAAGTGAAATATATATAAAGTTCATATGTAAATTAAATGTTTGGCACATAGCTCTCAATAGAATATGTGTTTATAGCCTCCTTATTACAGTAGCATTTTATACAACAAAATTAAAAATTTGGATTCCCACTTGGAATTCTTTGTGATGGAGGTCCCCCCTCCCACCATCCCCAGCCTTCTCGAATAGAGGGGAAAGTGTTTATTGATACCTAGTTGTATGTAAACATACCTGCCTTGTTCAAATTAACTGTATAGGTTATGATGAAGAGAATGAGAGTAATTATATTTGGTGTTAATAAAATCACACAGCTAAGTGACTAAAATATCTAACAATTGAAAAGCAAGATCCATTTCGCATACAATTCAACTCATACTTATTTACAGATCATTTGTCCTTAGGATGAATTCTTTGAACTTTGATTTCTCAGGTTTCCTTTGGAGAACACAGTTCTACACAACTGCTCTGTTACCACCCACACTGCTTAGTGTGTTCACTCCCAATATGAAAACTGACTTTTAGTGTAGGAAAACTAAATAGAAAAGTGGTTTTTGTAATATTGATTGTTTATGGTTGTCTCTTACATTTTAGTCTCAGTAATAATCTCTCACCATCATTTTTGTAATAATAAACAGTTAACTATAAGGAACTGATAACTAAAATTCCCCAGCTCTTTGTGTGAAACCCTGTTTTTCACAAATAACTATCAAGTAAGCTAATGTTAACTTCCCTTTGCTGTGGAATGAATTGAGTTGCTCAAGATTTTTGGTCTGTGAATTCAGTCCTTTAATTTCTCTTTTACATGAGCATTTTTTTCCTCAGCTATCTCATTTCCTGAAAAAGGTGTTTTCATGGATTTAGCTGTGAAAATTGCTGAAGTTACTGATTCTTCTTTAAGAGGGATTTTCAAATTTTTAATTTGATAAATTGTTATTAATTCAGATAGGGTGCTTTTCACTAGAAGACTTACGAAATATGCTAGACACTTCTAATATAGCCTAACTTAAAAACAAATTTAAAAAAAAAAATGAAAGGTGAAAGTGTCTACCTCAGAAAACATTTATTCCCTTTTGGACTTTTTGATTTCTTATTAATGAGGGTTATACTTGTTTGCCCAAATGCTGTGTCCCCCGATAATACAGAACTCCCTGGAGGCAGTTGTGCTTGTAACCTATTGCTTTTATTATTTTGATAAGATGATTTCCCTGCCTTGATGAAGATACTCTTCTAGGAAGTTGAAATGGTTCTTTCCTAGAAGAAAGCAAATTTGTTGTAATTGATTTTTTTGTTGTTGTTGTTGTCTTGGAAACATTTCATTTGGGTATGATATTTCAATTTCATTAAAAAAGAAAAGTAGGGAAGGGAAAATGTGGGTAAGTGCTTTTTTCTTTCTCACAATATACCTATGAGGTGGCCAAAGTATCTTCTCTTTGCCGTTTTAGAAATTTCTGAAAGGGTCGTCATTTTTTAGCTAGGAGTTCTTCATTCCACTTAAAATGCAGGTGTTATTTTCATCTATGAAACTTTGTGCTTTGGGAAAACTCTGGTCTTATTAAATTGTTCCTGTGTTCTTATGGTAATCCCTTTGTTTGAGCAGGTGGTTTCTCAATGGCTTCCATGTAGAGGGGCTCTGTCAGCCTCTGCTTTTGAGGGCAAAGTCTTTTCCTCCTCCTATTTAATTTTAGTTCATTGCTTGGTACCGTAGTAACTTCTTAGTGAACTGAATGGAAAGTTTAGGTTCAGCTAGAATACTTAAAGAGTGCTTAATGATTTATTTACTTATTAGCCACGAGTAGGGTGACCAAATTTTTTTTTTTTCAGTTTTTGAAAATGGAGGAGATTTTGAAAGTGAGGAGAGAGAGACTTAGTAATTTTGTTTCTGACAACAGGCATAAACTTGAACTGTCTTGGGCAAACCAAGTAGGAGGTAGGGTCACCCTAGTCTTTTTGTTGACATATCATAATAGAGTCTGATGGTGAAGAATTACGACTTTTGAGTCACTGATAATGCATATGAGTTCTAATTCTAACTTGGGCAGGTTATTTGACTTAACTAAAATGAGAATACAGTTTAAATTACTGTGAGGATTAAATGACCTAGTATTATTAAAGCACCGAGGACAGAAAAGCCCCTCATACTAGTGTGCTCTTACCAGTGTTGGGTCCCTTGTCCTCTCCTCTCCTTTCCTCACACCATAACTAGAGGTTTTACTTTGAACTGAGGCTGCCTTTGAAAGCTTTTTTTATGGTTAAGATTATGTGAAACATTTCAGTGAATGCAGAAATGTTTTTCTACTGAGCCAATGAGCGTTTTTTGTTGTTGTTAAAATTATATAATTATGGTAGACAGGAAATGAATGCCTATAGATCTAATTATTCTTAACTCTTTCTTTAAACAATCATGAAAAACTTTTTTCCCTCGTGATTTTTTGCATAATTGCTAAAAGATATTTTAATAGTTTAGATTTAGCAATGAAAGAAGTCACTGGTAACCTCTATTTCAGCTAAATGGAATGATACAAGTAAGTTTTATTGGTTAGAAAAGTATTGATTTAAATGAGAATTTCATTAAGTTTCTTGTCAATATTTATACTGTACAGAATTAGGTATTTTCTTTTGGAACTTGAATTATTTCCCCCTCTGTTGTTTTGACATTTTGCTAATTTAATCCATTTTAATTACTTGTGATTTTTTTTACAAGGAAACTAAAGGAAAGCAGTTTTTGTTGTACTTTGTGCATTAGTACAAGGATCCACGTTGTGAACCAAAGGGAAGTATTCTCGTACTGAGTCTTCGAACTACTTCTGGTATTGCATATGATTCCTTACTTATTGCAAAACAGACAATAAGGTAATGCAGAAAGACCTAGGGCAAAGAACAATCACAATGATAGGTCCAAATAAGAGAACTAAGAGAAAAGGGGATTATTTAGTTTGCCCATTTAAGTATGTTGTTATTACCTGTGAAGTATTGGAGAGCTAGAGAAGATACTCTTGCTTATTTTGTCACTAACGGATGCTGGTTAAGCACAGCATATGTTATGGGAGCTTTTAGTATTTATGTTACCTGGTACTGGAGGAACACAAAAAGTACTTTAAGGGCCATGGCTAGAGATTGAATCCTGATTTGAGGTGCAGAAGGGAAAGTGGAGTAATTCTGGGTGCCGTTGGAAGCCATCAGACTTCCATGAGAATCCTGGTAAGGTTATAGCATGTGTGTTAGAGGGAATTTGCACCTTTATTTGGTGTGGAGATGCAAAGGGGGCCACTAACCCTAATTGCATGTAATTTGCAATAATGTTTTCTACAGACTGATTTTTTAATACCTTTGCAAACTGATAAAGAGTGAAACCAAGCAAAAAAATGATTAACAGTTTTTTAATGTAGACTTTAATTTTGATGAAGTCAGTTTATCAGTATTTTCTTTTATGGTAGTGTTTCCTGTATCCTGTTTAATAAATGTTTACCTATTCGAAGATCACAAGGATATGTTCCTAGGTGCTTCTTTTAGAAGCTTTATCATTTTAGCTTTTCATATAAGTCTGTGACTCCCCTCTCACTTCATTTCTGTGTATGTTATGAGGTGTAGGGGTTTGAAGGTCAATCCCTCCCTTTCCCCCTCCCTTGTATGGATCTCAAGTTGTTCCAGCACCATTTGTTGGAAAAACTTTCCTTTCCCTCTTGGATTGTTTTAATGCCTTTGTCAAAAACAGTGTGACCATGTTAAGTGTGAGTCTCTTTCTGGACTCAGTTTTGTACTGTTGGTTTGTCCATCATGCCAGTGCAGTATCATTTTGATTACTGTAACTTTTAGTAAGTCTTGAAATCAGATAGTGTAAACACCAGCTTTGGTTGTCTTTTCCAAACTTGTTTGGCCTATTCTGGGTTCTTTGTATTTCCATGTAAGTTTTAGACTGAGCTTGTCATTTTCTTAAAAAACACTTCTGAGGTTTGGTTAAGAAATCTGTAGATAAATAAGGGGGAAATATACATGAAGGATGTAATAGTAATGCATATATTTGACAAAAGAATTGTATCTGTAATATATCAAGAATTTCTATAACTCCATAGTACAAAGATGAGTATTTTTCAGATGTGGTAAAAAAAACTTTAACACATCTTTCACAAAGGAATTTATACAAATGACCATTAAGCATATGAAAAGGTGCTCAACTTCATCAGTCTTCATCATGCTTATGTTATCAGTAAAGGATGTTTATTTTATCAGGGATGTACAAATTAAAACCACAGTGAGATAGCATTATAACACCAAGTGTTGACAAAGATGGGAAACAACTAGAACTCTTATTCATTGTTGGTGGGAGTGTAAAATGGTAGAATCATTTTGAAAAATTGTTTGATGATTTCTTATAAAGGTAAACATACACCTACCTATAACCTAGCAGTTCTATTCCCAGGAACTTACCCAAAGAGAAATGAAAATGTAAATAAACACCAATAGGTGAATAGATAAACAAATTATGGTTGTATTTATTCTTGAAATGGAATCTGATTCAGCAACAAAAGGAGAGAACTATAGGCACCAATGTGGATGAATCTCAGACATACTGAAAAAAAAAAACAGACACAAAAGTATACATGTAGTATGATTCTTCTTATACGAGTATCTAGTCTTATAATGGTTGAAGGTGAGGACTCAGAAGTCAGATTATCTGGATTCAAATCCACATTCCTTATTAAGTGGTATGACCTTCGGCAAGTTACTTAACATGTATAGGCCTTTGGTTCCTTATCTGTTAAGTGGGATAATAATAGTAACAGTCTCTTTAAACAGAAAATTATTGGGTGGGTTCTGTGTACTAGAAGTATTATACTACTGTTAGAAATTTTTAAGAATCTGCTGTATGAGATTTAAATGTGTAAAGTGTTGCAAATATTTTTCACAATTTATCCTTTACTTTTTAACTGTATTTGTTTTTTTCTGTGTAGAAATGATACATTTTAACATGTTTTATTGAGATATAAATTCCCAATGTATAAAGTTCTCCATTTTAAAGTATATATAATTTTAGTATATTCGTTGGTTTTAAATATATTCACAGAGTTGCAATAATCACCTCAATGTCAGTTTAGAACATTTTTGTTAGCCCAGAAAAAAATCCCTGCTTAATAGCAGTCACTCTGCCCCCTGTGCCCCATCTACCCCTGTTGCAGCCCACTGTCCCACACAACCACTGATCTATTTTTTGTTTCTATGGAGTTGCCTTTTCTGGATATCTCATATAATCGTAATCATACAATATGAGGCCTTTGTTGACTAGCTTGTATACTTGGCATAATGTTTCCAAGGTTCATCTATGTTATACCACCTGTTAGTATCCTACCCCTTTCTGTTGCAAATAATATTTCATTGTATGGATATACCACGTTTTATTTAACCACTCATTGGTTCATGGACATTTGCATTGTTTCTACCTTTTGGCTATTGTGAATATTTTGCTATGAAGATTCATGTCTAATTTGTTTTCTGGACATATATTTTCACTTCTCTTGGGTATATCTAGAAGTGGAATTACTGAGTCATATGGTAACTCTATGTTTAACCTTTTGAGAAACTACCAGACTTCCAGAATGGCTGCACTGTTTTACATTTCCCACCAGCAGTGTATGAGGGTTCCATTTTTTGTACATTCTAGTCAACACTTGTTATTATCTGTCTTTTTTATTATTATAATCTTAGTGGGTTTTCTTGTGGTTTTGATTTGTATTCCCCTTAAGGCTAATGATAAAGTGTGTTTTCATGTGCTTCTTAGCCGTTGATATTTCCCCTTGAGAGAATTACCTATTTACATCTTTTGCCCATTTTTAAATTGTTACTTGTCTTTTTGTTATTGTATTTCAAGAGCTTTTATCAGTTCCTTATCAGATATGTGATTTGCAATTTCTTGATAGTATCATTTACAGCACTAAAGATAATTTTGATTAAGTCCAGTTTATCTATTTTTCCTTTTGTTGCTTTTGCTGTTGGTATATTGTATAAGAAATCGTTACCTCATCCAAGGTCATGAAGATTTACCCTTACGTTTTCTTCTAAGAGTTTTAAGGTTTTAACTCTTAAATTTAGGTCTGTGATCTCTTTTAATTTTTGTGTATAGTGTAAGGAAGAGTTCCAGCTTCACTCTTTTGCATGTGACTGTCTAGTTGTCACAGCACTATTTGTTGAAAAGGCTGTTTTTTCCCCATTGAATTATCTTGATACCCTTGTTGGAAATTAATTGACTCTAAATGTGAGGCTTTATTTCTGGCCTCTCAATTGTTCCATTGATCTGTATGTCTAGTCTTATGTCAGTACCGCATATTTTAATAACTTATGCAGCTATCTAGTAAGTTTTGAAATTGGAAGTATGAGTTCTCCAACTTTGTTCTTCAGTTTCAGGATTGCTTTGGCTCGTCTAGGTCCCTTGCATTTCCATATGAATTTTAGAATCAGCTTGTCTATTTCTGCAAAAAAAAAAGAAAGGCAGCTTAGATTTTGATAGAAATTACATTTAATCTGTAATGCCATGTTAATAATGTTAAATCATTTGACCCATTAACCATGGGATGTCTTTTTATTTAGTTATTTAATTTTTTTCAACAATGCCTTGTTTTTAGTATATAATTCTTTCAGTTCTTTAGTTAAGTATTTTGTTCTTTTTGATGCTATTGTAAATGGAATTATTTTATTTTTATTTTTGTTTTTACTTTTGAGATGGGGAGGTAATTAGGTTTATTTATTCATTTTATTTTTAATGGAGGCTCTAGGGATCGAACCTAGGACCCAGTGCATGCCATGTACATACTCTACTACTGAGTTATACCCTCTCCCTGGAATTATTTTCTTAATTTCATTTTTTAGATTTTTCCTTGCTAGTGTGTAGAAATATAATAGATTTTTGTTTATTAGTCTTGTATCCTGCAAGGTTACTGAGCTTGTTTATTAGTTCTAGTCATTTTTAATGCATTCGTTAGGACTATCTATCTGTATACAAGATCATGTCATCTACAAATAGAGATAGTTTTACTTCTTTCTCTCCAATCTGGATGCCTTCCCTCCGTCCCTCCCTTCCTTCCTTTTTTTAATTGCCCTGGCTAGAACTTTCAGTACAATTTTGAGTAGAGATCGTGAAAACAGACAACCACGTCTTGTTCCTGATCTTAAGGGGAATAGCATCCTGTCTTTTGCTATTAGGTAATAATGTTAGCTGTGAGCTTTTTTAGGTGTCATCAGGTTGAGGGAGTTCCCTTATATTCCTAGTTCGTCGAGTGTTTTTATTTTGAAGTGGTATTGGATTTTGTTGAATTATTTTTCTGTTTCTGTTGAGATAATCAAGTAGATTTTATGCTTTGTTCTGTTGATGTGGCATAGTACATTCATTGATTTGCTGATAATACACCAACCTTGCATTCCTAGGATAAATTACATACTTAGTAATGGCGTATAATTCTTTTCATGTGTTGCTGGATTCAGTTGTTAATACAATTGACCCTTGAACTGCATGGGTCCACTTATGCGTGGTTTGTTTTTTCAATAAATACTGCACCAGCTATTGTTGATTCAATTCAGGAATACAGAACTGTGCATACGGAGGGCTGACTGTAAAGTTGTATATGGATTTTCTACTGCAAGGAAGGTCAGTGCCCCAAGCCCCCATGTTGTTCAAGGGTCAGCTGTATTTTGTCTAGGATTTTTTGTGTCTGCATTGAAAGGGATATTAGTCTATATAGTTATCCCTCAGTATCCTTGGGGGATTGGTTCTAGGACCCCTTGCAGATACCAAAATTTGTGGAAGCTCAAGTCCCTTATATAAAACTATGTAGTTAGCCCTCCATATCTGTGGGATCTGCATCTGTGAATACAAAGGACTGATTGTAGTTTTCTTATGATGTCTTTGCCTGGTTTTGAAATCATGCTAATGTTGATCTCATAGAATGAGGTGGTAAGTGTTCTTTCCCCTTCTATTATTTGGAAGGATTTTTGAAGGATTGATATTAATTCTACTTTAAATGTTTGGTAAAATTCACCAGTAGAGCTGTTTGGCCTGGGATTTCTTTGTGGGGAATTGGAAGCACTAAAATTTAGATGATCATATGCATCAGACTTTTCATTTTCTGTTCACTTGATCATACATGCATAAAAAAGGATCCAAATCCTAACCTGCTATTTTCTCATTCAGAGATACAGATACTTGTAACTAATTCCTCATGTAACCTTTTAACATGGTCTAACACTCATAAGTAATAATTTTTTCCTAATCTCCCATGGCACTTTATCTATACATCTCTTAAGTGACTTTCCATGTGTGCTTTTTAGTGGTTATTTATGTTTGAGCCTTATATTCTCTATTAAACTAAATTCTGTGAAGGAAATACTTTTTTGTACATTACACTTAGAGTTCAGCAATTGAGTGGTTGAGTGAATGAAATGTTATGCTAATATTCATGTGTAGATAGCATCTCACTTCTTTTTTGTTCTTATTTCCATCTTTTAAAATATTATGGAGTTTGTTTATTTGGCCTGATTCTGTTATTTGTGCCATAGCCCTGCAAATTATAAATAACCTGTGGCTCTGATTCTGTAGATCACATTCAGTCATAATAGGTTTGGGCTACAGATTGTCTGATTGTATAAGGGAGCAGAGGTGGAAATCTAGTTATTTTATTCCCTCAATGTTTTTGTCTTTTATGAGACTACAGCCCATAATGTGCTGCAGGCTGTCTTTATTCATTTAAATACTTTAAAGCTATAGGTGTTCTCAAAAGACCCGTACCTTTATTCAGCCTTTTCTGAACTAGTATTGGCAAATTTAGTATTTACTGCTTAAAGGCAGATGCAATTAAAAGATGTCTGACTAAATCAGTGATTCTCAATCTGGTCTTCTCTGAGGTATTTCGATGGGTATTTTGTCAAAGAATGGTCAAATAAGTTTGGAATTCCTCTTGGAGACAGACTCAGAGCATATTAGCATATTGAAGACCAAAGTATCTTAAGTCTGACTTAAATGCTTAAGTATTTTTACTATTAATGGACACTTGCTAACATCGTGAGCTAGGCCTCAGAGAAGCAAACTTTGTGAAGTGGTTTCCTAAATGATTGGTATGAAACCATTTTGGGGCAGCATTTATAAAGAGAAATCAGAAGTAAAAATAGAGTTAAGTATGGGAAGGCTAATTATGTAGGTCTTAGGACAAATACTTAATGGTCATAATTGTAATTATAGTATTTTATGAGGTGATCATTATATAAAATGTTCTTACTGTTGCTTTTAGGAAAAATGATTAAAACTCACTCCCTTCCCTTAAAAAACTTTTTTAGGAACCAAATCAAACTAAAAACTGTTACACTAGGCTGCTATTTGAACAGTGCCTCTTAGCTCATCTCCATCCAGAGATAAGGTGTCTTTCCCTCCTAGTAGATACCTTTTTCAGGCTTTTCATTTGGGGGAAGATGGAAATCCTATCCTCAGCTAAGAATTGGCAATTGATGGAAGTGTCCTTCAGATTCTTGTCTAGAAGTAACACTTTGATCTGTCACTTCTACAAATTTATCTAAGCTTGCTTGAGAGACAAATTTTATTTATGGAGGATTCCCTGAAAGATATTCAGTTATGCATTCTCCTGTCCTTGTTCAGCAAGGATGGATAATGAATGATTGAACTCATTCTGCTTAAGTTTGTTACCCGATTTTGTTCTTTTGATTTGTCTTATTTATACTTTTGTCTCCAAATCATGTGTCCAGGATAGGAATAGAGGCCTATGGTCATTGATTGCAGATTGTCTTTGTATAGAAAGTAATGTTAGAAATTGAGTTTCGTGGCCTTAACACTTAGGACTATGCTTTAAAAAGCAGATTAATAAGGTCATTTGTAAATATCAGAACTGAATAGATTCATAAAGTAGGGACTCTTTGCCCAAATAGTTTATAGTTTAGTAAGGAAGCTAAGGTGTGCATGTATACGTAAGTAGACCATAAGATTGTATAAGTGCTGTGCTTTCTGTAAATAACCATTTAGAGGTTCAGAGAAGAGAATAGTCTTAGCTAATAATAATCTAAACCTGTTTCCTTGAACAGGGTATTTCATTTTGTCTTTGAAGGATTTAATATCCACTTGGTAAGACTTTTCTTATAGAGATATTATTCATGGGGTAAGGGCAAGACTGCATCCATAAGGCATAGCAGTAATTAGAGAGTACAAAGCAGTCAGTCCAGGATCACATACTGACACAGATAGGGAAGTCTAATATATGTGAGCATGATTTGAAAGCAAACACTTTACCACTGATAACAGACGCTAATCAGGGGAACTGAAGGATGATCACAGTCCAGTTGCGGGATAACCAGGATTAAGGAGCCAGAGTTCAGGATATGGACCAGGCCAATCAGTGGTGAATTGCTTTGACAGCATATATTAATAGTTCTTCCATTCTTTGAAATGGCAGTGAGCCTGTAGTTAGATGGATTTTAAGGAGCTCTTCACTTGAAGATTGGGATGGATCTGACAGGAAATTAAGAGACATTTTTAAGGATATTCTTAATTTGTATATAGTATAGAGAAATAGTAAAAGATTAAATTGGAAAAGTAACTTGAAGCCAGATGATAAAGGTCTTTGAATTTCAAGTTGAGGAATTTAGACTTCATTGAATTTTGGAAAGCTTTTGAGGGATAGCAACATAATTAGAGTGATGTTTTGGGAATACTGATCTGGCAGTAGCTGTGAAGATGGATTAGAGTGAGAACCTGGAGATGGGAAGCCAGATTAAGAAGCAGTAGTCTGGGTATGTAAGTACATGTGAATGTACTTACTGAACTGTACACTTAAAAATGATTAAAATGGTAAATTTTATGTTATATATATTTTACTACAATAAAAATCTAACGAAACACTTCAAATATATTCCTTGACTCTTCAGCTCTCATCATAGGACTTCTTCTCATGGAGATATGTCAAGAACTTTATGCTTGTAGCACTTCCTTCTTTTAGCCTTGTGGAAGTAAGAGAGTGGTATTTCATGGTTGCTGTTTCAGCTGCCAGTGGTGATGCGCTACAGAGGTAATTCTGGGAAAATCAGACTAGAGGATTGATGTGTTATTGGTGTCACAAGGGGGCACATATTGAGCATTGTTAAGACCACAGAAGTAACTGTGTTCTTTCCTGGACAGATTGGTTTTGACATCATGTTATTGTATAGCCCAGTTACTTGAGAAATTATTTTTGAAAATAGTTCTTTTTAATCACCTAGTATTTCACTGGAGGCACACCTTCATACCCCCTTAATTAGGACCATTTTCATTGTCAGCCAAAATAAATAGAGCATGAGATCAGTTATTTTGTAATAAAACCTTATGAGGGAGCCAAGCAGCATATTATATACTTGAATTTATATGTATGTATATCGAGATGAATTATGTGTATTCTCTAAGAATACATTTAATTTTGCTTTATTTTTAAAACCAAGTTTCTTTGAAATCTTCTGGAATGGGTACATGTTGGGTCTCATTTTGAAAAGTAGAACTTACTGAAGTCTTCTATAAAAAGCCTTTTATTAAAAAGTATTTTATAAATACTTTTATAAAAAGTATTTAAAGTATTTTTAATGTTCTTTTTTATCTGTGTTACCAAGACTGATATTTTATATACGGTGGAATTCACCTCATTTAAATGTACAATTCAGTAATTTTTAGCAAATTTATAGAATTGTGCAACCATCACTACAGTGTGGGTTTAGAACATTTCCAACTCCCCTAAAAAAGATCTCTAGTATCCATTTATAGTCACTCCTCCTTTGCACCCACAGCAAACCACTAATCTGCTTTGTGTCTCTATAGATTTCCTTTTCTGCATATTTTAGATAAATGGGATTTTACAATATGTGGTCTTTCATATCTGGCTTCTGTTAAGTAACATTCCATTTTGAGGTTCCTTCATGTTATTGCATGTATCAATTTTTTATTCCTTTTTTTGCTGAATAGTAGTCCATTGTGTAGACATACCACATTTTGTTTATCCATTCACCAGTTGGTAGACATTTAGATTGTTTCACTTGTTGACAATTATGAATAATGCTGCTGTGAACATTCACATAAGAGACTTCGGGTGGTGGACATGTTTTTATTTCTCTTGAGTAGGTGAGTAGGAGTGGAAGTGATAGGTCATATGGTAACTTTATATTCAAATTTTTAAGAAATTGCCAAACTGTTTTCTGTAGTGAAAATATTTTACATTTTCACCAGCAGTGTATGATGGTTTGTTTCTCCACATTATCCCCAACGATTATTACTATCTTTTTTATTGTAGCCATTCTAGTGGGTGTAAAGTGGTATCTTGCTCTAATTTTAATTTGCATTTTTTGATGTTGAGCATCTCCATGTGTTTATTGGCCATTTGTATATCTTTTGTAAAATGTCTGTTCAAAGTCTTTTGTCTATTTTTTGGTTATCTTCTGAATGCAGACATTTTAAATTTTGATGGTCTGATTTATCAGATTTTAAAAAATGGATTATGCTTTTGATGTCATATGTAAAGACTTTTTGCTTTACTGAAAGTCAAGAAGATTTTCTTGTTTTCTTGTAGAAGTTTTATAGAGTTTGGGGTTTTACACCTGGGTCTCTGATCCATTTTGAGTTAATTTTTGTGCATGGTAGGAGGTAAGGGTTTAAATTCATCTTTTTGTATGTGGATATCCAATTGTCCAGCACAATTTTTTTGAAAAGACTATGCTTTCCCCATTGAAATTGCCTTGGCACCTTCACTGAAAATTAATTGACTATGTAAGAGTTTATTTCTGGATTTTTCAGGTCTGTTCCATTGGTCTGTATAGTTATCCTTATGCCAGTACCACACCGTCTTGATTACTGTAGCTTTATAATATGTTTTATAATATATTTTAAAATGAGGAAGTGTAAGTCACTCAGCCCTGTCTTTTTCAAAATTATTTTGGCCAGTCTACTTCCTTTGTGTTTCCTTTTAAATTTAAGAATCACCTTGTCAATTTCTAGGAGAAAAAGAGAAAAGAAGAAGCCTGCTGGGGTTTTGATAGGGATTATGTTGAATCTATAGCTCTATTGGAGAATTTTTAACATTCCCTTTAGGAGAAAGATTATATTGAGAAACTTCAAAAAATATATAGTAAAAAGAGAGGACAACTTACGATAAATATGTTATGGTTTCCTTTAAAGCTTATACCTTAATTTATTAGATTATGAACTTTTACAAGATAATCTATTTATTGAGTACTCATTGTATGTCAGATGGTGGGCTCATTGCTCTGTGTCGTCCCATTATTTCATCCTGGCTTAACCCCTTAATTCTTTAAAGATATCAAGTTGTAAGGTGGAAAGATGTTGAAAGACAGTTGAGGGGAAGGTTGTTATATTGTTTCCTAGTGAAAAAGACATTCTGACTCTAACATTGTCCTTAACAACATAAGATAGTAAAGAGAATGCTCAGGTTTCTCTCCCTCACTTTTATTTTCTTTGCTCCAGTTTTCTAAATTTTTATACTTCATGGCATGTTTATAAGGAATTGTAAAAATACTCTGCAGTATATCTATTCCAATGTAAATGGACTACCTCACCTATATGTATGAATGTAAATACAAAATGAAAAAGGGAAGCAGCTGTTTTGAAGGTGATACTGAGAACAAGTGCTCCTCTGTGAGATGTACAGCCGTGAACTTGTGGCATAGATTTGGATAGTTGTGAAAGAGAATTGGGTATAAATTTTAAAGTACTATTTCAGAAAAGTGTCATGAATTTTGTTTGCAACATATTCTCTTCTTGTGTTCTAGAAGGTCTGATTTCTCTTCTTATTGATAGCAGGCAGGCAAGATAAGGGGAGAATGAATACCATTTTATCTTTCACTACTTACCTCCATTCTTCAGCCGTGTAGTCGGAGACCCTTGTGCATGAAGATAGATTTGTTCTATGGCCTCGGAGTTGGGTGCCGGGGACGATGGCGGCTGCACCGAGCTGGCAAAGCCCCTCTATCTTCAGTACCTGGAGAGGGCCCTCCGGTTGGACCATTTCCTGCGACAAACATCAGCCATCTTCAACAGGAATATTTCTAGGTATGCTGTTCCATCTTCCCAATGTTTGGCCACATTTCTGATTCTATCACCCCTGTAAATTTTCGGGTTACAGTATTTTATGGGTTTTGGGATGTTTGGGTTTTTTTTTTTCCTTTCCTCTTTCTTTCAAATAAGACAGTCAATTTATTCAGAGAATCAGTTTCTTCTGTGAAGTGTTCAGTCTACTAACCATAAATTACAATATTTTGCTGGGTTAGCTGTTATTGTGGATTCACCATTCTTCAATTTATAGTGATGAAAGTGAAGATGGACTGGATGACAATAATCCTTTATTGCCCCAGTCTGGGGATCCCTTGATACAAGTTAAAGAAGAACCTCCAAATTCATTGCTTGGTGAAACTTCTGGAGCAAGCAGTTCTGGAATGTTAAACACATACTCGGTGAATGGAGTTCTACAGTCAGGTCAGTTTGATATAAGATCCCTCTTTGGACTGTCAGTTCTCTTGGGGCAGTTGTCCTTTTATTTTTTATTTTTTGTGTTTCTTTACACAGAGTCGAAGTCTGACAAAGGGAATTTATATAACTTCTCTAAATTGAAGAAAAGCAGAAAGTGGCTAAAGGTAAGAGACAAAGCAAAATGTTTATAATTCACATAACCTACTAAAATTACAAATAGAAGAGAAAGTTATTGACTTATGGCTCATTAGCAGAGATTTTCCTAGATGTGAGTCTTTTATTCTGGGTGTAGTTTTTTGAAGAGATTACAAAGAAAAATCTAGAGGACTCAATGAAGTTCATTTTGGCAAACAGTTCTGATAATGAAGCACTGTGCTGAGTATATATATCAGATAAGATCCTTTCCCTCACTGGCTTATAATCAGGGTCATTAATCTATTTTTTACTAGTCACTGAGTAGTACATTCATTCAATTATTGATTGAGTGCATCTTGCCTTGGGAGATAGTATCATAGATACACAGGATTCCTGCCTTGAAGATTTTACATTCTAATGGAGGGAGGCAGGGAATAAGCCTGTAAATAAATAAATAAGTAAATACATACATTCATACACCCAGTTTCTTTAAAGAGGTAACATTTCAGCTGATTGCTGAATGATCAGAGAAAGAACTCTGTGAAGATTTAACATAAGAGCATTTCAGTCAGAATGAACAATTGCAAAAGTCCTGAGAAAGGAAGAACTCAGTATGCAGGAGAAAGAGGTTAGTATAGCTAGAGCACAGTAAATGAGAGGATGGTAGAAGCTGAGGTTAGAGAGCCTGATTGTGTCAGGCCTGATACATCATGTTAAGGAATTTGTATTTTATTCTAGTTACAGTGGTAGGCAGTTGGAGTATTTATAAAGAAGGGAGTGATATAATCTCATTTACACTCTTACAAGATTACTATCATTAGCTGGACTTAAGGATAGCATTTCTTCTGTTGAAACTAATTATTTCTCTATTTCATATTTTTCTTGTGAAGAGCTCAAAGTAATTTAAAAATACTCTTTAATTTTTATCACTAGGCCCTTCAAAAGACTCATTTGGAAAGGCCTGATTTGCTTTATGTTAGTGAGGTGTTAAGCTGTTTGGTATGCAGTAACCTTTATGCGTAGCCATCACATTTAAGAAAATTGAGGTGTAATTCAGATGTCATAGAATCTACCCTTGTAAAATATGTAATGTAGTAATTTTTAGTACATTCATAAAGTTTGTGCAGCCATCACCAATATCTAATTCCAGAACATTTTCATCACTCTGGAAAGAAACTCCACTCATTAACAGCCACCCATTCTCTACCCTCCCCAACCCCTGGCAACCTGTAATCTGTTTTCTTTTTCTATGGATTTGCCTATTCTGGACAGTTCGTATAAATGGAAACATAAAATGTGGTCTTTTATGTCTGGCTTCTTATAATGTTTTCAAGGTTCTTTATGTTGTGGCACATATTGGTACTATTTCCTTTTCATGGCTGAATAATATTTTGTTATCAGGATAATACCTCATTTTGTTTATCCATTTATCAGTTAATGGATTTTTGGGTTGTTTGTCCTTTTTCAGCTATTACAACTTGCTTTCTGTATTCCTTTAAACCCTGTAGTAGTTTTTTAAGCTTTGTTTAGTTTTTTTGCCTGGATATTTGACATTTAGTCAAACTATCTTGTGTAGTATATATACTAAGTAAAATCTAGCCTTGTTGCTGTTTACAGCATTTCCCTTGTTTTAGTGCTCTTTGATTTGTACCACTAGGTTTAATTGGTATTTGTTTTCCAGTTGAAGTAATAGTATAAGGGAAACTGAAATGACTGTTCTCTAACTGTTTCTGTCATTGTTTTTGGATCTGAAAGAAATTCTTGGAGTATAAAAGGAATTGCTTTATAGCAGAGGTTCCATTTCTATTTCCTCTTTTTTCAGAGCATTCTGCTAAGTGATGAGTCCAGTGAGGCAGATTCTCAGAGTGAAGACGATGATGACGATGACGATGAAGATGAAGAACTCAATCTCAGCAGAGAAGAACTGCATAATATGTTGCGGCTGCACAAATATAAGAAACTTCACCAGAATAAGTATAGTAAAGACAAGGAGGTAAGAGGTTTCAGGAGAAATCTCAGATCTTCATGCTGAGTATTTATTCTCTGGTTTATATTCATTGAAAATATATCATTTTAATTTTATATTTAGATGGTGGTGGTTCTAATAGGTTTATTGAAATATATTTCACGTAACAAAAATATTCAGCCTTTTAAAGTGCACAATTCAGTTGTTTTTAGTATATTCATAGAGTTTGTAAATATTATCACTATCAAATTCCAGAACATTTTCTCACCCCCAAAAGAAACCCCACTCCTCTTAGCTCTTGCCTCATCCTCTTCATTCCCTTCAGCCCCAGGCAGCCATCAGACACACAAATGGAACAACATGGACCTTTGTGTCCTCTTCTCTCACTTAGTATGTTTTCCGGTTCATACATGTTTTAGCATGTATTAGTGACCATTCCTTTTTATTACCAAATAATACTCCATTGTGTGGGCATACTGCATTTTATTTATCCATGCATCAGTTAATGAACTAATTGGATTGCTTCTACTTTTGGGGTTTTATGAATTATAGCTACAAATAGTGAATTGTTTTACTTTTTGGCCCTTATGAATAATACTGCTATGATTTGTGTACAAGTTTTTGGTGTGGACTTCTGTTTTTATTTCTCTTGGATATATACCCAGGAGAAGAATCACTGGGTCATATGGTAACACTATGCTTACCCTTTGAGGGAACTGCCAGGCTATTTTCCAAAGCAGCTGCACTATTTTAAATTCTAGTGGTTGCTTTTTAATGCAGTTGGTCTTTGGAAGTGTTCTTATCTTGGAAAAACTCCCTTTCTTCCCATACTAACTCTAGATTGATGATAGTTGAAGTGGCAACTATTTGAATGCTGTTACCAAAGTCTTCTGATTTTTGTCAGTAGTGTGGCACTTTGTACACAATGAGCAATAGAATATTTGAAGACCTAAAAACTTTCCAGCAAATAGTTAAGGTCCAAAGTTAGTTCAAAAGGTTTTGAATATGTTTAAGGTTATAAACCTATACAAGTGATAAACACACCTTTTTGACTTTTTTGATTTAGACAAAAATTTCCTTCTTAAAATATGATGCTAAGGCATTTGGTGCTCAAAATATTTGGTCTTTTTTTAATTGAAGGAAAACACACATGGGAAAGTCCACAGATTTTAAGTACACAGCTTGATGAATGCTTTTAACAGAAGACCTTGTAATAGTTCTCCATGTCACTCTACTATCCTAGTTTTGGTTCTTGGACAAATCATTTGGCTGTAATCCAGGAAAGAGATTTAATACTGAACTACCTAATTTTATTTATGTTCATATTTACCCGTTTGTAATATGTGAGACAAAATTTGAGCTTTGGAGGTCAATTTAAATGATATGTTTGAAAAGATTAACTAATTCCTGGACAGACAAAAATAGATTGTTCGTATGTTAGAATTCTGGCAACAAAGACTAGGTCATATGGTAACACTATGCTTACCCTTTGGGGGAACTACCAGGCTATTTTCCAGGCTATTTAGTGGCAGGTGAAGAGAGAAGACCTGAGAGGTTGGAAATTTGGGATGGATGGGGACTGTTGAAACCAAAAATATAAGACTAAGAGCCAAGAAAGCAGGCATCAGAAACCTTAGTAAATCTGAGGACCTATTGGTTTTAGAATTATGGTTTATTTCTTATTGATGAGTTCCAGAGGAGACCTTCTGCTGTGACGTATATACAATGACAAAGTAAATATCCTGATAGAGATTTAGAATCATGAAGGGATATTTTTGTTTGTTTTTAAATTTCCAACAACCTTGCCATGTGCATAGCTGATGAACCCATTTTGTTTTGAAGTTAAGGAAATAATTCAGTTTGATATACTAAATCTTTATTGATCTCTTTGTGGGAATACTGTATTTAGGACCTATGGTTTTTCTCTGGCTCAGCTTTCTTTAGTAAAGATGATTTGAAGACTGTGCTATAGAACAAAGACAGGCCCTTGTAAGCATCATTATCTTTGCCTGCTTCAGTTGCAGCAATACCAATACTACAGTGCAGGCCTGCTCTCCACTTATGACCCTTTCTATGAACAACAACGGCACCTTCTTGGACCCAAAAAAAAGAAATTCAAGGAGGAAAAGAAACTTAAAGGTGAGCATATTGACCTGTCTTCTACCTTTACTTGTTCTTAGTTTCAGGGTTGTGTGTGGTACATTTAGACTTTGAATATAATTCATGTGGTAGAAATTTTCTTTATCTGAAAACTAGTCTGCCTTATCTGATTACTAGACCTAAGTGTTATTAACCTTAATTTGTATTTGGTTTATGATCTTTTCTAAAATTATAAAGACTTAAGAACTATAGATTCCCAGTCAGAGGTTTAAGCCAATTCGTTTGTTCCTTTTTTCTTATATATACTCTCCAAATACTGAAAATGTTCTGGGACAGGAAGAAGTTGGTTATGCACAGGGAAATATGAAGAGTAACCTAAAGTATTTGAAATAGGTTATAATTGTTGCAGTATGTAGTGATTTAAAATAGATCACTTCCTCATTATCTTCTGTAGTGTTTGTTTGCATGTTTGCCAGGAAATATCTTTTCCTCTTTTACTGAGCTCCAAGAAGCTTCTCTTAAAAGGCTTGAACTCTACTCAGAAACACTCTTTTCAGCCTTCTTCCCTTCTTAATTCCACATCCTCCTTGTTTATCTCTAGTTTCTCGTCTTTCCACCATCCTCCTCAGACTAGGTTTTTGTTTCATGTATGATTTTCTCTTCAGAGGTCTTAGTGTTGTATCAGTTAATGCATTTCTTTCTTTCTCTCTTATTTCTCTTTAGTCACTTTACAGTGCCACCAAGGAGAAACATTTCCTTCCTTTATTGAGTTCCTGGTTTCCTTCCTTTTGATATTTACTTGAGCTCATGATACCTCATAAGCTTCTTTTCCTATTGTTAAGAGTCAAAAATTCAGTTCTTAGGTTCTCTTCTATTTCTCTTTCATGTAAACAGAGGGAGTATCCAGTGTTCTTCTCCAAAGTAGTGTGATCTTCCTTTTGGAATATTCATGGAGCAGAAATGAGAAAGGGATAAACGTTCCCACTCTCAGGTGGAATGAGGAAAGAACCTTGAATTTTCTTACAAGTGATGAGATTGTTTTGTGGCTATCTCCTGTGGTAGGGAAGAAATGCAGCCTCCTAAGAGTCTGTTTCCTTTGCAGCTAAGTTGAAAAAAGTGAAGAAAAAAAGGCGAAGAGACGAAGAACTTTCCTCTGAAGAATCCCCTCGTCGCCACCACCACCAGACCAAAGTCTTTGCCAAATTCTCTCATGATGCACCTCCTCCTGGCACCAAGAAGAAGCACTTATCCATTGAGCAGCTTAATGCTCGTCGAAGGAAAGTATGGCTCAGCATTGTGAAAAAGGAACTACCAAAGGTAAGTGAGTACCTCCGGATAGGAGGTGAAAGAATGATTTCTCTGCCTGCCCTCCAAAGACAAGCTGTGAGAGCTAGATACTTTCACAGCATTCAGAATGAAAACTAATCTGTTGGAATTAAGAGAATCCTGAATAGTACCCTCTCCAGTTAACTTCTTTTCTAGAATTTGATCCAAATTCACAAGATAATTAATTGTTGGCCAAGAAAAAAAACCCAGAAACTTCTTTGAGGAAGGAATATTGTTTTCTTACATACAGCAATAGAGACTTGACAGCAAACTGATAGGTGATAACAGAGAAAATTAAAATACGATGGTGGAGATGTGTTTCTTAAAGAATTCATAGAATGTGATTGAATGATCACAGGCATTAGAAGAAAATATGAATGATTTAAGAAAAACGTGTATAAGCATTCTTTTTGGTCTTCTAATTTGTTTGGTTTTGATAACATTTTATTTTGATATACTAATTTCAAACTTAAAAGTTGCAGGAATAATACAAAGAATGTCCATATATCCTTCCGTAGATTCACCAGTAGTTTGTGTTTTATCAGATTAATTGCCTCATTATAAATTGAGTATCATCTCAATAGAAATATGAACAGGAAGATATTTTATAAATTTAGAAAAGATGATTCTAAACTCAATATGAAAAAAGTCAATATGCAAGAATTGCTAGGGAAACAGTAAAAAAGTCTTCCAAACATTAAAATATACTATAAAATTTCTACAATTAAAACAGTTTGGTACTGACACATGAATAGGCAAAGAGACCAGCAGAAAAGACTAGAGCACTTTTTAATGAGTGGTGCTGGAACAACTAGATAGCCATTCTGAAAAAGATAAAATTAGATCTGTATCTCATATTCTCCAAATGGTTTGGGGATCTCATTGTAGAAAAATGTAACCATACAAATATTAGAGTAAAATGATTGCATTTCTGTTTAACCTTTGTGTAGTAAAAGCGTTTGTAACTGTAACTCAACATTCCAGATGCAATAAAAGAAAATACTGGTAAGTTTGACCACATAAAAATACATTTTTTGCATGACAAAAGACAACTGGGAGAAATTATTTACATTGAATACTATGATCAAAGGGCTGTTGTCTCTAATATAGAAAGAACTCTTAAAAATTGAGGGATAAATTATCACAAATTCAGTAGGCAAATGGGAAAATGTCATGAATATACAGTTAGCAAAGAAAGATATAAAAGTGGCTCTCAAATATATTAAGAAGGTTCAAAGTACCTGGTAATTGAAGTAATACAAATTAAAATAACACTTAGACACCATTTGTCATCTATCACACTGGCAAAAATTAAACATAAATGACAACACGTTCTGTTAAGGAGGCTCTGGGGAAACAGGTGCTTTCATACATTACTGCTTAGGAATACAAATTAGAACTGTGCTGGGGGGAAAGTTGGTAAGACCTAGCAAACTAAAAATGCACTTACCTTTCAAATCGGCACTTCCACTTCTAGGAATCTACCATAAAGCTAAACCAACAATACAAAAATACATGGAACCAAAGTTATTCATTACAGCATTATTTGCAATTGCAAAGTAATAGAAACAACTTAAATGTCCATGTATGGGGCTTGAATTAAATGATGGTGGGATGTATCAAGTGGATCAGGATGTTGCTGTTAAAAAATGGGGCAGACCTCTCTGAACTGACACGGAGTAATTTCTAGGGCATACTGTTAAGTGAAAGAGGCAAAAAACACAAAAAAAGTAAACATACCCTTTATGTAAGCACAAAGGAAATACAGGAAAATGCAGAAATATCTGCTCATGGGGGAAGGTATAGCTCGGTGGTAGAGTGCATGCCTAGCATGCAGAAGGTCCTGGGTTCAATCCCTAGTACCTCCACCAGAAGTAGTAAACAGGTAAACCTAATTACCTCCCCCTACAAAACGAAGCAAAACAAATATCTGCTCATTCATACAAAAGAAATTCCAGAAGGCTAAACCAGAAATTGAAGTGATTGATTTCTTATAGAGGGCAGGTAGGAGATAGGTAGAAAGAAAGAAATGGGAATGGGGTAGCAATGATGAGGAGGAGGAAGGAGTCTTTGAATACGTTTTGCATAGGGCTGACTTTTAGAACCATAGTAATATTTCACATATTTCTGACATACCACCAAAATGAAAATATTAAACCAACTGGGATATTGGTGGAGAGGGAGGCTGAGGGGATGTGTGGGCAAAAGGGAATAGAAAACAGAAACAAATGAACTTAATTAGAAATGAGTAACATAGTCAAGTTGCAGGGAGTGGGGAAGGAAGAACTTACTGAAGCAACTGAGGAAAACCAGTATTTTGACTGGATATATAAGGCTAAAGACCAAAAGAACTAAACATAAATACCATGATTGACACAGTAAAAGTGTTTCTCATGGGGGTATGTGTTAACAATTTTGAAACTACTTTATGTGTATTCTAAGACTGAACAAATAAATGTATTGTAGATGAGAACCAGTTTCTCACTGCTGAAGAAAAAGTCTAAGTAAGGGGAAAGGGGAAAGCTAAAATGAAGACTCAAAATTTGATTGTAATCAGAGGTATCAGGACAAAGTTAGAATAATTTGAGCAACAAAATAAATAATAATAATACTGGATTTTAATTCATAGAATAAAAAGTATTTATGTGAGTCCATACTGTTATAATAGTTGAATAAACAAATAAATGAGGTGTAGAAGGAACAACTCTTTCTTACAGTATGAACTTCAAGTGTAGAAGGAAAGACAGAAATAGAGAATATCCTTATGCAAAACAAACCCAGTAGTAATAGTAGTTGCAGACTAGATCCATTTATGAACGCTAAAATTAGAGGGCAAAAGTTAGAGGAGAGACAGAATCTGCATAGACTCAAAACTGTCAGAGAGTGCACCTTAACCAAATGATCAAGGTAAACATCACTAGTATAAATTTTGACACCATGAACTCCTTAATGTGACTCCCTGAGAAGATCACATCATTAACACATCATTTCTATGATATTCTTGCCAAAATCATAATGTCATTCCAATCATCAGAAAACCACATTTTACAGAATAACTCTTCAAAAGTGTCAAGGATGTGAAAAAGAAAGATTGAAGAAATGTTACATACAGGAAGAGATTAAGGAGAAGAGCAACTAAATGAATGTGTTGTGAGATCTTGTATAAGATCCTGAAATAATAAAAGGACATTAGTGGAAAAGTTGACATTCAGATGAGGCCTATAATTTAGTTAATACTTTATTGGTGTTAATTTCTGTTCTTTAAGAGTTGTACTGTGGTTATTTAAGTTGCTAAAATTAGAGAAAGCAGGGGTGGAGAGTTGTAAGGGAACTCTGTTATTTTTTGCACCTTTTCTATAGCTCTAAAATTAGTTCAGTTTCCTCACACCATATACAAAAATAAACTCAAAATGGATTAAAGACCTACATGTAAGATCTAAAACCATGAAACTCCTGGAAGAAAACACAGGTAGAACACTCTGACATAAATTGTAGCAATATTTCTTTGGATCTGTCTCCTAAAGCCGAAGGAATCAAAAAAACAACTGGAACTTAATTAAACTCAAAAGCTTTTGTACAACAAAAGAAAACCATCAACAAAATGAAAAGACAACCTACAGGATGGGAGAAGATATTTGCAAATGATATGACCAGCAAGGGGTTAATATCCAGAATTTGTAAGAACAGCTCATACAACTCAATATCAAAAAGGCAAAACAACCAACCCAATCAAAAAATGGGCAGAAGACCTGAATAGACTTCTTTCCAAAGAAGACATTTATGTGGCAAATCACATGAAAGTTACTCAAATCGCTGATTATATTAGCTCAGTGGCTGCCCCAGTTCACATTCCCTCCAATCGTGTACCAGGGTGCCTTTTTTTCCATAATCCTCTCCAACATTTGTTATTTGTGATCCTTTTGATAACAGCCATTCTGACAGGTCTGAGGTGATCATCTCTTTTGGTTTTGATTTGCATTTTTCTGGTGATGGAAAAAGGGGAAACTTGCTTAATATCTGGCAAAGAGGCTTCAGATAATGCCCTTCTGATGATACGGAATTCAATAGGAATATTTGAGATTCTTTAAAGTGGCAGTAGCTGCTTAAGAATTAGAGAAAGTCTTAGATAAGAGGCCTAGAAATTCCTTTAAGCAGACAGCCTCGGGTGGGAATATTATAGAAATGGCTTTCAGGCCCTTTGTATGACTTTGAACTCACTGTTACTTTAGAGTTAGGAGGAGAGCTCTTTAATAGAAAGTGACTCAGCTCTGCCTCTTCTGTGTCTTCCCCCACATAAATGGACCATCCTGGAAAATCAGGTTTCTTTATTGAGGCTTTTTTTTTTTTAAACTGAAGTGGAAGACATAATAAGCAGCTCAAGACTGGGTTGTGGACTGCTAAATCATCTTCTGTTAGGTCTGCCTTGGAATTTTTGTTGAAGAAGATGAGGTCAGGTGGTGACAGAAATTAAGTAATAGTAGATGGCAGGTTTGCCCTGGCTGGAGATAGGGCTGGGACTCCAATATTTACAAACTGAGAGGCTAGTTTACCTTTCTACTAACAGTTTTTGCTTCTGAGTGCCCTGCCATCTGTTTCTTTACTGATTGTTGGCACTAGAGAGCAGAATGTTTTAATCCCAGTGGTGCTAGGGTTAGGATATGTTGTAACATTTTACTAGTCTGCTTCAAGTGTTAAATACAACTTAAATTCTTTCCAGAAGTAAACAGAAAACTATTTAAGGCAGTCCCAGCCCCAGCTTAGGCTTTTTAATGCTGTTTTAGGAGCTCTATATGTGGTCTGGTCAGTATATTTGAATGACTTTTAGAAGTAACGTATTTCGCATATGCTTGACTTGACATTTTATTTTTTAATTTTTGAGTTGAATAAAAGACAGCATCAGTCTCTTCAATCTTATTTCAGAAAGGAATCCTAGGGGGTAAGACATACCTTAGTGGTAGACTGTGTGTCTAGCATGACGATGTCCCAGGTTCAATCCCTGTTACCTTCACCAAAAGTAATAATTAAATAGATAAACCTAATTACCTACCCCCCCCAAAAAATAAAATGAAAAAGAAAAAGAAAAAAAAAGGAATCCTAAATGAAATACTGTTTTTAAATATTTTAGGCTAACAAGCAGAAAGCCTCAGCTCGTAACCTGTTTCTTACCAATAGCCGAAAGGTAAGGTTGTAGTTTTGTATTTCCTGTTTTATGTTTTGCTGGAATATGTTCTTATTATTTAGATCCATGCTTGCTGCTCTTTTCTCTTGTGACCTGTTGATAGTGGATCTAATAGTACTTAAGAGAGTTCCTAAATATTCTCAATCCATTTTATAAATAAAATGCTTTTCCTCACATTTCTGGTTTTCAGACATTTTTGGGTAAGACTATAGCCCACTCTAATTCCTTGGGCAGATCATAGAATCATCCTGTATTCATTTTCTTTATCTAAGAAATAATGGTATTAATACCTTCCATTAGAGGGAATTAACTCAACTTTCTTTGAGAGTTGTGAGGATTAAATGAGGTAATGTTACTAGTTGTGTTTCCCTGGGCTGGTTAGGTTACTTATCCTCATTTCTTCATCTGTATATAAGATGAGGATGATGGTAATAACCAGCTTCATAGGGTTTTTGTGAAGAATGAAGCAGTTTAGTATTTGAAGCTTAGAATGGTGCCTACCATATAATAAGCATTTACAGCTATTATTATTAGTGTATGTGATACCACTTTGTAACTCCCCAGAATGTCTTACTTTTTTTTTCACCTTCTGAGGCAGTATGTCTATAGATTTCTCATCCCTTGCATTACTTCATTGTCTGGAACTGGCTCCCATTGCTATACAGGAACACTAATCAGATTGGGAGGGAAAGAGATGTGGTCATAGGAGGACTGTGTGCACTGAACAGAAATGCTGTGATTTAGAGCCCGGGGAAAACTGGCTCTGGTGTTGGGTCCTCCTGCATTGTAATAACATTGTCATTGTCTGCAGCTTGCCCACCAATGCATGAAGGAGGTTCGTCGAGCTGCCTTGCAGGCCCAGAAGAACTGTAAGGAGACCTTACCTCGTGCCCGCCGCCTCACCAAGGAAATGCTTCTATACTGGAAGAAGTATGAGAAGGTGGAGAAGGAACACCGCAAACGTGCAGAGAAGGAAGCCTTGGAGCAGCGGAAGTTGGATGAGGAAATGCGGGAGGTAGGGCAGTAGCGTGAAATTTTGAAAATTGTAATTGCTGTGGCCATATCAGGAGATTGGTTTGCATTTCATAAATAATAAATCTAACCAATGAAATCACTGAAAAAGTATTTTAAGACATAACTCTAAGGATAGTGATTTTACTTCAGTAAATCAATTCTGGTTTTATTCTTTTAGTAAGGCTCTCTGCCTGGCCTTTACCGCTCTTCTGTGCTAATTTCCTTTATTCTTTGTAGCTTTATTTTCTTGTGTATTTCTGGAGGACAAAAAAAGGAGGGGGGTGAGAAATGAATGAAAGAAAAACCTCTTACAACTTAGATAGGCTCCAGGTGCTGGCTGTAATTTTGGTTTGGAAGATCAAGGCTGATTGCCAAAATTTAGGGCCAGATAGGGACAATGGACACCTAGCACGGTTTTCTGAGACCCACCCCCCAACTTTGCTGTTTTAACTTGCTGGTCAATTCTCTTTCTAAGCTTGATATTAGCTGGTGTAGGCTGAGTATACTGTTCAGGGAAGAAGAGGGATTAAGAGGACAAAGTTATTGTGTTGCCATTGGTAAATCCTTTGGGATGAGTGGAAGGGACGTTGAGGTCTGAGAAGGAAAGGAATCAAAGGATTGGATGTTGTCTTTCAAGTATAGGTAGTACTTCTTTTGTCACAGCAGAGCTGTGGAACCTCTTTTAAGCTCTTGGTCTTCCTTCTTGTCTCATGCCTTTAAGAGGGAACATGGATTTTGCCCAGTTCTCTTAAGTCCCTGGATAACTTGTATCTTTGTATGCAAGATAAATAAACATATTATTGAATTGGTAAACCTTTGATGCTGTTGGAAATACTTGCTCACTGAGTTTAGAGACATTTGAGAGTTAGTCACAAATTTTGAAGTTTTGCAAGTGGCTTGCCTTATGATCTAGGTTTGTGAGACATTCTCTCAATTATGTTGATAGCTAACTAATGAGAGTTTCATCTGTGGTTGTTGATGTGTCTTTTTCTCTGAATTTTTGAGATAAAACATGTTTGATGGATCTTTGTTCCCTTAATTTGCCTTCTTTATTTAAACATGTAATAGTTGACTTCTTTACAGTAAAGGGAAATGTTACTCTTTTGTTTTAATTTAGAAAGATTTTCTTGATATTACTTTAGCTTTGAAACATGAACATCTATATCCATTATGAACTCAGTTTTCTCCCATACTTTCATATTTTCTTCTAATCTGAATCTGGCTGAAGTGTTATAAAACCTTAAGGAGAAAGTATAGTTTTATGTAGCATACTTCAGGACTTAACGTCCTTTCTTGGCCATGTTCCTTATTTTATTGTTGTTTTTCTTTTGTGGAGGTGGATCAAAGATAAATCAGGTATACTTCATGTGAATTTTATTATAAAATAGTTTATGCAAAATAATGACTCTTCGATTTGGTATTTATTGTGTGTGCTGTATTTCATATATTTCAGTCTTTTGGATCATTTATTTACTCGTTTTATTGTTTATCTCGAAGAATGATTTTTATTGACACAACGATTATTTTCCTTACCAGGTTATTTCAGAGGTACTTTGAATTTAGTTTTCTCATATATTTTATTTAAAGTATATGTCTTTGTGTGTATGTGTTTGGTCTATATTCGTGTTTTGTAGCTATCATCATCACAGGTGAACTATAGGTTGGGAACATTTCCTTCCTTCAGTGGGCTTCTTATTGTTAGATGCCTCTCACATTGACTTTCAGAGTAATTCACAGCTCTTCGCTTATTTCGTGTTTTGGTGATAAAGAAGGGTTTTTAACACATTTATGTTTTTCAGAATAATAAAGCTGTACACATGTATTTACCAGTAACCAAGTTATGAAATAAAATATGTTGTTTGAATTTAGTTGGTATCTCAGCACCACTGTAGAAAAGTAATATAATAAAGAAATAAGCATTCTAGACAGAAGCCTGTGGAGAAAAGATTTCACGTTGTAAAGGAGAGCCAAACATAGATTATTACTAGACTATAAATGTGGGTTATTCCTTGCTTGTAATACCACTGACTTCATTATAATAAAATTGTTCATTTGCAGTCTTTACCTTTCTGGAGGTAAAAGAATTGTATGCAAACTAGGGATAGGTTTAATGAATTCTGTTCACTGCCACTTGTGTATGATTGATGATTTGACTCTCTTTTCACTTTCAACTTTTTTCCCTATTAGGCCAAGAGGCAGCAGCGAAAACTTAATTTCCTAATCACCCAGACTGAGCTGTATGCCCATTTCATGAGTCGAAAACGGGACATGGGTCATGATGGGATCCAGGAAGAAATCCTAAGGAAACTGGAAGATAGTTCTACCCAGAGACAAATTGACATTGGTGGAGGGGTGGTAGTTAACATCACACAGGAGGATTATGGTGAGTTCCGAATTGGGAGTTAGAGGAAGGAAATACCCAACATTTTTTCATATCTTAGGTTATACTCATTATTAATTCTTACAGGTTTCATCTTGATCAGTAGGTAATGTAGATCAGTAAAGGGGGATTTATTTTATTGGAGTAAGGAAAGTGTGAATGTTTCTATAAAACAACATATAGAATTTGAAAAGTAAAAGGTGTGATTATACAATCTTGCAAATTTGAGAATATTTTTTGTTTTGATATGTTAGTAGAAATAAAAGGTACTGAATCAGAAGGATTCAGTGAACATATCTCAGCAGAGGAAATAACACATAACAAGATTTTTGATGATGTGAGTCAAGCATGAGAAGAGACTATTTAGTGTTGATGTTTTTGTAACCACGGAGGGGAGGAGGAATTGAGGAAACTTTGAGAGGAATATCACAGAGAATAGTGGTTAAGATCATGTTGAGTAAGAATTAGAGAAAATGAGTCTTTCAGAGTATCTTGGAATTTACACATTCTCTATTTCTTCTTTTGGAATAGTGTCACCCAGCATAAGTGTATTACAATTTTGAATCCTCACTGTCTTTGCTTTTCCTGGCTTTGACATTGATTCATGCAAGAAACTCAGGATTGGGATACTGGTGCAGTCTCCTGGTGGTTTTTGTGAGCTGGCTTTGGCTATTGGAGACCGTGGCAGCCTTCTACCTCCATTGCCACTTCCAAGTCCTTAACCTTTGTCAAGTAATTTGAGCTTTTTATCCTCCTTCACTCTCTGTGAACCTAGAGCTGAGTAGAATGTGGGAGTCAGGGATCTACGTATGTTAGTGTGAATTGCATCTTGGAGGGAGATCAGTTAATGAGGTGTGATAATCTCTGTTTTCCTTTTCAGATAGTAACCACTTCAAAGCTCAGGCCCTGAAGAATGCTGAAAATGCTTACCATATTCATCAAGCTCGGGTGAGTCTTAGTGAACTGTAACAGGCCCTGGAAATACCCCATAACCTTTTACTTAGGTGGTCTTCCTTTAATTTTAATCATGTTTTCAATTAAAAACTTGGCAAATGTGTATGTGTCTGCTTTTTTTTTGGGTGGAAGCTATTTTAGTAGGAATACTTGAAGAAAGATAGAAAACAAGCATTCACTTGTCTAAGCTTTAGGAATGTGTTGATTGAAGCTAAGACAGTATGTCTCCTTTTTTTCTTTCTTTTATCCTCCTTGATTATCATGGGTAATACAATGTGAGATGCATCATGGTTGTTTAGTGGAAAATATCACAAACATTCTTGCTTATTAAGAAAGCTATATACATTAAAACTGCTAAGTTAGTACCTTCTTTCACTTCAGTAAAAAAAACTTGCTTATTCATAGTATAGTGATGTTTAATGAAATCAGAAAGAAACTGCAGTTAGATCAAATAAAGTAAAGAAAACACAATTTATTATACTGCATAGAAGCCCGTAGGTAACTTTGACAGGATCCAAGTCACGGGTAGAGATAAACTCAACCTATTTCCCATCATCTCCAACCAATCAAACAAATTTTATATCAAATCTTTAATAAATTCTTTGATGAAGCAAGTAATTGTGTGGTATGGTTTAGTGTCTATCTATCAAAAGCATATTCTATAATTATTAAATTAATTTTTAAAAATATTAATAGTATCCTTTAATGTACAGTTAACCCTTGAATAATTCCAGGAGTTAGGGGTGCCAACCCACCCTGCAGTCAGAAATTTGCATATAAGTTTACAGTCAACCCTCTGTATCTGTGGTTCCACATCCATAGATTCAACCAAGTGCAGGATCATGCAGTACTATAGTATGTTATTTAGTGAAGTAAGTTCCATATCAGTCGACTATGCAGTTCAAACCTGTGTTGTTCAAGGGTCAACTGTATTATGCTTTATATATAATATGATATATCATATTTTATTATCAGAAAGTTGGTTTCAACTAGCCCCAGATAGGTATGTTATCATTATGAATTTTATTTGAATTTAATTATTTTCCTCTTATATTTTTCTTCTAATATACATTTGTTTTCCAGACAAGGTCATTCGATGAAGATGCAAAAGAAAGTCGAGCAGCTTCCCTACGGGCAGCAAACAAATCTGGCACTGGGTTTGGGGAGAGTTACAGCCTGGCAAACCCATCTATCCGGGCTGGTGAAGATATTCCACAGCCTACAATTTTTAATGGCAAATTAAAAGGTTATCAGCTGAAAGGCATGAATTGGTTGGCAAACCTCTACGAACAGGTGAGTTTTAGAACTATGTCATACCCATTCTCTTTTGTTTCTGTTTACCTAAAACCATTGGTTCAGTGTATTGTGAAATGAGCACAAGATAATGTTTCAGATTTCACTTAGATTTGAAAAGCTTGGCCTTTGGTAAGAATCAAAAAGATGTCTCTATGTTTCTGAGATTTTATTGGAGAATATATCGTATAGTTTGTCTTAAGTGGTCTTAATAAACCTGATTGCCTTTGTGCTGGTTACATTAGCTGAAAAACTGGCTTTGGCCCATTTGTCTAATGTATCATGATTCAGAGTTGTAGTTGTGAAATTGGCAAAAGGAATCACTACAGCAGTGAGTAATAGTGCTGAAGCTCTATATCTCTAGTCACTTTTATTTGAACCAGTCTGATACTTTGATTAGTTCTTTTTGACAGTAGATAGAACCCTGTGTAATGCAACGTGAGAGGTGTTAACTATGTGTATTTTGTTTTTCCAGGGTATCAATGGCATTCTTGCAGATGAAATGGGCCTTGGTAAAACAGTACAGAGTATTGCCCTTCTGGCCCACCTGGCTGAGGTGGGTGATGCATGCAGTCTTTTTATCTGCCTCTCTGTCTGTCCTAGGGTCATGTTCTGTTAAGAATCAGCTATTATCTAGCATTGTGCTAGACTCTAGCATACCAAGAAAGTAGGACTTGCTCCTTGCCTTCAAGGCCTTCACAAGGTGACACAGTGTGCTGAAATGTTTTGGTTTTCAAGAAGACTAGGACAAATTTTGAGCCTGTGTGGTTTCACTCCTTGTTCTGTTGAGAACCACTAGTATAGTGGCAAAAAACACTGTAGTTCATTAGATTAGAAGACCTGGGTTCACATCTCAACTCTGCTTACCAGCTGTGTAAACTTGGGACAATTCACTTAAACGCTCTTTTGACTTCACTTCACTTTAACTCTCTGAGGTTTAGTTTCCTCTTCTGCAAAGTTAGGATAATTATTAATTTTACAGGAATTTTGTGAGAATTAAATGAGAAAATATGTTACAGCATTTTGAAAAAAGCAAAGAGCTTCATACCAATTAAATAATAGTAAAATTGTTGTGATCATGTAGTGTAAGGGAAAATAACACATGCAAGTCACTATGTCATAAGTGCTTTGTGAATGATATAAATTAGAATCTGTAAGAGGTATGGGAGTGGCAGTGATTGCTTGGTATTTTTTTCTTAAGGTGTGTGAGAGCAACTTCCTTGCCTTTGTTATTAACATAGGATATTAATATTGAGTGTGCAGATAGGAACCATTTCTTTTGTTATAATGCATTTCCTAATGTTAAATTGCTCTTGTTGTTAATTATAATTTTGAATTAAATTTCTTCAGTTTTCCTGCAGTTAACTAACCCAGTTTTTCTGTTGCAGAGAGAAAACATTTGGGGACCTTTCTTAATAATTTCACCTGCTTCTACACTGAACAATTGGCACCAGGAGTTTACTAGATTTGTTCCTAAATTTAAGGTAAAAATCAATCCCAACAAAAAATTCTCTCCCTCTTTAAAATAAACTTTCTGACTCTTCTTTTGCTACCTTCCTTATTAAATTGCTCGTAGTAGTTTTTAATTTCTTGCATTTTTCCCACAATAACCTTGCATACATTTCCTATCAAAGTTCCTTATTGGAGCGATTAGAGAGTGTATCACATCCTTATGTTTTGTAAGTGAGAAAGCCAAAGTCCAGTTTGAGTGATTTGCTGCATTTGGCCACATGAATTGAAGCTCCTGGTTGTACTGCCATAATAGGAAGTACCTACCTTGCTAGTATAATGTAGAGTTTGGCAAATCATATCAGTTTGGCAAGTCATACTGTAATTTATGGCATTGTTGTTCACAGTCCTCCCCAAGTATATTAATAAATGATCCATATTCCTGATATTCCAAAGACAGATCTTCAGTCTTGGTCCAGATTATAATGTCTAAAATACATAATATTAAATAATTCAGAGGAGTAGAATTGAGGTTGAGATAAGAAGTGATCAGCAGGGAAGTATGTTACATCATTCATGGACAAGATTTAAATGGGGGTTTAATTATGGAAAGTTGTCGGGATGGAAGAAAGAATGAGTAGAATTTATTATATTATTTGCAAGTAAAAAGGGAGAAATGAATTAAGTATGTGTTCTGTCCCTGAAGAGATATAATAATGAAGTTGCATGGTGAGGAGGGTTTTATAGAGGTTATGTATGAACTGATATTGACATGATCTCTCTGATCTCCATAAATAATCATAGATTCCATGCAGTCTAAAAGGACGTGGAATATGGTAGAGAAGGGAGGCAGGTATTTTTCTGGGTTACACTGTCTAAGAAATAGGACATGTCTGGGATATTCTACTTTGGGGCATCTTTGTGTCTGTGGCCCCACCTTTGTAACTGGATTGTAGACTAAGAGAAACTGTTTACAAGGCACAGTAAGTTGTATGGCTTTTAGCTTGGCTGACTCATTCTTAACTTTCTAAGAAGGTGAGATCATTTTAAGGCAATTTGTTGAATATTTTCTCTAGAGTTGTTTCCATATGGAATATAGAGCTCCTCATCTTTTTTCTGCTCTTCATTGTTGTTGTTTAGTACATAGTGAACAAATAGGAAATTGAAAAGTCTTAAAATTTTCCTCCAAACCACTGAAGTTTTCAATATTTCCTTCACTGGCCGATAGATGGCAATGTAGTGCTGCTTATATCGTTGATACCTCTGCAACTGAGCTGTCACTTGCATATCGAGCTTCCTCTTGAAGCTCTAGTTTAGGGGTCAGTAAAATATGGCCTATGGGCCAATTGCAGTTGCCACTTGTTTGTCCCGTTTTTTTTTTTTATTGTGATGAAATACATGTAATATAAAATATACCAGTTTAAAGTGTACAGTTTGGTAGCATTAAGTGCCTTTACAATGTGGTGCAATGATTACTGCTGTCTGGTTGCAGAATTTTATCATCATCTCAAACAGAAATCCCCTCCCCGTTAAGCTGTCACTCCCCTTTCCCCTTTTATTCTAGCCCCTGGCTACCACAAATATGCTTTATGTCTGTGGATTTGCTTATTCTGAGTATTATAACTGGAATCCTACAATATGTGGCCTTTTGTGTCTGGCTGCTTCTTTTCACTTAGAAATTTTCTCAAGGCCCATCGTATTGTCCTCTGTATCAGCAGTTCATTCCTTTTTATGACTGAATAATATATCATTATCTGGGTATCCTTTGTTTTGTTTATCCATTCATCTGTTGATGGATGTTTCAGTTGCTGCTACCTTTTGGCTATTGTTAATAGTACTGCTATGAACATTCATGTGCGGGTTTTTGTTTAAAGACCTATCATGTTTTCAGTTCTTTTGGGTATATAACTAGGAATTGCTAACTCATTCTATATTTAACTTATTTAGGAATCCACCACCTGTTCTTTTGTATCGCTTGTGAGCTAAGAATAGTTTTTACATTTTAAAATTGTTGATTAAAAAAGAACAATATTTCATAGCAAATGATACATGAAGTTTAAATACATACATATTGAAATACAGTCGTACCTTTGATTATGTGCTATTTATCTCACTACAGCAGCAGAGTCGAGTAGTTGTGGCAAACTATATGGCCTGGAAAGCTAAAACTACTTAATATCTGGCCATTTAAAGGAAAAGTTTGATGACCTCTACTCCATTGATTCACTGTTTCTATTACATTACTGCTTTAGATTGTCAAATGTCTTTACTTCTATACAGAACATAATTAGAAATAACTGCTCAGGTTTATAGTTTGATTGCTTTCAAAAGATACTTATCTATGATGATAACCACTGAAAGTTTATTTTATTTGGCACGTATCTGAGTAACACTTATTTTATGGTTCTAGTATGATCAGTGCCTCCGACCTCCTCCTTTTTCCCATGAAATAAGGTTTACATTTTTTCTGTAGTTAATGTAACACTTTTCATTCCTGAAATTGGCTATTCTGTATGTTTTCTACTTCATTTATTTCTGCTTTATCGTTTATTACTCTTATCTCCTTTTTTGTTAACTTTTTTCTTTTTCTAACATCTTGAGATGGAGCTTAGATTGTTGATTTTCAGCTTTTTCAAATGTGTATTTAAGGGTATTAATTGCTTTCTAAGCATGACTATAGCCATCCAAAGGTTCAGTGTGTCATATTTCATTATCTTAAAATTCAAAATACACTGTATTTTCTACTACAAGTTCTTATTTGATTTCATGGTTATTTAAAAGTGTAGTTCTTAGTTTCTAAACAAAGGATGATTTTCTAGGGATCTAAGGTATTATTCATAGCTTAAGTCCAATGTGATAAGAAAATATGCTTGGTATGATTTTAGTCCTTTGAAATTTGTTGAGCATTGCTTTTCTGGCCCAGCATATGATCAGTTTTTGTAAGTGTCCTCTTTGTGTTTGAAAACAATAGGTATTCTGCAGTTGTTGAGTACAGTGTTGCATATGTGTTGATTAGATCAAATTTGTTAACTCGCTGGCTTTTCTGTATCTTTACTGATTTTTTTGTCTGCCGTCCTATTACTGACTGAAAGAGGTGTGTTAATATTTACAATTGTGGATTTATCCATTTCTGGTTTCTTCTGTCTGTTTTTGCTTTTGAGTCTGTGAGATGTGTACAAATTCATAATTTTATCTTCCTGGTTAATTAAACCTTTTATTATGAAATTCCTCTCTAAGACTTTTTACCTTTAAAAATCTATTTACCTTTATATTACATTGATAAATTAGCTTTCTTTTGGTTAGTTTTTGCATTGTATCTTTCTTTTCCTTTTCCTTTTAACCATTCTCTATCCTTATATTTAAGGTGTATTTCTTGCCTTTTATTTGGAATATTTATGCTTACTTTTAATGTAATTATTGATATATTGTGTTTAAATCTGTTGCTCTTTTCTTTATACTTCTTTAACATGATCAACTTTCCGTTTTTCTCCTTTTGGGTCCTTTTGGATTGATTAGATTTTTCTTCCTTCCCCTCTTATTAATTATATACTCATTCTGTTATTCACTAGATACCCAGGAGAATACAACATGCACTCTTAACCTTTTCAAAAATAGTAGAAATTAATACTGCTAATACTTTCCCAACAGCACAAAGACTTTAACTACATCCACTTCACTAGACTTACATGCTATTGTTTTTGTATATATTTTAACCCCACAAGACATTTTTTATTATTTATACATTTTTAATTTATTTAGACTTACTCATATTACTTGCATATTCACTGTGCTCATTTATCTTCGTTCCTTCCTGCATATTTGTGCTTCCATCTAGCTGAGGTTTTCCAAAGAAAAAAAGACATCAAGCTATGGATTCAAAGCACTTTGAGCCCTATAATGATAAAAAGAAAGTCATACCTAGAAACATCACAGAAAAAGTGCTGAATTTTACACTCTTTTGTTTCTCCATGCTTTATCTGGATATTTCCTTCTAGCCTCTCATCTGGTTCACTAATTTTCTCTTCAGCTGAATCTGTCTGCTGCTGAACTCATCATTGAATTCTTAATTTTAATTATTGTATTTTTTATAGTCCTAAAAATTCCCCTTGATTATTTTATACTTTCTAGTGTACCATTAAAATTCTCAATCTTTTAATTTTATGAACAAATTAGCATTTTTAAAAAGTCTGTTTCTGGTGTTTTCATTGGTTTCAGAACCCCCATGTTCTGTGGGTTTCTTTTATCTATTTTTCATGTTGGTTTTTAGTCATGATCTAGTGTTTCCATATGTCTGGCCAGACATTATATAGGAAAAATTCTAGAGATAATTCTAGAGATAATTGCTCTGAATACTGTTTCCTTCTTCCTGAGAGAGGATTATTATGTGTTTGGGTTTTATTTCAGTTATTTTGCCCTGGTAATTTTTTTTTTCTGGGACACTAATAATCCAAAATTCTCTTAACCTAGTCAGGAATGTAGATGATTTGAAGCTGAGATTCAGTACCTGTTAAAGCAAGTGTATATATGGTTTACATTTACTACCAGTGTGTATGTATCTTTTGATTCCCAGCTTAAGGTCTAGAAAGTGGTGGTTATCAGAATCCATCCTCCTTGAACTACGTTTTTGTTTTGAGAGCCCTGTGTCTCTTTTTTGGAAGTATAGTTGATTTATAATGTTGTGTTAGTTTTGAGTGGATAGCAAAGTGATTCAGTTATATATACTTTTAAAAATTATTTTTCATTTTGGTTATTACAAGATACTGAATATAGTTCCCTGTCCTATACAGTAGGTCCTTGTTGTTTATCTGCTTTATGTATAGTAATGTGTATCTGTTAATACCAAGCTCCTAATTTATCCCTCTTCCCCCCTTTCCCCTTTGGTAACCATATTTTGTTTTCTATGTCTGTGAGTCTCTTCCTGGTTTGTAAATAAGTTTGTTTGTATCATTTTTTTAAGGGTTCTCCTATAAGTAATACATATGATATTTGTCTTTCTCTGACTTACTTCACTTAACATGAGAGTCTCCAGATCCAACCATGTTGCTACAGATGGCATTATTTCATTCCTTTTTATGGCTTAGTAATATTCTATTGTATATATGCAAGATCTTTATCCATTCATCTGTCGATGGACATTTAAGTTGCTTCCATGTCTTGGCTGTTGTCAGTAGTGCTGCTGTGAACATTGGGATGTATGTGTCTTTTTGGATGGAGTTTTCTCCAGATGTATGCCCAGGAGTGGGATTGTTGGAGGATATGGTAACTCTATTTTTAGTTTTTTAAGGAACCTCCATACTGTTCTCCATGGTGGCTGCATCAATTTACATTCCCACCAACAATGTAAGAGTCCCTTTTCTCCACACCCTCTCCAGTATTTATTATTTGTAAACATTTTAATGATGGCCATTCTGACTGGTGTGAGGTGATACCTCATTGTAGTTTTGATTTGCATTTCTCTAATAAATAGCAGTATTGAGCATCTTTTCATGTGCCTGTTGGCCATCTGTATTTCTTCTTTGGAGAAATGTCTATTTGGGTCTTCTGCCCATTTTTTTTTATTGATTTGTTTGTTTTTTTGATACTAAGCTGTATGAGCTGTTTGTATATTTTGAAAATTAGTCCCTTGTTGGTCATGTCATTTGCAGATGTTTTCTCCCATTCTGTAGGTTGTCTTTTTGTTTTGTTTAGGTTTCCTTTGCTGTGAAAAGCTTTTAAGTTTAAGTAGGTCCCCTTTGTTTATTTTTTTTTGCTTTTGTTTCCATTACTCTAGGAGATGGAGCCAAAAAAAATACTGCTGCATTTATGTCAGAATGTTCTGCCAATGTTTTCCTCTCGGAGGTTTATAGTATTCAGTCTTACTTTAGGTCCTTAATCCATTTTGAGTTTATTTTTGTATATAGTGTAAAAGAGTGTTCTCATTTCATTCTTTTACACGTAGCTGTCCAGTTTTCCCAGCACCACTTACTGAAGAAACTGTCTTCTTTCCATTGTATATTCCCTGAAGTCAGGGAGCCAGATTCCTCCAGCTCTGTTCTTATTTCTCAAGATTGTTTTGCTGTTCGGGGTCTTTTGTGTTTCCATGCAAATTTTAACATTTTTTGTTCTAGCTCTGTGAAAAATGTCATTGGTAATTTGATAGGGATTGCATTGAATCTGTATATTGTCTTGAGTAGTATGGCCATTTTAACAGTATTGATTTTTCCAGTCCAAGAACATGGTATATCTTTTCGTCTGTTTGTGTTGTCTTCAATTTCTTTCATCAGTGTCTTATAGTTTTCAGAGTACAGGTCCTTTGCCTCCTTAGGTAGGTTTATTCCTAGGTATTTTTCTTTTTGATGTGATGGTAAATGGGATTATTTCCTTAATTTCTTTTTCTGCTATTTCATTGTTAGTGTGTAGAAATGCAACTGATTTCTGTATATTAATTTTGTATCCTGTAACTTTACCAGATTCTTTTGTGAGCTCTAGTAGTTTTCTGGTAACATCTTTAGGATTTTCTATGTATAGTATCGTGTCATCTGCAAACAGGGACAGTTTTACTTCTTCCTTTACAATTTGAATTCCTTATTATATTTTCTTCTCTGATTACTGTGGCCAGGACTTCCAAAATTATGCTGAATAAAAGTGGCAAGAGAGGGCATCCTTGTCTTGTTTCTGATCTTAGAGGAAATGCTTTATAGCTTTTCACCATTGAGTATGTTGTTAGCTCTGGGTTTGTTATAGATGGCCTTTATTGTGTTGAGTTATGTTCTCTCTGTGACCACTTTCTGAAGATTTTTTTATTATAAATGGTTGAATTTTACCAAAATTCAAAGCTTTTCTGTATCTATTTAGATGATCATATGGTTTTTATTCTTCAGTTTGTTAATGTGTATCACACTGATTTTGCAGATATGGAAAAATCCTTGCATCCTTGGGATAAATCCCACTTGTATCTATGTTCATCAGTCATATGGGCCTGTAATTTTCTTTTTTTGTGATCTCGTCTGATTTTGGTATCAGGGTGATGGTGGCCTCATAGAATGAGTTTGTTAGTGTTCCTTCCTCTACAGTTTTTTGGAATAGCTTCAGAAGGATAGGTGTTAACTCTTCTCTAAATGTTTGGTAGAATTCACCTGTGAAGCCATCTGGTCCTGAACTTTTGTTTGTTGGGAGAACCATGGGGCAGCAGTTCCCAGGGTAGGATCCGGCCTGGTTTGCAGACTTGTTCCACAAGGTTGCAAGATAGACGTTTTCTTGCTTCTGGTGTCTGCCCCCTGGTGGATGAGGCTGATCTGGAGGCTTGAGCAGCCTTCTTCATTGGAGGGGCTGGTGCATGCCCACTGGTGGGTAGAGCTGGGTCTTGGCCCTCTGGTGGGCAGGACCATGTCTAGGGGCAAGTCTAGAGGTGGCTGTGGGCTCAGGAAGTCTTTAGGCAGCCTGTCCGCTGAGAGGTGGGGATGTATTCCCACCCAAGTAGTTAGTTGTTTGGTCCTAGACGTCCCAGCACTGGAATCCTAAAGGGTGTTGGATGGGACCAGGTCTTGCAGCTGGTGACCCAAGCAAGATTTCAGCCTTCAGGAGAATTCATGCATATGAATACTCCCCAACATGTCCACCACCATGTCTGTGTCCCGGGGGTGAGCCTCAGCCACCCCTGCCTCTCCAGGAGACCCTTCAAGACCAGCAGGTAGGTCTGGCCCAGGTGCCTATGAAATTACTGCTTTTGCCTTTGGTCACAGTGTGTGTGTGATTTTGTGTTTCCTTTAAGCGTGAAGTCTATTTCCCCTAATCCTGTGGAGAGCCTGCAGTTAAGCCCTAGTGGCCTTCAAAGCCAACCACTTTGGAGGCTTCTCTTCCTGGTGCTGGACCCCCAGGCTAAGGAGCCTGATGTGGGGCTCAGAACTCTCACTCCTGTGAGAGACCCTCTAAGTATAGTTATTGACCAACTTGCCTACCCAAAGTGGGGTATAAGATCTAATTATATCACGAGTCTACCCTTCCTACCCATCTTGTTGTGGTTCCTTCTTTATGTCTTTAGTTATAGAAGGTCTTTTCTGGTAGATTCCTGTCTTTTTTAATCAGTGGTTGTTCTGCAGTTAGTTGTGATTTTCATGTGTGCGTGAGAGGAGGTGAGCTCTGGTTCCTTCTACTCCTCCATCTTGACTGCCAGCTCCCTGTGTCTCTTTAAAAAATTCTTTGTTTCATAGCCTTCCAACTGGAACTTTTGGGAAGGATCAGCACCTTCAGGGGGAGTGTATATGAAATGCCAGGCTTTGCTCTCCTTTGTAGATCTTGGCTCTATAATTGTCTACGGCCTTAGGTCTCTGATGCCTTCAAACAAGTATTTTATATTTGTGTTTTAGTTTGGTCAACAGGAGGAGTACTAGTCCAGCACCTAGTGCTGCAATGACAGAAGAGGAACTATATTCATTCTTTTAGGTTTTTTAGAAATCATACTGAGTAACATACTTGTGATGATAATTTTAAGTTATCAGTAGGAAATAATCAGTATTTTGGTTCTTTTTTCTAGGTGCTGCCATATTGGGGAAATCCTCACGATAGAAAAGTCATTAGGAGGTTCTGGAGTCAGGTAATTTCCGCTTACTATGTGCATGTGATATTCACACACGTATGCAGTCATTATTTCTCCAGTGGATTTGAGTAATTTTTCTTATATAAAATTTCCTTATATATTTCTAGACACTAGGCAAGGACAGTTTTTTCTTTTATAATGCTTTTCCTGTTATTGACAATCAGCTGGACTTGAAGTCCAGGATTAAGTAAGAACTTAATAATTAATAAGCTGAAGACAGGTTTTTAACATGGTTTGTGCTTTAGGTGACTACTTTAAAAAGTTATGCTTTAATACACCACATCTACATGGGAGTAGCATCTCTTTAGGGCTGTCTTAAACTTCTTGGCCTTAGAAAATAGTTTTCCCCTCATTATCTTATGAATTTTTAGTATCTTTTTGTTTTGTTTTTAAAATTTAATTTGTTTATTTAATTTAATTTTAATTTATATTTGTTTTTATTTGAGGTATAGTCAGTTTAGAACGTCAGTCTCTATTGTACAGCGTAATGTTTCAATCATACATATACATACATTTATTCCTTTTCATCTTTTTCATTAGAGATCACTATGATGAGATATTGAATATAATTCCCTGTGCTATACAGTAGAAACTTATTGTATATCTGTTTTATATATAGTAATTAGTATCTGTAATCTCAAACTCCCAATTTAGACCTTCCTGCCCCCTTACCCTCTGTCCCCCTGGTAACCATAAGTTTGTTTTCTGTGTCTAAGTCTGTTTCTGTTTTGTAAATGAGTTCATTTGTGTAATTTTTAAGATTCCACATATAAATGATATCATATGGTGTTTTTCTCTCTTTTTCTGGCTTACTTCACTTAGAATGTTGACCTCCAGGTCCATCTGTGTTGGCTGCAAATGGCATTATTTTATTCTTTTTTATGGCTGAGTAGTATTCCATCATATAAACACACCACAACTTCTTTATCCAGTCTTCTGTCAATGGACATTTAGGTTGTTTCCATGCCTTGGCTATTGTAAATAATGCTGCTGTGAACATTGGGGTATATGTATCTTTTTGAATTAGAACCTCCTCCAGATATATGCCCAGGAATGGGATTGCTATATCATATCAGGAGTGTGATTTGCTGGATCATAATGATATCTTTTTTCACCCTTGCTTCTTATATTTACAGAAGACTCTCTACACTCAGGATGCCCCCTTCCATGTGGTTATCACTAGTTACCAACTGGTGGTGCAGGATGTGAAGTATTTCCAGCGAGTCAAGTGGCAGTATATGGTACTGGACGAGGCTCAGGCTCTCAAGAGTAGTTCCAGGTAATATGGGTAGTAGAAACAAAGTCTGTGGGACTAAGAATATATAGATACATAGATATGGGTGTATGATATACATACACATGTGAATAAAGATCAGAGAGATTTCAAAACATGGCATGATATGGTCACTGCATAAGACGTGTATCTGACCAGAAGGCAACAATTCTCTCTTCCATGGAATACAAATATTAATGTTTAGAGTACAAGGGTTTTTCTCAACTTCTATATCCCTACTCAATAATTATGACATTTTAACAGATGTCTTTGTTAAGGAAAATTTCTGTAGAAGGTGTCTGCCCTTTGCTTGAGGGATTATTTTAGACAGGAGGTCTTAGTAGGAGGTAGAATGTTATATTTTGTGGATTGTAGGTTCCTCTGTTTTATGCAGGTTATCCTAGTCCCTGGTTGGTTACTAGACCCCCAAGAATCCTTTTATAGGAAGTTATATGTTTAAAGTGTTCTAATACCTTTAAGGTCCTAAAGTGAATAGTAAATGAGTCCTTGGCTATAAAGTGTTACTCAGTGGTTTTTAAAATTTCCTTTAAAATCACCTTAGGTTTGAAGCATTTTTATTAACTCTTGGTGAGCCTGTAGGATTTTTCTTAGAGGTCCAAGTTAACTGGCAGGATGATATTTCCTATGGAATTTTCCATCCTCTGAAGAGCATTACTTCATATTGCATTCTTTTAAGTACGGCATGCTTGTGTCCAGGAGCAATAGACTCACTTTGCATTTTCGTCTACCCTTCCCCTTTCTCCATTGCTTTCCTCCAGACTCACACTGGAGCACATAGAGTAATGATTTTAAACTTTCTACTATAGATAAGTATCTTATAATTAAATAGTTTGTATCAACAAAATTGACCAAAGATGGTAGAGGCCCTTGTCAAGCCAGAAAGGATCCTACTATGCCTATTTGAGAACTTTTTTTTTTTTTAATACCCTAATACCATGTTTTCAGTATAGAGGAATCAGTTCCTTTGAATTTCCTATCCTCAGCTTTGTTGAGTAATATTTTCAGTTTTGTACTTCGTAGAGTACTTGATTCTGAATGTTTGTTATTTTTTTGAAAAGCATTTTCAGAAATATGGGGTCTCAGTAGGGTAAAGAAAGATTTACTGCTAACTTGGAATTTGTAATTCATCTTATTGGACAGTGTTCGTTGGAAGATACTCTTGCAGTTCCAGTGTCGGAATCGGCTGTTGCTAACTGGTACCCCTATTCAGAACACCATGGCAGAGGTAGGCACTAGTAGAGGCCTCAGTTTTATGTGTGCGTTAAACAGTGGTTCCAGCGCAGAATAGAGTTCTTTTCCCATGCCCACCTGGGGTGTTACGGCTCTCTACAAATTATAATCTCCATATCAAAGGAGGAATTTGACCATGGCTTGCCCTAAGTAGGCTTTTGGTTTTGGTGTTCTTTGTTGTTTGTTTGTTTTACATCATTCCTAATTTCTTATTCTCTGGCACAAGACAAATAAATTACTATATTCATTGATATTTATGTAATAAATAATGGTCACATTAAGAATGCTTCTCATCTAATGCAGAGATACTTTATATGGGAAGGTAATGTTCTTTAACACTAAGAGGAGCTAAAATTCTTTCTTTAGAAAGAAAGATAATTTGATCATCTAGAAAAGGGGTCAGAAAACTTTCTGTAAAGAGCCAGATAATAAATATTTAGACGTCATAGGCCATAGAGTCACTCCTCAGCTACTCAGCCTTGCCATTTTAATGGGAAAACACCCATAAATGATAACATGAATGAATAGGTGTGGCTATGTTCCAGTAAAACTTGATTTATGAAAATAAATGGCAGACCAGACTTGGCACCACGGGTGATAATTTACTGACCCCTTATCTAGAGTTATTAGCAAGTTATGCTACCTCAGACTATGTTCAGTTTTGGAATGGATCTTTATGTAAGATCTTTCAAACTTTCCCAGTACAAAATCTGAGTGGGCCTTGCACTTTCAGCCTTTCAGCGTGAAATTAATTGAAAAAATTACATTTTGCTAAAGCACCTTACGGAATTAGAGTTGATTGATGAGATGATGTGCTTACACTCTCTCACTCACACATGCACATGCGCTTAGACACATATACACGCACAACTCTACAACTTTCACTCTCTCTCCAAACCCTCTTTATATCTTCACAGACTGTCATTTTGTTGCCCTATAGCTATTTCACTTTTCCTTTGTTTCTAGCTCTGGGCTCTGCTGCATTTCATTATGCCAACACTGTTTGATTCACATGAGGAATTTAATGAATGGTTTTCCAAGGACATTGAGAGCCACGCCGAAAACAAATCCGCCATTGATGAGAGTGAGTACTTCTGTGAACTTTCCTTCTTTTTGTCAATGTAGGCAACCACATAATTGTTTATTTTCTTCAATGTGAAGAATTTTTCTTCAAATATACATAGAAGGAACGGGGAGAAAAATTTTTTATCTTATAAAATAATTATGTGCTTTGTGTATATTTAAGAGAGTCAAAAGTGGTCTAATTCAGGTGATACTGCTACTATGTAGTGTTGACTGTTTAATCAAGGCAGAATAGTCAAAGTTCATAAAGTATCACATTTTGGCTTATGAAACCCTCATTTTCCATATAGATGCTGAAAAATTCATATGATTCTATGTGGAAGGGGGTAAGACTTTTTTCTTTTGATAAAAACAAAATATTAGAAGGGTAATTTTTATTATTTTCTATCTATGTTAGGATTTGTTTCCACTGTAAACATTTTTAACATCGTTTTTTTTACCTTGTTGAATAATGTCTTTTAAGAGAATTTTGAGGTATTTATTACATAGACATGAAGTGATATCTACTAACTCTTAGAAAATTCCTTAAGTAACTTTTTATACTATATGTTGGTAATTTGCTGACATACTTTGAAGAAACGATTTGAGGGGAACACTGGGAGTCCCACATAGCTTGCATTAGACCTGTATAAGAACCCTGTTATTAATAAAATGTTCCTAAAACACTCTAAAGGTAAATTCTAATAAAAATGAAGTAGTTATTGTTGGTCTGAATAAATGAGAGCAAAACACATTTGTCCAGTTGAATATAGGAAGATGATACGGGAAGTTCAGATCTTTTGGTTTCCTTCTTGGGAAAAGATTAAGTCATTTTCAGAGAATCATCAAGTGAAAAGGTGTTGTAACAGTTTAGTGAGAGATGATCATGATGTTTCTTTTGTGTTAAATTGATACGATGTATTATTTGTTGGGGGGCTCTTGGCATTTCAGATCAACTCTCTCGCTTACACATGATCTTGAAGCCATTTATGCTGAGGAGAATCAAGAAAGATGTGGAAAATGAATTGTCTGACAAGGTAAGGAAAGAAAACCTCATGAGTTTGGGCCTTAAGAGGCACCAACTTAGGGTTCCAGCATGAAAAAAAATTTCTTGGTAAATTTTAGTTGAAGGGTAATTAGTTTGATTGAGAGAACACCTTTAAACTTCAGAGTCAAGGAAGACTTAAAATGAGTCAATTAATCAAGGCAGGTAATAGGTTTTTGTTCCTTTTGTTTTATGCTTTTTAGTATGGCGATCTTGAAACATTTTACAAAAGCAGAAAGAACAGTATAATGAACCTTCTCGTAACCACTATACAGCTTTTGTGGTCAGCTGATGGCCATGCCCCACCCCTCTGGATTATTCTGAAACAGATCCTTGATGTCTTTTATTTCATTTTGGAATATTTTCATATGTACCTCTCAAAGATTCGGTGTTCTTTAAAAATACATAATCATATATCATTATCGCCCCTACTAAAAAACGGCGCTTACTCCGTTGTAGTATCACCTATCCAGTCAGTGCTCAGATATCCCTAGTTGTTTCTGTGTGTGTGTGTTTTTCTTTCTCACTTCAAGTATTCAGTTTTCGAAATCAGAATCCAAGCAAGGTTCACATACAGTATTTGGGTGATATGTCTCTTTAGTATCTTTTAATCCCTCCCTTCTTTTTTCCCTTGAAATTCCTTGTTGAAGAGACTGAATTGTTTGTCGTATTAAGTTTTCCTCACACTAAATTTTGCTTATTGCATCGTTGTAGTGTTGTCTAACATATTCCTCTGTCTCCTGTTACTTACGGTAACTGAGAGTTAGCTTCAGAAGTTTAATGTGGTTTGAGTTGTAATACTTTTTCTCATACAAAGCCAATAATTCTGGCTTATAAATGTCTTTTTTTGGATCCCTACTAGACTTCTGTAATTTTCTATTATCTCTTGTGAATCCTTCCCATATTCTCCTCTTTTTTCCAGTTCCCAGTCCTTTGTAATATTTTCCCATCTTCCATAGATTGCACCTGTTTCTCACAGTTCTTCTCTTTGTGTAAAAGGCATCTTTCCAGATTCTTCATAATATCCAGTGGTTCTCCTTTATCACTGTCAGAAAGCTGGTTCATTTTGAAATAATCTCTCTTATAAGATTGTGGTGGGATTGTACACCTTCAAAGAGAAGAGTAGAAATGTATCTTTGTTTTAATCCTTTTTTTTAAATATGAATGACTATTTCGTGAAACTGGCTGATTTAAACCAAATAGCACTGTCACACAGATGTACTTGAAAGAAGGAGAATACTTTATTGAAAAATGGATCTTTTGTATCAGAAAGGCCTTAAAAACCATAGCAGTATCATAATGTCTGTTATTTAGTGTTAGATGTGATCAGAAGATGTATGGTTCTTAACCACTGTGCATAGTATTAATTTCTTAAACATTAGTAATGTTTCTACTCTATTATTAAAAATATATATGTATTGTTGAACTCTTACTATCTGCAGCAGCTGATAAATAAAGATGCAGCTTCCAGGTTCTGTTCAGATTTCCAAGGGAGATGAATACATAAATAGCTAATAACTGTATCATAAGATATACCATGATTATCTATGTGAAGTATAATGGGAACATAGTCAGGGAGTAGTTCTTTTACAGAAAGTTAGAGAAGGTATCAAAGCAGAGATGACATCTGAGCTAGATCTAGAATAATGAGTTGGCATTTACTAGGAAAATACGATAGGAAGGGGATGCTAGGCAACAAGCGCAATGTGAACAAAGGTAGAGCAACACTCATATGCAGCATGTTTGGCAAACATTATTCAGATTATTGTTGCTAAGGTATATAGGAGGATGTGGTGATGAAGAGACTGGGACAATACAGTGGGTTAGATTATGGGAGGCCTCTGTCTACAAGTTAATTTTTAATATTTTACTGTAAGCAGTAACTTACAATGAAGGTTTTTAGCAGTTGAGGATCTTATAAGATTTATATGGAAAGCTTCTTAGAACCAGGAGAGACTAGAGGCAGGGAGGCCCCACAGTGATAGCATTCTAGATTAAATATGAGATTCTGCAATAAGGCAATGAGAATGGTCAGAAAGATTGTTGAGAGGTAAATTTCCAGGTTGAGTTGAGGGACTTAGGAAACGATACAACATAGGATATGAGAGAGAAAAAAATCAGAGCTGCTATTGGGGTAACTGAGTGAATGGTAATGCTATTAATCAATTATGTAAATTTTGGAGGACAGAATTTTTTTTGTTTTTCTGACCTGTAACAAATGCAATTGCTGCAGGCTCTCTGAGTAGTACTATTATAGTAAGTAGTAGGAAATGTCAGGCTGGAATGTCTGGAAATATATTTTTGCAAATCATTGCAGTGGAGAGTAGTTGGTGCTATTGGAAATGGAAGAAAATTGCCGAGGAATAGCAAGTAGAGAGACAAGGGAAGAGGGTCAAGGAAAGAACATTTTTCTGGATAACTAGCCACAGTATAGCTATATAGAGATACTGAGTTTCTAGAGCTGTATGTATTGTTTTTTCCAATCACAATCTACCTTGCATGAGTTTCCAACTTTATGCTGATAGTGAGTTTTCTTACAGACTATTTTTCAAAATACAAATATCCTTTTTGGTTTTTTAGATTGAGATTCTAATGTATTGCCAACTGACCAGCCGACAGAAGCTGCTATATCAGGCACTAAAGAACAAAATTTCCATTGAGGATTTATTACAGTCTTCTATGGGCTCTACCCAGCAAGCACAGACGACCACCAGCAGCCTGATGAATCTGGTCATGCAATTTAGAAAGGTAAGCGCTTAGGTCAGTTGCCTTGGAGTTGTCTTTATTAACTCACTTAAAGAAAAAGCCTCTTTCTAGCCTTGATGCCAAATAAACACGGTCTGGTTAAAAAAAAAAAATACATATATATATATATATGGTGAAAGAAGGAAAGTATATATTCACAAAGGTAAACATGCAGGGTTTGGGATCTCCCATCATTTCATAGAGTGATGTCTGCACATGACAATATTGTCATATCATTTCCTTTCCACTTAGGTGTGTAATCACCCAGAGCTGTTTGAACGCCAAGAAACTTGGTCACCATTTCATATTTCCCTAAAGCCATACCAGATTTCAAAGTTTATCTACCGTCATGGACAGATCAGGGTCTTCAACCATTCACGAGACAGGTGAGCAAATATTAATATCTATTTGCTCTAAGAGTGTTTTTGTACTTTGAGGTTTTGTGGCTTAGCAGATAAATCTAATAGAGAGTGTTTGAGTTTCACAACAATGAGGTGTTTAAGCAGTGGGTGGACAACTATTTGTTGAGGGATCTTGTGATAGGATCTGTTCCCTGTCAAGGGTTTACCTGAATGACCTCAAAGGCCCTAGCTACTTCCCTTTGCCTTTCTGAATGAGAAATGTGCACCTGGGTGCAAATATGTACTTGCACCGAGAGAGATCAGCAAATGTCTCTGCTCTGTACTGACATTGCTTTGTGGTGCCTTGTTTCACACTTGGAATAGCACTTGTGGAAAAACTGATTGCATTTCAGACTAATCAGATTTACCTTCTTTCCAGAATCAGGAGTTACAGATTTGGTAAAGTGAAGTGATTGTTAATGATAATATGCTGGAAACTACTTTCATTTAGAAAATAGTTGTGAGGCCTATTTTGTACCTCTGAGTGAGAGTGGTCCTGGCTTCTAGATTTTTTAACAAACTTCCAAAGGATTCTTAGGCACACCTGCATTTGAGAACCTTAGATTTACAAAGCTCCTTCTGTAGAGAAACAGTGTGAACAGTATCATCAAAATAATTTTTAACAACATTTAGCCTAATGAAACTGAAATAGAGATATTTTTTGTGTTTAATTTAAAGAATCCTTTGTGAGAACTCCAGGCTAATATTTAAATAAATGGACAAGGGGAAAGAGACCAGAGTTGTAGTGCTTTTTTTTTTCTTAATATGATACGTGATAATTTGCAGAATTTTGCTAGAATTGTGATTCTCTGAGATAAAAACGAGACTACTTTGAACTTGTAATATTATCTAATACCTTTATTAAGTACTTAGTACTTTCTGACATGTATGTTATGATTTTTGCCTGGAAGTATGGCAGCAAATTTCTCAAAAGTAGAAACAGCTTCAAACCTAAAAGATTCTTTTAGTTTGGAGCCTCCAGTTTAGTTAACTTCCCAATAGTTATATTTGGGTTTGGATTTATTTTATTTACTTACTTTACAGGTGGTTAAGGGTTCTTCTTTCTCCATTTGCACCAGACTATATCCAACAGTCTCTCTTTCACAGAAAAGGTAGGCGTTTTGATCTTTGAGAAAGAAAGTATGCCAAGGATTTACCAGGATGCTCTTTGTTTTGTTGATTTGGAACTAGTAGATGCTGTGCCTGAATGCTAGGCCTTTATAAAGTCTTCATAAGATTTAAGTAAATTAGTAGCCCTCATCTATAGATGCTATGCTTTATGGCTATAGGAGATAGCAATAAGAATTTTTTTGGATTAATTGTTTTTCATTTTGATTGACCGTCTATCTCTAGTTTGTAGCTGCCTTTTAAGAATATCTTTTATCTTTTTTTTTTCCTTAAATTTTTGAATAGAGGTGTGAGACACACAATGCAGGACTCTTATTAATGTGATTTAGGTCCCTCTTCCTTAGTCTAGGGAAAAGAAGCTGCTCAACTTTGAGCATTGTCCAAAGTATTAGCGCAAAGGTTCAGAATCTTTCACTTCTGTTCTTTGCTTTCCTTTTCTTCTCCTGGCATGATAAAAAGGGAAAGGTGGTTAGCCAAGGATCCAAAAACCCCAATGGGAACTGATGAGCCAACTCCACTCTGACCCATAGATAGCATATCTCATAGGTCTGCCCCTTCTACTTGTGATTGTAGTACAAAAATATGACAGTCTGTCTTCTATCAAAGTGGCTGTATCAGAACTTTTAGAAAAGCCTTTGTCTCTTAAGTCAAAATTCAGCAGTTCAGCAGGTTTTAGCTGAATATTATCTCTTGGTTTTCTCTTAAGTTAAACTTTGTCCTTTGATATTCCAGGTGTTAATGAAGAAAGCTGTTTCTCTTTCCTTCGCTTTATTGATGTATCTCCAGCCGAAATGGCAAACCTCATGCTTCAGGGACTTTTGGCCAGGTAAGAAGTTGGTTCATTGTTTGATGAGAGAACAGTTGGAAATAAATAGGGACAAAGGTTGAATACTGTGAGATTAAATATTTAATATTATATCATCTTAGAAAGTCTCTCATTCTTTTTGTCTTGTTAAGAATAAAAGTTTTATAAGAAAATCATAATTTTCTTCTGATCATTTAATAATTGCATGATGCTTCTTGGTATACCTTAAATAAAAACTATTTAGGCTCTTCTTCCAAATGCTACCAGAAGGTCTTCGTCTTCTTAATTTCAAGGTAGACTACTATGTTTTTATTTGCTTCTATAAGGCAAATGATGGCTGATTCCTTTGATTAGTAGTGATTGCAGCATAGCCTGCCTTAACTATTATGGGAAACTTAGTTCTGTGTTCTAGTTCTTTGGAATAGTGGCTTTTTCTTAAATTATTGCTTTGTATTTATGTAATAAGTAGTGACCTCGTTAGGAGATGCTGTCTCCATAACATGAGGATGTTTTTATGAGAGTTTTTGTGATTAGAGTTGACTGTTCCTTAATACTGAGAGGAGCTTTACGGAGGATTTTCGTTTTCATAGTAGCAAACCAAGTCATGCCAAAGATAGAATTTATAGAACAAAAGTATGAAATGACTTTATCTGAAAGTAGGAAAGAACTATGCTAAAATGCTCGAGATTTACAAAAGAGACATGTTAATGAGAGACAAGGTTCCCTGCTGCTATGAACTACCCTCAAACCTCCATGGAGCACTGAATAAGCATGTCTGCTGTGGTTTGTTTCAGATGGTTAGCTCTTTTCCTGTCTCTGAAAGCCTCCTACAGGCTCCATCAGCTGCGCTCCTGGGGAGAGCCAGAAGGGGGAATCCAGCAGAAATATCTGAGAAACAAGGATTTCCTTCTTGGGGTTAATTTTCCACTCTCCTTTCCCAACCTTTGCAACTGCCCTTTGTTAAAGGTAAGCAGTTATTTCAGCATCAATTATCTGTGTAGTACTCCCTTCCCTTTTCTTTGAATCAATAAAAGTAATAAAGTAAATGATGGCCTGACAGATCCAGAAAGTTCCCAGAGTAGTAGAAGCAGCGTATTGTTATAACTTATTATATATAATATATAACTTTATAGACATTTTATATGTGTGTGTGTGTATGTGTAATACATATTTTGTATATAACTTCACTATGAAGTACACAGGTCCTAAATGTATAGTACTTCTAATTTATATACGTGTATACACTTGTGTAACAACTGCCTAGGTTAAGGTATAGAACATTTCTAGCACCCAGAAGTCTCCCTCATACTTCTCACTTAATACCTCTAGTTCATGACAAACCAACAAATAAAGGTAGTCACTATTCTACTGCTATCATCCCAGATTATTTTGGCTGGTTTTTGAACTTTATGTAGATGGAATTTTATTCAGTATTTACTGTTTTGTGTCAATTATTATGTCTGTGAGATTCCCTCAGTTATTATGTCTATCAGATTCATTCATGTCGCACTATAGCATTCTTTTTTAATGCTGTGAAGTGTTTCATTGTCTGAATAAACCACAATTTATTACTCTTTTCTACTGTTATTGGGTATTTAGGTTGCTTCCAGTTTGGAGCTATAGTGAATAAAAGTGCTATACACATTCTTGTACATGTCTTTGATGAATGTTACCACTGATTTGGGGGGTTTATATCCAGGAGTAGAATTGCTATATCATTACATACGTGTATGTTTAGATTTAGTACCCACCGCCAAATATTTTTCCAAAATGGTTTTATAAAGCTACACTCTCACCTGCAATGTGAGATTTTACAGTTGTTCATCATCCTTTCCTACCTCTGGTATTGTCAGTCAGTTTTTCTGAATTTGTGATTTTAAATTTCATTTCCATGGAAGGTAATGATGTTGAGCACTTTTTCGTGTAATTGCTGGTCATTGTGTAGCAAGTAAGGGGAACAGTGATAGGAAATAAGGTTTTGGATGCAGGTGCAGATCATGTGGGGCCTCATAAGTTATTGCTAAGGATTTGGATTTCATTCTGAATGAAATGGGTAACACTGAAGGGTTTTGAGAAGAGATTTGTATGTTTATATGTTATAGTTCTTCAACTAGAATAAAAATTTAGAAGGTAGAACATTTTCTTTGTATGCTTCAGAAAATTTAATGAGTCATATTAGTTTAATAATTAACTGCTATTGAATGTAGGATGTTCTTTGTGTGGATCTGATATTTACCCCTATACACTGAAGACCCATACAATTTCCTTCTCTTCTATTTTCCCATTTGGTTTCTTAAGCATTGCTCCATGTACTTTTTTGGACTCAAGATATGATTGTTAATGCAAAAGGAGACTAGGATTGGGTTCCAACCTATTTGGAATAATATAGTCAATGGTGGCAAGGTGACTTCCTATTAGTCAATACTGGTAATGTCTGAGGAAGAGTTGCTTAACCTCCTGCATACCAGTTTCCTTACATTTGGTATTGTATATTACTACATTTACAATTTTTTACTAGTTTTATTTTGGGTACAGAAAGCACCATTCTTCCAGGGGTTTATTATGCCCTATCATGTAGACACTTGTATCTTAACACTGAAAGATATGCACCACTTATTTATATTCTACTTTCTGAAAATACAGTAGTGTGTGTTCAGAGCACCTGTTCAGTGAGATCCTTGTACTGATTAATTTCCTGAGAGATTCAAATGTGGGCATTATGATTCAGGATATTGGTCTCATTCATCCTTATGTCCAAGATACATACATTGAAATACCAGCCAGGTAGTGTATCTTGCCAGTTTGTCGATCTGTGTATTCTAAGAAATATTTGCTTTCAATTAAGCAGAATGATTTTTACATGGTATCTAGCCTTAAGGATTAGAATAGGTTCTAAATGAAGAATTATTTTGCTGAAGCTCCATTAGTAACAATTAATAAAATATAATAAAACCCATTATATCTCTGGCTTTTGAACTGTGGCCATGACACACAAGAATATTTTATACAACATGGTAGTTATATAGATACACCAGATATTACATACACATATGTAAAGTTTTGAGACAAAATATTCGTGAAACACTCCTTACCCTCATATACAGTGCTCCTTGATTTTTTCCTTTTACTCATTGCTCTTAATGTTAGTTGGAACTTACTAAAAAATGATTTCATGACCTTACTACTCAAGTTTGAAAAATACATCATTCAGTGACTGCACAATACTAGACTTCCCAGAGGACTAGGTAAAGAGAATCACCATGTAGAAGATTCTGGATCTTGAAAAGAAAAGATTCTGGATCATTCTTTTTAATTGTAAGAAAGGAAAGAAACTGACATTTTGGGACTTAAGGAAGAGTCTCGGTTTCTGAGTATGAAAGAGACGACCAGAAGTCACTCAGAAGGCAGAATGTACATTTAATCGCAGTTACCCTGACATGTAGTTAAGTGTTTGGGGTCCGTCTCTGTCTTAGTGTATTTTTGGTATATACCTGTTATATCCCTGGTATTCAAAGACAGTATAAATAAAGATAAGTAATTTTTAAAGAACTGACCAATTAAAACTTGAGCAAAGTAGTTCATTATGGGAACTGTCCCCCCAGAATGGCTTTGTTAGAATATGCCTGTTACCACTATTGTGCTGTTTCTCAGACTGGTTTCTCCGAACTGAGTTTTCCTTATTCAGGAAACATTTCTCTAGAGAATATAACATTGTTTTGCAGAGAGGAGTAGAGAAGAAAATTAATCCTTTAGAACAGATTTCGAAAACTCATTCATTAAGAATATAAATTAAAAGTCAAAACTTAAGATGCATGATATTTTAGTGTGTATATATATATATATATATATATATATATATATATATATATATATATATACACACACACACACACATCAAAAACACATTTCCAGATTTCATAGTCTACTCTGATCTGCCAGTTTACAGTCTTTTACAAAAGCATGATTGACAAAATGAGTCTTTTTTGAAAGATAACTCTTCAAATTTGGACAACAATGCAGAGACTAAATGTAATAATTACTGTCATGCTGTTGTTTGGATTTGTCAGTTGGTTTTAAATACAAGGTCTTGGGTTCCTTCTGTTTGTTGCTTCGTGTAGGATAATTTTATCATGTATGTGCTTTGTGCCTTTCACTGATATGACTTGTTTATTATTGAGACCTATAAAAATACTTCTGGCATTGCTAATGCAATTTACAAATCCTCTGGAAGACCCCTTTAAATAGGTTGCTACTACTATGAAATCAGAGAGAAAATTTTTTTATCTTTTCACAAAAAAACAAACTTACAATGTGCTTCCTGTTTTCAGTAAATGTCCTAAAAATATGACTTGAGAGGTATTTGCTATCTTTCATATGGTGAGTTAGAAACTCAGGAAGGACAAGAAAAGTCTTGAAAGAGTAAAAAAGGACTGACATTTATATGTGGGCTCTGCTCTATCTTTAAAGCTTGAGAGGATAGGAAGAAAATTTGTAAATGATAACCATTACCCTAGTAAGTTATTAGGGAGTTAAAAATTTTTTTCTAATGAAATTAATAACCATTTGAATTTGTGAATCATAAGAAGCAGCTAACTTGATTTTCTGTAAAGTTGACCATTGGCTTTACTTTAGTAGGTAACAGGCCAAGTAGATTAGAGAGACAAGGAGAAGTAATAGGTATATTAAAAATGTTAAACCTTTTCTCTTGTTGCCTTGGCTGTCCTTCTAGAGATATTAACATGCATATGGGAAAGGACACAAATCTAAGTGTACATACTGCCTGATAAAGTCACAAAACCCTGTCAGAACTCTGCTACAGAAGCTCCTTAGTATCCACTTCCATTTGCTGTTCCTCCCCAATGTCCTCCCCACATGAATTACTATAGGCACATATTTGGGTGGTTTCTAGTTTTCGTTATTGCATACAGTGCTCCTATGAATAACACGCCTGTTAATGAAAATTCATATGTATTTTGTGAGGTATATATATCTTGTAGTCAAATTGCTGTGTCACAGGATATGCATTTATGGTCATCTTTAATAGACATGCCAAAACAGGTTTTTTTAAGCAGCTGCACCAGTTTTCATTCCCATTAACAGTGTATAAGAGGTTCTAGTTGCTCCATGTCCTTGTCAGAATGTGATATTGTTTGTTCCTTTTAGCCTTTCTATGTGGTGGTATCTCATTGTAGCTTTAAATTACATTTCCCTTATGAATGGTGATATCAAATACCTTTCCTAAAGCTCATTGGCCATTTGGATAACCTCCTTTATGAAATGCTTATTCAGACCCTTGCTTATTTTTCTATTAGGTTGTCTGTATTTTTCATAGTGATTTGTAGTTCTTTATGTATTGCAGATATCTTCTACTCTGTAGCTTACTTTTTCATTCTCAGTGGTGCCTTCTGTTAAATAGTTAGCATTTTTGCTATCCTGTTGAAGAAATCTTTGCCTATACCAAGGCCATGAAGATAATCCACTGTTTTTCTCCACAGGTTTTTTTTGATTTACCTTTCACATTCAAATCTGCAAGAAACTGGGTTTTTTGTCTGTGTTATGGGTTGTCATTTTTTTACATATAGAGATCCATGTCCATTTCACTCAACTTAATTTACTGAAAAGACCATCCTTATTGCTTTATTGCACTGCTGCATTACTTTTGTCTAACAGGTGGCTGTATATATATATGTGGGTCTGTTTCTGGATTCTTCCGTTAGTCCATTTGTCTGTCTACTCTACCTTAATAACTAATGGGTCCATAATAAGGCTTGATAGCTGGTAGCGCACAGGTCCTCTAGCTTTGTTTTTCTGCAGTTGCCTTCACTGTTCTTGGCACTTTGCATTTTCATGTAAATTTTGGATCAGCTTATCTATCTTAATTTAAAGTCTTTTCAGCAATGTAGACAGTGCATGCCAGTAGCCCCAAATGTTTTTTGATTGTGTCCCCCTTGTTATTAAAACATTCTTTATCCATTTTGCCAATACCTATGTATTATTTCACTTAAAATGATAATACAAATAATAACATATTAATATAATTCACATTGTGAAGCTTGCAGGTTCCGTTTTTGGAGACCAGTGATCTGGACAGTAAAAGAATCCTAATTGAGTAAGGAATGTAATAGAGGGGAAGACACACTATTTATTGGAGAAAGTACTCCTGTTTTTCCTCACACACTCTTCATTCTTTCTCTAGTGCTATTTTCAGTTGCTTGATCCCAAGGCACAGTGGTATTGAGTGAGCGGGTGCATTGATTTATATGTCAGAAGAGCTTATTAAGTGAATGAATCTCCAGTGATAGAATATGATCTTGGGTTAAGAGCTGGGACTTTTCTAATGCTCCTTTTTTATCCTTGTCCAGGCTACCTTCAGAAAAGCCTCTTCCCAGTGTGAGTCTGCTCCCACAGAGGGAAAGCACATGTAATTAATGTTGCTTACAAACCTGTCATGCATCAGTGTTTACTGTGGGCATGGTGTGTTAACAGTCATGGTCCCTATTTTCTGCTTTGAAAAATGATTCATGTATATAGTAAAAATACCTGCACAAAATTAAAAATACTTTAAAAATAAAAATGATTCAAGGTCAGAGTTGAAAGATGACATAATTAGCTGCCAGGCTAATGGTAGATGATTACTAGTAAAGTTCAGGATGAAAGGTCACTTTAGGTTGAAATGGACAAAAAACTCTTTTATAGAAATGGCATTGTTTTAGTTGGATCTTGAGTGGTAGGGATCTGGTTAGGAAGAGTGATATTCTAAGTTAAAAGACGAGCCAAAATAAAGGGCAATAGTGAGAAAAAGGGCCAGAAAGGTAAATCACCTTTTCTCCCAAGAGGTCTTTGAATGCTAATCTATTGGAGTTTAGATATTAAACCAGGAGTTTCAGCCCTTTTTTGGCTCACTTTTTTCAACAGATGCTACAGTTGTAATCCTGGGGAAATAAAGTTTTGATGGCTACCCTCAAGCCATGGGGAGGAATAATCTGGTAGTTGGCTTCAGGAAGGCTATTAAATCACTCAGCTCATTACAGCACACCAGTGGGGATCTCTGCCATTGGCACTTGATGACTAATCTCGAGAGTGTGATATGAGGAAAGATTGGACACGGGTCCATGTTAAGGAGGGTATTAAACTAAAGTTCCAAGTATTAGGTACAAAGGACCCAATAGAAATGGTTGTAACCAAAAGATGACAAAGAAAAAGGTAAAGGGACTCTTGATTGATTTGGATATGGATGAGAACTGGCAGTGAAGGAGTAACTTCCAAAACCCAGAGTTCAAGAGAGGATTCAGAAGGAGTGATAAATTCTATATCAAGTTTAAAGTGAAAATTTAGGAATGAGATTAGGAGCTCTTTGATATTATGAGTACAGATATAACAGAGAAGGCCCCGAGGCAGGGGTTTACTGAGGGAAAGATTCTGGCAAGAAAGTGTAAAAAGTGGGTAATGAAGTGTGACAGTTAAAAAGAATAGGAGGGTAATTCAGGAGGGACAGTTGCATTTAACTAAAAGCAGGGTTTATAAGAGAGAGGAGACTCAGATTTGAAGATGAAAAGTAAAGAAGGCGGTTAAGAGGAAAATCGAACATGCAAGAAAGATGATTAATAGGGATGCAAAAGTAGTTAATCACTCTTTTCATATGGTAGAAAACTAGTTAATACTGATAGGAGCTCTATAATTAACAGAAAGATACTTCTTGAACCCAAAGAATGTTTCACACTGTCTAGAAAGAATGAAATCAAGCTTAACATGAAAAAAAAAACAAGTGCTATTAAACAGTTCTGTCGTTTTTTCCATTTCTTTTTTTTTTTTCTTCATTCCTTTTTCCTCCCAAGTGACAACAGAATTTCGGTGTTTGGACATTTTATATGGTCCCTCTTGTCTTTGTGTTTGGGTTATTTTAGGCATCTTGAACTTACAAGTTTAAGTAAACGTTTACTGAATGACTTAGTGAGTGTTGGTGCATTGTGTTAGTGTTGATTTTCTCTTTGGAACTTGCTGTGTATTCTTATCTGAGGGAATGTCCTTCAGCCTGAAATTAGAAACACTGTCTTACTCTATATTTAAAATAGAATTTTGTGAAGAATTCTAACTTTTCTTTGGGGGTTGGGAAATGTGGGTAGGATTGGTGTCTTGTTTGATCCTTCATTGATTTATTGCACATTAGTTATTTTTACTCTGCATTTAAGTGAGAACTAGAGGAATTTCTTGGGAGTGAAATAGCAGAAAGAAGCTAATGTGTGGACATCTCAAGAGTAACTGCAAAAAGAATATTAACTGTGGATGTTAGCTCCTGTAATAATTACCTATACCTATATAAACAAATTACCCCAAAACCTAGCAGCTTTAAACAATGAACATTTACTATCTCAGAGTTTCTGTTGGTCAGGAACTTAGGAGCAGCCTAGGTAGGTGGTTCTGGCTCAGAAAATCTTACGAAGTTGCAGTCAGGAGATATGCTTAGGATTGCAGTTATCTGAAAGATTGATTGGAGCCATGGTATCTGCTTCCAGGTTAGCTCACTTATATGCCTGGTGAGTTGGTGCTGGCTGTTGGCTGGAAGACTCAATTCCTTACTTGTGGACTTTTCCATGGGGCTGTGTCAGTGTCCTCATGGCATGGCAGCTGGCTCCCCCCAGAGTGAGTGATTCAAGAGAAAGAGCAAGGAGGAGCCACAGTGCTTTTTATATTAGTTACTTCATTATCAAGTTTGTTTTGGTATTCCTTGTTCTGAGATTTTGACTTAGGCTATAGATGGATTCTATGACACCATGAAAATTCTTAAATTGGAAAGGATATTGATATCTCTTCATGCTCTCCATGTCACCTGTCTGTTTACAGTTTTACTAGTCACAGCAGATGTCAGTTGGGGAAGATATTACTACACTATAATACATGTCTTTCATTGCTCATAAGCCCTAACTCCTTGTGAGCAATTTTTTTTTCATTGCAATCTCTGTTCTGTTCTGTATCTTGCATTTTCATTTGATTTGCCAACCTAGTTCTGATTATGTAACTTTGACTATTGTAAATATAATGCTGAAGAGGTGCTGTTTCTCCAGCTCTTGGTTTTGCTTTCATTTATGATACTAGAAAGTGGAGTAGCCTTGTTTTAATATGCAAAGTAAACACAAATTATGTTTCAGCGTTTTGGTGGGAGAACATGAATTCAGATTCCACGTTCACAGTCAGTCTTAAAAGTAAAGTTCGGGATTATTTTCAGGCAGACAAACCTGAGAGAAGAGACAAGGGGAAATGCTAAAATAGAAAGCAAGTACCAGGATTCTTTCTCTTGTACTATTCAAATAATTTTTTAATGTATATAAATACAGTGTATATGTAGAATATATTTCGTATTATTTTTTGTTACATGGAAGGATTTCTTAAAAATTCTTTTGAGTGGCCCATAGTTCTTCTGAGTATTTATTGGGGTAGTGGTAGCTGGAAGTACTTTAATTTACAAGCCATAGCTGCTCAGGAAGGAGGTGTGGGTGGACTAGGCAGCCAGTCAGTTACTCATGTGATTTGAATGGTGCTGGGTCTGGGAAGAAAGATTAGTCATTCTGCTGGTACTTCTGACAGACCTTCTTTGAAGGTCCTACAAAACCATGGGCACAAGTCTCATGGCTTCCAAATAACCTGTGGTGAGATGAGGGTGGGAATCAGGTGGATGGGAAATAAGAATGGAGGTACATAGGTATTAAACAGTATCTGTATACCATCTCTTAGCTCTGCATTTATCTATTCAAGATGTAATGCCATAACTCACAGATTTCTCCAATTTAAACTCCTCCCTTGAACTCCAAATTTGAATATCTGTCTTGCCGTATCTTTATGGACTCCCAGTTGTTTTCTCAATCTTAACATGCACAGATGGACCTGTTTGATCAGAGTGAGTCTAGATTTGGGGGGCCTGCTAATCTTGGGGTCTCCTGGGAAAGCATGGGGCAGCTGTGGCTCACCCTGGGGACACAGACATGGTGGCAGACATTTGGGGGTATTCATCTGACTCAAGTAATAATTTTGATTAAAAATCTTTGGAGCTACTAAATTAACTTTGAACTAATTTTTCCATATTCACCTTTATCCTCTTATTGAAGAAAACCCTTCATTCTGTTCTCTTCTGTACCTTCATTTGTTTTATGAAGAGTAGTAGGTATTGTTCCAGCAGCATTTCTCCTAAATATGGCTTCCTATCATCAGACCAAGGTGAAGGCTTTGTTCTTATTCCTCTGAGGAGACAGTCAGTGAATGTTGACTTAGCTTTATGTTGTAGTCTTGTTCTTGGTAAGCTGTCTCATATCATGTACTACCTGACGTTATATTCGGCAGTCTAACTCAATCCTCCCATCTTTCTTCCCACCCATAGAATCTGGATAGTGAGAAGCTCTTTTCTTCCCTACTTAAGTGTGTCTGTAAAACTCTTGTTTTCACTCTGCAGTGAATATTGAATTTGAATTCTGTGTTACAGAGTTCAAGAAAGTATCATTCTCATAATACTGGCTTTGGAATGATACGTTGACATCAAGGAACTAAGAACTAGGCTAAGGACACAGATAAGATGACATCTTATCGTCATTCTGAAAAAGTTTAGGGCCTTTTAAAATCTCTTACTTGACATGAATGCTTTTCTGGTATTTCCCTCTCTTGTGATGCTTGTGGAGCAAAAGCCAGCATAATAAGTTCAAGGAGGAATAGTATTTAGTTCAAAACTTCCATGAACTCATTCTTACACACTTCCTTCCCCATTATGGGCTCTGGCCAGCTCTTTCTTGTACAGTTTTGCAAGGTTAGAGTGCAAGTATCACATTAAAAATGATGATTGGCAGAAACAGGAGTACCAGCATTGATTCCATTTCCTGTCCCAGTCTCAGTAATGCTATTGTGGTAATGGTCTGTTTAGGCATTATATATGTTGAAAGCTTTATATACTCTGCAACTCTAGTGAGCCAACTAGCTCATAGAAATTGGGGGCATTTGGGGAGTGTATAGCTCAGTGGTAGAGCACGTGTTAGGATGCATGAGGTCCTGGTTTCCATCCCCAATACCACCATCAAATAAATAAATATATAAACCTAATTACCTCCCCCCATCAAAAAAAGAAATTGGGGGCATTTCAGATTTTGCAATTTAAAATAGACAAAAGAATCTAAACATAAAGAATTGTTTTGAAAAGAGTTGTGTGTGTTTAAGTTTTAGACATTATTCTCTATTAATTGCTTAGAGAGGTTTGAATGGCTATTGATGAAGAATCCTCTAAACAGAAAGTTTCCAAAAACTTCCACTAGATGTTAATTTGCAACTATAGTGTGTATCTGTCATCATTTCCTGAGATCATGAGGGCTGCCAACACTCCTTGTGGAAAGCTCTGCGAAGCCATTGTATTCAGGGTTTTTCTGTATTTTATTTCCCCCCCTTTTTTGGTCACTTAAAATATCTGTGAAAATAGAATCCATATAGTCTGAGCAATTGATTTATAAACACTGGAATAAGTATTCTTTTTAATTTTAAATAAGACAGTAAAATATAGTCCCTTGTTAAGTGGGTAAGTCTATATCTGAGAGACAAACATCTGTGTGTTTTCTATGCTACACAGTGGCAAGAAGTGTACAGCTCTGGGGCCTATTATACTGTCTGACTTATTTTCACTTGAGACTCTTTCATGGTGCCAAAAGACTCTTTACAAAAGCCTGACTTCGCTGCTGTGTGCATATTGTGGTGCTGGCAGCAAGACACACAGTTGTCAGTGCCTGCAGGGTACCAAAACATTCAAGCACATGTAGAAGGGACGATAGAAGAGCAAAACCTGTGACCGCGTTATTACTGAGTCACATCTCCCACAGTGTGACATTGTTTCTTTCTTTTTAAAAAAATTTTGTTTTAGGCCAAAATAGACTAAAGAAGTAAAGAACCTTCATTTCTATTCCTACTTCCTGCAACCCCCACCCCTCGCTAGGCATCCTACATAATGGTGTCTAAGGTGTCCTTTGTGTTCTTATGTATTAAGCATTAAAATATTCTGTATCTAGCAGTGCCTAGCAGTTCATATTATGTGAAGGGAATACGGGTAATATGGTACCAAGGACCACCTGTACTAAGTAAGATTTGGTGAAACTAATGTTAAGAGAAAAGAATAGATTGAGTGAAATATGCTGGGGGTATTCAGGGCTTCTCTAAAGCCAAGGCTGTGTATGTTGAACATTTTGAGCTAGCTAGTTACTTTTTAAATCTGGAATCAAAAAGCTACAAATCACCTTGACTTAGAGACTTCCAGGGAGAATACCAACTTAACCTAGCTCCTATAAGGCAAGTGAACATGTTCTGATTTAGGAATGACCACCCCTGGAAATAGAATCATCATTAGACTTTTCCCAGAAAGGTATCACAAATAACATACTGTGTAAAATAAATAAATAAATAAATAAATAAATAAATAAATAAATAAATAAATAAATAAATAAATAAATAAATAAATAAATAAATAAAATACTACCTGTAGTGATTGTTATATTGCTTTCTTGTTAATACCTACAATATTGAAGAGAAAATAATTGAAGGAAATGGTTGTTCTTTCATCTCTTACCTTTATACTGTAGAAATGAAGTAAGAAACAGGCTTCTGTTGGGTTTTGCCATTTAAGAATTCTGGAAATGGGGTTAGCTTTAAGAGATCCCTGACAGAGACCCTGTTAGCTACTGCTCTTTAGAAGTTAGTAAGAGTTCAAGTCTTCAGGCCAGCCACTGCTGCTACCTCAGCCACCTGGGTGGCAGTGGACACCCCAGTTAGCAGCCTTGAACTACTACTTATTTGAGTAGCGGTTGCTAGGCTTGTATCTTCTCTCCACCCCCAGGAGGGGCAGGAGGAGCTATCACTGATAATTGGAAGTGGACTTAAGGAAAACAAGAAAATTGGCTACATTTTTTTATCTTCAGTGTTCTAGCTCTTCATTATTCAGTATTGGAAGAACAGGGTGACACTTGGTCTGTTAATCTTCATAATGATCCTCACACTTGGCATTCGGATGATAATGGGCATAAACATGTAGAGAGGTGGATGAACTTCAGTGCAGATGCTAGCCAACATAAATATGAGAACACAGATAGTGTTAGAAAATTATATCAGAAGATTAAAATTCTTTTCTGGCTAATGGCAAGGACCTTAGCATCTAAAGAAAAATACCAAATGTGTCAAAGCTACAGAGGTCCAGCATTGTAATAAAGTGTTGTAAAGCCTTCCATATGGTGTGGTTAGAAACCACTGAAGATGTCCCAACTCTGCTGGAAACAGTTAAATCCTTTCAGTTCATGACCGTTATTTAGAAGATGCTGATTGCTTCGTGGAAGCAGATAATGATACATAGGTCCCACTAGACAACTTGAGATGGCTTCTTTCAAACTGTGATCCTGAAGAACCGATTTACTTCAGGAGAAGATACACACTAAACAAAGAAGCTTTGAAGAGATTTGGTACTGAACACTCTTGGTGCTGGGTTTATAAGTATTAGTCTTCTGCAGAGGATCCTGATTACTGTTCATCTTGCATTTTTTTGTGTTATTTTTATTCATAGAGTTACTTAGATTATCAGCTGCCTTGAGAAATCAGTAAGACAAGTAAGTGAAGTAATGAAGAATTAAGATCCAAAGATAAAAATATCTAACATTGAACTGAAGAACTGCTTCTGCGATATACAGCATTGTAATCCCACTGACAGATTCTTTGTATGTGAACATTCCAATTTAAAAATTTTTCATATGAATGGCTACAGACTAAAGCTTTAACCTGAACTTAAGTCTGTTAAAATGAATTGATATGGTAAATAAATGAAGAATTTAAATTTTTGAATAGTAGTGAGGCAGAGCAACTAAAGGATATCATTTCCTGTTCCTGACAGCTTGTATTGATGTCTCTGAATAAATAAAACATCGAACCTTCCTAGAACGGCACTGCATTGTTAGTACACGCATATGATACTAAGCTGATCTTCTTTAAAGAAAAATTTAGAAGGAAACATTGTTGGTCATTATCGTTTTTAACTCAAGACAAGAGTTTGTATCCACAGTTTAACAAATGAACCAAACTTTCCCCTCACATACACAAAATATTGTTTTGTCTAATAGACGTTTTGCAGTGACTATTTATAATAAACAGTATCTTTTCCAGAAAAAAACAGACTTAGAAATGATATTTACTTAAGGTACATTAATAAAAGCACATTTTGAACTTAGCATGAACCTTGACTACATGTCGTTTTTCTTACGTTGAACATAATTGTCAATGGTACTAATTTAATTTGCATTTTTGTTTTGTAGTCTCTGGTTTTCAGCAGCCACTGTAAAGCAGTGAGTGGCTACTCAGACCAGGTCATCCATCAGCGGAGATCAGCTACCTCCTCGCTTCGTTGCTGCCTGCTCACTGAGCTGCCATCTTTTTTGTGTGTGGCCAGTCCACGAGTAAGTGCCACAGGAGGAAAGAGATAAAATAGGTGGTATTTGAAGAAATAAACCGGTTTTCAAGAGATCCATTTCTTAAACAGAACTGTTTTAAGCTATTTGGACTTGGAGAAACATATAAATGCTCAGTACTTCGGAAGAGCATCCATGCTCCTGGCTTTCCCAGGACTGCACTCCTCACTTTGAATTGTGTTGGTTTGAGAATAGTTGTATGGTAGTTAGCAGTGGCTTCTTTCCCTCCTATGTAGTTCCTCTCATTTAGTCTGGGGCGCTAAACTACCATGGGAGCAAGCCATCTGTCAGGTAGATTATCACCCAAAAGCAGGGACAGGGACAGTGGGATATTTGAAAAGGTGAGGGAGCCATTTGTCACCTGCATTGAGGTTTTCGAGGGTTTTTCAGAGGAGGGGGCCAGTTTGGGAGGGAGATTTGATCTGGCCTTATCGCCTCAGTACAGTCTCCAGATAACAAAAGGAAACATAACACTCCAGCATCAAGAAATTTCTTAGCTGGTGTTCTCGCTTTTCTCAGCAGCCCTACCTGGACTGTCGTTCATAAGTATGTTCCCTCTGAAAGATGTCTTTTGCGCCTTATCTGCCATTCAGCAGTTGTAGCCTTACTTGCAGATTGGAAATAGTTTCTGTTGTGTTTTTCAACTTTGAACAGCTGTTAGATCCTTCCTAATACCCTGTTTATCATAACAGGGCACTCTGGTTGGTGATTGCTGACAGCATCACTGCAAAGGCTCCCCCAGCACCCCACAGCTTTTTACTTCATACATCTTCCGCTCTTTACTGTCTTTGCTGATCAGAGCCAGACAGTAGCTCTCTTACAACCATGAAGAAGTACATGAAAGGAGAGAGGCAGAGTAAAGATGTGGCCAGACTGTGGTTAGAGCAAACGTGAGTTTCTGTCTTCTCAGCTTGTTTTCTTTTGCTCTAAGGGACAACTTTCAGTTGGCCCGAAGACTAAGAGGCTGACTTTCCTTACCCTCTGTGTTTTTATCTTGTTTCCTCCGCTCATCCTAGCAAGTCTGTTGTTTTCAAAGTTCCAGTCAAAGAAGATGGAAATTTAAAAATCTTCCTTAGTGATATTTCTCTACCATTATTTATGTCAGCCTGCATCTTTATTAAGTTGGTAGAGGGTCCAAAGAAAGATGACAGATGGAAATGAGGTGATAGTACTGAGTCCCACTGATTACCTACCTGCATAAATTTTCCTGGTCCTGTGCTACACAAACTTGATTCCCTTGCCACTGTTAGCTTTGTTTCATTTTTATTGATTATCCAGAAAGTATTTGGGTTTTGTGTATGTCCGGTTCTTCCAAAGCATTCTTGGTCTTTGAAATTTAAGTTGATGCAGGGAAAAGCAGTTTTTCTAGGAATTATCTAAAACCAAGTGCTTCCATAGAAAGCAGGCTTTCTTCAGGCTTCATAATTGTGTGGTTTGTTTCCTCCTTTCTCTCCTAATCTGTTGTGTATAATGAGAGGCCTATAAGAGGAAGTTTAGATTTCTGAGAAAGGGATGTCAAGACATTTTTTACTTCTCATATTCTTGGTGTTTTATAGAGCCAATAAAAAGTGAGCTGCCCTAGGCTGTAATTGCATTTAAGGACATAAAAAATCTTCACTTGTACCATTCAGAGCTCTGTAGCCAACCGCTCTGAAGAATAACCCCTCTCCTGACATTCTTACACATGCAGACCCCCACTGTACTACTTAAGTATTGTTTTCTGAGGAGCCTGAAGTCTAAACCGTCATGCCTTGTACTGATGTTTCCCTCAAAGACAATAGTAGCTTAAAGAAGGCTATAGTAGCATAAAGGTGTGGTGGCAGGCAGGAAGCAGGAGAAAGCTTTTCTCATCTGGCTCAGGGGCCAGTACCCTTTCCTGCTCGGCCCCTCTCCCCAGGTTTATTTGTAGAGCTTCTTCATGTAGCATACGCTAAACCTGAAATGGGAGTAATTACACCACAGTTGTGAGGACGGGAGGAAGAGGTTTAAACATGTCTGAATATTTTATACACACATACACAAGCTCTTAACCTTTCAGATCTGGCCTGGGTTGTGAATAAGGTAACATTTCATGAGATGCTGCAGTTATCTTATATTGATTTCCAGCGCATCTCTGATGGGGGAGAAACTGATTTCCTTTGAAGCCTCAGCCCCAGCCTTGAGTTAAGACTAATTTCCGTGGCATATGCTATGAAAACTTTAGGGTCATTTCAGAAAGAACTGTGCCACTAAGGAAGGAATTATCACTAGCTGAGGAAATCATTCTGTAGGGTTAATAAACTAAAACCCTGGGAATTCATCATACCAGAAAACTGAAGCGCTTGGAGCGGTCACGCTTCCTAGAGCTAGAGCAGGAATGTACGTGCCCTCAGGAAGGACGCGCTGAATGCTTGAGGAGGCAGCCCCTGAAGATGCTATAGTTTAGGAAGTTAATGAAGCAAGAAACGGGGTTAGCTCATGGGACTACAGGGAGTATACATTTCCATTTGTGGAGATGTGGGGTGGGGAGAATGGTATGTCATGCTTCACCTACCCCTGCTTCTGAGCAATCAGGAAGGCTACTTGGAATTACCAGAATGGGTGGAGGCTGTTTAGGATAGAGCTGACTTGGAAAGCATGATTTAAGTAGAAATGGACTTGTTTGCCTCTTTTTAGACCTCATGAGTTCACTGCTTACGTACTTAAAAGAGGACAGTGACATTCTATGATTCCACATATATCTTGATCCAGGGCTCCTACCAAAGAAGCTTATCAAAACATTAAAAAATACTTCACTAAGGACTGCCTTGCAAACCTCCTAGTTTTTAATCCTGAGCTTGGAAGGCTGTCAGCAAAATGAAATTGGAAAATAGGTGAAAGTTTGTAACTGGAAAAAGTTTTGTTTTTAAAATGTAAGAGTGCCTAGAAATGAGTCCCAGACAGGAAAAACATTCTTTCCTATGTCACTGTTCTCCCCCTATTCCTTCATGATTTTCTATCTTTTGCTTTTTCATCTTCAGAATATGGGCCCAAAGTTCTTATATATAATTCCATTATAGGTTCTGCTTTTCTACAAAATAAAGAAAAACATTAAAGCAATTATCTTTGAGTATAAAATTGGTCAGTATGAATCTCTCATTAGAAAAGACTAAGTGTGCTTACTCATCCAAGAGTGTACGTGCTGTTGAGCTATATAGAACTGGTCATACTTCTGTAGCCCAGGTCACTGCTTCTCAAACCATTTTTATGGAAGTATAGCCACTATTGATTGTCAGGCTCTGGAATTCATACCCTAGATGGTGGATGTCGTCTCTGGTCCAGTATCTGCTGGGCTACTGCCAGGGCAAGTCATGGCAGAAACCTAGTTTTTAATCACCTTTGTGTTTCAGTCTTCACTTGCCTATGCTCAACTTTCAGTGGGAAAAATGGGTAACTTCGAAGCAAGAGAACAGACTCCTTTTGGAGTGGGTAAAGGTGATAAAGAGATTACCAAAACCTATTTCTAGTACTATCTGAGTAAACTGATTTACATGTGAGCCTACCTGGGTTTTAGAGGTCCAGGGGCCCAGGTTGCTATGACGCACTCTAGTTTCCCATCTGGACCATAGGTGGCACTGCTCCCTAGCAAACGCAATTTAAACTCAGCCTGCAAGCCAGAGTAGTGTATTCTGTGGTTATTGGTAAATGATGCTTTCTCTGGTTTCAGTATCCTTGTTTGCAGCAGAGGCACTTGCAGCCCATAATCAGCTTGCTGACTGTTCATGTACCCAAGGGCAGTATTCCTCAAGGCTTGGCTTGAGATGCTGGGGTGCTTGTTAAAAACCTAGAACTGTTGACTCCTCCCTTAGATGTGGATCAAAATCTACACATTAGATAAGCTCCCAAGGAGGTTATTATGCCTACAAACACTTGACAGACATTGCCCTAAAGACTGATGGGCATGGAAATAGAAAAGTTAATAGCAAGATAGATTTTCCTAAATGTCTGACTTCTAAGAAATGATAGAAACAATAGAACTACCTAAGTACAGCCAATACGTTAATGTTCTGATCTTTCCCATACCTCTGCCCTAGCTCCTTATACCCACTTTCTCCCTGTTTCTTGGTCTGGCTCCAAGTTTCTTCTGAGCAATTTACCGCTTATAATGGGACTTTACAATTTTAATCCACTTTGACTTACAGGTAATCACAGCCTCCAAATTTTAACAAAAGGTAACGTCAGGCTCCTTATCAGATGATTTCACCGCCATTTGAATACATAACTGCTTATTTGAATGGGAATAAACCCAGGTTGTTAAAGAAGGATAAAAGCCTATGTTTCTAAATTGCCAGGAGCCTTCTGTTCCATTGAAGAGCAGCATTTGAGTGTTGTTGCACCTTGTGATGAGATAAGAATTTGTGCAAAGCCTCTGCCCTAGCCAAGAAGTGAATCCACTACTGTCTGGCAATTGCTTGCTCCACTCCCTACGCATACTGCTCCCCACAGCTTACGATCTGAAAGAAAGATTCTCTTATCTTCCATCAGTCAGCAACCTGGTCAGGGAAGAGGAAAAAGAAGTGTTGATAAACTTGGGAGCTTTGCCATCGAGCATTAAAGAAGAGCTTCAGATGCACCAGGTGGATACTGTTAGTTCTTTAATGATGGCTATCTCTAGCTCCCTTTTTGGCCTCACCATCCTTTGTTTGGCTAATAGAACTTTACCAAAAGCACTATCTGGCTATGAAGGGAGGTAGCAAAATGAACAGATATTTATACATTTGTGATAGAATTATTCCTGACCTGGTATTCCAGTTTATCTGCAAACTCCAGCACTCATTGGATCTTTAATTTGTTGCAGGTTCATGTTATGGAGGTTGGCCTTTTACTTGGGGAAGCTCATTAAGTCAGTTATTAAGGATGGCTTAGTTTGTCAGAGCAGAGAAGTTAAAAATCACTAGCCTAAGAATTATCCAGATTAGTCTGATTTCAGAGTTGAAGTTCCCAAAAGGCTTAGTGGATGTGGAAAAATGTGAAAGAGCCATCTGATGTGAATCTCCCTGCAGGTCACCGCGGTGCCATTGGATTCTTACTGCAATGACCGAAGTGCAGAATATGAGCGGCGAGTGCTGAAGGAAGGAGGGAGTCTGGCAGCCAAGCAGTGTTTGTTGAATGGGGCCCCTGAACTGGCGGCAGACTGGCTAAATCGAAGGTCCCAGTTCTTCCCAGAGCCAGCAGGAGGACTGTGGAGCATTAGGCCTCAGAATGGCTGGTCTTTCATCAGGATTCCAGGTGAGTCCTCCTTTCTCTTGGCATATGTTCCCAGCTTTGGCAAGAGAAGAACCAGGGAAATACTCTGGTGGTTTCAGATATTTGGAATTCAGAGTTCTTGGGATTTCTATTTCCTCTTTTGCCCTTAGCGACTTATAGGTAAGAATACTTAAGTAATTTGTGACTGGAGTGGAGATAAATTTTTTTAGATTTCTGCCTAAATACTCTCTTTCGACAAGCTTACAGCTAAAAAAAGGAATACCACTCTTTGGAGGGGAGGGGGGCCATAAAAATAAACTTGGTAGGAAAGTCTCCAGGTCGAGTGAGTACAGTTGTCTTGTGCCATTGCCAGTGGAATGAATGAGAATGTCGTCACTCACAGAAAGCCTAGTTTAAGTAGCGTAAACAGTGTCCTGCACGAAGCACTAGAGATCTGAATGATAATCAGAAGAAAAACAGTATTTAGTGCCAAAATGCTAGCGGATTCCCAGACCTTCTAGGGTCAAGGTCGAGGGTTGAAAGGAAACTAGGTTTTCTTCTTTGCTTTAGTGAGACTACTTTTAAGGAAACCAAATGCAGGATTCATAGGCTCATGTTCTTTGCTTACACCTGCTGACAAACTGGAGTGGCAGCTTAGAGCTACCGTGTTCGTTTCAGTTGTCCAAATTTCTCTGATACTTTGATTGTATTCATCTTATTGGCATGTAATGGAAGTAAACTAGAGTTAAGCATTCAAAAGAGAGGCTCTGCTATTTCTAAGAGATAAGTGGGTTTAGGGTTTAAGGCCTGGCTTTTCCATTTAATATTCACTTTGTCAAATGTTGAGAGACTTTGAGTCTACTTGTTAGTAGCTTTGGGAGTGCTCTGAACTGGAAAACACCATTTCGGGTGTATGAGAACTATATGTATATGGCCTTAGCTGACTTAGAGCACATGAAAGCAGCGGGCGAAGGTATATTGTTGGAAGATGAGAGGAAAGCCCAGGTGTAAAGCAGGCCTGAGTAGCAGTGGGAATAGAGGAGTAGAAGCCAGCAGGTATGGAGACCACAGAGTCCCAGGCAGATGAGCACAAGTTTCTTTATCCCTTCTGCATACTGACTCCTAAATTCCCAGTACAGGAGGAGAAGGCTTATTGCTGGCGCTGTGGGAATCTCTTGTGGCTTTTCCTGTTCTTTGAAAGAAAAATGGACCTTGTTTAAATAGCAGGAAGTGTCTGAGTTCTTTTCGCATCGATAAAAAGCACCAGCCTCACTGGCTGTTTACTGTGAGAACCAACCAGCTCCTCACTGACCCCATTGTGCTCGGTAGACTGGCTAGGCAGGGCAGTAGAGGGTGGAAGGGTCACTGGAACCTGTATTTTATCTCTCTTTCCTCTATACTTTTATGTTTTCTGTTTCCCTGGGAAGAGTTGGTTCTGTTACATTCCTTGAGAGACTGAGCAAAATCTCCTGAATTTCACACCTTGAATGTGTCTCTGTTTCACCAGGAGAAAGAAGTATGTAGAATCTCTTTAAAAGTCTCCTCTCCTTGGAAAAAGGAGATACTATTTAATCTGTTACCCTAATTTTACTGCCATGGGATGCATTCGTTTTGTCTGTGAGCAGGATCTTAAACTGTGGTCAGTAAGAACTTGTGTCTAAGTGAAAATACTGTAAGATTGTACTGTAGGATTGTAGGGAAGATTGCAAGAAAGTAGGATAGATCTGTTCTTTTCAGCATTTTTTAAGCTTCTGTTTTAAAGAAGCAGCTGGGCACAGGTTTGACTTAGCAGAATCAGCCTAATTCCTAGGGAATTGTGCTCTTCTTGGCTCTATGCCCTTCTTAGCAACAGGTGGTGCTCTTGTTCAGAGCAACTGTGGTAGCTTCTGAAAATTGGGTAATGGATGCCAGGCCCAGAACACATCAGTGTGTGCAGTGAAAGAAACCTATTTTTTCTCCTTAAGAGTTTTAAGGCTGTTACCGAAGTCTCTTCCTTCTTGGGCCTCTTCCTTCAGGGAAGTCCAAAGAAATCCAGTTCATTCACTTCCACCTTCCCTACCTACACTATAACAAGCTAACAACAGACATGATTCCTTGCTTCTTTTAGGCGAATTCAGAGCTGCGTTCTTCTAAGTGTGTATACATCTTCATTTCTGAGTTTTCCTAATCCTAGCATCAGTTTGTTCTGGTTAGCAAAATAAAGTAGATATGGGAAGCAGGATTGTGTGAAAACCATTAAATCATGATTTTGAGATGAATAGAAGCCTCTTAAAATTCAGACACAAGACAGATTTGTATATGCTTAAATATTTGTGTTGAGGGAGTATATGCGATTGGAGAGAGTAGATAGGCAAGCTGCAGAAATCTGATGAGCTTAGCTTGCCCACTCTCACTCAGTGACTGAGAAATATGTGGGTTTCTTTTTTTCACTTTCCTGTGCTTTTAATGAGGGGAAAAAAAAAGAACTTTATTGTCTAAAGCTGATTGGTAGCTCTGTGGGGAATGTTTAGGAGCTATCAAAATTGAGGGTCACCAGGGACCCCAATTAAAGTTGAAGGGTAATTGTAACAAGAAGAAACCCTTGAAGTTGTTATGAAAGCACTGCTGCCTATGAGACCGGGAACTTATACAGACCTCCTTGTCTGGTGCCAGCATGAGGGCTTAGCAATCGGTTCTGTCCCAGCTGCAGTCATTTGATTGTGTTGGTAAGGAGACCAACAAAAAGGAGAGCATTTCAATAATCTAAACAGGACCAAACAAAGAGACTGAACAAAGGTGTGTGCCACAGCATCAGGGAGGGGGTGGTGGAGGGAGAAATGTGACCTGGCAATGTTCCGAAGGTGGGAAAAGGCAGGCTGCAGTGCAGAGAAGTAAACATCCAGGACCTGTGGCTTTGTAGCAAAAACAGAGTGGCTGATGATTTGTTGTGGTGCTGTCAGCACATCCTTTCTTGTTTGGTGTGTACAATTAATTGTGTACTTGGCAGATAGTGGTGAGAACAGAGAAATGACCGTTGAAAACTCTTGGATTGCTCTCAACAGTCAGCCTCTGCAATTCAGAGGGGAAATAATGGGTTCAAACCCAGAAACTAAGGGTAGACAGTGTGTTTTTCTCAACAGTTTTCTCTTTTTCACTTTCAGTGGTTAGTTGTCTATGTGATATCACTAGCCTTTCTGTCTCCCTTTTTGTGTCCTACAGCGACTTCCAAATACACTCTTACATCTCTCAGGTCCTTAAGCTTCATCTCTTCCCCTTTTAATAGCAGCAATTGTTCAGGGCATGTTTATGGACTGGTCTGCAAACAGGAAACTCTCCTTCCTGAAATGTGATGGGAGTTGAATGATACTGAATGGATAAGATGAAAAATTGTGAGTTAAGTGTTCTTTAAAGATCTCTGCCTGAAATGCTTTTTTTTTTTTTTAAGTGGGAAGAGGAAGGAGAAAGCACAAGTTAGTGAGTGAAAGCAGCTTCCATTTCACAGAAACCCAAAGTCTTTCTGAAAAGCTGAATAAGCCCTAGTGTCTTTATTGAATTACAGCCTAGGATAATGACATTTACCAGCCAACATATTTGAAATCATCCAAGAGAAGGAGTTTTGATTTTGTTTTGTTTTTTTAAAAAGTGCATTTCTTGGTGGTTACGTGTCTTCAGGGGCAGACAAGAGCAGCCCTTGTTTCTCTGTGTTCGCATGCCTTCAAGAGGTAAACCATTTAGCCATAGAACTGGCAGAAACGTATCTAGAGATAGGATGAACAAAGAAAAAACAGGTTTCTCAGGTCACTTAAAGCAGGTATGACATGGGCATTACTCTTAGATGTCCACGTGTACCTGCTGTCTCTTGAATAAAGGATGTGGAGCTGGGAAGTTTTCAGATGCCTTAGCAGCAGATGTCTGATTGGGAACTGTCAGCTGGGAGGGGACCTACACTTCACTCTTTAAGGATATTTCTTCCCAGAGCACTACTGGATATGATTTAACAGTGCCTTGCATTCTTCTCTACTTGTCCGCTCTCACAATGACAAGCATCCTGGTTGTAGTAATATTGGCTGCATACAGCTTTGCAGTGAGTGATTTTGCTGCTTCAGTTAAATAGTTTCCCGCTTCCCCCCATTTCTTCTCCCTAGGCAAGGAGAGCCTCATCACTGACAGTGGAAAGCTGTATGCCCTTGATGTCCTGCTGACTCGGCTCAAGTCTCAAGGACATAGGGTCCTTATCTACTCTCAGATGACCAGGATGATAGACCTGCTGGAGGTAGGAGAAAGAACCTTGGGGACCTAGAACACTTTGATATTTAACTTGTGGAATCAGACATGCATGACTAATGTCCGTCCTGCCTGTTGGGAACTTAAAACTTATCTTTGTGATTTTACTGTCTAGAAAGGGAGGAGAAATAACTCCTGGCAGATGTGGGAGTGTGCAAAGGACTTCTGATTCTTACCTTATGTCAATGAAATAGAACCCCTCCTCCTCCCTTCCCTTACTAGGGAAGAAATTCCCTGCTTTTAAAGTAGATTGAAACCTAGGAATTTCTTAAACAATCCTCCTAAATCCTGTATAGAAAAGAAGATTTAGGATTAGTTCTCTATGTAAAAAAACAGCAGTGTTCAACCTGAACTAATGTAGTAGTTCTCCACCTGACTACATTTTGCAGTCTTCTGGGGGAGCTTTAACAAATAATAATGTCTGCTCCCATCCTCAAGAGATTCTTACATAATAAGTTTCGAATGAGACCCAGGCATCAGGATAGTCAAAAGCTCCCAACATGCAACCAAAGTTGACAACCATTAGGTTATGGTGAGCAATACAGCTGTGTCTTACTGTGCAAGTCAGGTTTTGTTTCTTTCGGTACTCCTGTGTTGACATTCTCTCAGCTTTCTTGTCGAAGTAATGGCTTATTTGAGGGAGAGAAAATCATGAACATAGAAACAGGAGTGAAAGTGAAGACAAATAATAACAAACCACTAGAGTAAGTCTTTAGTTTAAGAAAGTTGGAAAGCCACCTGTCAAGAGGTGAAAGCACCTGGATATCTGTAGTGTATAAATATTCTCATGTTTTTCTGAGGCTTTATATTCTAACCCTGCTACTCCAGGGACTGGTTGGTAATAAATAAGTAGAAATTGGATCATGATTATCTCTATCTAGGAATAAGGGAATCATTACAGAAGGAATGAAGGGTAGCAATAGGGAAGAATTTTAGGTTCTTCACAAGCCAAGGCTGGCTTGCTGAATTTTGCATTGAGTTTATCTGAATTCGGTGGCAGATTTTTTTAAATAAGCAACTTCTTATAACAAGAGACATAACAAATGATATTCGAGGTCAATTTAATCACTAAGTCTTATGTTTAATACAGTGTTTAGCCCCTGGAATGCTGTCAGCCGGTGAAACTTGCTGGTTTGTATTGCGAGTAGGTCACCTATTTCTAAATGATGGAAAAATGCTTATAAGTGACTATAAGTCACAGTAGAGGTAATTAAGCCATTGTGTTTGATGTAAATCTTGACTGTGTAAAAGTTCCTAACAGCAATAATCCAAAATAAAAGGACTGCCTGTATCTTTAATGTTCTGTTCAAACTAAATGATGCCACCAGCCAAAACATGAGTAACGTTCCTTCAGTGAGACTCTGGATAAAGTCACTTGCCTTCTCCTGAAGAGTCAGGGAAGTACAGATGAAGTAGTGATCTTTTGCTGCTAAGAATTGTAGATAAAGCAATATGCTAAGGATTTTGTAAGGGGGTTAATGATCTTTCTTTTCCAAGGCTATATCAGTATATTACAGGGTCCTAAAAGATGGTTCATATTAAAGGGAAGTTCCAAGGAAAAGTGAGTGAACCATCAAAAAAAAAAGCTAGCTCTGGTAGACGAAGATGAGTGTGGGTGGCGTAAGTTTGATACAGTCCTACATTTTAGTCCCTTTTTTTGTATATTGCACACTGCTAGGTACTCATAAATATGACTAAGATAAGTAATTCAGAGTATGATAATGAATTTTGTTCAGGATGCATACTGTAAACCCTACCTACCAGGGTCACTTCCTATCTCTCTGTAGTCCAATGGGGTTTTTGGAGGGGTGTGGACTTTGTGAGTAAGCTTTGCAAACTAGGCAACTTGAGAATCTTCTCTACATGTAGTTATATCTCTCTATGGGGAGTCCTAAATTAGGGAAAAGCAAATTCAAAGCCTGAATTTCGCAACTGCTAACATTTCTTAGCCATGTGTGTAATACGCATCCAGGATGCTGAAACCAGAAAATGTTGCAACTGTACTGAAAAACTAAAATGAAACTGTTGTCTAGTTTCCTTAATACTATACTATTCATTTCCTTTTAACATTGCTTTTCTTTAAAGTTCTTTTTTTCCCCCCTCTTGGTCTGTTTTAATATTATTTACTCAAAGGAACCATATTAAGTATTCTAAGAGGTTAGTCCTCAAAATTTATTTTGTGGGTATGAAATTACAGTACCCACAATGTTTAGTACATGTCTGATCATTTATAGGAATGTAAATGTATTATGGATCTTGGGACAGTGCAAGATTAGATCCACTTTTCATTATCTTTTCAAAGAGTATTATGAGTTTTTCAGTTATTTTCATGATGGAAGCTTTCATTGTAAACATCCATAAGAGTCATGTTTCCACATTAAAATAATGTAGGTACATGTACCCTAAGGATCACATTATAGAATGGCCCATCTATAAAGGTGCTTTCCTTTTAGTACACTTGACCTTTTCTTTTAAAAAAAAAAAAACCTTGACCTTGGCCTTGCTTCTTCATTCTCAAAGTGTTGTGGTTTTTGTTTGCTTGATTGTTTGGGTTTTTTTTTTTTTTTTTTTTCCCTTCAGGATTCTCTTTTTCCCTTGACGTCTTGTACCCTGTATATCACCTGTATATCAAAGAGGGAAGAAACACTTCCAACAGAGCAGGAGTTAGAACTCACTTGGGGCTGTTGATGCTCTTTTGTGTAGCTGTGGAGCATGTCAGCATCTCTTTGTCCAACAGTCTTTTTGGGTTTTTTGTTCTGTGTCTTAGTCTTGCTGTATGTTTGTTTCTGGGACTCAGAAGAACTAAAAGATAGTGAAAATTTTCACATTCTTTTATATGGCCAAGTTTCCATTTTGTGAAAAGTACTAGTTCTGGGCACTTTGTATTTGCTCAGTGTTTTCTAAAGTGATTGATAGCCTCTGTTGGGCAAAAATCTGACTTTAAATTTCTAATGAATATGTCAGATCTTCTTCCAAATAGAATTTTGTGTTCAGAAATGTTTTATGTTTTCTCATGATACCGAAATAGTATTTCTGGATAGAGGATTTAAAAAGGAAACTACTTAATATCCAGGGCCAGGAATTTTTAGTGTGCCATGGGTAGATGTCAGGGATATAAATGGGGGGGGGGTATGGCAGGTTACTAAATATTATGTTATCAGTTATATTTGCTGAGTCAGCTATAAGGTCTTGGCTGGTTGGAAGCACTATGGACACAAAGCCCTTATACAGTTGAGATGGTGACATCCAGCTGGATGTCAGACAAACTTTTCCACCACTACCATTTTTATCCTGGTTTGGAACACTCTCCCACCCCATAGTCTAGTAGTTGCAGAGAGCTTTTTAACTCACAACAGATGACGTACATTATCTCCGGGTTGTCTCTTTTGAGATTCATTCCTGTTGCATCAAGCAACTGAGTCTGTAATTTAAGGAAATGAGCCTCAGTATTTTCTATGCAGTACAAAAGTACTGGAAAGGGTCAGCCAACTGGTGCTGTATGTGGTGTGATTGTTAAGTACTGAAATCCAAACAAATGTTGAACTGTACCAATATATGAAAATAATGCAACATAGAATTAAATCCAGATAATCCATAGGTAATGATGACATTTGAGACGCTGGGTTATGTAACTTGCCTAGTCAGCAAGTACCTCACTGGGGAAGGATCCATCCCAAACAGGCGTTCTATCATTTATGGGCTGGCTTTTCTTAGAGCTTCAGGTAGCCTTTGGGAGCTGTGACTCTGAATATGCAGGGAAGCTGGGTATTTTAAAACTGCCCCTTGAAATGAAAAACAAATTGGAATTACTGTTAACTAGCATTTTCATTAGGTCTTAGGAATGGTAGAAGAATATGTCAGCTTACAAACTCACTTGTTTATTCAGTTCGTTTCTTTTTCATGCAAGTTGTGAGCAAGGCATTGTGCTAGGCAGAGGTAAATACCAGTTAAATGTGATCTTTGACTTCAAAGTATGTATCTAGTGGGGTATTTTTATTTATATATATACATAATATGTGTATTATATATTTATATATAATGTGTATATTATATATATATTTTTTTTAAATGGATCATACTGAGTCTTTCCCTCAGTTTGTTTTATGACAGTGAAGTTGGGTTAGAATGAACATCAGAGGCAACTTTGAAGTAGAAAAGAATTCTCGGAATGGAAGGTTTGTATTAAGAATATATAAGCATTTGCCTTTATTTTTTCAAGTGCCCAATTACCTTTTTTTATGATGATGATTGAGGGTTATGGACATAATGTATTCAGAACCTCTTAGGGCTTCTCCGTCCCCCTTTTTTCCACTAGTGGTGATGACTTTCTGTTCTGTCTGAGAAGCAGTAGGTAAAGGGGTTAAGCCAAAGGCTCTGGAACCAATCTACTTGGGTTCTCATCCTGGCTCTGTTACAACTACCTGTGTCACTTTAGAGACCTCACTTAACATCTGTAAAATGAAATTGACAATAATAACACCTACCTTAAAGGCTATAGCTATAGTGTAATTAGATAAGCAAAACCAAGTAAAATACACAGAATAATTGTCACTTAGTAAATGTTCAATAAATGCTAACCATCATCATTATCACTACTACTTCAGGATGAACCTAGTCCTTCTGTATTACACCATCTGGTGTGTGAATATTTGCTTTTATTTAGTATACTTTAAAGGATTGAGAGGCACTTGCAAAACTATTTTGAGTTATGCTAGTAATTCTGTGTGCATGCTACTGCATAAGAAGTGTTTATCTGTCTTATAGTAGATAGGTTTTGTGTAATATTTTGCTTGAAAAAAGTGTTCCAGAGCTTTAAAAATAGCATAGGGGTATGCTCTACAACAGTGTAAATGTACTTACAAGTCACATATGTTAAATGCAAATTCTGATTCATTAGGTCTGGCCCCTCAGTTCATCATTTCTAACAAACTTCAGGTGTTGCTCATCTGAGATAGCATGATTCTCAGGAACCCTGCCCAACCTTCCCTCTGTAGTGGTTCTCAGCTGCAGATAAAGGATATCTATTGCAATCATGTTTGGAGCTTGTTAAAAATAAGCCAGTCCAGCCCAAACTCAGACCTACAGTGACAGGATTCTTGGAGAGGGACCCAGGAATTCTAATCCCAGTTGAAAATCATTACTCAAATGCCAAGAGTACATCTTGTCCATAACCCCTTAATTTTTAAAAATAGTATCTACTGGAACTATGTAGGTTCAAGACTTAAGACTTCCTAAATGTTAAAAGCCATAATTTTTATTTCATTAGTTCAAGCAGTATTATAACTTACTTTGGTTAGACATGATCCACTTGAGAGTACTGGTATTCGTATTTGTTTAATTAAGTTTAATTAAATGAGAGTACTAAATTATGAGGCTTCTGGGAGAGAAAGAAGGTCTACATTTGGTTTCTCTTTTCACTTTGCTAACTTAAGTGTGGCAGAAGGAATTCTTGCTTTACAGGATTCCAGGAAATTTAATCATACTGATGGATCATTTTCAAAGCCTTTCCTAAGTACCCCAAATATACTTGGGTGAGAGAGACCCTTGGTTTCTTCAGAGTGCAAGTGTAAGGAAGAATAGGGTAATGGTTGGCCTTTCTGTCCCATAAGCCTTTCTTAATGCACAGGAGTGCTGAGTATGACACTGTTCTTACAAAACACAGTGAAGTTATGCAGCAAGCAGTAATCATCCAGCAGTAGTCCTCTAGCATAAGAGTGAATTACAGAGGGTTGGGGGATAAATAGGAATGCTGTGCCATCTTTAAAAGATATCTGACTGCAGAATCCAGCAAATAGTTACTCATTAACGAGCTCTCAGCTGCTGGCTTTGAAAAGAATATATTAAGCAAGGCTCTTAAGATGGATATTAGAAAACCTTTTGATACAGAGATTAAGTGGGGACAGATTTTTTAAAATGGATTTTTAACTGAATTTTCAGAAGTGCTACGACTGCTGTCAAATCATTTGTTAGAATTTGCATTTTTCTTTTAACAAAGTAGAATTGAATTTTATATTAAATCATTAGCTGTTTTTACGATCATAGGAAAACTAAACTAAAAATGGAAGTGGGCACAGTTCTTGAAAGGAACAATTGGAAAAAAATGAGGCTTTTCTTTCCAGATGAACATTTGATTAAGTATATTCCAAGTGGCCTAGTATTCTAGAGAGACGTCTAGAATAGCTTTGGTATAACCAGAATTTGTGAAAGAAAGAAATATTGAATTGCTTTTTTAGCTCATTCTTTGTCTTTCAGACATTTTTCTGTAGTTTGAGAATGTAACCATTCCTCTGTTTTGCTTTTATGCTTTTTCCATGTCCATTTACTTGTTGTTTTGAAGCTATTTACTGAAATAGGATCTAAACTCATCTAAGCCTTCTGAAAGCGCACTATTCCCCTGGGTGAGAGAACAAAGGCTTAAATCAGTAAATGGGAAAAATTCACTTCCGTTGCCTCAGTAACAGGCAGCCTGTAATCAGCATTGGTTTGATTATGGTCTAGGATTAATATCTCTGGTGGTGTTCTGACCTTGATATATAAATGATATGAACAACAAGATCTACAAGAAGATTCATTCATCAGTGCTTTCGCTGAGGTTAGAAGTTCTGGTTTAAAAAGCAAAAGAATGCCTATGCACAAAGCCCATCTTTTGGTTAAAGTTCATATCTGTGGGCTCTCTATAATCTAGGTATTTTGTTCTGGATGGCAACATCCCCTGATTGGATTAGCTGCCAAAGTATAGTAAGGCTTTAAAGACCATCATGCTGTCATTTTTCTTCTTTCCTGAATTCCTCCTTATCCAAAACACTCCCTATTCTTTTGCTGTTAACCCAGTCCCATTTTGGGACTATACCACTAAATGTGAACTTGAAGCTTGCTTTGACTGAATATTTGCTGCCTCTTTTTGATTATCAAAACCCTTAAAGAACCACCTGGAGACAGAAAGAAATATATATGTAGAGAGACAGAGATATAAACACAATGAAGATAATTTCTTGATGGGCTTGTCTACTTTTGTTAGCCAGCTTCACCTCACAGGTACCCTAACCAGAGACCTCTGCCAAGGCATTAAGGGGTTTCTGGTATTCAGCTTGCTCTAAGAGTAGTGCACCAGCCATACCAAACTTTAACAACCTTTTGTGCTGAAATACCCAGCCAGGTATAAGAGCCACATAATGAGAATATTGCAATAAAAGAACATTTGACCACCAAAAATTAATTAACAAAAACACCTCTTAAATGTAGAAATGATTAATCATTTTCAATAGGAAAAAGTTATCTAGAACTGAAAAAAAATGTTTCATGGTGTTTCTTATAAATGGGCAGCTGTTTTGAGCTTTTGATAATAGTCCTTCCACAAGTGGACTTTTTAAAGTGTAATCCATATAATCAGGAGTAAAGAAAGAGGAAACCAGTGCTCATTTGGACATTATCTGTAAGAGGAATTGGAATTTCCAAGAATGGAGATACATCTTTTCCATTGCATTTCTTGAAGTCTCTTCTCCATTCTTAAAAGTTGTAATTCTTCATACAGATAATGCCAAGAACATTCTCTGCCATGGAAAGTTACCTTGTCTTCTCTTCACTCTGATGTTTAACGTCCCCTCACCCCTGAAAACTGGATATTCCATAGCCGTGAGAGACATCTGGTTGGTGACTGAAAAGCCATTTTGGTTTGGAGATTGCATTTTGTTTGGTTGGTTGGTTGGTTTGGTTTGGTTTGGTTTTTTTCCACAAAATCTACAGACATCTGCAGGAATAAGATTAGCTTCCAAGTTGAAATTGTGGGTGTTTGTAATCTTCAGGTTACCCACTATTTTTACACACTGGCAGTAAACTCATTTATAAATTATATTCCTGTACTTTTGAGATTTCTCTCTCATCATTCTGGAGGTGAAGTAGGGAGATGCTTGTGGGAATTAGAATACAGTAATTTGCATCAGACTTATATCTTTTTATTCTGATTGACAGGAATATATGGTTTACAGGAAGCATACCTACATGAGACTTGATGGCTCATCCAAGATCTCGGAGAGGCGGGACATGGTTGCTGATTTTCAGAACAGGTAATGTTAGTAGGAATTAGAGAAATTCTCATTTGATTTTCCTCTAATGCTTGAGTTTGTGAGTTTAAAAGAAATACCAACACATCTCAGATTGTTAAACAATCATGATATGGTTCCTACCATTTTTAGAGGTAGCTAGATCTGTTTATAGATCTGTGTGTCTATGAGAGAGAGGGGAAATGGAGTTGGTAATTTTTGTGTTTGAAATGTTTCTTACCAAATCAGTGTCTATTTCTTTGGGCAGTAAAAGAAACAATTTCTGAGTATGAACTAGAATCTTCCTTATGTGATTAGTATGTATGTAGGAAAAGTCTACAAGCCTATATTCCTTAAATATTAAGTGGCTATCTCTGGGTGTTGTCGTATAGTTGATTTTCATTTTGTTTTTGCTTACCTGTTTCACTTTGTATAAGTTTAAAAAAAAAATACCTTCCTTTTTCCTGCTTTCCCTCTAGCATTGTAGTAATATAGTTCAGTATGACAAATTGCAATAGTGTGCAATCTGTTCAGCTGGTAGCTCTCAGTCACAGCACTTCTCCCACTTGATAATGAGCCTATGAAATTTCAAATACTGCCCGCTGGATGCTGATGGCTTACAGAGCCGTAATTATCTTAAGTGCAGGTTCTCATTATAATATGCCGAGTCTGGTTACTGCTCTCTCCAAGGAAAGAGCCAAGCTCTGCTAGTGATAGGTCTGCTGAAATCCACCCTTAATTTTCCTTAGACCTGGAAAACTAAGGAATAGAGTAGATTTCAATGTTCTGTAAATCAGAACAGTTCGGAATTTCAGGCCTATAATTGTGGAGTCTATTACTATTTAAGTTTTGGGTTCTTGGGAAAAAAATTAAACACATAGCCATTTGTATTTAGGTTACAATTTTTAATTTCTTTCATTTCAGTTTTAAAGCATGGTTTGCTTCAAATGTAAAACAATTTAGCATAAAACGACTCCATAGTTCAACATAGAATGCCATCTGATTGAGAATTTTAGCTATTGCATGATCCTTTATAATAGAGCAAGGGTAAAGAGTTACATCCTGATGTTTTGGTTTACAGTATATACTCAGACCAATAACTCCCAAGTTAAAACTGCTTATGAATTCAGGTGGCTATTTGACCAACAGTGAGGGGAAGAGCTGCTTTGAAACTATTTTAGTTAATCACCTTGGACCAACTGTTTGGCCTCTCACCTAGTAGAAGCTATCAGCTGATTCTTAAATTGACTACTTGAGACATGTATAAACATAGTAGTGCCTCATAGCCCCACGATTTTGCTGTGTGCTTCATCTCCCCCAGAAAAGAAGTTTACCAGCTGATCTTCATCTTTTCTTGACTTTGAAATCAAACGAAGCATATCTCAGTATGTCCTTACCTAGTCCAACCTTAAGATCTCCAGCTGACAAGACTCTTACATACAAGAACCATAGACTGTATGTTTTCTCCTGTATTTTCTCCAGGCATGTCAGCACCTTGGTGATTTGGGCACATTGGTATGAGGCAGCATGGGTTGTATATTAGAAGAAAAACCATTAAATAATAGAGGTCTTTTTACCCACTACTGTTCGTGGTTTTGATTTTTTTTTCCACTAATAAGTTTGATACTGTACATCTGAGAATCTCATTTACAGAAAAGCTTTTTTTTCCCCAGTAATAGTTGGGTCATTATATATTATGTAAAATGTCTATTGAGGAAAATTTGAGAATTATTTAATGAGGAAAGTAAAAATCATCCACAGTCTCATTACTGTTAACCTTTTGGTATATCCTTCTAGTCTTCAATGTGTGTCTGTGGTTATATTCACATCATATTGTAGATATGATTGTGTCATCATTTATTCCACTTAACAGTATATCATAAACATCTTCACATATCACTTAAGAAGTCTTTGTAATCATTATTTTAATGACCAAATATTCCATTACACTGAGTATACTATACCACTTTTCTGTTGTTAAAATGTTGACTGAATATCTTTGTTTATAAAGATCTGTCATCATTTTAGATTATTTTCTTAGTATGGATTCAAGCAAGAGAAATTACTGAAAGAGTATTAACATTTAAGACTGTGCATGTTGTCAGATTGCTTTTTCTGCTGATTAAGAACTACAGCTTTTCATCTAGCTAAACCAATTCCCAGAAAAATGGACTGTGAGATCCAGTGCTTAGTGTGTTTGAGTGGAAAAAATCAGTAGATGTACCTAATTTATTACTTCTAAAATCTCTTATGTAACTCGTGAAGCAGTTATTTGGGCAATCCCAGTAGCACACATTAGTTTTGAAAAGCCTAGCTCTTAAAGAAGGGTATTTTTACCATTAAACTGAACAAGATCTACTTAATAAATACCTTATTCTGCACAGCTTTCCTGGGATACCTTACCTGAGCTTCCAAACCCTACAACTGAGAATTACTTAGGGAGCAATGAGTTTTATTTAAAATCAGTATTTGAGTAACCATCACTTAAACACCTGCATCTAACATTAGGCAAAATGAAAAAATGGACTAAACTCTCCTTCCCTGCCTGCATTATGAGCTAAATGATTAGTTAGGATTATGGGTAGGAAAAATAATCTCCTCATGTATAGAATCTGAACTATGCCTATGCTGATCAGAATCTTGTCAGGCAGACCCCTCCAAGTGGGAAAAAATTCTTAACTTACAAATCTGAGTGGCTGCAGTAACCCAATATAGAGAAAAAGACAGGTGTTTTCTAAAATAAAAAAGCATGCCTTGCCAAATGTTTTCGTTATTATTAATGAAAAGACATCAAAAGAAAAAATTGTGGTTTCAACTGGAAAGCCTTGTGGCTCAAAGGTCAGCTAGAGTAAACAAGAACTCCTATAAAAAGCCATTTACATTCCCTTCATACAAGATTTATTTATGAGGGATCCTTCCAGGAAAGAGTCTGACTGAGACTAAAGACTGTTTGGCCAGGATGTCCTGACTGGACAACATTCAGAACATGTGATCAGTGCGTGATCCTAGAAGCCATTCACAAGGTCTTTGCTCTTCGGTGCCTTGGCCTTTGCTTCCCTTCCTCCTACCCCATGACATTTACCAAGTGGATCCCCCCGATTATCTGTCCATTCAGGGTGACCCTTTGAAAAACATGAGAAAAAGTAAATGTAGTGTGAATTTTTCTTTCCTGGTGGGAAGTATAAAGCTCCAATGTCTTCTTTCATTCTGGCTTTTTCAGTCATTCAGCAAGTCTTTCCTGCAGTTGGCTTTGTGCCCAGCACTGTTTGGGTATTTGGGTGCAGAGTGGCCTCAGAGGCTATTAACTAAAGAACAAGAGTGAGACCTAGGCATGTCCTTGTTACATGACTTCATAGGCTCCTTCCCAGACCACCCTGAAGCCTGTTCTCTAAGGCTTGTTCCAGCAGAAACCGTGAATTGAAATTCCTTTTCAGCCCCCTAGAGGGCACCCAAACCATCGTGTTGCCTTCTGGTATTCTGTTTCCTTTTAGCCCCCAAAACATTAATTCATGTTATATCCATACTAGATTTATTAAGTAGAAAGGAACTTCTCAGCAGTTTGATTTAGATGTTTTTGTTTGTAACTGAACAGTGTGTGATCCAGGATGGACACTAATTTCTTCGATTTTAACAACCCAAGGTTCCCATAATCCTTATTTTTTTCCATGACAGTATGATAAAATTATATTGAATGCAACCAAACATTGCTGCTTGTACCACCTACCTCATCATTAAAAAGCATCTTCTCAATACATAGTTAATATTTCAAAAAAATACATTTTCCACTATTGTATTTCTAAGTTTTGCTACTAATTTATTTTTACATAGATTCCTTTCTCTGGTATTTTTTTGTATATAGTACCTGTTTGTGAGTGATTACCATGTCTGGGGACTTATCTCTCTGGCTGTCCAGACTATGGACATAACCCATCTTTCTGCCTCTACTCTTTCTTTTATTGTAGATCCCATTTGCCTTCTGTCTCCCTCCCTGTCCCATCCCTGTTCCCCCATCTCCACCCCAAGAAAAAGTCCCAGCCATTGGATGACTCCATCAGCTCTTACGTAGAGATCAAAGAGAAGCCTCTGACCCCTGCCTCTCTACCTGCCAAAGTAGGAGAGAGAGATGCATGGATTGAGCAATCTTTTTAAGGCCAGAGTGGAAGAATTACTCTGTAGAAATTATTAAGGCCCTGGAAAGTTCCACCAATTTTTTTTTTTTAACCCTTATTACTAAATATTCTCCTTTGGGATATGAGGTATCAAAATTTCCATTTACATTATCCTGTATCTGTGGGAAAATGTGTTTGTCAACTGGCAGTTGCCTTTTAACTTTCTGGTTTGCCTTTTATGATTTAACCATAAAAGATGACATCGTGTATATAAAATTATGAAATATTAAACTTTATGATAAAATTCAGGGATAAACTAGTAGAACTTTCATGAGAGTACAGAACATTTGGAATTATGCCCTACAAGAGGCCTCCAAACATGATGTTACTTACCCATGCCTGCCTCTAGGAAGGCTGTGTTTAATTGAATGCAAATAATGGACAGATTTCTACTAGGACCTACCCAACTTAGTGATTAACTAGAATTCTTACTTCAAAATAGTTCCTTCACTGGTATTCATGTTTGCCATTGATATGTCATCAGTTAGTCACTTCAACTATATTCAGAGCATCCTCATTTTAAATTGCAGGAAACAGACCTTCAGCAGGTGACTTTACCAAGGAAGAACAGCATTAAGAGTTGAGAGCATCCTGATGTCAATGTGCTTCTTTTTTCTTCTTTTTTAAAATAGGACCCACACAATAAAATTCATTTTACTATGGGATTTAGTACATATATACTGTATCTGAAATCATAAAACAGTACTTATCCTTATGACCTTTGATGTGTTACTGTATTTTCTAATCAATTCCATTTCCTTGTTTAATTTATTTATTTAATGTGGTGTTGACTCACCAAACTCATTTCATGACCAATGATAGATGTGACGTGTAATTTGAGTAACACCGACGTAAATGAATTTCCATTTTTATTCTTCATTATAGTCATGAAGAAAAAGGATTAGCAGCTTGATTTAGAGGACTGTAAAGTTTGCTAACCAGTGTAATGCAATCCCTTTCCCTTAGAAATGTTCTGGAAAACAACCTCAGATGGCAGGAACATGAAAATGCAAGATAATCTTAAAATATGTTAATTTTATCCAGAAGAACTGGGTTCAAACTGAGCCCCTAATTGTATGTGTGTACAGAGATAGATCTTGTAGTCAAAGCCTGCTCTTTGTGATCTAGCATGGGCCTTGTACCTAGAAGATATTCAGTAAATATTTGCTGCCAAAATGAGTGACAATGGCACCTACTGGTTTATTTGTAATTCTAGATTTCTTTAAAAGCATGTAGGATGTAGAGGGAAACAGAAAATTGTATTTTATTGTTTCTGTTAAGGGCTATTTTGGCCTTCATCAAAAAGAACTTTAGTTCCATCCTATCTTCATGGATTGATCCTAAATTCAACTTAATACATGGAAGTCAGAGTCATAACCTGAGCCTTAATCCTGACCTCAGGTCATTTTTATGGGACTAACTTTCTTCATAAGAAATTGAGTGGTTTGGAATTATAATCATTGGTTCCCAAATTATTTGAAGTCATGATTCTTGGGGGAAACATCAGGAAATACTGACTGACTTGCCCTCTGTATGAACTAGGAATGATTTAACTTGCTAACAATATGACTGTTACATAGACAGAGGTCTCTGCTTCCATAGCGAATTTCTATGTGATATTTGCCAAATGTTTATATTGCATATCAGTCAGTATTAGTGGGCAGCAAAAATATATCTGCAAATTGGAAGATGATTACCATGGTTTGATTTTAGCAACAGAGCACCTTTGTACAGTGTGTCAAAGAAACATGGGTCAAGTCTGAGTAACCACCAAAACTTTTCTAGGCCTAGACACTGTTCTGTATTCAGAGATCCCTCTCTTTTGCCATATGCCATTTTTCTTTCTCAGTTTTTCCCTCTAAAATATCCCTCCTTCTTCTGCAGAAATGACATCTTTGTGTTCCTGCTAAGTACACGAGCTGGAGGACTGGGTATCAATCTGACTGCTGCAGACACAGTAAGTAACCAGAGCACAAAAACACACTGGGAGTGCAGTTTTTCTATTATAAATATATCGTTCAGTTGGTATTGCCCTTTATTTTGTGTCACAGACTTTTCATTTCTTTGCCTCTTGTTAAGTTAAGAAATAATGGTTGCAGTTTGCCTGGAACTGGGACATTTTAGCTTTCTATTGGGACTTATCTCTCCATTCTCTTGGAATAAGTTTCTTACACAGTCATTCAGTACATATTTAGTAAATGCCTACTGTGTGTCTGATACTGTTCTAAACATTTGGAATATGTCAGTGAATACACAGTCTGGGAAAAATTAGTCAGTTCAACCAACTAGATTTGTTTGTTTCAGAAGCTGTAACTGAACAAATCAAAAAGGATTGTTTTATTACTCTTATACATTATTCCATCATAGGAAAAGCTCATATTTTTGTATCCCTAACTTCAAAAGGTGGTTGGAGGGCATTACAATTGGTAATTTAAAAAATAAAATAAAAAGACATTCCATCAAATTATGTATCCTTTCATACATCGTCTCCTTGGAGGAATACTTCAGCATCTGAAAGGGAGAAGAGAAGGGTATTCCTTTTGAACCTCAGAATTATCCCCAGGATTCAAATATATTTAATAACAATTTCAGTAACCTAGAGACATAAAAATGCATAAGTAGGAAATTGTTTTGTAGAAGACATAACCCTAAAAAGGTCATTTAATGTGGTCATTGTGATGCCTCTGTGAAATACAGAGCATCAAAATCCCCACAAATATGAGGGGGATGCAAACCCTGGAGGGTCGTGGAGAAATGAATGAAATGCAGGGGTAAAGAGGCTTGAATAAGCTCACAATAGTAGAGCTGGAACTAGATCCCAAGTTTCCCAGCCTCAACTTCTAGGCTGTGTCTGTTCTCTTTGTTAACTGCTACACTGTAGAACTGCCTGCCTTCAGGAATGAAAAACAGATTCTGTAATATCACCAAGTCGTCGACCATAGGACTTAGCTGAACCTTCCTCAGCATCTAAACCTTGTCACAGTTAATTAGGTTGGGACAGGGTTCCAGGGCCTGAGGATTGCTGTAAGCACAGCTGGGTAGATGCTGTATCTAATGTGCACATCATAAGCCTCAGTCATCTTAAGGGACAGCTGTTGGTGGTGGTAGGTAGGTTCTCTGATGTGGTAGCTCACTTGATGTCATATCAGCAGAAACTTGGCTTTCTCTTTGCCCCTTGGTACTCTGCTTTCTCTATTGTTCAAGCATTCCATACTGTCCCAGTTAGTCATACTCTTAATGTGAGTATAGGATTTATCACTTCCTCCTAGCTGATCTTTTAGACGCCAGTCTCAGCCCCTAGCCCCATACTTTCTCTGTTAGTTTGTTTATAACTTTCTTTATTAATCGTCCTACTTCCTTGCTTAAAACTTTTCAGGAAGTCTCCATCGTGTCCAAGATAAAGTATAAGATCCTTTATACATACAAGGCCCTTCATTTAGTGGCCTTTATCTCCCTTTCCAGTCTAATTGCCAGACTACTTCTCCTTCCAGAATTTATGCTCCAGAAATAATGATTGACTTGTAGTTTCCAGGACAATGTTACATAAACAACTCCCTCAGCATAGATCATTCTCCTGGGCACATCTCTTCTTCCACCTGGTAAACTTCTGATTGTTTTTCAAAACCTTATTCGCGATGAGGGGTTGCTGTTTTATATGGGCTAGTGTAAGGCTTCTCTGATAAGGTGACATTTGAGCCAAGATCTGACAAAAGTGAGACAAACAAGCCAATTATATATCTGGCAGAAAAGAAGAGCATTCCAGGCAGAGGAGATAAGTGCAAAGCCCTGAGGTGAGAACATAGTTGGCATAATCAAGCAATAAAGCAAGCCTTTTGTAGGTAGATCAGAATGAATGAGAGGAAAGTGGTGTGAGATGAGTGTGGCTGAAGCATATCATGTAGGGCTTTGTAGGCCATGGTTAGGATTCTGGGGTGGGAGGCTACTGGAAGAATTTGAAGAGAGGAAGAGCATGTTTTGGCTTGAGTTTTAAATGTGTCCTTCTGGCTTCAGGTGGGTAGGGTGGGGAAGACTATAGGGAAAAAGTAGAAGCAAGAAGTTCAATTAGGATTTAGACACAAGATGATGGTGACTTGGACAATGATTAAAGCAGTGGAGGTGGTAAGAATCTTAGCAGACTCTCAGTAGCAGTGTCACCCAGGCAGTAGGGTCTGAAGTTTAGGAGAAAGATTAGGGCTGAAGATGTATTTTGGAATCATCAGGTCATAGATAACATTTAAGGCCAGAGGCTAGATGAGAGGAGGTCTAGCAATATTTCATATGATTAAAATGTCTTTCCCTTCTTCTCAGCCTGCCTATCTCAGGTTTAGTCTGTGGTTTCCTAAGGAATGGTTCCCATAGTTGTTCATTTGAATGGCCAAAAAATAAGCAGGTTTAAGGGAGAAGATCTGCATCTTGTTTTTAGAGTTCACATAGTTTGCCTAGGGAGCTCCTGGTAGCCACAAAGGACCAAAGTAGACCCCTAACCCCAGAGCTAGAGGAGTAGAAGTGGGAATTCCCTTTATATCCTGAGGCCTAGAGAGAGGCTCTAAATATTCTGAGTTCCCAATTCCAAAATAATTTACATTTAATTTCGAGGGTACGGCTTAGGGACTCACTTGTAAATTAAAACCTCCTGGAATACTCCTCAGAAAAAAATGAGACCACAGGATTGAAATGAGTTCCTAGATTATGCTTTGTATGAAGTCAAGTTATACTCTGTGTGCATGTATTATAAGAGAAACAATAAGTTTAACTGCTTGCTTGGCATTTTTCCTTTGTCCTGAGATTTAGCTTTGGAAGATCCCCAGAACCATTTATGAATAAGGAAGAGGTTAGTCAGCCTAAAACGTTAGGAAAAACTTAATGTTTTATGATTGAGAATGCATATATAAACATGTATTTGTAAACAGTGGGACTCTGTCTGGCTCACTCTGTTAGTAAAACATGATTTTAACATGTGATTAATGGCAGCTGCCCCTTACTGCCTTTGTTGTTCTTTGTGTATTCTTCCTGAAGTAGGGATCTCTTTGCATTTGACACTGTTTAGTGAGGGATTGTTATGAACTGCACTGTTGGTTTGTTTCTGTCAGATCTGTTTTAAATGTTTATGTTTAGAGAGAGATTGAGGCACTTTTGTCCCTTCATAGCAATGTGAGAAGTCCTATATCCCATGAGACAACATGGTACAGCTTTCAGCCCTCCCAGGGGACTGAACTTCCACCCATTCTCTTAGAGGAGAAAGTTCCACCCTCCAAGTGTTGGTGCAACTTTTTCCAGTTGTTCTCTCAAAATTTTCCTGTTTTCCATTTCACTTCGTCATCCCCTGAAATCCCTTATTGACCTGTATAGCCAGGTGCCTCCACCCCATCTCAACTGTCACCTTCTTTGCTTTCTTCCCCTCATCCCTCCCCAGTGCCTGTCCAGCTTGGTGTTTACAACTCCATAAAGGTACTGACTACTAATATATTTTCCTTTAGTCATTGTTGAGCCACGCTTTGTGAATTCTCTGGCTTTAATCTTTCCTAGTTAAGTCAGTTGTTGCAGTTCTTTAATTATTTGTTTTTCTGTAGAATGTCTCATTGAGCTCCATAAATTTGATTACCAAATACAGGTGTCATCTCTGTGCCACTCTCATGGGTGTTGTCTACCCCTGAACTCCTCTCTGCAAGTTCATGTCATGGTTGATTGTGTTCATTTTATTGTCACATTAGATAATAACCATACATCTAACTTGGTTTTTAGGTCTCTTACTCTTGTTCTTGTCTTTATTAGTTTATACATACTTCGTATTCTTTTTCCCTGGGTATTTTTCTAAGTAGAATCTCATTTTATTTTCTCTCCCCAGTTCCTCACCTCTTTTAATTCATTTGAATGATATATAGGCACTAAATGGGGGTGGGTACCTTAATGTTAAATTGCAAGCCTATCTCCTTAGGTTTTAATCTTCTTAACTGTTTATGATCTCAAAAGAACCCAAGTTGAATCAGCTTTGGTTGTCACTGAGACTTCCAGGAAAAAAAATATAAATATGGAGGAAGCACCTATGAAATGATTCATAATATAGGATTCCCCATTATGAATTTATGCTGAACCATTGCCTCAGGCTTGGACTATTAAAGACACTGTTTTTTGAGTGAGACATCAATTCTCATTGTCCACATAGATAGTCATGTTAGGTATGTTGAGCAAATAATGCCCACTCCCCAGTACAACTGGAGCTCTCATTTTCATTAACTCTGTCTTTCCTTCGTTTGTTCTCCCTGAAAATATAAACTGGATATCCTAGAATTTTGCATATCCTGTGGAAGCTCCAAAATGTCACGTGGTCAGATTTGCTATACTCCTGCAAGTGACAGGCATTGTGTACTTCCACATCCTAGATCTGTGGGCACTATGGATTAACAATAAGCTTTCGTAATGATTTTTTTTTTCTTTGGCAGGCAGTTTGAAACTTTTTCCTCCAAGATTCTAACCTATACTAAAAATTGAGGGAATATACCTCCTATTACAGGCAAGACAAAAGGAGCATCATAACAAAGAACAAGTGAGGGTCCTTATTAGAGGCAGGAACATTGAAAATGCTGATGTCTTTTATCCATCTTCACTCAAAGTGAAATCTGTAGAAAATGGCAGAAGAATTGCTTCCATTTTAAAATGAGAAAACAAGTAAATTACTTAGGGATAGTGTTAAGCATTGGGGAAAGCATCTGGAGGAACATTTTCAAGAGAGATGCATCACTCTTCAGTTTACATTTCTAGGCTCTGTCCAGTTGTGATCGCCCCTAAGAGATTCTAGTACCAATCAATTAGTATTTGTTGAATTCTACTTTGCACTGGTGGGTGGTGTCTGTCCTCGTGTAGGACTAGATAGGAAGATCTTTTTAAATATGTAATATACATGAAATAATTGGACACCCATTAAGATAGTGATTAAGTGGGAACTTGGACCAGGGTAGGCAGTGCAACGTTTTGCCAATAGTGCAGGTGGTGGAGGGAGACTGTTAAGACTGTGAACTCAGGACAGTCTCTTCCTAATTTATAAGATGAAGGAAATACATAAGGTTTTTATGAAGATTAGTGAAATACGTATACACATCTGTTGGAAGTGCTTAACAGATTGCAGCTGTTATTATTTCTAATAGGAATTCATGAGGAATAGGAAAAAGAGACATTGTTACAGGCAAGAGAAGTCAGGGAGGTCTTCCTGAAAGTGGTGAAGCTTAAACTGCACCTTAACCAATAGAGAAGAGTTGAGGAATTCCAAGTCAGAAAGTCAGCTTGAGCTAGAAGTGATGCAAACAAATGTAATATAAGTAAAGAACACCAAAGAGACCTATCTGACAAAAGGGAGAAGTTGTGTTTATGTTAGGAAAGAATGAAAATGAAGTTGGCTTAGTATAGCAAGGCCTGATTATTGAGAGGAGTTTGGACTTGGTGTGTTGCAGTATAATAAGCAGAGAGTTGGAGTGGTCACCAGTGGTACCCAAAGTAGACTGAAGAAGAAAGAGATAAATCTTGGAAGCTCACTGGTCTAGAAGCAATAGTGAGCCAGATGTAGCTGTTAAGGGCCTGGCCCAGGAGATGACACTGGGACTGGAGAAAGGATAAGTTTGCTTCTGAAGATGCACTGGCTGGATTTGGTGACTTGGTTGAATGTCGGAGAGGACACATGAGAGATGAGGGTCATTTTGAACTGGCTTTCTTTTAGAAGGTCCACTGTATTGATAATAGCCTCAAGGCTGAGGCCCTAGGAGTCTATTGGTTTTAGGTTCACTTGTGGGGCAGGGGACAGGGGAGTACATTTTGTTGCTATTTGTGTTTGTTGTTTAGCAAACTAGAAGTAGCTTCCAGAGAACCCTTTAAACATTTCTTGCCTGGAATTCAAGGGACAGGAAATGATCCTGCTGTTGGGAACCTGAGAATGCTAGGAAAGCTATGCCTGTCTCTTACCAAGGTAGGCCTAGGGTTAAAAGGAAGGCTTTCATATTCCTCACATCCCAGGCCCACTGCTTACTTAGGCTGTGTAATCTTGGATAAAGTCTCTAATTCCTCTCTGCCTCTGTTTCCTCATCTATAAAATGGAGGTCTTTAATAATACCTAAATCATAGTGGTAGTGGAATTTAAGGGAGTTAATACACATACAGCATCTAGTACAATGACTGGCAAATAGTGAGCCCTAAGTGTTAACTACTAATATTATTGCCACGCTCTCTTATTAAATGAAAACCCTGAAAAATGTCCAGAGTATGTCCCTTTCGCCTACAGCAAGTGAAGGAATGGCTTGGTTTTATGAGTGGATATCTGCTCATCTTTAAATCATAGACCAAAGTCTGGCATTAAACTGTTGCAACAGATGAGTGGCTGAGTTGGTCTCAGAATTTCTGGTCTTCCCCTGAGATTGCCTCAGTCGTTGCTGTATTCTTGTCCTGCCTGTGCAGGTGATTTTTTATGATAGTGATTGGAACCCCACTGTGGACCAGCAGGCCATGGACAGGGCCCACCGCTTGGGGCAGACAAAGCAGGTTACCGTGTACCGGCTCATCTGTAAAGGCACCATTGAAGAACGCATTCTGCAGCGAGCCAAAGAGAAGAGTGAGGTAAGCAGAAGGCAAAGGAAGTGCTATACTGGTAGAGAAAAATCCAACCACACTGACTGACTAAGACTCCCTTGCCTTTAGTTTGTCAGAAAGACTCTAAAATTTCTTCTGAATAGAAAATAAAATCAGGACCTGTACAATAGCAGTCTGTATTGCCCTGGCCATTCCTTGCTCCTTTTCTACCAGAGTGCTGTCTACAACCTACATTCAGCCGTTTGTTGTTCATGAGAAGAGGACCCCAGTCATGGTCCTCATGTTTGACATAGTTGCCTATTCATGGGAAGAAAGAATGATATTTGAGATCTCACCCTAGTACTTCCAGTGTAATCAGCCTCTGAGTTGTGTGCCATATTTGCTAGTTTCTAAAGAAATGATTGTTTTTGGCTCTTTTCCTTCTTGATTCAGTATTACTGGATCTTATAGCTATCGATTGACAGTCCCAACCAAAGAAGGTCTTATTGTCCTTTTTGTTGGACAAATGATCTGGATGAGCCAGTCATGTGAATGGAGAAGAAATAGAAATCCAGAGGCTTCACCAGAAGAGCAGATTGAAAAAGATGTTTCTTGCTTTCTGGATATTTGCCATAAGAAAATGGATGCCTGGTAGTGATGTTTTGATCTGCTTTGTATAGATTCAGCGGATGGTGATTTCTGGTGGGAACTTCAAACCAGATACCTTGAAACCCAAAGAGGTGGTTAGTCTTCTTCTAGATGATGAAGAGTTGGAAAAGAAATGTACGTACTCTAGACCTTTTTTTAATGCTCTCTCCTCTCTAAAAAAGATGTTTCTATGTTAATATTTTATATTAAAACCAAAGCAAAAAAAATTAAAGGTGGGGAGGGTATAGCTCAGTGGTAGAGCACATGCTTAGCATGCATGAAGTCCTGGGTTCAATCCCTAGTACCTCCACTGAAAACACACACACACACACACACACACACACACACACAAATAAAACAAGGATGTGTTATGGAGTAGAAGGCAAAATTCACATGTCCTTTTAGAGTAATATGACTTGAAATAAATGTGTACCAGGAAAGCTATATCCCTAGACTCCTCAGCAGTAATTAATTTACTCTGTTCTGTCCAGAGAAATTTTTTATGGCGATTTTGGAAAAGCACACTGCTGTATGTAACATACAGACTTCTCCCAGCATTCCTGGCTTTTGAGAACAGTGGGTTTCTAACTTACCTTGTGAACCTTTGAGGACGTCATAGCATCACATCAGAGAATGTGATGAAGCTCCTTTCTTATGGTGCTCACATTTCCCACCACCTTCTAAAAACCTTTTGGGACTCTACAACCATACTTGATCTGTGCAATGCAGAGAGAGGTTAAAATGCTGAAAAGAAAAGGAAAAAGAACGAAGGCAAGGAAAGACTCGTAATAATGAAAGTGAAATCATGGGTTGAATCCCAAAACTGTTAAGAATTCAAGGAACTCTGTTCCTTCTCTAAGTTAGAAAACCACCAGTCATCTGCCTTAGATGGATAGAAGTCATACCTTGAAACATAAATGTCAGAGAATACGGCCACCTTAATTTCAGAGAATGAGGATTATGTTTGCCACAGGTACTTCATCAGATCTTTTTTTTTTTTTTTTCTTGATAGTGAGACTCCGGCAAGAAGAGAAACGGCAGCAGGAGGAAACCAACCGAGTTAAAGAACGCAAGCGCAAGAGGGAAAAGTATGCAGAGAAGGTATCTCAAGCTTGGGGTGGCCAATAGGGACTGGTGAGGGACAGGGTGGTACTTACAGAAAAGGTACTTCAGAGAAAATTGCTTGTCCTGGTTACTGGTTGGTATCCTGCTCCATCTCTATGATATGCAGCAGATCTGTGCTGACTGATGTTCTATAGGGAGAAATGCAGCCTTGGTAGATCTGTACTCTTCTGAGACTTACCCTATCTGCAGTCACATGCAATTTTGGAAACCATTTGTTGGGACTGTTGAAAAGCTTAGGCTAAATGTGAGTAAGATGGATATTAGTTACATTATTAGATTTTGCAGAATCTTAGAAAGGGCCTAAGAGGTCATTAGATCCAAACCTTCCACCATAATTCTGCTAGTGTACCATTCAGTGTCACCTAACTACTAGAAAAATAAAATGGGCAGAAGAACTGAACAGACATTTTCCCAGAGAGGAAATGCAGATGCCCAAAAGGCACATGAAAAGATGCTCAACATCGCTGTTCATCAGGGAAACGCAAATCAGAAGCACAATGAGATATCACTTCCCATCTGTCACAATGGCTAGCGTCAAAAGGAATACAGATAACAAATGTTGGGGAGGATGTGGAGAAAAGGGAAACCTCTTACACTGTTGGTGGTAGTGTAAACTGTTGCAGCCACTATAGAAGATTTCTCAAAAAGCTAAAAATAGAACTACCATATGACCCAGCAGTTCTACTCCTGGGTATATATCTGAAGGAAACAAGAATACCAGTTCGAAGATACATGCACCCCAGTATCATAGTAACATTACTTACAATTACCAAGATATGGAAGCAGCCTAAATGTCCATCAGCTGATGAATGGATAAAGGATGGGGGGGCTTGGGGGGTGGGGTGTAAAATGGAATACTGCTCAGCCATAAAAAAGAATGAAATTTTGCCATTTGCAGCAACATGGATGGACTTGGAGGGCATTATACTAAGTGAAGTAAGTCAGACAGAATGACAAATACTGTATGATATCACTTATATGTCATACATAAAAGTGATAGAACAAACTAGTGAATATAACAAAAAAGAAGTAGACTTACAGATATAGGGAACCAGTTGGGAGGGTTGAGGGAGTGGGAGGTACAAACTACTGGGTGTGAGATAGATTCAAGGATATATTGTACAACATGGGGATTATAGCCAATATTTTATAACTGTAAATGGGAAGTAACCTTTAAAAATTGTATACAAACTTTTTAAAAAGAGAAAAAAAATTGCTGGCCAGTCTAAATAAGCAATGGGTTAGAGATTTGAGAGTGAAGTCATAAAAGAGAACCTGAGGATGGGTAGAAATAGCAGCCCAGTCTAAGTGGAACATGATCCTCCATTTTCTCCATTTCATGCCAAGGATTTGAGCTGGTTTTTGCCTCCCTTCTGACATTTCCTGCTTGAAGCCACCAGGCTAACTGCACAGTGGGATGTAGTTCCCCTACATTCATCCCTGTCTTACTGTTTGTACCAAAGTGTTATATCAGTAATCTTTATCACTGATCCTTATTCACATGTAAATCAGAAATGGGGTCTTCAGGACTTTTTCTTGTTTCAGTAATCAGCCCATTAGTTCTGATTAGGTTCCCAGACTTCTTACGCCCTGACTGTTAGTTTGAAACCATTTTACTACCCTCCAGATTTTTTCTGGTGAGTTTAGCTTACCTTTGGGTTGTACTAAGCTTTATGCATCACCATAGCTCTGGGCCCTCAAGTCCGACAGTTGTCCATGCCTCATTTTCCTGGACTGTTTGGTTTGCTTGAAGCACATTGTCTGGTCACACGTTAAAGCTGGTTCTGTTTTAAGTGGGGGTCGGCTTCTTCGCCTTATCCAAGCTCATATTGGGCCTTGTTGGTCAGCAGCCTAAGAGCCTGCCTATATTATATGTTCATCTTCCAGTAAATATACAGCTCTTCTTATTGTAAAATCCATACCCTCAATTGTACCTTCTACTAAGCAAGACTATTTCTAGCCTGAACGATACCCCTGGTACTCACTATATTTACAAAGTTGACAAATCCCAGGAATGAAGAATCATATTCCTCCTAGACTGGGCTGCTCTTTCTACACATGTCCTCAGGTTCTCTTTTATGACTTCACTCTCAAATTTCTAACCTATTGCTTACTGTTATTTAGAATTAAAAATTACTGCTGTGCAGAAACAATAGCAAAGAAGAAAAGGTTTTCTCATACAGGGCATTATAGAGCTTACTGAGTTTGCAGCAGGTGCCATTCCTAATCTGAACATAGAAGTTTCAGATAAATACCCAGTGGTAATATAAACTACACAAAGGCATACCATATTATCCCTAATATAGGTCTAGATACAAATGCAGTTAGGTGCAGTGGTTGGTTGTGATTCCCAGAATTTTCAAAGCATGTTCTGTGATTCTACATCTCTAATCTGTGACAGAGCCCTACTAAACTTGGCTCTGGAACTGTTTAGTGTAGCTCAGTCACTCAGTCCTTAAGCGTTTTTATCTAAATTGAGGAAATAATGACAAAAGCTATCTTAATATCCCTTGTGTATTGATAAGAACCTTCATTCTCCTTATGTGTATTTAAAAAGAAGGCAAAGTGAAAACAGATGTGCAGAAAATATACTAGGAGAACTGGCCCTCCCCTTGTGGGACTGCATCAATTCAGTGCCTGATGAGTGTGCTGCAGCTTGGACATGGTAGAATCTGACCACGCACCTTGCCCCATGAGGAGTAGACTTGGCACAGCTTCGGTTCAGTGTGACTGACCTTTCAACTCTCCCTTATTGTGGCAGAATATACATAAACTCTCACTGAGCCATCCCTTTCTTCCTTCCTTAGGAGTTTTTCCTTCCTTAATAATATGCTAATTGAATAAAATGAAACCTAGAAGTTTACAAAGAGTCAAGTTTCTGTCATCACCTTCTTCTCCAACTCTACTTTTCCCTTGGTGCCTATCCTCATGCTTTTTCCATATTTCTTGATTTGTATGTTCCCAGAAGAAAAAGGAAGATGAATTGGATGGGAAAAGGAGAAAGGAGGGTGTGAACCTGGTGATTCCATTTGTTCCCTCGGCTGATAACTCCAACCTCTCTGCGGACGGGGACGACTCCTTCATTAGCGTGGACTCGGCCATGCCCAGCCCTTTCAGTGAGGTGAGGCTCCTTTTGGATGCCTTCATTGCAGCAGTGGGGACTGTGTTCTGACCTGGTAGCCTTTGCTTTTCCTAGAATTCTCCTGCCTTGTAGAAAGGAGTTGCACATGGAATCCATAAGGAGAAAAGCAAATGAGGACAGGCTGGCTTCTTTGGAGCCAAAGCAGGGGGTCTGACTTTTAGGATCGAAGCCAGGCAGGAGAGGGAAATGATGGAGAGCTGAGAAGCCCGTCCTCACATAGACACAAGGGCCATGGGCTGTGGACACTAGGAGTAATAGTGATTGTGGCCCTTCCTCCTCTAGATCTCCATCAGCAGTGAGCTGCACACCGGCTCCATTCCCCCTGATGAGAGCAGCAGCGACATGCTGGTCATTGTGGACGACCCAGCCTCCTCAGCCCCTCAGTCTCGAGCCACCAATTCTCCCGCTTCCATAACAGGCTCTGTCTCAGACACCGTGAATGGTAAGGGATGCTTCTGACGAGGTCCCGATGGCTTCTAGGATAATGGTGTTTTCTACTTTCTTTAAGGAAGAGTGGAGTAAAGCAAAAAGAATTTGCAGCCTCATTCTTTCATTAGCCCATTCAGGTGAACGGGAGAAAGAGAAGGCTTAGGGAAAGCAAAATAATAAGAACTTCATAAAGATTTCAAACTTCTGAAAGTTAACTTTTCTGGGCCTTTCCTTACTTTGTTCTTTGGGGCGCAGTGTTGCTACTATTTCTTGAGGAGCTCTAGGTTTAAAAGTTAGGAGTTAAAGTTGATTCTCCCAGGCAGGAGAACATTGGTGTGTGCTGGTGAATCACAGGTAGAACGATCCTGGGATTCGTTTAGTAATGAACTAGTGTAAAGAAGAAATTCTGGACCAATGGAACCACTCTGTTGTTTGAGGTGTCCAGCTGTTTTACTGTTTACCATTCTTACTAATTCTGTGTTATTCTGTGGCCCAGTCATTAAATAGGGACATAGACTTCCCTGGGAGTCCTGAAACAAACACCCTGAAAGCCTGTCCAGCCTGTTCCCTGTCTAGGACAAGATTCTGTTAACATATGAAAAGACTGACTTTTTCCCCTCTTGGCCCATTTGTTCCCACAGGAATTTCCATTCAGGAAATGCCAGCCGCAGGACGTGGTCACTCAGCCCGAAGCCGAGGCCGCCCCAAAGGTTCAGGAAGCACAGCCAAAGGAGCAGGGAAAGGCCGGAGCCGAAAGTCCACCGCGGGCAGTGCTGCCGCAATGGCAGGAGCCAAAGCAGGGGCTGCGGCAGCTTCCGCAGCCGCCTACGCTGCATACGGGTACAATGTGTCTAAAGGTGCGGAGGCCCAGGGAACTGTGGGCTCCATTCTGGTCGGGGACAGTCTGGAGAGTCTGTTGAGTGTTCTGCCTGGTAGAGCAGGTAGGACACCCCTAGACAAGAAGCTCCTTCCCAGAGCCCACATTGGATTCTGCCTCTGCATTGAATGGTCCTGACTCTCCCCTTAACCTTTGACTTAGCACAGCGCTGCCTTCAAAGTGGCAGTAACTATGAAAAGAGAGAGCTGGATTTCTTGACCATGCTACTTTAAACAGAATTTTTTCTGCTTTGAGCACTTTTTTTTTTTTCCCAGACCCACATTTTAGTACTTAATTTGAATAGCCCAGGCTAGCATTAACATTTACCCAGTTTTGTGATCCATCACCTTAGGTGTTAAACATCTGCCGTGTGCGTGGGAGTATAACAAGGACCCCGCACCTGGGTGTATAATGTAAATAAGAAGGAGAAGCTGTGCGGAATATGTTTAACAGCAGTACAAGGCAGTATGCATGTATTAAATGAAAAAAGAGGGAAGGCCTTGGCGGTGGTTGTAGATCAGAAGAAGGAAGAACCATGGACCTGATGACAAAGTTGTCAGACTAATTCAGAAGGAAGGAGAAGGATGATGAAGGATTTGGACTGGCGACAGAGAGTTGGCAGTGACCAGGGCAGGTTGAGGGTCACTGAGCAGGTCAGTCAGGCTGTGCTGAAGAGGAGCTGTGAGAGTCAGGGTTGGAAAGACCTGATGGGCAAGAGCTTATCGGGTGTATGATCAGGGGCCCTGGAAAGTTTGAGAAGGGAGGTGGCTTTTGTGACCATGACACGTAGAGAATAATTGTAGCGGTGGAATGTAGGACATCCGCTGGTAGTGAGAAGAGCAGCACTCACCACAGACCTCTCTCCCGATTCAAAACATGGGCTGGGAGGGGGGCGGCTATAGCTCAGTGGTACAGTGCATGCCTAGCGTGCACAAGGTCCTGGGTTCAATCCCTAGTACCTCCGTCAAAAAATAAATAAATAAGTAAACCTAATTACCTCCCCCTGCAAATAAATAGATAAATACAATTTTTTAAAAACCAACCAAACAAACAAAAACATGGGCTTAGGATTTAGGGTTGTTGCAGCAAGTAAGAGCATTATTGAGTAGAAAGTTACTGCTGTCAGTTGACGTCCCCTTTCTCCTCTTGCAGGAATATCGGCTTTTGTTTATTTGTTCATTCAACAAATATGAAGTATAATATCCCAGCCCAGTGTTTCCTAACCTTTTGCTAGCTCATCACATCCTTGGAAAACAATCATGCCAGTAGTCAAGGCTGCCATGGCAGGATTTCACTGACCGATAGGGCAAAGCATGACACTCCTCAGGCTTTCCCCTGGAGACCTGGCCTGAGGAGGGGGCAGGAGGGGTGAAGGAGGCAACAGGGGGTGAGCGTCACAGGAAAAATTGACAGTGTTTGGTGACTGGGAATGGAAAACAAGGGAAAGGACAGATTCATATGTCACCTGCAGTTCCCTTGTGGATGAGAGGAGACACTAGTCTGCCTACCAAGCACTTAGCATTCTCTTTTAAGAAGGTTACAAAGAGTTGTTGCCCAGAAAGCCATTACTAGAGATGGGAGATTTGAACTGGGTCCTTGAAGTAGCAGGGCTTGGAGAGCAGGTGTGGCCACATCCAACACAAGGAGAACTGTGTGAGTATAGACACAGGATGGAGTGGGCAGTCTTGTGCCCTCTGGCCAGACTGGGGAGTAGAGGACATCTTCTGAAATTAAGAAGGAAGCAGCTAATCACAAGTGGTGTCCCAAGAAGGAAGAAGGAATGTATAAGAAAATACATTCATGCCTATAAGTTACAGCTCATCCCACGGCCTTGGCTTCTCCGGGTTGTGTAACGTGTACTCTGTCCTAGAGCGCCAAGGTGATGCCTTACTCCCTGTAGATGAGGTAGTGTGGAGAGGGCTGGATAGGTATCATTTTTCTCTTAAAAACACATCCCTCTTACTGAAAAAACCGTTGACAGGCATAGTAGGCAAATATGCTAAGAAGAGTGGCAGAAACAGCCTCACAGCCTCACTCCAGGCCAGCCTCCAATAACCAAGGTCAGGTGCTGAGGCAGCTCAACCAAGACTGGTGCTTACATTCTTGCCTTTCTTTCCATCCCCACAGGAATCTCCGCCAGCAGTCCTCTGCAGACGTCCCTTGTTCGGCCTGCTGGGCTTGCTGACTTTGGACCTTCAAGCGCCTCTTCTCCCTTGAGCTCCCCTTTGAGCAAAGGGAATAATGTTCCTGGGACTCCCAAGAGCCTCCACTTGACCAGCAGCCTAGCGTCAGACTCCCTGGTTCGGAAACAGGGCAAAGGCACCAACCCCCCTGGAGGACGGTAACCATCTGACCCTCCCGCTTCCTTCGACCAAACCCAGGGCTAGAGTCCTGGCCTGCAAATGGTCTTTGGATGGCTTGCCCAGTGCAGCATCTTCCATCCCGAGTCAGAGGGCAGCGATGACCAGTTGCAGCAAGGCAAAGACAGGCAGGTGGTTGGTGTGAGCACTTTAATCACCTGTGTCTCAAGAGGAATGCTCTGGGATTGCCTGTAGGAAAAAGACCCAAGGACAGGGATCAGCCCCACAGCCTCTGGAATGAACTTATAGGCAAGTCTTAAACCTCATATGGGGGAAGGGCCTGACGTAGACCCCCTTTAGATGCTCAGGCACAGTCTCCATCCCCATTCCACTCTTCAGCTCTGGCCATGTCCCTTGCAAAGACTCCACAAGTGCTGTGAAGAGCCTTCCATGGTGGAGACTTCTTTTTGAGCTGTGATTTCCTGTGGGGCTGAAAAGAGAGGAAATCATCGTGTCCTCAGTTGTCAGGCAGCTCCCCGGGTCTCCAAACCCCATTTGCCAGAGTGTCACCGTTGAGGAGAGCAGTGAATGCAAGGGCAGGTAGTGGTCTGTAAGGATGCAGAAGACTAGAGGAAGCACGCCTGGAGGCAGTTGTTTTCCCAGCATTTCCTCTCCTGTCCTGCATGGTTCGTACCAGAGAACCTTCAGGTCCCACCAGCAACAGTAGCAGCAGCTCCCACCCGGGGACTCCCAGAAGCCAGTAAAGAGACCAGGAGCCACCTCAATCAGCAGGACATCCTCACTGCCCCTCTTGCAGGCTCCCCTTGCCCTTCCTGAATGCACAGTCTCCCCACCCTTGCCCTTCAGCCCCCTGCTTGGCTGTATGCACTGTCTGTATTGCACTGAGAAAGGAAGGGACAGCAGAGTGAGGTGGAGAGGATGGAGAGGGCAAGCTCAGCACCCACCCTCCTAGCCCGGCCCCACCAGCCTGAGCTTGCTTCCCTCCAGGAGAGGCAAAGGGGTGGTGGTTGCATGGGAGGTGTTTCTGCCTGTCCCTGACCTGATGTCCCTGGTGGAGCAGGTGCTTCTGGGCAGGCCAGCCTCTAATTTGCACACCTGAAAATCGCGGAATTGAGTTTAGATAGATTGATTTTTAAAACTCTTTTTGGGGGGAGTAGGGGTGGTAGGGGAGTCATTTAACTTAAATCATCAAGATTCCCCTGCTGAAACCCAGACTCCCGTGTACAGATGCTGTTTAGAGGGAATCAGAAAAATGCCAAGCCTTTTTTCTCTTTGAATGTGCTGTCTATTTTTATAACTGAACTTGTACATATGTATAAAGAGAGACACATCTTTCTTTTACTAACTGGAGAAAAAAATCTTAAATAAAATGGAGTGAGATAATTTTATGTAAATTGGGATGTCTGTGGTCTTTGCAGCTGCCTCTCCTTGGGGGCATTGTAGGGCTCCTGGGGGAGTGTGGCAGGATGAAGAGGAAACAGGGCCCCAACATCGTCATCGTTCTTGTGGTCAGAGAGGAGAGATGGTCAGCGGGACAAGGAGTGCCCTTGTGGGTGTTAATCGGGCAGAGGAATTTGCCTCCAACCATCAGAGAGGAGGCTTAAACAAGTGCCTGGCAGGCAAGGGCCAAGGCTCTCTGGTGTGGGCTTCTTATAACTCCAGACCTAGCCTCCAGGGCTTAAATGTAGATAGCTTGACCTGGTCAACCATTAGGCAGTTACATAGTGGTAATCTTAACACTGATGGATTCTTTCTCCAAAAACCCCTGGTGAGAGATTGTCCTGGCAGTGTGTAATACATGAAATCCCCAGCTATGAGGAACATTATGGTCCCAGTTTCTAAAACTGTGTCCAAATATGTGAATATAAATCCCAGAAACCAGCCCTGTTTGCAGTTCCAGGACCCACAGTCGATCAGTTAAGTCAGCAGAAATACTAAGGAACTGTGAAACAAACTCTGTTCTCAGAATTAGCTGTACTTGTAAGAATCATGAACGAAAACAGTGAAACACATTACTAGGGCTTCCAAAGACATCCAGGCTTTGAAAACTTAGCTCTCTGATGAGTTGGAAAAAGAGTGAGTTCCCAGCCTGGACTGACACTGTTTCTCTGATTGAGCTAAATAAAACACTGATATGCTCTTGCGTCACCTTTGAGCAGGGCTTGTGCTGTTCTCAGTGTGCTGGCTGTGTGGCCTTCTGAGCCTTGGCTCACCCTGCATACACTTGATTAGGGTAGGCTGGCTCCTGAGCAGCTGCTGCTCACCCCGTCACGAGGATCAGCCTTTTCTTCATTTTGTTGATCTTAAGCAGCACTATCATGTATGCCGGGTCTTGTTTTTCTTGCTGGTAAACTCGACCAAGGCCTCACACGGAACAAACCAGTGTCAATTTCCCAATTAGCAATGCCCTATTGTCGTCATCACTGTGACTTCTGGTCAACAAGCCCACTAGGATGGGTCCTCTCCAGTTCTCATTACTCAGCTTGGCCCCCAGCTGCAGGACTGTAAACCCTGCCAAGGTCAGCAGTGGCTGCCTCTCCAGGGACTTGACAATGCATCTCCTCTAGTGGCTTCATCCAGATGTAGGTAGGCTTGTGCCTTCTCCTGAAAAGCATGTAAGTTTTGGATCAGAGCTCTCCAGTCTTATCTGTCCCCAGACATGCTCCCCTGTTACCCATTTTCAATCCAATCCCTGAAACACAGCTAACATTTCATAGTGAGGTATGCTTACAGCTTTAATGTCCCTCATCTGTCCCTCTCTACCTGACGTTCATAGCTGAGACTTGAATCTTAAAAGTGAAGGCCTCAAACTCATTAACAATTTGAGTCCAGTCCCCAAGCTATGGCTCAAGCTAGTCTATCCACTTTCTGAACATTTGTCCATCTCCCAGGTGGGAGAGCTTAACTCTTAATACCTATAAACCCAGGGAGCCAGTCCCTTAACACAGAAAAACGCTGAGGAGGGCTTCTGCCTGCCGAAAGAAATGTCCCTCAGGAAGCCTAGAAGCCCAGATCTGGAGCGCAGGTCTTTGTAGCCTCCCCCAACTGTAGGCTAATTGCTGGGCTGGATCACAGTGAGGGCCATCTTTTCTACCAGGGTCACTTTGCACAGAACCAGCTCCGGGGCCCTAGGTAAGTGAATTTTAATATTGTGGGTCACTTTGAGCAGCCGGGTAATGTGGAGTCTGAACTGGGCTTACTATTGGTTTCCATTCCTAGGGCTTTGTTGAAGCACTCAGGAGTCTCTGGAGACCTCCTGGACCTGGGTTTTTAGAGGTCCTCTGATGTGCTGCAAGGGTTATTGGGAGTGATGAGCAAGAGATGTGAGCCACCCAGATTAAACAGAGCAGCTCTGCTTTGACTGCTAGGTAAAGTTTTTGTGTGGAGTTAAACATTTTTGAAACCTCTAAATCATCCCTTAAGGTAATGGTTATCAAACTTCAGTATGCATATGAATCACCTCATATCTTAAAAAATGCAGGTTCAATTTCAGAAGGTCTAGGAAGAGATCTAAAATTGAATGTCTGATACATCTCAGGTGATGGCTGCTGGTCCTGGAACCATACCTGGAATAACAAGGCCTTGGGCACCCTCCAGCCCCACCCCAGCCAGGAAGCCCTGTGCAGGAAATACAGCTTTATTTGTTCTGTCATTCAGCTTAATTCACTTGATGACAAAAAGTGAAAAGCTAGCATTTCCAGGAAGTTTTGGTCTCATACCTTTTTTCATTTTAGCCCTATCACTCCATGATTTTCTCCCCAGGTAGACATGTTAGACATGTGAGGTATGAGAGAAGTTCTCTGATCTGCTGCTGTTCCTGTGTCCTTTGTAGCCTCCACCAAGCTGTAGCCTCTTTAGTTGCTGGAGAGTCTGCGATCCCTGGACTCAGCTGTTTTCTTCTGCATGTGTCTCATCATAACCACCAGACCCCTAAGGCCAAGTCAGCTTTCTTAGCTAATTCCTAGCCCTTCTCAGAGGCATGGAGAAATTTGGCAGCTCTCCCATGCTTCTCTGAGACTGCTAGAATGTAGTGAGGCCGTGCAGTTGGGGATGCAGCTGTGGTCAGTGCCGGTTCCCAAGTCAGCCACCTTCATGATACCTTCAAACCACTTAGATGTGGAGAGCATGGAGATGGGGGCAGGGTCTGTTCTGGAGAAAGCAGGGCCTCTGGCTGTCTTAAAACTGTGTGCCCAGGTACTTGCTCTGTGGTAGCAAATGGTGCAAAGAAAGGCACATGCCTAGAGGAGGGGCCCCTACATGGAGGCTCCTGGGGACCCCGGGGTGGCAGGAGCTTGGGCTATGTCAGCCCTCATAGGACCCACCATTTGTCATCCTGGAAGTGTCTGGGGCAAACAGCACCACGACTGGACTATGGAGATGCCAATCCCAGGTGACAGTGCTTGGGGCTGGGTGTAGGGGGAGGTAGAAAGAGAGGGAAAGAGGAGGCCGTGCCTGAGGCCCACTTCCTAGGTCCCCGAGGAAGCTGGGTGCCTCCCTTATCACCAGGCCCCTGAACTCTTCCTGTGCTCCCGCTTCTTCCTTGCTTCAGGTCCTGGGACTCAGCTGGCTCCCTTTTCCTCTTTAAAACACCCACCACCCACTCTCATTCCAATTTCCCTCCTTTATGGCAGGCTGCTTGGGGCATACTCCTCGTTCTTTCCTACCTACTGCCAAAAATGAGCATCTTGCTTTTTTTTTTTTTTTTAAGAGTTTTCATCATCAAAAGAAAAACACTAGGTCAAAGCAGAAATGGACACAGGGAGCTACAAAGCTCAAGATACATTTCACAGATCTCACAGACTCCCTGGTCTACAGTTTCTGGCACCTTGGGTGAGAAAAACAGGGATTTCTGAGGGAGAGATACCCCAACTCTTTATCTCCCTCCTCTTAGCTAAGAGTTTCTCCCCAAAGGCCAGGGAACAGGCTCGAGTGAGCACCTCTGCAGGGTCCATGCCTCTCTGCTCTCCTGCTCCTTGGCATTTCAAGGTCCTGGGACCCACTCAAGAATGAACGCCTAGACCAAGGAGGGCCTCTGGATCTGACCTAGACTGGGGATTAGGCTGCACATCCTCTGAAGGTTTAAAGGAAGCAGGGGCACAGAGGGTCACAGTGGGTCACAGTTGCAGGAGATGGTGGAGGGTTTTCTAAGCTCCCCTAGCCCAGCTGATGGTCCTAAGAGCCGCTCTCTGGGAGAATGCCCAGGGGCAGTCAGAACATCTTACGCCCTCCACCATCATCACACAGCCCCAAATGGCTCCCTTTCCAGTTCCCAGGTGAGGGGTCCTGGAAGACCCTGGGCAGTACCATGCCCTGCATCCTTGAAGTCACCCCCGACCCTTGAAGTCGGTAGGGGGTATCATCCGATGGGTTGTCAGGGCCATGTGGCTTCAGTGGTCTCAGTTTGTCCTCTGCACCACTGATCTGGAAAGGGCAGCATGAAATCTGTCATGCAGAATCTTTCTGAATAGCTAAGTCTTTCAGAGAGTTGACATTTAACCCTTTGAAGCATCAGAATTTATCTTGGTTAGGACTCTCTTTAAGTGATTTTATGAAAGTCACTGCTTAAACAGACCCTACTGAGCATATCTTAACCTTTCCTAAAGACCTGGGTCACGTGAGCATCTGTTGCCCAGGCCCACTGCACTGTGACTACTGTGTGCCCAACACTAAACGATGGTGGCAACTACACAGACCCTAATCTGAGTAGCCAGGCTACAGAGACATTCTTTGGCTGACTAAGCATTTTCCCTTCCCACAATAGCCACAGGGAGAGGCCTAACCATCCCTCATACTTCTTGTCACTATGACCTTGTCGAGGATGGGCAGGGCGTACTTTCCCTCCCTCGCAGCTAGCCTTTCATAAATTGGCCAATCAGAGTGAAAACCAGGGCTGTGAAAGCTTGTTACCCTGGGGCCAATAGGAGGGGCCAACCTGAGGAGGAAGCTACCACAATGAAGGGTAAAGGTAGAACCATGGGGAAAATGGAGCAGGAGCCTAAACGGGGCCTTGCCATAAGTTCTCTTTCTCTTAACTTTTGAGTTTCACCAATAACTTGGCTTAAGCCCATTTGAACTGGATTTTCTATTATATGCAACTAACACAAAGGGTTCATGGCAGCATAATCAAACCTTGCAAAAGATTGGAAACAACCCATATGGAAACAACACAGGATTGGTTAAATAAATTTTGTACATCACTGTGTTGGACTATTAGGTGGCCTTTAAAAATCATAATCTTCAAAAATATTTGATGACAGGAAAATGCTTACAATTTAATCTTAGGTGAAAAAATAGGACACAATAGTAAATAAAGTTTATGTTCTCACATACATACATATATATATATGTAGATTTTTTAATACAGTAGTAAGAAGGAGGACTAGAAGGAAGTAAACTTTCCTGGTTATTGGAATTATGAATTAGTTTTAATTCTTTATACCATTCCAAGCTTTCTACTATTTTTATATATAATTGTAATAAGCACTATTTTAAAAAAAGTATGTGGTTTTAAGGGAAATTCAAAAAACCCAAAAGCAAGAAGAAAATAAGACATTTCCCATAGTTTTCTCACAATGTGTCTTATGTATCACAATTCAGTTTCTGTGATAAAATGATAACATGACAGCACCAGGCCCCACCCCATCGCCCCAGAGCACCTTAATGTTTTCACAGGAGTCTTTAGAGAAGCAGTACTTCAGGCAAAGGCATGGGCTGAAATTTCAGACACCATGGGGCGATATTTTAAGGCAGGTATGTCCTGTTGCATCCATCAAAATAGATTCTGAGCATCCATATCTGTTCTGGTTTGCTAGGCTGGTGTTCTGGTTTACTTGGGCATGAGGCCAGCTTTCCTCTGTGTAGAAAAGGGAGTGCCCTGCATGGCCCACCACCCAAATCAGTGCTCTTAACCTCTTAGGGTATGTCCAGCGCCTCTCCATACCCAAGCAGTTTCTTTTCAGATCTGCATTTTATTTTACTACATGTTTGACTTATTTACTTATGAATAAATAATAAATTTGCATAGTTTAAAATCAAAAACATACAAAAGGGCACAAGAATAAGAAGTCTCTCTCCCATCCCATCCCCTGGCCCCCAATTCTCCTCCTGGGAAGCAAACTGTGTTGACAGTTTCTGGTGATTCCTTCCAGACATACTGCTATGCTTTTTAAAGACATGATTGTATTCATACTGTGTGTCTAACTTTGTATTTTTTTTCACTTAATATTACACAGTAATGTCAAGAGAGTACTGTAAAAAAAAAAAAAACTTTTCCAAACATTAGTAAATACTCTTCCTAAATATTCGTAATGACTGCAAATATGCCATCCAAGAGAGATTCTGGTTGTCCTACTGGACAATTGGTTTTCTCCCATTAAGTCCTGATTCCACCCAAAAGAAACTATCCTCCTGGGTTCAGCCTGCATTTGCATTTGATTTGAACTCTGACTGGCCATTGGCTCCCTGGGGACACAGAACTCTCGGGTCAGGAGGAGGCCCAGGGCCCAATCCAGAGGGATAAGCGGGTGGTCCCAGGCCTTCAGGGGCTGGCTGTGTGGTCCAGGCCAGCAGAGGAGATATATTTAGCTGGGTCAGCTTCTATTGACTGTCATGACCCAGGAAGACTGTGCTGTTGGTAAACAAACCAGAATGGCCCAACTTCAGCCAGCCCTCCTTCCTCCTCCCTTTCCCCACTTGCTGGCAGGGCAGGGGCTATGAGAGGTGGAGGCAGGCACTGACCAGGAAGAGGGCTCATATGGAAGGACCACCTAGAAGGTACAGCAGAATTGTGTGGCCTCATCTCACGGCCCCAAGTTTGTTTTTCCTGACATCTCCCCTCCTGCCTTTCTTCGCCCACCCTCCCCAACATAGCAGAGCTGGGTAGCCCAGGGAGCACTCCCTTCCTCCTCTGCCTCTGGCCTCTTTTCCCTTTCTCCTATCAACCTGATTTGTCCTCAGTGCTCCATTAAGTGAGTGGAGTTCATTCATGCAGTCATTCAGCCAAGTTGACTCATTTATCCATTTACTTATCCAGCAAATACTTTTTGAAGGCCTGAGGTAAGCCAGGCTATGTGCTGCTGGGCACCAAGGACACAGGAATGAACAGGAGGTGCTGGCTCTGGCCCTCATGGAGCTTACACTCTAATGAGTTTAGAGATAATCCAGTAACTAATTAGGTGCTGTTTAAAAATAATAGTCAAATAACAATAACCAACATTCACATAGCAATTTAAAGTATATAAAGAGTTTTTCACCTGATAGCACATCTAATCCCAAAAATCTGAGAGATGGTTATGATTATCACTCCCACTTTAAAGATGAAGAAATTGCAGCTCAGAGGTATTAAATAACCTGACCAAGGACTCACAGGGTACATGGAGCCCGGTTCTTGAACTCAGTCCCTCTGACCCCAAGCCCATGTTCCTCCTGCAAAAGAGGAGCCATTGGAACTGGATGGGAGCAAGTTTCTGGTGCAGCTCTTCATTTTATATTTGAAAAGATGGAGGCCCAGAGAGAAGAAAAGTGCCTCGCCTAAGACACACAGCTTAAAGCAGGAATGGAACCTCTGGATCCCAGCCCAGAGCTCTTTCTTTACATCTGAACAGCAGTTCAATGTCCTGACCAGGGTATGAGGCCCTGGTGGATATGGGGGGGGGGGGGGGAGGGGGCAGTCATGGTAGGTCTGTCTCCTCCCCTCCCCTGCACGCCCACCAGCCCACTCTCCTCTGTTGCATGGTCCCTCTTGTGAGGAGACAGTTCAGAATGCCCTTTCCAGCACCATCCTCCCCTCACAGGGCAGACCAGCCAGGCATGGGCAGACCCAGCATGCGCCTGACCCACACTAGGCTGGCCCCTCTCTCTTCTGGGTCCCTCTGTAAGAGGTCAGGCCCTAAACGCACACCAGGGGAAGGGTCACCCTTTGGCAGGCATGTCATGGGTACGGTCCGTACCCTTGCTAGTCCTCCCTGCTCTGGGAAGGCTAAGCTGGATGGCTGTTCTTCCTGAGTGCCCACTTCTTGCTGAGTGACTGGGCTTTCATTCAACAAACATGACATGAGCACCTACTGTGAGCAGGCTCTGGGAAGCACCTCAAGGCCCACAGTCCTCTGGGAAGACCAACAAGGAACATAGTGCTATCAAATCTGCAAAAGAAAGAGCACAGATGTCAGAGACTTTCAGGCCTTGGTGGTCAGGTACAGGGGGTTCAAAGAAGGCTTCCCAGAGAAGGCAACATTTCTCAACTGAGCCCTGAAGCCTGAGTGATGAGTTAGCCAGGCCAGAGTTGACAGGGAAGAGACTTTAAGGATGAGGAAATGGACTAGGTAAGACAAAGTAAAAAGGCACCCTGCAGATTGCAGGCGTGTTACAGGCTTCTGTCAGGTCTGTTCAGTATGTATCATGCCTCTCAGGGCCTCAAGTGGCCTGTGAACAGGAACTGGGTCTCCCTTCCTGTGGAAACCCCAAGGGCAGGGCCCACTCCTGTGGACAGATGACTCAGGCACCCTATACAAGCAGCTTCAGCTTTCACCGCCATGGCTCAGTGTCCTCCCAGCCAGAGCCACCCTTCTGACCTGGCATAGACATGACAGCCCCAGGAGGGGCTGCCTGGTGGGAGGCTTCGATTCCAGCAGGAGGAAGCCACAGTTGGGTACATTACTCTCCTCTTCTCTCAGGTTGTGCCCGGGAAGCCCCAGCTGCCCTCCTGTGGGGACAGGGAGCACCACCCCATGAGACAGGAGCAAACAGCCCTCCAGCTTAGCTTTCCCAGAGCAGGGAGGACTAGCAAGGGTACAGACTGTGCCCCTGACATGCCTGCCAAAGGGTGACCCTTCCCCTGGTGTGTTTTTAGGGCCTGATCTCTTACAGAGGGACCCAGGGGAGAGAGGGGCCAGCCTAGTGTGGGTCAGGCGCATGCTGGGTCTTCCCATGCCTGGCTGGTCTGCCCTCACCCCAGTGGCTCCCAGTCCCACATTCCTGGGTTGTGCACATAAACATGTACATTGAATATTAGCCTGGGGAGGCAGGTTGGCAGGTCTCCCTTGGCCAAGAATGAGGTTTTTCATGGGGCTTTTCCCTCCAATGGGAAGCGTGACTGCGTTCAGAGGGGTGTCTCATTAAAACCGCTCCCCATAGGTCCCCTAAGTTCCTGTGGGGCCCCAGAGCTGCGCTACGTGCTGGGATACATTCAGTTCCTGCCCTGGGTGGGGGGGGAGCTCGGTTTAGGGGGACAGGCAGATCACGTCACTACAACGTGCGGGGCACAAAACTGAGGTAGGATGTTCTGGGCTCGAGGTGGGTCACCAGCAAGCCCGGGTCAGCAGCAGCTTCTGGAAGCACCATGCCAGCGGCTCGTTCTTTCGTTCGGGAGGATGTGACAGAGTTGGGCAAAGTTCTCGGGTAGGGAAAGCAGTAGGAGCACAGTCCCCGTGACCAGAAATAGCCTGCGGTAGGAGGAGACAGCAGGCAGGAGGCGGGATGAAGGGGCCCAGGGGCAGCGAGGCCCTGAGGGGAGAGCAGAGGCCAGGCCGCAGGGAAGTTCATCCTGAGGGCCACGAAGCGCTCTGGGAGTTTGTGAGGGAGCCCGGTCGTGGTCAGAGATGCATTTTACATTATGTAGAAAATCAATATCCAGGAGGACACCGAACTGGGGAAGGCGGATCCGTTTGGAGGGCATGACAATCGTCTAGGGAAAGAGAACAAGTCTTAGGACGAGGGTGGTTGTACGGGACAGGGAGCCCTTAGGTCGGCAGGACAGCAGAACCTGTGAAGGTCTGAGGAAGGAGGCTGTGCCCACGGCCAACATGGGATGAGAGGGGCGCGCTCACCCCGCGCTCTACCTTCCAGGGGGCGGGGTCAGGGGAGGAGCCGAGCCCGAGGGGCGCGCCCAGGGCGGGGTCCGCGGACGACGCGGGAAGGGCGGGCACGAGTGTCCGCGGTGCTCCTTCCTGGAGAGGCCGGGCGGTGACGGAGAGCGGCGCTGTGACTGAGCTTTCGGGGTGTGTCTGCTCCCCCTCACGCCCAAGGAAATTCCCGGGGAGGGCCTGAACCGGGAAGGGCAGGCCTGCAGAGACTCTTCAAGGGGCACAGGGACGGGCAGAGGAGAGTGGCCCAGGCTGGGGACGAGGCTCCAGGGACGGGGTGAGGAGGGCGGAGGACAGGGGTGGTCAGGGGCTTCGTCAGCCGCCTCTGACAGCCACCTAATAAAGCAATCCTGCCCCGTCCCGGTTTCCACAGTCACCATGTAATTTACTGTCCGAACTTGGACGCTTTTGAGAGTGAAATTAATAATTACCTCAGGACAACGGGAGTAAACCAGGCCTGTCCTGGGCACACTGGGGTGTGTGGTCAGCCTAGCTCCGACCCTGGCCCTCAGGGACACTTTGCCTGTGAAGGCTGCCTCCCCTAACCTGGCCCTGGAGCACCCTGACCCTTCTCAGAGCCAGGCCTGGGGAAAGATGGGGTCTCCCCCATTCGAGGTTCATCTCCCCACCCCCTCTGCTTCTCTGCCATCATGGTCCTCAGGGGAACTACAGTGGTCCTTCGTGGGGCTAGTGGGGGGCAACCTGGAGAACCCCTAAGACCCTGTCAGCCCTAGAAGAGTGCAGGGCGGCCAGAGTGGTGTTCGCATAAGTCCCCTGTACTGTCCATGCCCTCTTTCAGCAAAACCCAGGGATCCCCAGTCTCCTCCCTCCAACTTGTCCCTGTTTTCAACCAGCTGCCAGGAAGTTTCCTCACGTTCCCTGCTCCTGTTTTTAGTTCAGCCCTCCCCAGCACCTGCCCCCATCTTGCGGCCTTCCTACTATGTTTCCCCTGCCGTAAGCACAAGCCTCCTTAAAACTAGACCTGAACACAACACTTGTCTGCTCAACAAGCAGACAAAACAAAAAGAACAAAAACAAAGACCTTTCAGTGGGAGGCAAAACACATGAAAAAAACAAAAACATCACTACAGAACTCAACTTCCCTACGAGATAAAGTCTAACATTTCCTCCAAGAACGGGCTCCAAAGTAGCTTTCAGCTTCATCCCCAACACCCCAAGTCTTCCTCCACACAGCCACTTGCCAAGCGCTGTGTACCTCCCTCCTTTGCTGACGCCATCCCCACACACCTGGAGTGCCTCCTCCACCTGCTGGATTCCTGTGGCTTCATTAAAGTCCTCCCAGGCCTGACCACCTCTGCCCCATTCATCCCCTGAGTTCCTGGAGTTGCCCCTGGCCCAGACTAGTCGTGAGGGAGAGACTGTCAGCCGGTCTCCCACAGCTGGATGTCCAGGGCCCCGCCGCATCTGTTGTAGACTCAATAAACCGCAAGTGAACTGGCTGTTCCTTCCTACTTATTTCGGGTTCTCCAGAAGGATACCCTTGAGGGATGGACAGGAGGAGGATTTCTGAGATCCCTGTTAACTCTGAAATTCCTTAAAGCTGCAGCCTGAATTTGGGCATCCACCCATCACCCTGCTTAAATCCCTCCAACTAAAAAAGAAAAGAAATCTTTTTTTTTCCCCCAATGCTCCTACATCAGAAGTCTTCAAAAATGGCCCAAGGACTACTTGGAGGCCTCAAAACCCTCTCAGGAGGTCTGTGAGGTCAAAACTATTTTCATAATAATACTAAGAGGTTATTTGCCTTTTCACTCTCATTTCCTCACAAGTGTACAATGGAATTTTCCAGAACTATATATGTGAATTTGCAACAGAATGAGTGCAGAAGAAGACGAGTATCCAGTTGCTTCCATTAAAGTCAGACATTAAAAATATAAAATGCTGCTCCTTTCACTAAATTTGTTTTGGAAAACAAAATCATTTTTCTTTTAAAATATGTTAACATGGGGGAAGGAGGGTATAGCTCAGTGGTAGAACAGGTGCTTAGCAAGCACAAGGTCTTGGGTTCAAATCTCCAGCACTGCCATCAAAATAAATAAATAAAGTTAATTACCTCCCTTCCCAGCCCCCCAAAAATGTTAACATATAATGCATTTATTTTAAAATTTTAATTATTAAATGTTTTAAACTTCTCCACTTTAATTCCTAATATACTGTGTTGTCAATTACTTTATGCCACATAAATAAAAGCTCTTGCTGTCCTGAAACCCCTACACTCTTCCTATATCCTCAGTTAACCCTCTGCTTCCCTCTCCTCTTAGCAGCCAAATTTCTTTGGTTTTTTTTCTTTTTGCCTTTTTTTTTTTAATTGAAATATAGTTGGTTTACAATGTTGTGTTAGTTTCTGGTGTACAGCATAGTGGTTCAGTTATACATATATATATATATATTCCTTTTCATATTCTTTTTCATTATAAGCTATTACAAAGGTATTGAATATCATTCCCTGTGCTATACAGTAGGACCCTGTTATCTATCTGAGACATATTTCTTGAAAGCAGCCCTACCTTGTGGCTTCCCGCCACTGATCCTGAAATCACTCCCACTGAAGACCCCTTGCCATGTCACCCAGTGGACACTCCTCTGTCCTTATTTTCTTTGGCATCTCAGTAGTGAGACCCTGGCTCTCAGAACACCACACTCTTCTGGTTCTCTTCCTACCTCTCTAGCTGCTTGTTCCCAACTCTTGCTTCACTCGGCCCACTAGGGCTGGGGCCCTCGGGGTTGATTGGGCCACGTTCTCTTTTCTCTCCACTCCCAGGGCTTCAAGCACCAAATCTCTGACTCCAACCCATATTACTCTCCTGAGTCCCAGACACACACATCCAGCTGCCCCACAATCACCCCCAATGCAAACATTCATGCAGGGCAGATCTCTTTCCAACTGTCCAAGCACACCAGGAACCCTGGCCCTCTACCGTCTCCCTCACTCTCCTCATCAACCAGTCGCGCCCAGTCCTGCAAACCTCACCCCCTAAATTGCTCTCGAATCCACGTTCCTGTCCATTCCCACCACACACCTCGGCTCAGACCATCTTCACCTCCTCCGGCCGATCTTTGACCTTCCTCCTCCAATCTGACACAGTAGTCAGTGTTCCTTTTTAACCAGTCTCTTCCCTGCTCAGAATCCACAGGGGGCTCCCACCAACCCAGAAGAAATGCCACCTCCACCGCACAGCACACCAGACCAGCCAGCGGGATGTGGTCCTACCACCTGTCCAGCCTCATTTCCCCTTCCCCATGTCACTCTGGTCCAGCTGGTCTGACCTTGCCTCCCCCTCTAGTACAAGCTGTTCCTTCTGTTCACAGAGATCCCGTCTCAAGCCAAAGGTTGGCGCCATAATTCCCTCCCTCAGAAAGCCTTCCCTGACCTCCCCACAACCCCTCGAGGTTAAGAGCCCTTTCTACATTGAATGCCCTATTCTCCTTCCATTGTGACACAGTTCATGCCAAATGGTCACCATTCAGAATTCCTTGAGGAGGAAGATTTCTTCCCTGCTGTATCTCCAGAGCCTAGATCAGTGCCTGGCATATAGCAGCAGTTTAGTAAATACATGCTGAATGAATGGCTTGAAGAATGTGAGCCCATGTGCTGCCGGCAAGCAGCCTTCCCCACCCCCATTCAGAATAGAGCAGGGCTCTGCTCTGAGCACCCAGACTGGCTGTCTGGCCATGCCCTGGCACAAGAGGCCAGGAGGTGGCTGCCCAGGGCCCCTGCCACCTGCTGCCTCCTCTTGTGACCTAGCTCCCAGAAGAACCTGGCTGGACTCCACACTTTTCCCATCAACTGCCAAGACACGAGGCTGTCAACGCATGGGCAACCTCCCCAGGCACAATGGCTGCCCTACTTGGCTGGAGCTGACCCTGCTGGGGACACCCAGACCAAACCAGGACACCAGCCACAAGAGTGGCAGCAACACATACATACCACCCAGCATCCCAGTGTAAACTGAGTCTCAGAGGCTGAATACTTTTCTGGAGGTCACTGGGCCAGTGAAAGACTGGGATGGAGCCAGGCTCTTCTGCTGCTAAAACCTCACCTGGGCCCCACACCCATTCAGCAGGTCCAGGAGTAAAGGCTGAACCCACTGAGTAGCCATTCCCAGTTCAGGAGCACAGGGCTAGGCTGAGATCTTGGGAGCTGAGCTTTGCACCTGGGGGTCAGGGTGAGGAAAGAATAGCCAGGGGCAGGCCGATGGTGAACAAGCAGCAGCCTAGAGGGCAGCCAGCAACTCATCCCATCACGGATCCTGGCAGGTCACAGTAAGAGAGAAGGCACAGCGCACATCACAGTCTCAGGAGACAAGAATGAGCACCTGGACCTCAGAAGTCAAAGGGCCATCAGGTCCTCCAGGCCTGCACTTTCAGCAGTGTCTCACAAGTTGTCATCACTTTACCCTTTAAACTCCTTTAACCCACGTGGCTCCTTTAGCAAGAAGCCAGAAGTCTAGCCTCACTGTCAGGAAGAGGCAGCAACTGACCCTGCAACTGGAGGAGACTTGGTCTGAACTCTGACCCTGCTAGCCTCTTCAGGGCAGCTGGGAGATGCAGGGGACCAGGTCGGTGGCCAGGACTGCTCACAGGGCTGCCAAGTAGAGCTTCCCGGGCTGAATTCTGCATATTATGGGAGTGATGTAACCTGGTAGTCCTGCCTGCTCTGCTGCCCCCTCCCTGGCAGAGAGGGATGGAGATGAACAGGGACCCACCCCTTCCCCTCCTATGAGTCTCTCAGGGCTTTACCACCTCACCTGCCCCAACAGCTTATCTGAAAAAAGAATCACATTCCAGGACAGCACAGATAATGAAATCAGTTTATGGATAATAGTATGGGACAGACTAAGAAGTACCAAGGCCTGTAGTGATGAGCTTCCCAGACTGACAGACAGACATACAGAAGGACAGGAAAACAAGGCCAAATAGGTGACAGGCCCATGTCCAGACTCAGCTATGTCTGGGCTCCAGATCCAGCTGTGCCCTGGGGACCTGGGGGATGAGCAGGGCTGGCAGGGACCTCAGTTCTTGTAGGGCCCCCTCTCCTCACTCCCTCCTATCCCTCACCAGCAGGCTGGGACCTTTAGCAGGTGGTATTTCTGGGACTAGGAAATGGTTGGTCTGGGGTAGAGGGCAGAGGAGTGTCAAGGCTCTTGGAGGCTCCCTAGGGAGGTGGGGGCCTGGGTATCATGGGGTTAGCAGCAGCACTGGGGGGAATCTGGTCAGGCATCAGGTGCCTGGGGTGGGGCACTGCTCAGCAGGGCCCCTGTGTCCAGGGCAGGCCCCCTACCCTGCCCACCACACCAACATGGTGCAATAAATAAAGTTTCAAGTAGTAAGTCAGTGAGTGTCAGGCAGGAGAGCTGGGGGCTGGCAGACAGGCAGGGGCTTAAGAAAGGCCCCCAGCCGGCCACCGAGTCCTCTCAGTGGGCTCCAGCTGTATCAAGTATCTCTGTGCACTGGAGTGGGGACCTGGCCCCTGTGTTCATGTAGGCACTCCCTGCAGGGGCTCAGCCCCTCAGACCAGTGCCAAAGCCTGCTCGGTGGGGCAGAAGCAGGGCAACATGGTGCCTACAGCATCCACGATGGCTGCCAGGTGCTCGTCCTGTGCCTGGGGCCCACAGAGCTGCATGAAGTCTGCCAGGCGTAGCAAGTACTCCAGGTTGTGGCCGGAGAAGCCTCGGCAGGCCAGGATCTGTGTAGCAATGGCCTCCTCGGGTGCAGGGCCCAGGTAACCAGGGTTCTGTGGGGTGGCCACATAGGCCAATGCCTTGAGTGGTTGGTCAGGGTCCTCTTGGGGGTAGAAGGTGACCTCCTTGGTATCATAGCCGCCGAGCACTGCCTCCCGCACATTCAGGTACTTGAGGGCTTCGCTCACCTGCTCACCTTGCACCTGGTACGCCACACCCCAAGTGCAGCCCTAGGAGAAAACAAGGGCACCAGGGTCAGTCACACAGCTCCTTCTTTTCCCACTGCACGACTGTGTTCTATAAGGGGGGTGGACAGAAGGCTATTGAGCTCTCTAGTAGCAATACACCAAGTTTTCATTCTCCCTTTCTTAACAGGGGTTAATACAATGGTCTAGTCCAGGGAGAACAGAAATCCTTCTCAGAAAATGGTCTGAGAGCCAATGGCATCACCTGTAAGTGTGTAAGGATTGAGTTTCAGGACCCACTCTAAATTCTCTTAAATTAAAATCTCATTTAACAATATCCTCAAGTAATTTTTGTGAGAAGCATTTAGCTAGACCACCCTTCTCAACCAGAGGGGCATCTAATCTAGCCTGCAGCCAAAGACCCATGAGCTCTGACTGTCTGCACCCCTCCAGCTGGGTGCCTCTCTTGACTCAGGCACTTACCTCATGATCTTCAAGGAGGGTCACCACACGACCAGGCTAGGGAGGGAAGAAAGATTTTGGGAAAAAACAGTTAGAAATCAGCTTTGCCATCAGTAGTAGAGGAAACCCTCAACAACTCTTCTGTCCCAGGGCTCAGAGAGCCCCACTCCTCCAGGGGAGTGATGTATGGATGCAGGAGAAATAGACACACAGCAGTGGTCCAGATTGGTAATCAAAAATATTCATCAACACAGCCATCCACAGGATCACAGATTAGCCATCACACAGTGACCCACTGGGCACACAAATTTAAGCCACAAACCCTGGACTTAGGTTAACACATTTTCCCCATCAGGACATAGTCGCCATCTGTCCACATAGGCCAGGACATTCCAGGGCAACGGCTGGACGCCCACTATCCTGCCCCCACCCACCTCACTCCCCCGGGCATGGTCAGATGCTCACCATCTTGTCGCTGCCCCGATGAAAGGTGTCTCCCTGCCAGAAGCGGCGGCTGTAGCCTCGCACGAAGCCCACACGGCTATCGCTGTAGGCGAAGTCGGGCCTCCACACCAGGGAGCCGTACCCGAAAATCCACAGGGCTTGGGGGTCGCTGTCGTCCTGAGGAGGCTGCAATGGGGGTGGTGAGGAGGGCGGGGTATTATGGGCTGCGGACTCCTGCTTCATGGTGCCGGGCACAGGGACGGGCCCGGGCGGCCTCCAGGGCTGGTCTCCGGCACCTGCACGGAAGGACCCACGGACGCGCACACCTGGCCTGGCACCGCTTGGTCGCTCCAGTTGCGCGGCCTCGTCCGAGGCGCTCTTTAAACCCTCCGGCTGGGAAGCCCCACCCACCGCGGCCAGATGCCGCGGTTATTGGGGCGGGGAAAATTTCCTTTTGGCCAATCATATTCGGATATTGCTGCCTGGTTAACCGCGCCGCGTTCTGAGTGGGTAACTGCGCAGCCTGCCCCCCGCCCAGAGTGCCTGCTGATTGGTTCGACTCCACCTCTGTAGCAAACCTGGCAGGAGTGATGCAACGGAGGGGGAGGTTTCCCCAGTTCCCGCATGCAGCAAGGGCGCCTCAGATTGCGTCAGGCGGCGGGCAGTGGGCACGGATGCGGGTACCGGTCGTCTTTCCGGCAGCCCCTTCATGGTCTGGACCCTTGGGGAACCATGGCGGGCGGACCCGGGGCAGATGTCTCCTCAGCAGTCCCGCTCGCGCACCTGGCCAAGTCACTGCCATCCCAGGTCCTATGGACTCATACCAGGGCTAGTGCAGAACACGTCCAGAAGGAGCGTTCTGGGCGGTGTAAATGCCTGTCTATGGGGCTTCGCCTGGGAGCACGTACTCTGGAGAAGCTGTCAGAGGCACCTACGCATTCCACACAGATGTCTCACGCCGTTGGCCCGCGTGAGCAAATGGAGAAACTGAGTCACGGGGCTGGCAAGGGGTTCTACAGAGGCTGCAAGACTGAGTCAGACCCGGCGTCTGGAGTTTGAGGGCCTCACGTGAAGGCTACGCCCCCGGGCAGACGCCCTAAGCCAAAATAGGCTCCAGGAAAAGCCGTTCAAGGCGCTTGGAACAGCCTCCCTCACTTTAGCAGTGGTGGCCAGACCTGCGGAGAAAAGCCATAAAGACAGGAAAGCCAGGCCAGCCCTGCCCCAAAGTGATGGGTTTAGTTCTGCCCGGACATGAGACTTTTGCAACAATGGTTGGGTTAATCTTGGGCACCAAGGTTCTAGGAGTGGAGAGCAAGGAGGGTCCAACTGAGGCCCCCAGAGGGTTGTGAGCAGCTACTGCCCTTTGCCCTTGGCTACTGGTTTCCCAACCCATGGACGGTCCTCAGGCCGCCTCGGTTTGGCCCCCTAAGCAGCCGCAAGGGACTGCCCCCTGAGGATGTCTCTGGCTGGAAAAGGGAAACAGGCAGCAGAAGGTTTATGGTGATATGAAAATTTATAATAAGAACTGCCTCCAAGGGACTGCTGATAAGGAACAGGGAGCCCTCTAGCATGGAAAAAGGGTAATATTTCTTTTTATTTGATTCTAATTAGATATTTAAACTAAAAATTATCTGCACTCTTAAAGTAATCATTCCAGTGGTGTCTAAGATATATTCCCCAGTAGGAATGTTGCATTACGGTGTGTATAGCATGAAGCTGTTCTTTTAAAACAAAACCAGTTATACATTAATATTAGTAAAAGTAATAATATGGAATAATATACTTAAACTGTTAGCAGAACCTGTCACCAGAGGAGGACTTTTGGGTTTTTAACAAGAAGCATGAATTACTTTCCCAATTGGAAAAAATTACAAACAGATAGTTGTTTCTGGTTATTCCTTTCTCTCTCTTTCCATTCCGCATATTCACTTGTTCCTCTTGTCTCTATCCTGTCCTCTTTAATTCATATGAGCACCTCCTTTACTGCTAGCTAGTTAGGGAAACTATCCCCCCTCCATCTACCACATTTAGGTAGTGGGGTGGGAGGCGGGAAACTGGCACCAACACATTGCTGAAAGTATCTAAATTGACACAAACAGCCCTTTGAAAAAGCAGCTTGGTGATACAAATCAAGAATCATAAAATGCCCCTGCCCGATGACCCAATACTTCCACTCCAGGAAATTATTCAAAATATGGGAAAAGCCATATTCCTCCAGATTTTTCAATGCACTGTTATTTATTATAGCAAAAACAAAAGAAGAAAATCTACTTAAATATACAAAAATCGCTAAATGTATAAGTAAATTAATCCACATGGTGGAGAAATATATATACACACACAGAGAAAACAACTTAAATATCCAGCAATAGATGATTAGTTACATAAATTTGATACGGACATAAAATTAAATGTGTGCAGTCATTAGAATGAGTATACTTAATGACCTGGAAACCCACCTATGGTACATTTATAATTTAATGAAAAGCAGGTTATAAAATAACCTAATATAATTTATAGTTTAATGAAAAGCAGGTTATAAAATAACCTAAGTCTTATGTGTTTATTTGCATAGAAAAAAAATCTAGAAAACACATAAAAATGCTCAGTGATTACCTCTGAGTAATACAACTACTTGAAATTTGCATTTTCTTTTTTATACCAATTCAGATTGTCTGGGAGTTTAAGAGAACATAAACCACTTATGTTTAGGGAAAAAAGTTAAAAATAAAATTTCATTAGGAAAACAATGTAGTTAAAATGCTTATGATTGCATAGTAAGGCAAAAATCCAAAATAGGAACTATCACATGCACTATGATTAAAACTATTAAAACAACAAAAACAAGATGCATGAGAAAATAGATGGGGGCACCATACTCTAATGATGGGTGTATTCGGGTATTGGGATTATGGGTGATTTTTTTCTCTTCTTTGCAAGGTTAATGAAACGTAATTTTTAACAATAAAAAGTTACTTTTAAAGAGCAGCTAAGGGGCAGAGAGCTATCAGAATCACCTGGGCAATATCTTCAAGCTGCCCATTATCTGACTTCCTCCCACCCAGACCAAAGCCCCAGGTTTGAATAATACCTTTTGAGGTCATCAGCAAGCAGCTCTTGTTCAGGAAGAGTTAGGTGCTCCCTCCTCTGTGCTCCCAGGACCCCTTACCTCACTTCTGTCCCTTCCACTTCATGCTTTTAACAGAAACATTTATCAAGTGCTTGCCATTAGCTAGGTAGTTGGCTAAGTGCTCTTACATCCGTTCTAATGATAAACGTCTCCTCTGCTTCTTGAGGTAAATATCACTTCACAGATGAGAAGACTGGAACACAGGAAAGTTAGGTAACCTGCCACAGTGACGCAGCAGCAAGTTGTGGAGCCTGAGGCCCAAGACAGGCAGTCCGACCCCAGAGACTCCTTGCTGGTGAGACTTTGACCTCCTACCTCCCACAAATCTGAGAGCAGGCTTCATCTTTGAAGGCCCAGGGGAACCAACACAGTGCCAGCTCATGGAAGTTTCTCCAAAAAGGAAGAAGTGATGCTCTTGGGAAAGGCCAGGGCACCCTGGGGTTCAGAGGAGGAGGAATCCTGCAAGTCACAAGTTCAACCTTGATCCCCTCAAAATAGGAACACTGACAAAAGTTGGCCGAGGGGTCTTGGCCAACTTCCCAGGAACATGTGTGCCTGTTCACATTCCTTGCTTATGGTTGCCAACAACATCTGTCTCCTTGCCTCCCAGTGGGACACTCCTGGGCAGTAAACCACCCACCTCAGCCAGTTCCTCCCCCACATCTGCAGCAACCACCCCCTTTCCTCCAAAATCCCCTGATGGAGGGGCCGCAGATGTCATACCACAGAGGTACCAGCTCATGAGAGGTGATGAGAGAGCATCACCTCTACCTTGCAGAGTTGCACGTGATTTGCACATGATACACACATGGTGGCTTCCTTTTTTGGACCTTTTCCAAATTAATCTTTCCCTGTTGTTCCTTCAGACAGTCACTTCTCATTTCCTTATGATCTGTTCCTTCTCACTACTCATTCCAGTTACTGCAATCAACTCCTAGTGTTAGTGGGCACCATTATCTGAAACAAGGGGAGGGTATGTTTTAGGAGCCAGGGATCATTCAAATTTATTATGCTAAATGAATTGCTTTATGAAGCTGCTAATTCCAAAGGGATGAAAAACCTTCCCAGACATGGTCTCTAAACCCAGCTTGTCTAGGTTTGAGCCTAGTTCCATCATTTACCATCTGGGTGACCCCAGGCACCCTGTCTCTGGTCCTCAGTTTTCTCAACTGTGGAACTGGGAATAATAGGATCTACCTTGTAGATTCTGATGAAACTTGAAAGAAATAACACCTTAGCCACACCTGGCATGTGTGATCACTCAATACGTGTTGCTCCTTATTGTTTTTACTCCAGGCTTCTAACTTTCCGTTTTTTCCCAGATAGAGTCATGGTTTATGGTGATATGATGATTTATAATAAGAAATGTATGTTTGGTTTTTGTCATGTCTTATTTATTTACTCATTTTTATTGAAGTATGGTTGATTTATAATGTGTTAGTTTCGGGTATACAGCAAAGTGATTGAGAGAGATATATATGTTCTTCTTTCAGATTTGTTATATCTTTTTTTAATAAACAAGAAATGTAGTAGTAAACTGTGTTCCTGAGTTCCATGATCCACTCTAGTGAAGTAATTGAACCCAACAAGAGGGTCATAGGAACCTCTGATCTACAGCCATAGAAGCACAGGTAACACCTGAACTTGCAATCGGCGTCTGAAGTGGGCGCAGTCTTGTGGGACTGAGCCCTTAATCTGTGGGCTCTGATGCTATCTCCAGGCAGATAGTGTCAGGCTTGAATTAAATTGAAGGACGCCCAGCTGGTGTTGCAGAATTGCTGGCTGTGTGGAAAACCCACAGGTCTAAGTGCACTTCATCAGAAGGAAAGTAGGGCTGGTAGGGGATTGAGAGTAGAGGAGATGACAGAAGAGTGTGTTTTCCTTCGCTCTGCCTCAGTCAGACACAGCTCAGAAGAACTGAGTGGATCAGGAAAGTGATCAGGGTAAGTATTTTTGACTCAGTGCAGGAAATCTCCAGCTGTCTTACCCTCCATTCTTACCATACAATTCACAGATTATTCCAGCAAATAGGATGTTAAAGGAATGTTTTTTAAAGGCAGAATGGGTGATAGGTTGCCTCAAGTTCACCATTAATAGAATAGTTCCTTGAGCAAAGAGAGAGATTTTCCATATATGCTTGGGGGAGGGGTGCTAAAATTAATTAATAAAATATGTAACCCACAATCTGTGAGGGGCTACACCTCTTGCAGACCTGAGAGATAAGTATGTCCTCGTGTCCTTGGCTGACTTGCAAGAAGGACATGTGTCCCACCAGCTCTCTGGCTAAAGGATAGGAAGGAGTAGCTGAATCCTGCAATACAGTCTACCTCAGGAGAGGGAGAGAAGAGAAGACAGCTGCTTTGCTGGTGATGCTAACTGAATCCAGAGCCAAGGCGGGAGGGCTACTTGGTCCCCTGCCCACAAAAGCAGGGACTGCAGGGATTTAGTCATGTCCTGGCAGAGAGGTGCATAGATGGTGGGAAAACCTGGCTTCCTACCCATTTCTAGCTGCCAAGGAGGGAGGAAGACACAGTTGACAGGGCACCCAGGGGAGCCAGTGTTCCAGGTATTCAGCCCTCAGCCCTAGTATCCCTGGGAGGGGAGGGGCCGGGCCAGGGCTCCAACGGACAGGTGGGATGATCGGGCCTCTCTCCCAATTCCAAGGAGAGAGAAAGGTGTAGTTTGCGGGGGCAGGAAGTGACTGGCTCAGGGCTGAAGAGAGCTGCAGTGGGAGCACTTCTGTGGAGCAAAAGGGCTGCACAGAGGGGAGACCCATGGGGTCAGAGTCAAAAGTCAGACCCCATAGAAATGCTGAGGTGTGGTAGGACCTGGCTTTAGAAGAGAATTCTAGAAAAATAGGAGAAGTCTGTTTGCTCAAAAAGGTCCTGACTGTAGGGGCATACTCTGAGGCCCACAGAGAGCCAAGGAAGTGAAGCCCCTTAAATGATAGCAGCTGGACCATCCCTAGGGGCCTACTGGGAATGCACAGAAGATCCCAGAACCTTTTAGATCTCTTTTACCAGAGAGATAGAAGAGGAAGCACCGAGCGAAGGGAGTCACTGATGTGGGTGAAACTAAACAGTCCAGGCCTAGTAGGATGGGCCTGGCCCAGACCTCTGTCACTGTGAGAAAGGAACAACAATCCTCTGACAAGCCAAGTGGTGTGTACCTGTCTGCTAACCCCGAGGGCCTGCTTGACCTCCAGCCTGAGCCAGAAGGAGGGATCACTGGAGACAGACAGGCTGGCCATGCCTGACAGGGCTTTGGCTCTGCCCTGCAGGGGGTGCCGTGACACAGGACAGGCTTGGGCCCAGAGCCAATCTGTTGCTAAATCCAGACTTCCGAGGTGCTTGTGTCAGGCCATAGCCTCAGCTGGCTTTTTTTGGATGCTGCATCATGGCCTGAGAGGGTCTTTGCGGACCCAGTCTTAACCAAAGTGCTAACAGGTGCAGGGCCCCAGAAGCCAGAGTACAAGTGACAAAAGCCACTTGTGGCAAATTTCCAAGGGGAAGGGAACTCTTGAGGACTTGGGGTCCTGCTGTCCCTTCCCACAGCCAGGGTTTCCCTCCCACTACTCTGCATATCAGAGGAGGCTGACCTAGACTATTGGTGTTCCTTAAAGACAGGGGCACAAAGAGAAGCAACAGTGGAGGCAACCTGGCATCTCAGTTGCCTCCTTGGTCCTAGGGCTGCTGCTGGGACTATGCAGTCAAACTCCAAGCTCCTCTCTGACTCACCCCCATCTTGTGAGCTGGGATTGTGGAAGCCCCCAAAAGTGGTTTACTGGCATAAATTTGAGGATTAAGTTTGGGGGAACTTGTTGCTAACAAATATTTTCATACACTAATTTCAACCTCATAGTAAGGTGCAAGAGATATTTTCATCTTCTGATAGGGTAAAAATAATAAGATGGTTAGCTTCCTTGGGCAGAGACTGTTTTATCACCAATGCTTGGCATATAAAATGTGCTCAGTCAGTGTGGAAGGCATGAAGAGAGGGATGGACTTTTCCCAGGTCACCTGGCAATGAGAGGTAGTGCTGGAAGGAGGCTTCAGCCTTCCAACTCAAACCTCGTGCTCTTTCCAGCCCATCCCGGTTCCCTTCCATTCAGGATGCGGGCGGGGATGGCCCAGAGGACCGCGAGGTGCGGAGGGAGCTGGCTGCATGGATGGCTCAGAGTATGGGAATGGCCTGCTTCTCTGGACACCCCGAAGCATATTTAGGGGAAAACAACGCGCTGAGCTTTCTCGAGTTTTCTCCCTCTGCTTAGGGCACCGGGGCCTGGAGGGAGCGACAAAGACGATCACTGAACTTGCCCCCTCTTCCGGCTCGTCCCATTGGCCCCCAGAACGGAGAAGGGCTGACCCCCAGCTTTGCGACAGCGGCCCCAGTCCGCGCTCAGCCCCGCGGCCACGCAGCGCCCCCTGGTGCCGGGCAGCGGGGCCCGGGTGGTCCCGCCCGCTGACCCGCCGGCGACGCCAGCTTCCCGCGGCCGCGGCCCAGCGCGGGCTCCCAGGCCGGGGACGGGATTCAGGGCTGCGGGAGGCGGAGCCGAGCGGGCGAGGAGTCTCCGAGAAACTCGCGGCCTTCGGCGGCTTCCCGGCCCGGGAAGTGAGCAGGGGTCGGGAGGCCGCAAACAGGAAGTCGGGCTGCAACAAAGAGCGCGGGGGGCGGGGAGCCGTGGGACCTCCGGGGCGCCCGGGGCGGCGGCAGGTGGAGGGCTGACCCGGGCCAGAGCGCCGCACCTGCCTCTTCCGCTGCCGCTCGGGGCTCCAGGCCCGCTGGATCCGGCCGTGCCGTGCCCCCTGGGCGCGAGGGAGGGCGCGGCCGCCTGGGGAAGGCCGATGGGACCTCCCAGGCGCATCCTTTCCCCGGGAAGGGACACTCACAGTTCCCTGAGTGAATCACTTCCATCCCTTCCCGGAATTCAGCGGGCCACGTGGGGCGGAGGGCTGGGTCGCCATCCTGCGGACCCACGGGGAGAGGCAGGGAGAGCAGCAGGAAGGGGAGAGCCCTGTGGGTCCTCGTCAGAGATGGAGCGTCCGCACTACCTGTGTTCAGTCTAGTGGCCTTATCTAGTCCTGGATGGGGGAAGTAGGAGCCACTGTCCTTTGTCAGTATCCCCTGACCAGACTGACGAGGCCATGAGGCAGGACAGGGGAACCTAGCTGAAAAAGCAGGATGAAGGCATCCCTCTCTTCTTTACAGCCTCTCCCTGCCTCACTTCCCCACAGTGATATTCAGGTGGTTACTGGCCAGTAGGTCCTAGAAAAGCACCTGCCCTCAGAGTTCACCATGGGGTCAGACTTGGCCTTTAAACAGGGCACTGCCTCCAAGCTACACAACTGCTTTGCTCTGAATTCTCTTGTGAAATACCCTTGCAGATTAAACATATATTTGCTAACCTATGAAGAGCACTTCTCAGTGAGTCTAGAGCCATCATCCGGCCTCATTTCTATCAAGTCTGGGACCACTCCTGTACACCTGAACACTCTGTCAGGAAAGTCTTGGGTACCTTGCCTATGAGAAGAGGCTGGACCCTCAGTGACCTCCTGGAAATCCTGGGGCAAGGAGTGCTTCCACCATGGTCTGTTCACACCCCAAGTGCCTGGCCCAGCTTCTGCCATGTCACTAGAGTTGGAGCCTGGCATGAGCTACAGGTTAGAGCTGCCCAGATGAAGTCCATGAAGGGATCTCCTCTTTCCCCAGAAAGCTTGGGTGGTGGGCTGGGCTCTCCCAGCTCCCTGTCTAAGGGATCAGAGCCGGTGAGTGGATTTAGCCAGCCGGCTCCCCTTCAGGGCTTTTTGAGGACCTGAAACCCCGTGCGGCCCAGCACAGCCTCGTGGTGTGGACGTGCAGGCCCGCGGGTGTCCTACCTGTCCCCCACATGGGAGCCTCGTCATCTCGCCTTCGTGTCCCAGCCCAGTTTCCCCCGCCCCCCAGGGCCCGGGAGCTGCTTTCCTGTTTCATTTTGGGCAGGAAGAGTGAGGTCGTGTTGTTCTTCCCCCCGGCTGCCGGCTCAGGCTGTGGGAACGGTTCCCTGAATGCTTTCCTGTTTGATACCCTGTGTCTACAGTGAGGGGAACAGGGAGCAATGGGCAAGGCATGGAGCGTGTGGGTGCGGGTGAGGGTGGATGAACCTGGGTCTCTTGCTCCCTTGTCTGGCATAGCACTCAGATTAGGGGCCAGCGTGCTGTGTGCGTCAAGGAGAAAGAGGGAAACGGAGGGCAAGTAGCGCTGCAAATATTTGGACTCCACTGGGAGCATCTGCTGGATCTATTTTGCTTTACTGTGGACAAGCTGAGAGCTGGGAGCATCCTGCTCTGCTTTTTGTCTCAATGGTCATTTTTTTAATCAGTTGCTCTCCATGGGGTATGTTTGTGGCTGTAGAGAGAAGACTGTGGCACCTTAGGGACCATCTTGCACCTTACAGGAAACTAGCTGTGAAGTAGAGATGGGAAACTCCCTCATTAGGGCCTCAGCCAGAGAAACTTGGACATGGGGAAGGTTCCTTTTTCTTCCTCCTCCCCTCCCTTGAGTCTTCAATCAACTCCAGCAGCTCTGGCCCTGCCAGGCACCCAGACCCAGCTCTCTTACCCAGCTTCAAGGAGGACTGACCCAAGGCAAATCCCCCTGCACCAAGACCAGTGCCCTGCTGGGGCCAAGCAAAGAGCAGGGTGCTGGTCCATTTAAGAACCTGCAACAGCAGGAGGAAGGGCCCGGATGTCATTATGGTTCAGAGACCCTCTTCTCTGACTAGAGAATCCTTTTGAAAAGAGGAAAACAGGGAAGATTCTCCTTCCCCCAAATTTCTGTATCACCCATGCTGACTAGGGTTTCAGACTTGACAAAAGAGAGGGGGATAGATTCAGGTTGAGGGCATATCCCCCAAGGAATGATGCGAACATAAAAGGGGAAAGGGGAGCTGCAGCCAGCCTCAAGCAATCAGGTAGAGGAAGCTGGCCTAGGCTGGGGACGTGAAGGGTGAGGCCAGGCTCCCCAAGGACTGGAAGAGGACAAGGGCCTGGAGCCCAAGTGCATGCACAGGTCCCAGGGGTTCTAGGCCGGGGGAGTGGGGGCAGCCAGCAGCAATATGAGAAGGGGAGTCAGAGGACGGGGAGAGGATTCCCACTCTGCCATCACAAAGACAGGACCCAGGAAGTAATAAACTCCTGTACACATCTGTTCCATATTATAAATACACATTATATACAAAATAATGTTATAAAATGTAGAAAGGTCAGTGCTTCTGATTCTTAAATTATCGAAATACTAGACTCCAAAATAAACTACAAAAAAACAAACAAAATAAAAACTCATATTATTGATTTCTGAAGATCGGCTTCAGGGGTGGTCTAAGGGCAGTAGTGGGTGTGGGCAGAGCCCAGGCTCAAGGCCGTAGGAATGGGCTTGAGGGAGGAAAGGGCCTAAGTGGTGACAGCACCCAATTTCTCCCTCACTGGGATTTCCACCATCGCTGCCCTAAACTCCCCAATTAGGCCTGGTGCCTCTGACTGGCAGAGGGGACAGGCCCTCCACCTGTCTGCTCACAGGAGCCCAGAGGCACCCAGCGCCAGAGGCTGTAGAAGCCAGGTAAGGCTTACCAGTATCCTCGCCCAGAGGGCCTGGGCCAGGGAGAGACTGGGGCCATGTGAGGAGCAAAGCCCATGTGCAGTAGTTGGAGGCACAGGGCAGAAAGTGCTCCGCCCACTTGGGGCGCTCACCTCACCTGCAGGGACACTCCTGCCAAGAGCTGCACCAGATGGTTTCCCGGCCCATAGACGGACCTGCCCTTGCTGGCCTCCTCTCCCTCTGATTTGGACCCAGCTGTCGTCATGGAGCCTGGGCCAAGGCACTTTTGGAAACGCAGATGCCAGTGGAGGCCACAGTAGCTCCAGGCCCCAGGGACCACTGCCACTCCCTCTGGAAAACAGGCCAAAGCCCCAAAGGAGCCCTCTGAAGGCCACTGCTGGCAGGATGGGTCCAAGTGGCACCTCTCCTCTCCTCTGTTCCCCTGGCTGGCGCAGCTGCCAATCTGATGCCAGACAGACACCCAAAGATGTGGAAGGGTACTGCATCTCTTGGCAAGTTCACAGTCCGTCCAGTTCATGCCATTCCCTCTTCCTCCTGAGAGCAGCATGTTGCATATTAAAAATGTTCCATCCAGGATGCAATGTAAACAATGCAGAAGGAAGGTCCAGCTGCTGGGGCAAGGCTGGGATGTGCTGGGGACGCTCCTGCCTTATACCTGGGGAGCATGTGGAGAGCAGGAAAGTGGGTTACCCTGGGGTACAAACACTCTCTCCATGGCTGCCCTGGGCGGGGTGAAGGGGGGTGGGCAGCCTTCTGGTCTTCTGCCTCAACACACGCACATGCCTGGGAGCCTATCCTCATGAGGTGGGCCAGTGAAGGAAGCCAGCGAGTAGGGGCAGGAGAGGCACAAGACAACCACCCTCACCCACCAGCAGCTGGGAAGCAGCGCCTGGGAGCTGGCCAGGTGCCACGGCTGCCTAGCCCAGCACTAACACAGCAGGAAGAGACTGGGCCGGTTCACCACCGCAGCTCCTGTTTCGCACCCTCTGTGGCAACGAGGCCAGCAGGGATCCGAGAGCCACAGAGCCCGGCCTGCCAAGGAGGGGTGCTGACCCACCCTTCAGGAGCAGCCCCAAGGGTCAAGAGCCACTTTCTCATCCCCCTAAAGGCAGGAAGGGACATGCTAGAAGGGAAGGCAAACCCAGAACTCACCTCTGTGGCAATGACACATTCGTTCCTCTCTTCTGATATCAAACACACAGACTGGTACATGGAGTCCCTAGGGGAGCATATCGCTGATATCCGACACTCTGGCTTTTCACTGAGAGAACACAAGACAGGCTGGTGAGGGAGGGGTGGGGAGAGGGCTGGAGGGAGGTGGGGTGCTAACCTGGACCCTGGTGAGCCAAAGGGAACTGGCAGAGGTGGTTCTGGGAGAAAACACGGGGACTACGAATGCCCAATGCCAGCTGGGGGACAGTTAGGAACAGGCCCCATGAGATCCACAGGACCCCCAACCTGACCAGAGGGTCCTGGAAAAAGCCAATTTGACAAGCCAAGCCGAGGAAGGATGGGAGTCACCAGAGACATAGCGTGGACACTTGGCATTTGTGAATGAATGAATGACTGGGAAGGGGGGACAAAGAGACCCTGGCAGAGAACTTGTTGGTGAATCCTAATCCACTGTCAGCGGCAAGAACCCCCGTTTGCTTAAAAGCAGTCAAGGGCCTGGTGCCAGCCTCCCACCTGTCCTGGGGGAGCCCAGGCAGTGCCACACGGGGGTCCGTGGCAGGCCCTGGGCCTCCAGGTGCTGCTCACCTGTGTAACCGCAGTGGCGCCTTCTCCCCTAAGCTCTTGTCACTGTGAGGATATTTCCCAGAAATGGTCCCCCGCAACAGGGGCCCTGGGGCCAGATTATAGTCCAATGTATGATTCTGCTGTTTGCCACAGTTGGACTTGTCCAGGCCACAGTCCACTTCCAGCTCCTTCTTCTGGTTTGTGTTCTTGAGCTGGGCGGCAGGGATCAGGTTGTCCTTCTGGAAGTCTGACAAGTTATTCATGGCCTCCCTGCTGCCGTCGTCAGGCCGCCTCAGCCGCAGCTGCCGCACCGCCACTGCCACCATGCACAGTAAGACCAGCACCACCACCAGCCCCACGCCCAGGGAGACAGCCACCCAGGGGAAGCTGGGGGGCATGCTCACGGGGAACTCGCAGCGGCTGCCCACAAAGCCATAGGGGCAGTTGCAGACGAAGTTGTCGGGGGCAAGGCCAGCGTAGCAGGTGGCCCCGTTGAAGCAGGGTCCTGAGGCACAGGCATCAGTGGGGATCCGCACCTCGCAGCGCCGGCCGGAGAAGCCGGCAGGGCAGGTGCACACGAGCCCGTTCTCCAGGTCGTGGCAAGTGCCGCCATGGGCACAAGGGCTGCGGGCACAGTCGCTGATGTGGAGTTCACAGTGGGTGCCTGTGAATCCAGGACGGCAGCGGCACATGCGGTTCGGACCTCGGTTCAGGCACTGGCCCCCTGTAGGTACACACGGGGCACAAGTCAGCACTTTCCCAGGTATCCCCTAGTGCAGAGGGTGATGCCCCATCCCAGGAATGAGCTCCGAGCTCAGGTCCTTCTGTCTCCAGGAACACAGCCAGCATTTACAGATCCCACTACAAAGAGCACTGCATGAGGAGTCAGGAGACCTCGAGTTGAGGGTGACCCTGGTCCTCTATACCTCAGTGGGCTGGTATATAAAAATTACTAGCATCTTATAGTAAAACCAGACAGGTATGCATGGGTTTGAATCTCAGCTGTCTGTCTCTAGCTGGGGATCTGGCACCCGTTGCTTTACTAAGCCTCAGTTTCCTCATTTGTCAAATTGGAGTATAATGCTATGCCCTCCATAGAAGATGTGTGGACGTTAGATAAGATGATATATGAAAGCAGGAGCATGTGCCTGGTGTATAGGAAATGCTCAAAGACATGTTTTATCATTGTTTCACTTAATCTTCACAACCATGTGAGAGACAGAGGACAGGGACTATATTTTCCCATTCAGTGATGAAGAAACTGTGGCTCCAGGAAGTTAACTAAGTGATAAGCCAGAGAGCAAACTCCATCTCAGCCCTTCCAATCCCTCTCCAGCTCCTGAGGCTTCTCTCCTGCCCAGTGCTGTCCACCTGCCTCACAGAGGGTCACCAGAAGACCAATGAGACAAAGATAACCAGCATTCTTGGTGGCCCACAAAATGCTGAACATTCTAGACGACTTAAGCCATGCCAGGCTCACTGTGGCCATGGGGCAACGTGAGGCCTCTAGGAGCAGGGCTCTGACCGTGCTAGCCTCGTTCAGGAGGGACATGAAGTCTCCAAGGTCCCTTCTAGCCCAGGACTCCCTGGGGAGGGTCAGAGGCCACCCCAGCAAGGTCAGGACATGGGAGTAGGAAAGGAAAGCAGGCAGGGTGTACACTGCTCCTTCTCCAAAGGCCTGAACCCACTGCTAAACTGCTCCTCTTCCAAAGCCACCCAGATTCAAGCAAGCTCTTCACCATCTAGAGCAGATGGGGATCTGTCTCAGCCTGCCCAGAGTGACAGACAAGGCGTCTCTCCTCTTGTGACCCTCCCTCACCAGAAGGTTCTCTTGGCCCCAGGGCCAGTCCACCAAGTTAGCAAGGCAATAGGACGCACCATTGGCACACGGGTTGCTGGTACACCTGTCCACTTTCTTCTCGCAGTTGGAGCCAGTGAAGTTGGGGGGGCATTCGCAGGCATAGCTGGCCCCCTGGTTGCGCTCCCGACAGGAGCCCCCATTGAAGCAGGGAGAGTCGGCACAACTCAAGGTGCTGTGTTCACAGTGCAGACCATAGTAGCCTGGGGGACACAGGCAGTGGTAGCCATCCTCCTGGTCCTGGAGAAAGAGTAGAAAGGGGCTGAAGTCAGACACTCGGGGGCAGGGATGCATGACTCGGGGCTAGGCCCCACCTGCCCACAGTGCCTGCCTGTGGCCGCACATCCACTGGCTACTTGGCACGGGGATGCCTGGGTACCACCTGGCCAGAACTCTGCCTTCCTGCTCTGGCCTTGGCCTCACCTTACAGCTGCCTCCATTGCGACAGGGATTGCTGTCACACTCACTGAGCTCCAGCTCACAGTCCACACCAGTGTAGCCTGGGCGACAGGTGCAGGTGTAGCTCCGCTGCCCACTGTTGGAGCACGTCGCCCCATTCTTGCACGGGGAGTGGTGGGTGCAGTAGTTGAGGTCTGCGGAGACAGGAACCAACACACTGAGCAGAGCCAGAGAGTGGTCCCTGCTTTCAGGCTCCTCGGGGTGCAGGTTCACCTTCGGTGTTTGGCCTAGAGGCTTCAACTTCAAGTCTTCCAAGTGCAAATATCCTTTCTCTTCTGCCCAATGAAATCATGTATATCAAAGCACCTCCTGAGCAGTGCAATCAATCAAACTTGAAAAAACCCAATTGGACAACTGCCTCAGGTAAGCTCACAAACACTGGCAGCCAGGGGAGAATGAAGATAAGGATGAGGACTGGACATAAGGCCACACACTGAGGAGGATGTCAGGAAAAGGTTCATGCTGGAGGCATAGCTGATATAAGCCTGGAAGGGTGGGCTACAATTTTAACAGATGTAAAGAACAGAGGGGAGGCGAGAGCCACCAGAGGTGGTCACCAGGTGATTTTTAAAGGGGGATGCGTTACAAGGGTCTTTTGAAATATAAGTATTTGTTTTCTTATTCCAGGAGGACAGGGAGGGAGAACCAGACAGAGCAAGTATAGGGACTATGAGGTCTGTGTTTGCATAAGATGAGTATGACTATGTCACCTGGGAGCAAATGTGGGGAGAGGAAAGAAAGTGGGCAGGAACAAGGTGTGTGTGTGTTTGGCGGGGAGGAGATGGGGGAGAGAGAGTCTCTCATACATACACATACACACACACACACAAAGAATACAGGGGCTAAATTCAAAGCCCCTTGTTGCCAGCAAGTCAGGGCCCAGGCAAGTTCTTTCAGTCCTGGCAAGCGTCCTGCCCACCCTACCCAGGTCTGTGCTGGTGTCTCCATGGCAGCAGCCACCCCTTTTGACCCTGAAAATGGGAGGCACACGCTGCAGCTGGCTACTAGGATGAAGAAGAAAAGGCTCCCTCCCCCATGGTGGGGGCTGGCAGACCCCTGTCCAGCCAAAAGAGTGACCAGCCCCCCAAACACTGGGAAGAGACAGCCAGCTGCCTGGCAAGTGCAGTTGGGGAGAACAAGGGAGGCTGTTTTTGCCACACCAAGAAGGCGGTTAGATGTCACTCCGCCCAGAGGCCCAGCTCACCCACAGCCTCGGGGCAGCCGGTGGGCACACCCCACCAGACAGATGTTTAGGGGAGAGCTGCTCAAACAGCCCTGGCAGGTAAGCAAACACTTAGGGGGTTAATAGGTAACTACAAGGTAGAAAGAGGAACTGAGCTCGGCATCCCTCTCTCCGGACTTGCTGGAATTTATGAGTGCAACCTTCGGGCTGCCAACTTGTCGCCCTCCTGATTTCTCCACCCATCCTGTCCCCCCAGCACCTGAGGAAGAAGGACCCACCATCTCATTCTAGGCCAGTTGTTAAGATCCTTACAAGTCCCAAGCTCCTTGAAGGATATTGGAGAGTGAGCTCAGCAGTAAGAAGGGTCTAGGTGACAACTCTGGTCCCTCATCCCCTTCCTATCTCTCCTGTCCCCTCCCTTTGCCCTGACTCACCTTGGTCACAGAATAGGCCTCCCCAGCCCTCATCACAAGTACACTGCCAGGGGGTGCTGCAGGTGCCATGGCGACAACCATTGTGGGGGATGCATTCGTTGCATAGGCGGCCCTGCCAGCCTGGGCGGCAGCTGTGGAACAGAGAGAGGCTGAGGGTGAGGTGAGGGCCGGGCAAGGAGACAGCTCCCCCCTCACCGCTTCCTGTCCCCTACTCACATGCACTCCGCTGGCTTGCTACAGTAGCCATTCTGTTCATGACAGCCAGAAAGACATATAGCTGAGGAAAGAAAACAGGGCTGGGTGAGGGTGGGATGCCAATGACTCTGAAGCCCCACTCTCCCTCTCCTGGCTCTAGGGGTACCCCCACTCTCCCAGGTTCACTTCCCTCTCCTGGCCTCCCATAGGGGCCATGGATGAAACAATGGCCAAGAGAAGGAGAATCCAGGCTGGACGGAATGCAATAAAGGGGTGTTTGTGGGTATTAGTATGATGTGGAAGATGGGGAGGAGCACTGAGAAGAGAGAGGGCAGAGTCCAAGCCCATCCGAAGCATCCCCAGCTGTTTCTGAGGCCCAGTTAGTGGATAGCCCAGACCTGCTCTTGACAGAGAGAGGCAGGCTGTGGCTGAGAAGATGCCACCACATTTGTTCAGGGGACCCCCCTCCAGGCAGGTGGGAACTTGGCTGCTTACGCTGTTCGCAGTACTCCCCAGTCCAGCCTGGCAGGCAGGACAGGCTGCCATCTGGCTGGCACACATAGTGGCCGAAGTGGTCATTGCGCTTCTTGCATAGACGTGAGCAGCTGTCTCCATAGTAGTTGTCACTGCAGATGACCCGGTAAGAGTAGCGCAGCCTTGTGAGACGGCTGGTCTGCTCATCCAGTAGCCAGTTCTGGCCCACAGCTAGGGAGCCCTGGATGGCGATCTTGCTGATGAGCGCGTCTGGTGGCAAGGCCTCTGAAGGAGCAGAGGGCTGGGTCAAGGAAGGGCAGCCAGTGCCCAAGAGTGCCAGCAACTGCTGGATCAAACCAGTTATCCAGATGACCCCCACCTGCCAGCGAGCACAGGCCAGAGGAATGCAAGGTCCCACTGCTTAGCTGCTCTGTGTACATGTGCAGAGGGCCTGATACCATTCAAAAGGGGGACAATAGAAGGATGTTAAGATATCCCAGTGTTCTGGAGGCAGATAGGCAGGAGAAAGAGGAAAAGAGGTCAAAAGGGAGGGGGGAGAAAAAAAGTAAAAGAAAAGCTCTCCAGGTCCGGGAGGGCCCTGAGAGTAAGGGGTCCTCTGGTGCCCATTCAGGGGTTCTGCCCTCAGAGATGGGTAATTCTTTTCTTTTTCCTTTTCAAAGTGAGAATTGTTGTGCTGCTGAAATATCCTTTTCCTCTGTGTCAGAACAACATCCCAAAGCCATTATTCCCTTTCCAAAGGAGCGGAATTCGCAAAAGGTGTAAAATACAGGAAGGGGCCCGTCAGCGGCGCTGGCAGCTTCGGCCTTTCTCACCGCCGTGCTCCCCGCGTTCCCACGCCAAAAATAACCCGCAGGAAACGCAATTGTGCTCAGAGTCCAGGCAGCGGGCGGAATCGAGCGTCCAGCGCGGGGCGCAGCTCCCGGCCTAGCTAAGCGTCCTGCCCCCACCCCTCACCCCGCACTTCCCCCGCCTATCACAGTTAACTCTTTCGGCGCTGCGCCGTATCGCCCCCCTGTGGCCGCGGAGCGAGCTACTTACCTGGCCTCAGGTCGTCTCCCGGCGCGTGCCAAGCTTCGATGATCAGTGAGAAGGTACCCTGGGAACGGAAAGGTGGGGAAGAGACAGAGAGATAGCGAGATGAACTAGGGGGGAGGTGGGAGTGCCTTGCGGCAGCCGATTTAATTAAACTAATTGCAGGATACAGTTACTGCACCCAGGTCAACATAACGGGTCTGCGCACAGCATCGACCGCGAGCAGGCAAGGCGAGAGAATCCAGAGCGGGAGGAGGGTTGAGGGATAGGGGAATGTACGTGAGAGCCATTCGGAGGTGGAGGACGAGCCGAGCTGGTAGGTGATGAAAATCGTATCCCAAGTGTTGGGAGAAGAGAGGACGTAGAATTGGAAAGTGAGAGATTGGTGAGAGCCTATGGGAGGGTGATGTCCCAGGAGAGTCAGAAAAGATCAGAAGAGAGAGACTCCGTGTGTGTGTGTGTGTGTGTGTGTGTGTGTGTGTGTGTGTGTGTGTGTGTGTGTGTGTGTGTGTGTGTGTTGGAGGGGAGCATGGAAATCTGGGGAGAGGGCTTTGGTCCCAGGGAGCCCCCTTCTTTTGGCTTTCGTGACCTCCCAGCGCGCCCAGGTTGTGCTCACCGGCCAGGTGAAATTGAAGGGCAGCTGGAGAGGGTTGCGTCCCCCGCCGCTACTGTCGTCCCCGACGGCGAAGGAATTGGTGCCCAGCACAGGCGTGGAGATGCTGCCAAAGGTGCAGGGCCCGGGCGAGACGACTGCCTGGAAGTGTTTCAGGCAGACGCGGAAGAAGGTCCGGCAGCCGGGTTCGCACGGCCGCCCGCTGGCTAGTACGCCGCGCTCGTTGGCAAACTCCTGCAGCTGCAGCTGGAAGACTCCGGAGCCAGCTGTACGCTATTGCACAGGAATCGAGGGAAGGAGGAAGGAGAGCGGTCAGCTCGGCGGACGCCAGGGGCTCCGGCCCAGGGCACGGCGGGAGGGGGCGGAGGGGACGCGGGACGTTACCTGCTGCCAAAGTGCCACCAGCAGCAGTAGCGCCCAGCCAGAGGCGCTACGGGACGCTGCTGCCATTCCCTGGGGCGGTCGCTCTCTCCACCCGCCGGCTTGGAAGCTTTCCCGCTCGTCCAACCGCCGGAGGGGTCCCTGAAAAGCCAGGCTCCGCTCGGGGCTTTCCTCCTGCCTCGCCTACTGGCTAGCTCCAACTGCCGCAGTAGGTAATCCAGGTGAGGGCGGCTGGGCGGCGGCCACGCTGAGGACGTGTCCTCGGGCTAATCCTGGGGCTGTAAGCAGGCTAGTGCCTGGGTACACGGCACTGAGGCGGCTTGAGCTACGGCTCTTGGCCTCGCGTTCCCAGCCTGCGCTCAGCGCCGCTACTGAAACCTGCGCGCTCGGGAGCTTTCCTTATATATATTGGCTCCTCTCACCGCCTGTCACTCAGATTCGTGGTCACTCTCCCCTCCCCTCCCCTCGGGCCTCTAGCTGCTACAGCCCCAGAGCCGCCCGAAGGGGGCCTCCGCCCTCGCCATCCCCCCTCCCCGCCAGCCAGTCAGGCACAGGTCCCCGCCCCTTCGTGCCGCTCTCAGCCCCTGGGTCCCCCAGCTCTGCGCGTGCCGAGGTGACCAGTTCTCCACAATCGCAAGGTTACGGCCTGAATCCCTGCTGTGGGAGGATAGAGGGAGGGCCGGGGAGAATGGGGCGGGAGGTGAGCGAGCGGTTCCCGGATGGTCGTGGGGGCGGAGACACTGGGGAGTCCCCGTGGGCGGTGTGTCCGCAGCCGTAGCTAGTTACCTGAAGCCCTCGAGCAGGTAAAAAGAACTTAAGCTCAGAAAGCGAAACCAACGCTGAAGAACTCAGATCTCCCTCACCTTCCTGGAGCTTAGGAATCCCTGACGTCTTTGGCCCCCAGGCTGTGAGTGCCCACCCACCACCACCACGTCCCCTCCCCCGCTCCGCAGCAAGGAAGCCAGCGGACGCATTAACCTCTCTTTGGCCACTATGAGCAAGACAAGGAGCCAAACGTCTAAGACTCGGGGGGCTTAGTCCCTCCACCTGGTGGGCGTCTCTCTAGTGCGGGGGGGGGGGCGTGTCCAGCGCGTGCCTCCTCCCTTCTGCCCCCTGCTTGGGCTCGGCGCGTGCCAGCCCCCAGACGCGTGGTCCCGGCGCTGGGGGTAGGGGGGCGTGGTCCCGGAGGTAGAAGGGGGGCGCGTCCTCAGCTGTATGGTAATAAGGGTCTGCCCCGCCTCCAGCGCCTTCCCTCACCTGTGTTTATCTTCAGCTCCAGTGCCCACCTTCTCCCCCAACCCCAGCAGCCCCAAGCCCTCGCCGCCCTGTCCTGTTGCTCCGCTGGGGCAGGGAGGAACTCTTCTGACTCCAGAGTTGGCTCGAATCACTAGAGTCAAGGCTACGGGCTGAGGCCGAGCAGACCCTGGCCCTCTCCTCATACGACAAGATGTAGGGCTGAACTAGAAGCGCGCGGACTCGTTTGAGTTTCAGGCGGCTTTACTTCAATCGTCTCGCCTTCGCGGCACCCCCGGGTGGCCCCACTTCTCTGAGTGGCGGCAGTGCAGCTGCTTTCCCGGAACCAGAGTGATCCCCGGAGGCTTTAGACTGGGGAGGGCTGGCTTCTCCCAGTGTCAGGGGTGCCGGGGAGCTCTCTTTCTGCCACGCTGAGGGCGGTAGGGGCCCTGTGGCTTCAGCTGTCAGCCCGCCCGCACAGCGATGGCTGTCGTCGGGTGATAAGATCGGCGCGGGGGGGAGCAGGGACGCGGCCCGGGCCCGGGGGAGTTTTGGGGGGGGGGTGGCGCGGTACCCAACAGCTGCCTAGGCCGAGCATAGTCTGATATATATATATATATATATATACACACAAACACACACACACACACACACACACACACATATATACACTTTTTTTTAAACTTGAGGATGGTAGTGGAGGATTGGGGGAGAAGGATGAGAAACAAGAGGTTGGGAGCGTGGGTTGGGGGAGGGGCGAGGTGAGGAGACGGGCTCCGGGGTCCCCCACGCACGGCCACCCCTCCCAGCCACCATCTGGCGCGAGCGGGTTGGCGTGGGGAACCGAGGTGGGGCGGGGGCCGGCAGATGGGCCCAAGCTGCGCTCCAGAGTTAATGTAGGTTATGAACAGGCGGAGTCCCCAGGCTGGAGGGAGGAGGAGCCCGGGGCTTGCCTCCCAGCTATCTTGACAAGAAGTGGGTTCTCCGCCCATACTCCCTTAGTCCTGCCTCGGGTGCCAAAGGGTGCCCCTCGCTTTCCTCTGAGCTGGCATCCGGCCCTACATAATTCTTCCCGCTTCCACCCTGAAATCCTAGCCCGAGAATTCATTAAAAACAAACAAACAAATAAAAACCTCCTTTTGTGACTCTGGCTCATGCCTGACCCTCAAGGGAGACATGTAGTCCCACAGGAGCGATCTTACTCAATACTGGCAGAACTGGAACACATTCTACCCTTCATACGCATCGGAGTAATGTGCTCCAAAGCACTTTGCAAACAGTCAAGGATCAAACAAAAGTGTCATCATTATCCTCAGAGTCAAGAATTCTTACAAGGGATTCCAGAGACCTAGAAATCCTCTGACCTGAAGAGGAAAGGGTTAAATCCACCTTACCATCAAAAAGCATTAATGAAGCACCTATTTGCTATACCGGTGCTGTCCCAGAAGTTCATTACTCCCCTAAGAGGCTAGGACGCCGCCCTTGGCCCTAAATAACCACTAGCGCTTCAATCTGCTGGGGTCTAGATTTGACAACATTTGCTGAATAGGAGATGGTCGCCTTGCGGACAGAGAACCGAAATGCTGGGGCTCCATAGCTGGGGCTCCTCCACTTTTTCTCCTACTCGTAACTTGTGGACAGAATGACCCAACACGTGTCCTGGGTGCTAGGAGCAGGAGGTTGTGCGGTGATCTGAGGCCACAAATCACAGTGCGGTTAGACCCACGTGGACGTCTGCCGACCCTGCCCCTACGCAGACGTTCGGCGACGCCCTGGAGAGGGGACACGGATGCAAGGCCCAACCGACCTTGGCTTTCCCAGACTGGGCTTTCCCTGACTGGACCCGGATGAGGGTCCATGGTTCCTCATCCTCACTGGCATCCGCAATGCCCAGCGTCCGGTGCCAGAGCAGGGCTGAGGCCTGGCTTCAGGCAAGGCCTACCACCTCCGCCCCAGGGGCCTTCTGCTTCTGCCGTCCTCTCCGTTTGACCGCTGTACCCAGCCCTCCAGCAGGCAGAACCCCCACCTGGGGCCTTGCCCCGAGGCCGACCCCCGGTGATTAGGGTGCTACTGGGCCGCGTAGAGTCTCGCAGCCCCTCCCCCACTTGCTAACCCACGCGCCCTCCAAGAGGCGGGTGGCGCAGCTCCGATACCTCCAGAACAGTTTTGTACCCTTCCAACAGTGGGACCCCGTTCTCCGCGGGACGAACTGCACCCAGGTAGGAGAGTGGTGGGGGCCGGACCACAGCGCCCGCTGGGCAGGCCAGGGGCGGGGGAGCTGGCCTGGCTTGGGCGGGGCTTTTAAGCCTTGAGGGGCGCCGCTGTGGTCGCTGCGGAGAAGGGGCCACGTGCAGGGAGCGGCGGCCAGGGAGCTGCACAGAAGGCGGGGAGATTTGCAAACTGTTGCTGCCACATGGCTGCTCCATTCGATCCATTCACATTGAAATGAGGCCGGCGCGTGCCTCATCTGCCGCAGGGCGCTGCCACGCGTCAGCCCGGCCCGCCGCGTGCCAACTGGGGCAGTGGGGCTGGCAGGGCCTGGCAGCCGTGGGGGCGCAGCCCGGGCCTTGAGGCCAGGCGGGAGGGAGAGGGGGGAGCCGAGCTACCCTGGCCTCTCAGGCGCCGCATTTTCGCGGACCTTGGCCCTGCAATTGGGAGCGAGCCGACGTGAAAGGACCAGGACCAACGGGTTTCGGAGGGGGGCCAGGATCGATGCCGCCGCTCCCCGCAGATGCGCCCCAGCAGCGCTACTCTCCATCTGCCGCTGCTCGCACCTGCCGGTCAATAAATCGATTTTACAATTTAATGCAGCAGCTTCCCGCCCGCCTGGGACAGATGCCGCCGCAGAACCACCTCCGCCCTCGCCCCTCCCCTCGAGGGGCGCCAGCGGTTAGGGCCGGGATTCCCGCTCGGCAGGCGGCGCCCCGCGGGGCCTCGTTCACCTCTCTCTGGAGTCCCTACAAGGAACTGCCTGCTCCGGGTCTTTCCCGCGGGACAGAATGGGATCCCCATAGGACAGGCCTGGGGCTGGTGGACGAGAGAGGAAGATGATGACTTGGTGGTGGCCTTGAGGACTCATTTGGGGGCTTCACAGGGGAATCGAATGCAGCAGCTGATGATTAGATGTGAGAGCCCTTGTGAAGAGGAAGGGGTAGCTCCCGGAGCATGAGCACTGAGAGCCACTGAGTTCTGAAGAATCTCATGACTGAGCTGGGGAAGGGTGAGGTGGAATGGGGCCTCTCCCCAATCTAGGCTTGAGTCCGGAGAATAAGCATGACATGGACCTGGCTCTTGGCACTTCCCAACCATATGGTCTTGGACTTGTAATTTAACTCTAGCTCTATGCCTCAGTTTTCTCATCTGTGCAATGGGATAATAATTATAGGCACCTGGGAGGGCGATTGATCATACATGCGTAAAGGAAAGGAAAGAAAAAGGAGAACTGAAGGCAAACAGTCATTAAGGATGAGGGAAGAGGAGCAGAGGGTGGAAATAAAGAGGAGAGTTAGACAGCGCATGGAAAGGAGATGGACACTGGAAAACCTCCACCGTGGGGTCCTTCTGTGGGAAGAGGATATGACAACATTCTTGACTGGAGGGAGAGGACTGGAGCATTGAGAATGGGTTGGGGTAAGAGATGGTTTGGAAGAACCAACTCCCTGTGGCCTTGGCCTTCCAGAGATGACTCTCCAGTCAGGGCCAAATGTGGGTCTCAAGCTGGGACCCTTCCTCCTTCTTAGGGGTCTTTTAGAGCAGAGGCATGTAGGAGGAAGGAGAAATCAACTTCTGAACTGCCCTGGTCTTTGAGGCTCCTGGCAGCTCAGGGGTCTCAGCCCTCCCCAGGTCACCAAGAGGGCACACAGACTAGGCTGGGATATCCACTAGTTTTTATGGCTCATGACTAATGGCCCAAATGTCCCAAGGAAAGGATGTCCAAGTAGGTGACACCATTGAACATGAGTCAGAGTGCCTGCTCTGGTTTCTCATGAGACCAGGAAGGCTTCCCACCTTCTCTCTGCCAGGGGCCCAGGAGCTCAGGGCCTAAGCTAGCCCTGTATACTATCTCCTTTGCCTTCTCAGAAGACCAGGGCAGATGGTGCCTAGGGCTGGGGCAACTACTGTGGACTGAGCACTCTGCTTCTCGATGAGAACAGCTTTGGCCTGAACAGACAATGGGCCCAAGAGAGAAGGAGCTGAGGGCCCCTGACCTGAGAAGCCCCTTTGAACTGTGTAGGAAGGAAGCACTCCTTGAGTCTTCTGTGTGCTGGTCAGAAGGAAAGAAGGAGAGAGAGGAGGGGCAGGGTAGAGACCTGCTGGCTGGAAGCAAGAGCCTTCATTGGTGGTGACCCGGCAGCTGCCCCAGCTTCATTTGGCAAACCCAGGGGATGCCTGGAAAGCTAGGGCCAGGAGCCACGCAGCGGGTATTTCCAGCCACAGAGGAGTCTGGGGTTTAGGGCAGCCTCCACGGCAACTTTCCCAGAGCCCCTGGTTTCCCCTTCCCTAGCTCCTTCCTGTCCCCACCCTCATCAGTGAGGAGGGAGACTCAGGGGAAGGGAGGGGAGGCTCAGGAAGGCCTCTGCGTGGAGACCCTCAGGCTGCAGGCATTGCCCGCCCTGCCCTTGTCTCCTGCCCGGATCTCTCAGGACACAGAGGACTCTGAGAGGGCTTACAGGACCAGAGGACAGAGGGCACAGGGCAAGGCATGGCTAAGAGTGATGGGGCCAAAAGAGAACCTTCTGCCAACCACGCTGAAGGACAGGGTGGGCTGGGGGAGGAGAGCCTGGGTTGAAGGTAAATCTTCAGGCACCCATCGCCACCCCTCTATCTTGGACTGGTTTCTCTACACCAAGGATTTTCTTCCCCTGTAGGAGCCTCCTCACCCACTCACCCTCTGCCCTGGCTGGGCTGTACTCTTGTCCCCTCCCCAGCATACAGCTCACCTGTCCCTGAAACCTCTCTTCTCTGTAAACTTTGACAGGTGGGAAGCTCTCCTCAGCCCCACCCTCATGCTCAGCCTTCACTCCCCTCTTCTGGCTCTGGCCTTTCATTAGCATCCAAGCTCAGTGTTGTCCCTGACCCTTCGGTGTCCCTGGGTCCTTGCCTGCACCTCACCTCCCTCTGCTGAGCAACAACTCATCTCCTGGAAGAAACTCTGACCTCTCCTCATTTCACCACACAACCTCTGATCTCTGATCCTAGCTGCCACCCAGGACTTGAAGCAAGCAAGGGACAGAGGATGGAGGTCATACCTCTCCCTCTCTGTAGCCCTAGAACCTGGGAGTGGGGGTTACTCAGACAGGCCATGGTCCCCTGTGACCTCCCTGGAAGGAAGGGTCAAGCCTGAACCAGGAAGTGCTGTGCTTCAGATACTCTCATGCACTGAGAATGAAACCGGGAACAGGTGCCAGCTCTGTGAAAAACTGTCTGAGCAGGCAGGTCACTGTTCCCTGAGGAAGGCTGAGGAGGAATCGGACTGCCATGGTCAAGTAGGTGATGGGTCTTAAGCAGAGAATGGTGACTGGCTGACTTTTTCTCCCACCACAGTCAGAATGAGAGGAAATGGGCTTCAATTGTGGCAGGAAGGATTTAGGTTAGACATATGGGAGAACTTCCTGTGACAGTGTCTACACTATGTATCCTAGTTGCTAATCCAGGTTGAACTCTCCCTTGGAGTTGAAGAGAATTACATGTTGATGCTTGCTAATGAATAACTTGCCTTGCCTGTGATTAGCAAAGAACCTCTAACCCCGAGGATTCTCCTTGTGTCTGACTGTCCCTAGGGAAGAAGTCCAGAAAGGCCTGGTGCCTCCTCTTAGCCCTGTGGAATTTTTGGACAATATTAGGCCACTGTGAGTCAGTGTCACTTTGCCTCTGCTGCCCCCAACCCTCTGGCAGCTGCTCTCACAAAAAGCCCTGTGGAGCTGTCCAGCCACATGAACTTTGCAGCAAAGGAGCAAGCTGGATTTAAGTTCTGGGAGTTCTCAGAGAATTTCCAGAGTGACAATGAATATTCAGGTTGTCCAGCATCAGAGCTTTCAGTAACAGCCTCAGCTATATCTGTAAGTGTAGAAATAGACAGGCTTCAACTGTCTTTTGTGCCCACTCGCCCCAGTCCCATAAGTCCTGCACAGGCAGCATGAACATTCCCATTGTTGGGGTCATTCTACCACCGAGATCCCTGTGTTGCCCTGTGTCCAACTCCCTGTTCCCTTGCTTCCCCTTACCCCCATTACCACAGCCCTTCTCCAGATAAGGAGGAAGCTGGGGAGACCTGGGGTGTGTCTATCAAACTGCCATCAAAAGAACAGAATGCAGGCAAAAGACGCATTCCATTTGGGGCATAGCTTTGTGCACCCCCATGGTTAGTTTTCCTGGGCTGGGCCCGTGTGTGTGACCACGTGCATACACAAAGATTGGTTCATCTGTCAATCAGTTGTGAATGAGGTTGACTATGTGCCTAGCACTAGGCTAAGGTGATTGAGGCCAAAAGGAACATCAAGTCCAGCTCCTAAAGCCCATGGGACGTGGAGATGAAATCGAGTTTCATGTAAAGGAGTCTGATGACCTGCAGAATCAGGGTTCAGAGGGAATGGGGGCCCTCGGGGTCGATGGAGGCTTTGGTGGCGGGCAGGGGGTGGGGTGGTTGTTGCACTGGGCCTGGAAAAAAAGAACAAAGCTTAGAAAAAGAGAAGAGGGCATTCCTGGCAGAGGGAATGGAGAGGAAAAGGATCAGGGTAGAAATGAAGTAGGTACAGCTGGAGCAGACTTCGTATGTGGAAGGTTGGATGTGAGTTTAGACAGGTAGGGTATGGAGACCCATCAGAAAGATGAATTTGGACATCACTGATGGGTTTTAGGGAACCTGTGGGTTCTTGAGCCGAGGAGGGTGTTCAGCCACAATCTGGCAGTGGTATACAAGGTGGTCTGGAGCAGGGAGGTGCAGAGGGAAGCCCAAAGGCAGCTAGGAGCCTTTCTGCATCTGCGGCTGGTGGCCAGGTGTGCGCCGAAGCCTGGGTCCTGTCCTTGAGATGGCTGAGCACCTGAGATTGCCAGGCCCCTGATGGCCTGCTGGGACAGGCCCCACACTATCCTTACCAGCAGCTACTCTCGTTTTACCCCCTGCTTTCAATATAGAGCCCTGCAAATATGACCAGCCTCAGGACTTCCATGGCTCCTATACTGAGAGTGGAATCTACTTTGGCCATGACCCTCTGCCACTCAGCCCCCCACCCTTTCCTCCTTTTTCCCTCAGAACGCTGAGGCCCTGCCTAGCAGCCTGCCTGGAAGAGGGTAAAGGGTTGGATCAGGCCTGGGCTCATCCAACCTCAGGCCTGGAACCCACAAAGGGAGTCCAGAGGTGTCTTGAGGGAATGAGCTGGGGCCTTCTATCTAGAAATTCAGTTTGAGGTGAGCTCTCAAAGGGCACCAAGACCAACCCCATATTCTATAACCAAAGACTTCAGTGCCTCCAGAGAAAGGACCCTCACCCCCTCTTCAGGCTGATCGCTGTTCTTTAGCTGGTTCTGGTTATAGAAAGTGCATCCTCTTATTGATCCAAAAGTCCTACTGTGGTCAGTGGGGGCTAGTAGCGTGGGAGGGCTCTGTTTGGGTCTCGCTGAGGGGCTTCTGGATTGGCACTGCCAGAGGGAGGGTCCACCAGCCTCTTGGGCCTGGGGTGTCTCTGCTGGGTTCTGTGAGCCCCCCTGCTGTGCCTGCTTGGCGCCCTGGGCTGGGGCAGTTTAAGCGTGAGAAGCACCAGTCAATTCCCAGCTTGGTCCCGGGGGTGGGGCAGCTGGGGCGAGGCCAGCCCTGGTCAGCCCTTCTCGGCCTCACCGCGGAGGCCAGGCTCGGGTCAGCCTGTCGCAAAGGCCGGCCCTCCCCAGGCTGAGATCATTGCCCTCCGGCCTCCATGACAGCCCCCACCCCCAGCTGAGCTCACCTCCCTGGCCCGCTGGGGGACATTGTTGTCTCCTGGGCCCCTCCCCCGGGCTCAATGAGCTGTTTGTTGGCATGTCCGGCGCGGGCAAGGGGAGGGCGGCATGGGGCGCCCGCACACAATGGGGATTCCGTCCATTCTGAGGTGGCTGCGGGAACCAGGCTGGCTTTGTCCCTGGGACCCTCATTCCCACCATTTAGTGGAGCCGGAACTCCAGGCGGAAGGCCCCGTATAAGAACAACAATGTCGTCACCCCGTCTGTGGGGGAGGGCGCTGCAGGCCAGGCCTCCTGGGGCCCAGGGGACCCACACTCTGGGGCAGCTTGAGGGGCACCTGGGACAGGTCCTAGGGCCGAGGCTGTGCCTCACATCTGAGGGAGACTCAGGAGGCAGATGGCCCCTCGCCACCACCTGCCCTGCCAGTCCATCTGCAGCCTGCAGCAGGCACGGAAGGCAGTTGCCTGGCATCCCTAGCTCTTCTCATCTCCTCCATATGCAGAGATGAGCCCTAAGGTGCAAAAGGGGCGAATGCCTCCTATAAGCCCCGTTGGGTAGTGTGCTGTAACTAGAGGCAACCTGACCCACAGGCCTTTCTCCTCAAAGCTGGGCTCAGGCCCATTTCTGAGCCTCTAGCCCGGCCCTTCGGAAGTGGCGCTGGCCGCTCAGACAACAAGTGTTTATTTTCCAGGGTGAGTAGGGAACAGGACGTCACGGCGTTTCCCTCCTGCCTGGTGCTGCAGTGGTTCTCACAGTCTGGGCACTGGTGACATCACCAGCCTTTCTTCCTCAGCCCTGGCCTCCTTGCCTCCCCCTCCCCCGCCATTGCAAGCTCTGGCCAGGCTGCACCATTCTGAAGCTTCTGCTTCCGGCGAGGGCACTTCTGAGCAGGTCTTCAGGGAGGGTGTGAGGGCGGTCAGGAAGTACTGGACCAACCCCTGTCATTGCCCTTGGCATTCAGGCCGAGCCTAGGGATAGCCCCCCTGTGCTCGCCCTCACCAGAGCGGTTGGTGTCCCACCCGGCATGCTCCTAGAGCGATGCTGGCCCTTTAAGGGTCTTGGGAAGCCAGAACAACAGGAAATCCAAACGGCCTCATTAGGCAGCTCGGAGCTCAGCACAGTAATTAGTGCCCTGAAAACAAAACAAGGAAAAGCAGGTGGTGGTGCTCCCCCCCAATCTCGGCTGCCCCCGGCGTGGCCTGTTAGTACCCAGAGCTAGGCAGCTGGGACTGGAGCCCTTCCCTCTAAGTCCCCTCACCCCAAGCTCCTGAAGCCTACTGCCCAGGCCAAGGGTCAGAGCCTTAGCTTCTGGGGAGCAGGCAGTGGCTTCTTGGCCAACTGTTTCCCCCTGGGGAGAATGAAGCCCCAGGGACATGCACTGGGGCTTCCCCTCTCCTGTGACAGGTGGCCACTTGTCCACAGCATCCTCCACCTGTTTGGAAAATGCTATGTTGGGGACTGGGAGCTGGGTTGGTGTCCTCCTTGGAAATCCCAGGCCAAGAAGGCCCCCTTAGAAGGGAGAAGCTCAGCTCAGTGGTCCTGCCTCTCAGGATCTCTGGTGATTCTCCAGGTGACAGGGCAAGACAACTTGGGCAGAGGGAGTGGTAACCCACTGCCCCTCTGGACAGAAACCTGGGGACCTGCAAGCCCCTCAGTTGGCAAAAGCCTGGCCGGGAGCAAAAAGGGACCCTAGTGAGTTCTCTTCAGCCAGGCCACAGGCCACAGCTCATTTTATCCTCCCCTATCTGTTGCAGCTGGAACCCTACCTTGTCCCTGACCCCAGAGATATCTCCTTTTGTTTGTACTGCTAGGGGAGGGGCATACTGTGCTTCACTTAAGAAACAAATATTCATTCAACAAACATATCTGGAGTGTTCAAAATACTCCGTGCACTGTGGTGATGGGGAATTCCTGGGAAGGTTTCAAGGAATTCAAGTGGTACTACCTTGTGATAGCTCATTACGGTCCTTCCGTCTCTTAAGAAGGCCTTTGAGAGGCGGGACTGTGGCTCTTTGCATTGTGTATCCATCCCCCTGTAGACCTAGCACTTAGGTAACTAGTACATGCTTATGAACAATGAAAAAAGAACCAGGAATGGTCTCTGACTCCAGAGTAAGCCCATGTAAGTCCAATATGTGGAATGGCACAGCAGCAGCACTCCAGCAGGGCCCCCCAGCCCTTGGGGAAAATCACAAAGGCTCAGAGCCCAGATCTCTCCTAGGACCCTAAGGTTTGTGCAGAGCAGGAGCTAAGGACATTGTGGGGGAAGGGACCCCAGGTCCTGAGAACAAAGCTGGAGATGATCCTGCGATGTGGGGAGGAGCTGCGCTGGGCTTGCCTGGGCTGCAGGCCCAGCAGGGTGAGGAGTGGGGAGGATGCTGAGCGGGAGAGCTGGGCAGGTTGAGTGAGGACAGTGGCCAGCCTATGGCCAGTGAATGGGGCTTTAATTAAGCTGTGGGTATGTTTTTGGTCACACTCTTGTTGGCTGAGAACAAAGGCCCCAGGCATCATTGCCCAGGGGGAAAGAGAAGGAGCAGAGGAAGGGGGCGGGGTAACCCAGAACCTGCCATTGGGTTGGGCAGCTGGCCTCCAGCTGGTCAGGGAACTCTGCAGGCATCTCTGGAGGCCACCAGCTAGGTGGTAAATTCTGAGGGGCTCTAATCTGGAACTGAGGGGCCAGTTCTGATGCTAGAGTTCATGGGACCAGACAGCAAGTGATCAAAGAGTGACAGAGTCATGGAGCAGGGGTTCTCAGTCCTGACTACACACAAGAATCACCTGAGCAACTCCCTGGAGATTCTGATATAGTTGGTCTGACATGAGCCCCAGGAAGCACTGGTATTTTCCAAAAGCTCCTTAAGTGACCCAGTGTGCAGCCAGAGTGCTCCCTGGGAACACAGGGCCCTGCTTTAAATCCTAGGACCTCACCTGCCCCTCCCCAGAGCCCACAGTGCCCAGAGGCCACACCCATTGGACTAAACAGTGCAGGTGCCCTGGGTCTAGAGGGAAATGGGCAACAGAATCCCCTAGGCCTAGGGATGAGGCCTTTGGAGAAGTCCTCCCCTTCTTGATACCCCACCCCCAGTGGAAAGTTACCCAAGGAAGCAGCTGTGGGCAGAGAAGGCAAGAATGCTGCAAGAGGCATGCCCATGGGATGCCCATGGCCTCTCCAGGCCCCCAGAAAGGGACCCTTCTGCCTCAGCCCAGCCCCCCAGACTGGGGGGCAGCACCCAGGAGAACAAGCTAGGGACCCGGAGGGAAGAGAGGTAGACTCAGAGCACCTGAGCTGATGGGGCCCGATCCCGTTCAACGAGCACCGGTCCTGAATCATTTCCCGGATATAGCTCAACAGCCCAGACTTCAAGGTTTTGGGGGGGGGAGACCTTTTTTCCAAGTTCCTCGATCTGTCATCCCCTTCCCCCACCGGCCGGATAGGCCTGGACCAGTGTCCTCTCTCAGCTCCCCCTCAGCCTCCCAGCTCAGGCTTCTCCACTGAGCTCCCTGGACATTGTTTTCCGCCTCAGGAAGTCTCTGATGCCCTGCGCTGGATTTTGTTTTCCTTGTTATCGGGACAACTAATATTTTTTCCTGTGCGGAAAAAAAAAGAGATTTTCCCAAGCAGATTACAGCTGTCAGTGAGGGGGGAGGGGGCTGGAGGCTGAGCCGTCCCTTCGCCCTCCCTCTCTGCCACCCTTACAGGGCTGAGCTTTTGAATGAAGGAGGAAGCGCTGGCCCCAAAGCCAGCCAAGACAGTTGGAGCCAAGGACAACTCTAGCCTTGGCAGGAAAGTCAGACCCCTATCCTCTGCCTGTGGGGCCCCTGTTCCCTGCTAAGAGGGCTGACCCATGGGCTGGGCCACTTTTCCAAGGACAGGGAAGAGGGTCCTGGGCTTACCCTGCCTCTAGTAGGGCAGAAAGGGCAGGCTACCCTGCAGCTACAAGGGGGCAGGACATGAGCAGCGACACCCTGGGAGGAATGCGAGCACACAAGAGACTCAGCGCTGCCCCCCTGTGAGCTCCCTGTGCCTTGGGCTCCCCAATTCCAACGTGGACATATTGATACCTACCTCTCCTACCTAAATGGTCCTGTTGTAAGGATGCAGAAGAGATAAACTATCTGATTTAACATCAGGGGCTTTTATGACTCGGGTCAGAGGGTTAATGGCAGGTGTCTCAGTACCTGTGTGACCTGCATGAGCCCCCACAGCCAGCAGACCAGGAAACAGAGGCCATCACTGAGCAGGCTGAGTTTGAATGGCACACTCCGGGCGTGAAGGTCCTGCGTACACACAGGAAAACATACACACACCAGGCCTCTGCATTCTCCCTTGATAAACGCCCACTTTCTACATCAGGTGCTGTGCTTCTAGGGATGGGCTGCCTGGGCCTTTGGGGCAGGGAGCTGCAGCCTCACCACCACTGCAGCAAAAGGGCCTTACCTCAGATGACCACATTTCTTTTAAATTTCATGACAACAGCAAGTAGAAGGGCTTCAGATGTGGGTTACCCAATTGTCTGGGGTTTGCGAATGTATTAAGAAAACTAGCCACCCCACCACCATGCCCTGTACCCTCCTGCAAAGTGGACGGTCAGCTCTGAGAGACGCTCTCCTGTCTTCATCTCTCAGCGTGGTGGGCTCCACCGTGGGCTGTGTGCAGGAGTGAGCAAGGCCATCTGTCAGGGGGTGGGAGGAAATAGGAGGATTCCTATTTCAATTCATTTTTTATCAAAAAAATCAATTGAACTTTAATAATATTTAATATGTATTTTAACTGTAGTGTATAATCTACACATAAATATTCATAATCAAAAAAGTTTGGAGACCACTACCCTGGGACATCACCAAGGGCTTTTTAGCCTATCAGAAGCCTGATTCAGATTGGGTGCTGGGTGAAGGAAGAGAGTTGTGGAGGAGGCGCTGGTGAGCTCTGGGTGCAGAATCACTTGGGCCCGGTCAGACTCCCAGACGTCACCAGCAGAGGAGACTTTCGTGGCCATCACTGCCCCCGTGGCCTCCCTTCTCCCTGCCCACCCCCTTGGACCTGCCTATGTCTCAGTCGGAGTCTAGAACCTTTGGCTGCCATGCTTCCCACAATGGAGAGAATGGTCCTGTGTGATGCTCCCCTCATCCTAGGCTGGCTGAAGTGCGGCTGGGGTCCCTGTAGCTGCCCTGTATGCTATGTCACCCCCAGGAGAAAAGTCCCTGGCGGGAGGCGGCGCTCTGCCGGGAGGCTGTTTCCTCAACCAGCCAAGGTAAGAAGTAGGGGATTTCCAGCCCTGTTCATGGGGCTGACTTTGTGCTGGGGGCTCCTCTCCTTTCGCATGCAGCCCAGGCCGGAATGAGGACAGAATCTCCAGAGTTAGGCCCACTTGTTGGCAAGGGGATGTGGGGACAGGAGAGTCAGCTAAGCCCACAAGCCTCCCCAGCTGCTACTCCTTGCTCCAGAGGGAGCCTGCCCAAGGTGGAACCCCAGGGCCGCACCTGGGTCCAATAAGGACCCAGCCCTGGAAGACCCTAACAGGCATCTTGGTGAGGAGAGGGGCCTGGAAATCCAGAGCCACACTTACTCATGGGCCTGTGGGCAATGACTCAAATCAATGAATGCCCCTGCCTAACCCCAGCCTGCCCTGGTTCTGGTGGTAAGGGGAATGGCAGGTCTAAATCTCACCCTTTAATGTTCCAATAACTGGCCGGGACTTCCAAGGGCGCTGGAGAGTCAAAGGAGCCAATGTGGGCCCCTCAGGAGCTGGGAACCAGGAGCCTCATATCCTGACATCTTGCCCTGAAAGCTTGCCCCGCCACCCCCAGGAAGAGGAGCCATGCCCTAGCAGCATTCCCTGTCTTCCTGCACAGTGGTCATCTGGGAAGGGAGGGTGGATGTGATCCTGGAGACTGATTGGAGGGAGAATTGGGCAGTTGGGGTGAACTGGTGATGGTGGTACACACAGATGTTACAGCTCCATTGTCAGCTCACTCAGGCCCAAGTAAGGGCTTCAGAAACAGTTGGTCTCTTCCTGCACTTTCATGAAGATTCTCCTGTGCCTCAGACACTTGTGAGTTACATTTCATTACCTGGCTTGTACGTGTTTGCTGCATGAACGTGTATACGTGCTTTGTGCACATATGCGCATGCTTGTAGGATTGTGTGATTGAGGCATGCAAGGTGGAGGAATGGACAGGGATTCATGCAAGGTCCCTGAGCAGAAGAGTATCTGAGAGGTGAAATGATGATAAATCCAGTCACCATCAATGCAGGCTAGTTCATGCCATGATAATTACATGCATTATCACCAATCTACACAGCAACCAGTCCTCCAAGGAAGGTGTTATAATCTTCATCTGACAAATCAATAAACTGAGTGAAACTTAGAGACGTTAAATGACCAGCCTGAGGTCACACAGTGAGCAAATCCACGCGAGGATTTGAACCCAGGTCAGTCTAAGGCCAAGCCAGAGACCTCTCTACCAGCTCTCTCAGCATGGTCCTCCTCAATTATGCTCCATCTGCTCCTTGTCTCTGAGGCTCTGGCTGCCCTAGTCTGAGGTGACAGGCTTTTTCCCCTCCTCTCCTCCCTTCCAGTCAAGGTGGCAAAGCAGAGCCTGTTCAAGGCTGCAAGGAGCCCAAATGCTATGCCCAGACCTTCACACATCAAGCCAGTGTCCAGTTCAGAGAGGGTCTGGCTGGCCCTGGGCGGAATCAGCCAGGGCTGAGCTGGGGCAGCTGTTTACAGTAAACAGAAAGCTCCCGAGGAAGGAAGGAGGGGAGGGGCTGGGGTCGTCATGGAGACAGGGACTAGAGCAGCAGGGCCTCGGCCCTGATCCACAGCTACTGGTAACACATCCCTTCCCCTTCTAGAGACAGAGGAGGTCCAAGGAAGGTCCAGACAGGCAGCCTAAGCAGGAGAGGCAGGGGTAGACAGCCTCAGAGCAGCGCCCTCTGAGAACACACTCCCACCTCATTATGTATTTCTACTTATTGTTAACAATAACAACTACTGTATATTGAGTTTTTTTTTTAACAGCATGCCTGATGCTAGGTCCTTGAGAGTATGTTTTCTTATTTAACCCTAACAACAACCAGGGGATAGGCACAATAATCATCTCTAATTTATAGATAAGGAAATTAAAGATTAAGCCATTTGCCAAGGTCACACAGCTTGTAAGTGACAGCAAAAATTTTAGGTCAAAAACTCCTTTTACCAAGGCAGATAGGAGATAAGCTTGCAGGTGAAGCTCTGAGCCCCTCAGCTGGTGGGGAAACTGAGTCCCTTGGGTACCAAGGGGAATTTCCCAGGCTTCCAGCGTTAGTCAAAGAAATTGCTGGGGACAGAACCCGTGTGTTCCAGCCCTAACCACTAGACCACACGGCTTCTCCATGGCTTGAGCTGGGAAGGTCCAAAGAGAAACTCCCTTTCCAGCCCCAGCCTGGATGGTAGCCTCCTCCCCAGCTAACAGGCTGCCCCAGTGGAGGCCAGGCGGAGCTGGGTGCCATGGGGGATGCTGGGGGGTTTCTGCCCACACATATGGTTTCCAGATTTCAGGGGATGAAAAAGAGGCCCTTAGGGGCGGAAATGGGGGATGTGCGATGACATATTTAGACTGATTGCTTAAAAAAAAAAGGCCGAGAAACCCTAAAAAATAAAAGCAAAAAGTCCGATAGAAAAACCAAAGGGAATTATTTGATTGTGAAGCTGAGTGCTGTGAGGTTTAATGTAGAACAGTATTATGGGTTCTTCTGACTTTGACTGCTCAGAGGATGGTGAGAGGAGGCTCTGTGGCTGTTCCTGGCTTCACCCACTGGGCTTTGGGACAGCGATGGAATCAGGCAGGGCACCTGGGAGGATGTCTGGAGTTCAGGAGCACTTGTTGGGGGACCCTCCCAAAAGGATTGGGCTCTTCAGACTCCAAGGGTCCTGCTGGCTTGTGGCCAAGGGTCCCCACTGGTTCACAGTGGGAGCTGCCCCAGGGGAGGCTCCAGCTGGTCTGTATCTAGAGCATGTGAAAGGATAAGCTGTTAAGGTGGGGGTTTGGGGTGTCTCTGAGTCCCAGTGTTAAAGGGAAACATCCAGGAACAGAAGGTAAAAGAGAGGACAGCTGCCTGGAATTCTGGCCTGCAGCAGGCCCAGGGGGTCAAAGGTCAAGGGGGGACAAGGGGGACTTCCTAAGGCTCTCAGGGGAGTGCCAGCCAGCCAGGCTGTTGTGCAAGCTCTGGGCTGGACCATGCAGGCAGACTGGCAGAGGAGCCACGCCTGGCCCAGCCCCCTCAGCCTATCCAGATATGTTCCCTGGAGCTGGAGTAGTGCCCTCTCTCCTCCAGGAAACCAGGACCCCATCCTCCAAGGTAGCACTCCTGTCCCACGTCAGTGGCCATATTCTATTCTATATATAGAGGGCTTCCTCTCTCATACTCATTCTGAACCTCTCTATCCCAGATCCACCATGTTTTGAGAAACCAGAAAAACCTTCTCAAGTAAGCCTCTTTCTTCCAATTCCACTCTGATTCCCGATGTGGAGATCAGAGGGGTTTGTGAGGGAAGAACCATGCTAGGGCTCACAGGGTCCGGCCCTCGAGGAATGGGGACAGAATGAAGTGGAGGAGAAGCAAGCCAACAGGCTGTGTGGGCGCCAGGCCCTGGGGTAACTGTAGATGTGCTGACTGCTCTCCCTAAGCATCACGTGAGCCTCTCAAGGTCTGTTATGTTTATCCACATTTTACAGGTGAAGAAATTGAGGTTCCGAGGGTGTGATTAAACTGACAGCTGGTAAGTGGCAGAGCAGAGACTTGCACTTGCTCTTTCCAGATCACCTCCCCATCCCTCAGCTCAACCCACATGGCTGGAGATGGAGAGCGAGCACAGTGAGGGACCCAGGACTGTGTCAGGCTCCCAGTGGGCATGCGATCACTGCTGATTGATGCTCAATCTCATGGAGAAGGGTCGGGATCCTGGATGGAGCCTTGTGTCAGCCACCAATTTCTCCCCTTAGATTCAGCATCTGTAAAATCAGGAGGTGGGACTGGCAGCTCAGCGGCTTTCAAACTTGGGTCCCTGGGTGTCCTGACATCCCACAGAGACTGGGATGGGGCAGGAAAGGACAGTGAATAGGGGGGTTCTCTGCCCACCCCCAGCCCAGCTTCCACCAGGGAAGCTTGGCATATCAATTTCAGGTAATGGACAGACATAAGGGATGTTTTTATTTGAACAAGCATCTCAGAGCACTCTATGGCCTCTAGCTGAGCTCTGCAGCTCTGACCTTCTGAGAACCGTGTTCTAGTTTCAGGTCCTGAGCTGGGGAGAGAAGCCAGAGGATCTGGTGAGGGAAGTGGAGTAGACCATGTCTGGGCTCCTCGCCCTGTGGGAGGAAGCAGGTCAGGGTCAGAGCCATCAGGCGCCAGCAGAGGTGAGCTGGAGACACACAGCACCTGCCTCTGCACCTGGGAAACACAAATAGACCTTTGGCCACGGCAGCCTAGAAGCCAGAAGTAGCACCCACCTTTCTGAGGACCAAACCAGTGCCCCTTTCTCCTTTTTTGCCAGGCCTGCCCGGGATTGTTCCTGGTGGACTTCGGTTGCTGGTCACCAAACTATGGTCACCCTAACCTACCATGACCTCACGTCTCCTACTGCTCAGCTCAAGGGCTACTTCATGGTGAAAGCTGAGAAAAGTCTGAGAAAAGGCAAAGCTGCTCAGGGAGAGAAAAGCACCCAAATGCAAGAAGGCATTCAGCGAGCAGGGGCTAATTCCCTTGAAAGAACACTTGTGCCCCTTTTATGGGCTCCCTAGAGCAAAGCTTGCCCCTCTGCCTCAGTTTTCTCTTTGAATTGGGGCGTAAGAATGGTGTCCCTCTCCTGGTGGCTTCAGCATGTATGGCTCCCTGAATATCATCGCCTCCATGCTCCAGGCGGAGGAGAAAGCCAAGGGCTCTAGTGGCCTAAGAATCAGACTATCTAGCATCTTCCTTCTAGCTCACCGCCCACCCTGGGCCTGCCTCTGACCGCCATTCTCCCTCACCCTGCTGCAGGGCCCAGCCTCGCCCCACATAAGCAAAGCTGCCAGCAGGATCCTTTGTGGGGCTGCTCCCGTGTGGCACTGCCTATGGGCCCCACCATGGGGCAACAGATGGACCTATGGTCTCTACAGAACAATGGTGGGGGAGGGGCCCTGGCATCGCCTGCCCTAAACAGGAAGCGCTGCATGAGCTTCAAAGAACTGGCAGGGCCAAGGGGCTGAGTGGCTGGAGCCAGTGCCAGGATTGGCGGCTGCCTGAAGAGATGCCTGCCAGCCTCGGGATGCCCAGCCTGCAGTGGGGGTGGGGCTGCAGTGGCAAGGGCAGCTGGGTCTTGGGCAGAGGATGCTTTGCACCCTCAGTGCAGCAGCCTCTGACCTGGAAGCAGCCTGAGGGAAGGGGGTTCAGACACAAGGCTGTTTCCCGGCTCTGCAGCCACCCGCCAGCAGGGCTGCTGGTTCTTTCCCAGGCCACAGTGGGTCTGGCCCTCCAGCAAGTAACCATGAGGGGCAGGGCTGGCACCAAGCCTGCTGCCCACTCCCTGCCTCCTGCTCCCAGCTGCTCTGCTCAGAGCCTTTTCCTCTCCACTTCCTGTTCACACAGTGGGGGGGGCGGGAAGTGGAGGGAGGAAGTTGGGGGGAGGCGTGTAGGGGGGAACCCATTGAATAAAAGGAATTAACCGTTTCCCTCCTCTGACCTCTGGGAATTTCCGCCTGTGAAAGTGTCTCGAAGAATCTGCAGAGCTGAGGGAGTGGGGAGGAGGGGTGCCCCTCTTGGCCCCCACCCCCTTCCCCGGTGGTAGTAGTGGGGCCAGATAACTCCCTCTGGGCCCCCTAACCTCTTGTTTCCCTGGCGCCAGGGGGGCAACGCCAAGGGCAGCCTGGAGCCTGGTGGCCTCACAGCCCCCTCCCAACCAATGGGGCTAGTGCGCCAGGCCTGCGACCCGAGCTCGGGCCGGGGGTTCAGAGCCGAGGGGGCGAGCGGGGTTTGCGCAGGAACTGCGAGAATCGGTGGTCCCAGGAAAATGAGCTCACACCCAGGCTGGCCAGGCACTGAGCCACACACCTTCCCTGCCAGAGCTGGTGCCCTTGGCCGGCCAACCATGGGGGACAAGGGCGGCGGGCGGGCCAGGCAAGCCTCAGACGCGGGGCGGGCACACCCTCCGGGGGCCACTCCCCCTGGAGCAGTAAAGGAGTTGGTAGGTTCGGGAAGCCAGTGGACAGCGCCCTCTAGTGCCGCCTGCCGACTCGGCCGGCGGCCCCCCAGGGCCCTCTCAAGGGCGGGCCTCAGGAAGCACCTGCTCCCCAGGACCAGTGGCCGCCCTGCATCTCCCCCAGGTGGCTTCCTTGTTTACAGGCCTCCTGCCCTGATCCCAGCGTCACTGCCTGTGGCCACTCCTCCTATTTCCAGTGACCGCTCCAGGAGCAGCTCATTCATCTTAGCCCCTGCCCACGCAGCTGCTCCCCTACCCCACCCCACCCCCTTCTGGCCCTCCCCCAGGCTTAGGGCCAAGGCCCTGAGGGCCTACTCTCTCTCCTCTCCTCCAGGCCTTGCTTAGTTTCCAGGGATCTAATTGCTGTGGCTTCCCGTTGCCCTGACTCAACGGAACCCCATTCTGTCAGTGCCAGAGAAGCCTGGAGCCTTTTTCCAGGAAAGAGGAAGTAGCCTAGTACCAGATGGGCAGGCTTAAGAGAGGACAGAAAGGGCAGGGGTGTCCCAGGCCGTCTTAGCCAAGTACCCTGGGAGGAGGGAGCAATAGGGCAGTGTTTGTTTAAGTAACATGTATCAAGCACTCATTATGTGCAAAGACAGAAGCCCCAAGCTGTTCTAAGTAAGCAAGTGACCATATCAGTGGTAGGCAGGGGTTTATACCTAATACTGACAGTGGGGAACAGTACCCTGAGCCCTCTACTGGGCATATCTAGGTGTGAGGGGAGCCTTAGACCACAGGGGGAGAGGAAGGGACCAGAAGCCCTCCCAATCTTCTTGGAACAAGGGAAAGGGAACAGGACTAGGATGCCCTCTACCCACCCAATGGGACCCTACCCCCATTTGCTCCCACTTTTGCTTCTGAGGGGAGATGGGGAATCTGAGACTCATCAAAGGTGGGCAGCTTCCATCCCTCTCCCTTGCCAGAAGCCATGAAGAGACCCTGTTGTTCCAGAGGCTAGAAGAATCAGCAGGACAAGATTATCCTACGACTGCATAAGGTAAGTATCTTGGAAGATGATTAGGCTGCAGGGGCAAGAGAGGAGCCAGCAGTCACTAACCAGGTGCTTAACCCCAGCCTGATGACAGAACACTCACTTGTTATTTTGGTCTATCAGCAGCTGATAGACCACACCCATAAAGCTGAGCAGTGGACTGTGAACACCAGTCCATGGAGCAAAGGGTGCTCAGCTGATGTTACAGGAAAGCCCTGCTCCAGGACTCCCCAAAGCCTCTAGCCACAACTAAAGAAGTGTAAGCTGGGAGGAGGGGCAGGTCACAGGAACTAGATGGGGAGAAAACTTATCTCTCAAATGCCAGTGGCAGTCTCACCTCCATGTTGGACCTCAACATTATGGCTCAATGCCAGGCAGTGGTAGGGCAGTATCAAAACTGGGCAGAAGTTGGGAAGGCAGAGATCCAGGATGGCAAAGAGAGGGGCAAGCAAAATCTAGCAGGTATAAGGGCCAGTGGAGGAAGGAAGAATGGGGGGACTTAGATTTATGGTTAGGCAATGGAGATTCCCAGGAAACTCTTGGGACAGCTAGCGGGGAGGGGAACAGATCAAGGAAGCACCAGCCAACAAATTGACTTGAGAAGTCAGTGCCCCCAGCTGCCTAAGTGCGAAAGGTTCTGCAGAGAGCAGCACCACCTGCTGGCCAAAGAGAAGAACAGTCCCTGCTGTAAGACTTGGGAGGGTGGGCCCTAATTCCCAACTGAAGCCTGGAGTCAGAAAGGATAGCGTGGAGGGCAAAGAAGTGAGCAGGAAATGGCAAAATCTCCAAGCAAAGGAGGGAAAGCCAAGGCTTGAAAGCATGCAGGACCCTGGCAGCCTCTCTGTGGCACCCCGGCCGCTCCTAGAGATTACTCAAACACCACTCAGCCCAGCATCAACACAAAGCCATCAACTCGAGAGTCACCACGGCAGCGCAGACAGTTTAATGCTCTGTAACCCCAACACCATCTCCCACTGTCCTCCATGAGTCCCTCTGCCCCAGGGCACCCCTCACACTGGAGTCCCAGACAGTGTGCACAAGAGCATGCCCACCATCAGCACCACCTTTCCTCCCAGCCCATGCCCAGGACTTGGGGGCACTGTCTTTTCACTTCTGGGACCTAGGGGCAGACAGAAGAGAGGGCTTCTGAGGGAGAAGAGCCACAGAATGAAAAGGAAGAATGGTAGTGCCCCAGAGGGTGAAGAGGATGTATGTGGGGAGTGAAAAGGAAATAAGAGCTGTTAGATGTGGGAGGGATGGTAATGGGGTCAGAATTCTGACTTCTCCAGGCTACGGCCCTCTATTAGGAAAGCAGGCTGACAGCCCAGCAAAACAGCAGCTCAAAGGTAGCTCTGAAGAACACGGGCAGCGGGCAGAATGTTCTCAGAGCTGATACCTCATGGGCAACAGCTATAATTCCACTCTCCCCGCCACAGTCCCAGCCCAGCAGCCTCCAGGAGACCATCACAGACAACACCATGGCCTTCCCAAGAAGGGACAAGTGATTGCCCCTCCTGCCTGCCCGCCTTTCAGGGCTGACACCTTCCTACAGCCAACTGAGGTGTTCCTCCTCATAGCGCTGGGGGTCGATGAAGGGCCGGTCAATAGAGCGGATCATCAGCTCCCCACAGTACACACACTCAGCAGCCACCAGTTCATCCAGGTCAGCCTTGAGCTGTTCCCTGCTGGGCCCTCCAGCAGCAGCGCCCCCCTCAGCCTCCTTGGCCCGGGTAGAGCCCTTGGCAGGGGGTGGAGCAGCCCCCAGCTTTCGCTGCAGCTCCTCAAGCCGGGCCTGCTTGTAGGCTGGCAGGCCAGGCCGCACGGCTTGCAGCAGGCAGTCAGCATGGAACATGTGGCCACAGAGGAAGAGGTAAAAAGGGCGATTGAGCAGGGGGAAGTCGCAGGTGGCACATTTGTCCTGGGGCTCCACAGTGCCGTAGCGGCCGCGCAGCTCCTGCAGGTCTCGCCGGATGCGCTGGGCACTGGCCGTGGCCTCTTCCATCTCCCGCTGCAGCTCTTGGATGTGGTGGTTGTAGGCCTTAAGCGAGCTGCAGATGGCCTCCTTGAAGTGGTCGATGGTGACGAAGTCAGGAAAGAAGGGCAGCACGTCCTCGATCTTGAGCAGGGGGCAGCTGGCCAGGCAGGCCATGGCTGTCTGCACATCCTCCTCCTCCTGCACCACGTGCCGCGCAATCTTCAGCCACAGCTTCTTGCGCAGCTCCTCGTCTTCCTCGGGCAAGTCAGCACACTGCTTGGCCAGGTCCACGTCCACCTGAGGGGAGACAGAGTGTTAGGGTCAAGCCCCGTCCCGACCCAGGACAGAGTCTGTGGGAGACAGAAGCCCAGGCAGAGGACCCATGGGCAGGATGCTTGCACTACGGGCAGCAAGTGAGGTGGGGCTCCTAGAGGCCAGGAAGAAACCTGTCTCAGTAATGGGCCTGTCCCTGCCAGAAGTATATAAACACTGCTTATGAGGGTGGGGTTGCAATTTTAGTGAATATAAAATTCACTGGGGAACATATTCAAAATACTGATTTGGGGGCCCTACCCACAGACAGTCCTGGGTTCAGACCCAGGAATTCACATTTTAAACAGCACTTCATATGATCCTGAGCAGGTGACAGTTCATGATTTGAGCAATGCAACTCAGCACCTCCCCTGATACATTTGTGGCTAGCACGTATGCAGAACTTACCTATGAGGTAAGTACTGTAACATTGTCCCCATTTTGTGGCTGACTAATCTGAGGCAGAGAGGTTCAGAAACTAGCCTGAGGTCACATAGCTCAGTAAGCGGCAGAACCAGAATTCAAACCTTGACTTCCGAGCCCATGTTCTTAACCTCTACACAGCAGCACCTCTATGTGAGGGAAGCCAGCACTCCCTAACCACACTGCCCCCAAACCCTTCAGTATCTGAAGCTACTGCTCTCCAGGCCCCTCTCCTGGATGGTGTCAAGGCTCCCTGGCTCACCTGCAGGGCCAGGTCCACAGCCTCCTCATACAGCTCCAGGACCTTGTAGACGTGGACACAAGCGCGGTGGTGGCCATGCTCAGCGCAGAGCCGCAGTGCATACTTGAGGTCATAATGTACCCGGTGTGGGCTGGCCCCGGCCTGTTCGAGGTAGGCCAGCAGCGAGGCTGGCTGGCCTCGGGCATACAGCGACAGCAGGTAATTGTGAATGGCCTGCTCAGTCTCGCCCAGCACGTTCACGCAGAACTCCATGTAGCGGATGGCCTGGCTCACCTGCTGGGCCTCACCACCCTGGCTGTAGTTCACCAGGGCAGGGATGAGCTGCCGGGCATCCAGCCGGCTGCCCTGCTCAATCCAGGTATCCACCAACTGGCGGGGGATGTGACGAATGAGGATGGGCGAGAACTTGTAGAAGAGCTGGGGGTCACGGTGGCGGGCGAGCACGGCCAGGGCCTCCTCATAGGCCTCGTGCTGGCAGTGGTATGCCACCACCCGCTCGTAGTCCTGCATGATCACCGCAAAGTACACCATGTGCTCCGTGTCCCCATGGCTGGCGAGCAGCTCGTGGATGGAGGCCCGGCTGGCAAAGAGCCACTCCTTGTGGCGGGGGCTGCTGAGGAAGGCGCGGAAGCGCTCCCGTGTTTCCCGGTAGAGGGTCAGGGCCTCTGGGTCCCCCTGCAGGGCCCCGAGCCGGCTCAGATAGAGCTCCGTCAGCCAGGTGGTAAGCAGCGTGGCCTGGGTGCGCTCAGCTGGCTTCAAACTGGCCAGTTTTCGCTGTAGGAACTCGGCCAGAGCTTCCTCTTGTCGGGCCTCCAGGAACTTGAGGGCAATCTCCTCAAAGTAGCTCTGAGTCAGGGCGTAGCAGCGGGCGCTCTCCAGGTATCGACGCTGGCGAAAGCAGAAGTCAGCCTCACGGGCCAGGACCGTGTCCAGGCAGTCAGGCCGCTCTCGACAATACTCTTTGGCCAGGTCGAAGCGGTTCATGTCCAGGTAAGTGCGCCAGACATCCCGGGCCTCCCGCTGTACGTGGTAGCGGAAGACAGCCCGCTCGGTGTAGGCCCACAGGTGGCCCATGGAGGAGTCCTTCACCATGTGCTTCAGAGGCCCAAACTTCTCCAGGAAGTGGTCCCGCAGCACCACCTGCCCTGTCAGCGTGCACACTGCCTCCACCCGGTCTGCCAGCAGCAGCAGGAAGTGGAACTGGGTCAGGACGATGGCCAGGGGTGGGCTGGCGCCGGGACCTACCCCGTCTGGGTACTCCCAGACCCGCTCCTCGCTCAGCAGGGAGTCGGGACGCCCGCAGTCCAGCGATCCGTACAGCACGCCATCCCCCATCATCCAGGCGAAGGCCCGGGGCGCAGAGCGCAACTTGGGGGTGTAGAAGGCCAACTCGCTGTAGCCTAGACTGCTGGGAAACTCACGGAATGGGGGTGGGTGGTCAGTGTAGGCAGCAAAGAGCCCTGAGAAGCCCTGGACCTCAGCTCCCTCAGCAGATCGGCCTATGAACTGGAAGAGGCGCTGCCGAGTGGTGGCGATAACAAAGCCACGCCCTTCGGGGCCCCGCTCAGCCTCAAGGGAGCACACAGGTGCTGGACCCCCTTCTTCATTTAGCACGTACAATGGACGGAAGTAGAGATCCGGGGCGGGGCCAAAAAGCCCACCCTCGCTGGCTGAGATCTCTGCTTCGAAGATCTGGCCTTGGGCAGTGCCGACCAGGATGGGGCCTGTGCTGGTCTCTGTGCCCAGGGCCTTGTTCCAGCCCACACTCTCCACCAGCTGCCCCTTCCAGCGTGCCAGGGGGCGCACCTTCTGTCCATTACGGTTCACGTAGAGGACTTCAGTACTGCTCAGAGCAATCAGCAGATGAGAGCCTGGAGTGGGGGAAAGCATGGCACCTCTGAGGATGCTGCCATGCCCACCCTCAGCCTCCTCCTTGATAGTACCACCCTCAGATCCCACCCACCCAGGCAGTGACTTACCCTCAGCACCCCCTGGCCTCCACCTCAGAACTCTTACCACCACTTACCAGTATGGTCCAGGAACATCTTGTGAACTTTGGCATCATCCTTGCGCCCCAGCTCCATGTGGTTAGGTTCATTTGCTTTGCCCAAGTCAATGCTGTTGGGACAAGAGTCACAGCATCACTCTAGAGAAGGGCAGATCCTTTTTTTGAATCACAGACCTTTTTATAATCTGATGAAAGGCATAGTCTTTCTTCCCTCAAATCTACATAGATACATAAAATTCTGAATGCAATCCGGGAACTCTAAAACACATACAGGGTCCTACTTAAGATCCCTCGGTTCTAAGAACTTCCCCCAACCCCCAGCCCCTTTTGAGAAGTCACTAAGCATAAGTCTTTTCCTTCTGCTTAACACACCTCCAGTGCATCTAGGAAGACAGGCAGGGGTATCGCAAAATACTAGGGTAAAAAGGGAATAACCAATAGTAGCTAATGGTTACTGAGCACTTTCTATATACCAAGCACCACACCAAGAGTTTAAGCTTAATCTCAATTAATCTTCACAATAACGTAGAGGGGGTGCTCCCTTACAGTTATTTCCTATTTAAGGTACTTCCCTTATTAAATTCTTTTCAAATTATATGTGCATTCTAACTAAAGAATCAATGCAAAGGTGAATGAAGAAAAAGTTAATGATTTTCTTCCCAATCCCGTTATTCCCAACAAAGAAAACTGATGTTAACATCTTTCTCTATGTTCATAACATAAATAAGGTTATTTTGTTACTGTTTTTACAAAAATGTCTTCACATTATATATATGTGTGTATATGCATGCTAATTTATAGCTTGCTTTTTTTACTTAATGATTTTTCATGAACATTCTACCGGGTCAACAGATACAGCTCTAACTCATTGTTTTAGTAACTGCATAATATTCTTTGATGGCCGAACCATAACTTAATCATCTTCCTATTGATGGGCATTCACCTTGGGTCATTTTTCATACAACAAATACTGCTGCAATCGGCATCCTTCTATCTATACCTTTGCAATCTGGTACTTTTCTTTCTACGTATGTATTCCCCAAAGAAAGTGGATTACTGGGTCAAAGTTATAGACATTTTAGAGTTTAACAGACACTGCCAGATTACTTTTCCAAAAGATGGTGGCAATTTATACTCTTACCAGCAACGTGTGAGAGTCCATCTCTGTGTATCTTCACCAGCACCACACATTATTACTGGTTTTAATTTTTGCTACACTAATAGGTTAAAAAAAATGGTGTCTTACCGTTATTTTAATTTGCATTTCCCACAGGTTGAAAATATTTTCAGATGTTTACTGGAAATTTGGAGTTTCTGTTCTGTGAACTGCTTGTTTATATTGTTTGCCTTCCCTTTTCTACTGAACGGTCTTTTTCTTATTAATTTGTAAGGGCTTTTTAAGGAACAGGGATGTAAATCCTTAGTCATATGTGGAAAAACATTATTTTCCCACCATCTTTTCTCTTGACCTGACTCATATCCTTTTTTGTTTTTATTTTGTTGTAGCAGCAATTTCTTCACAGTCAAATGTATCTATCTTTTCCCTTGTGGATTCTAGATCTTCTAGCTTGAGTAAGACGGTCTCCCTTCAGCCCAAGAACATAGAAATGTATTAAATATTCTTTTAATATTCACATTTTTTAAATATTTAAATAATTATTCCACTTAGAATTCATTTTTGCGCTACAGAGGTTTAGCTCTGTTTTATTCCAGATGGTCATTCCAGATAAACATTTTGCTGACACCTTTGTCACAAATTATTTTCAATTACTTATGTATTTATTTACTTACTTCCAGTTTTATTGAGATACATTATTTTCATTTAAAATGGATTTATTCCAGGACTCTAGACAGTTCCATTGATCTACATGACTAACTTGTGGGTTGGTACCATCTTTAACAGATGAAGGGACATGTTCAGAGAGACTGGGTGACTTACTCAAGATTCTATGGCTGGTAAGTGGGAGAACTGAGTTCTGAATCCAGGTCTACTATACTACATTGGTTCTCTTTGGGAAAGGAGAGAATACTTCCTGAAAATTCCAAATCCACTGTTTCACTTGCCCAGAGTGAAAGAGAGGCCCAGTCAGTCAGTGGTCCCCAAATACCACCAATCCACTCCCTACTCCTAAACCTTTTGGGTCCTCACTTACCGGAGAAGTGTATCCTTGCCCAGGCTCATGCAGAGCTGATTGCAAGAGACGACAAGACTGGTGATACGCTCGGAAGGGGTAAAGTCAATGCGCTGCTTTGTGAAGATGGGCACTTCCTTCTCTAGCTGGGCATTCACATACCCTAGGTGAGGAGTGAAGGAAAGGTTAGCTATGGAACAGAGGGAGAAAGGGAAAGGAGAGGCAACAAAAAAAGAGTGCTCCTCTCCACCTTCCCAATATAGTCCTACCCTAGGACCTTGGTTAACCTTGGTCAATATATCAAGGAGTTTGCTAATCACCTCTACATTAGTTCTGGGCTACATCAGGGGTTCTGGGCTCTTCCCACACCTCTGACAGGGGTGAGGAGTTGATTCTTTGAACCCTTGGGATGTTGTTACACCATGATGTACTTGCTTCCAGTGGTAACAGGGGGAAAGGGTTGGTCATTCTCCCTTATCAGTCTTTGGCCTAGCAATTCCAGCTCAACTAAAGGAGTCTAATTCTACCCTTTTCTCTCCTCCCTGCCTATGAGGTAATACTCTCAGTGGGTCTCCAGAAGGATGAGGGCAGAGGGATCCCTGGGGAACCAGTCCAATCAGCTGGTTAACAAATTGATGGCGCTTTCTCTCTAGCCTTCACTCTCATTTCTTTACCATTGCTCGAAATATCCCAGCGCTTCAGATCCCTCTGCCAACTCTGTATTAGTTTCTACGGAAATTTCCCCTCAACACTCATCTGCACCCAGCTCTAGCAATGGCCTAAAATACTTCATTGTCCCCTGTTTACTGACAAAGTTCCCTCTAGGACCATCCCTCCTTCCCCTACAACATTCCCCTTTCACTAGTTTCTTTGCCCACTCTCCTCCTCCCACCTTCAGAAGGGGCCTGGTGGGAAAATCTGAATCAGATGAAGCCTGGAGCCTATTCTCAGTTTTCCCAGCTGAGGCCCTCTAAGCAAGTCACTTCCTTATCTGAGTCCCAGTTCCCTCTTAGAAGGACTCTAGTGGCAGGGCCTAGATCACGCGGCTACTCTTGCTGCCCTTTCAAACTTCGACCATCCACTAGCTGGGGGCCATGAGGGCCTGAGCAGAATCAAGGGCCTAGACCCGGACTGCACGTCCAGGAGGTGAACCCGAGCTCTTGGAGCCACTCTCTCCGCTCCTCCCCTGCAGGTGCCAAGAGAGCTGAGAGGTGTAGCGGCGCTCTCACTTCCCTTACCCGAGTGAGGGATGCCCACGCTAGGGCAGCCGGGCTGCAAGACCGCCGAGCGCGACAGGGAGTCCTCGTATTCATCCAGGATAGACGCCATGGTGCCCGGCCTCTGGGTCCTCTGTCTCGGGCCCAGGGATTACAACAAGGCTTCCCCCAGGGATCCCCGTCTCCCCGGACTGGAAGCTGCGACTCCAAAGCCTCGGTAGGGATCTGACAGATCCTGGCAATCCGCTACCTCCTCCTCCTCCTCTTTAAAATCCTGAGGATCTTCTCGCTCTCGCCTTATAGAGCAAGAAGACTGGGGAGCATGACCCCTTGATTCTGGCGCAGTCCTACACCCAACTCCCGCCCCCAAGAGATCAGACCGACTCCCTTTTGCCGATTCCAGGTGATCGCAACCTCGCCCGAGTAGCTCAGCTGACTCCCGCCCCCGGGACGCGCGCCTATAACGTAACTTCCGGGTTCTCAGAAGCCTAAGTTTGCTCGCGCAGGAACGTCGCGGGGCCAGCCCCTGGGAGGTGCGGTGAGGAGTGCGGGGGCGGGGCCAGGGCCAGGGAGGGGGGAAGGGGCGGGGCCGAGGCCTCGTCGGCTCTCGAGAGGAGACGCCCCACACGCTTCCGAGCCGAAGAGCAGGGTGATGGACGGGCCCGCTGACCACAGGCCCCTCCCTCCTGCACCCTGCTGCAGTTCCGAGCTTTGACACTAGGAGGCAATCCCGGCTTTCTCAGCCCGCTTCCCGACCCGCCCAACGCAATCTCGGAGCGGGTCCCCAGCACCTTTCATGCCCAGGCTTCCCTCCCTCAGAAGACCGCCCAGCCTCTCTGTCCAGCTCCCGCTCCCACCTTTCTAAACAGCCCTTTGCCCTAGGTCCTCAAGAACCTCCCATTCCTCAATCTCATCTCCATCTTTTCCTACCTTCACAAGGCACAGGTAAGCAGTCCTGGACTCTCTTCTCCCACATCCAGGGTCCCACCAGTTTCCAGAAAGTGGCAGAGCTGTTGGTCTGGCCAGCAGGAAGCTGCTTGCTACCTAACCTGTCTCTGCCCTTGTCCGTAGTGGCTCCTTGGTGTGGGGGGAGACAGAAGGAGCAGCAGAAAAGACGAAGGACTGCTAAGGGGTACTGGGCTACTTACATTCATTCATTTAACAGAATGATGGTGAGCGCTTACTCTGTGCCTGGCCTTGGGCTAGGTGCTGAAGTCACAGAGGTAAGTACAACGCTGTCCTTGAAGGTCATAATCCAGCAGGGGCGATCGGCCAGTAAATAAGACAATTAATGCTAGAAAAATAATTGATTTTGTTCAGAAGTTCACTCGTTCCACCAGTGAGCACAAATACACTGTGCCAGGCAGGCACTGTTCCAGGTTCTGGGGGCCCTGCAAAGAACAGAACGGACAAGTCTCTGCCTTCATGACAGGTACCCAGGGACATGGCCACAGCGCTGTGGGAGCACAGAGGAGCCGGGAACAAATACATGAAAAGCCTGGTAGGAACGAGGGACAAGTGACTTCGGAGGCGGGTGGGGAGTCCAAAGCGGCAGAACAGGGACAGTTCGGGTGCGACTGCTATTGGGTTTCCCTCTTCCACAGCCTAGGCAACACAGACAGAGTCTGTTCCCTTCTGGGTTCATGAGCCTTGCTACTTTGCTAAAGTGGAAGGCTCTAGGCGAGGGTCATCACTGCCCTGACTTTAATGGGTAGCCCGTAGTTATGACTAAGAACACCCTCTTTACTCTCAAAAGCGACAAGTGTGCACCATACATTGTGTGGTCCCGCTACTCTTGCTGAACTTCCCTGACAGGCACAGAGGGCTGGACCCTCACCAGCCCTCACCAAAGGCTCTCTGGGCCTGGAGTGGCCCCGGGCTTGGTTATGTCCAACAGGTAGGCAGGTGGTTTCCATCCTGGGAAAAATGATCCCAGCCAGGGAGCTGCCCTGCTCCGTACATATGGCTCCACCCCAGATCACCTGCCCTATACATTAGGGAAATACAAATAGGTCCAGACAAAGGTCAAATAACCAGAAAAGGTAAGTTTACTGACTACCAACGATGTGCCAAGCTCCACACTAAGTTCCTAATATTTATGTTTTTTTCATCTTACCCGCACACTAATCCTATGAAATAGGCACTGCTCTTTTCCCCACGTTACATAAACAGAAACTGAAATTCAGCATGATGGAGCAATTTGTCCAAGGTCATGTGGTCAAGAAGCGGGAAAGCCAGGAGGCAATATTCAAATTCTAGAGATGCAGGAGAGTTCACTACCGCACTGTCCATGCCCCCAGTGCAAGCTGAGGCAAGAGGGGAATAGCTGATTCCTCAGGTCTGGACTGTCCAGACTGTCCCCACTGCATGAAGCTGGTTGGCACAGGAGGAGTATCTCAGGGTCACAGAGTCCTTGCAGCCACCTCCTCATTGTCTCCAAAGCCTCCCTCTTGGTTCCACTGCTCGCTGGGATGTATGCAGTGGGACCTAAGTGAGCCTTGCTTGATACAGACTCAGTATATACTCCCCGTTGAATTGATTACAACAGTAATCCCCCACATACTCATTCTTCAATGTAAGGCTGGACTTTGGAGTAAGAGTCAGAGACCAGCCTTCTTATTCCTGCCCAGTCACTGACTAGCTGTGACACAGTGTGCATTTGATGCTCTTAGCTTTGGTTTCCTCAACTACAGAAATAAATATAATGATACTTACCCACGATGTCTGTGCTGAAGAGTAAATGAGGTGAACTAGGTGAAAACTCATTGTGATAGCATAATGTCCAACATAGAGCTTATGCTCAATAAACTCTGAAAGTTTAATCTGACAGTCACTTTCAAGACCGCCTCCTCCATGGAGCCTCCCCCAGAACACAACTTCCCCTTCCAAACTGCTATGGCTTTCCTTGTCTTGGCCACTTACTGGCACCTAACTTTGAAGTGTGGGTATTTTGCTCTGATATAACAGAAGCTGACTCTGGGGAATACCTCAAACATTCCTGAACACCTGAATACAGAGATGCCTTAGGACGCGCACAGCTGGAGATCCAACAGCTCCTACGCCTCAGAACCCTGTGTAGTAGTTGCCATGAGACAGGTATGGACTGACTGCTGGGCCAGGGAGAGAGAGGATTAATGTGTGGAAAGCAGGTGAAAATGAGGTCAGACTTGAAGTGCATGTGTGATTTCCAAGGGCAAAAAAGCATTAGGCAGGCCTGAAGAAAACCAAGAGCAAAAGCCTGCAAATTGTATGATATTTAGAGGTGGGGAGCACTGAGAGCAGGGCAATGGGAGAAATGGGTCTGGTTGTGCCCATACTGTGAAAGCCATTGAATGGACCATCGGAAGATTTTGGCTGGGGGTGAAACCATCTGTTGTGGGTTCTGGAAAAATGGGTGGTGGCTTGGGTGGAGTCCACATCAGAGTGGATGAGATCTGAGACAGAAGCAGAGGAGAAGTGATGGGGGCCCAACCTGGACAAGAGACAGTGGACTAGAAAGACCCTGGGGGGATGTTTCTGAGGAAGGGCCACTGGGCTTAGTGTCAAGTTAGTTGCTGGAGGGGTGGGGAAGAAGAATGCAGAAAGGCACTAAAGAGAGCTAGCAGATGGTACAGTGACACCATTGTCTGGAAGGAAGTAGAGCTGGGGGAGCCGGGCAGAGGTCACATGACTGAGCTCAATCTGCATGGTTGCATCTGAGGTCCCTGCAGGGCCTTTACTCTAAGAGACCTAGCACCTGTGGGGCATTTACTAACTCACGAAGAAATATATATGAAACAATTGCAGGAATGAGCCTTTTCATGCTTCAGTTTCTACATTTGTAAAAGGAGAAAAATCTACTTTGTAGCATTGTGAGTATTATAGGATATTATGCACTGTGCCTACATCTAGAAAATGCTCAGTGCAAGTTAACTATAGCAGTAATTGTTGACTGAATGAAGACCCAGAACAAAAGGAATGATTTAATTGATTTAAGTAAGTAATTAAGTTTTTTTAAAAAAATAGATTCTTCTTTTTTTTTTTTTTTAACAGTTTTACATTTATAGAAAAGGTGAGAAAACAGTGGAGAGTTTCCATAAAACACACATCCAGTTTCTCTTATAATAAACATCTTCCATTAGCATGGTACAGTTCTTAATGTTTGAACTAATAGTGATGTGTTATTATTAACTAAAGTCCATACTTTATTCAGATTTCCTTAGTTTTTACCTAATATCTTCTTTCTGTTCCAGGATGCTATCCAGGATATGACCTTGTATTTAGTTGTCATGTCTTCTTAGGCGCCTCTTGACTGTGGCAGTTTTTAAAACTTTCCTTGTTTTAGGTGACCTTGACAATTTTGAGGAACACTGGGCAGCTAGAATGCTCTCTATTGGAATTTGTCTGCTATCTGTTTTTCATAATTAGACTGGGGTTATGGGGTTTGGGGAGGTCAAGTACCATTATGATGACATCACATCAAGGGTACATACCATCAACACCACTTATCACTGTTGATGTTGACCTTGATCACCTGACTGAGGTTTATCAGGTTTCTCCACTGTCAAGTTACTCTCCCCACCTCCCACCCACCCCTTTCCAGACTGTACTCTTTGGAAGGAAGTCACTATACACAGCCTATGCTGAAGAGTGGGGATTTATGCTTCCTTGAGGGTTAAGTATAAATCATTTGGAATTCTGTGTGGGAGATTTAGGAACTATAAATTTAATTTTTTAATTTTTATTATATATATATGTGCATATACAGAGAGGAGGGGGTGGGGGGAGTGCAATCCTTTGCCTCATACCCAGTTAAACTCCATTGGGTCTGTTCTTTTTTCTCAGTGCTGATCTAAGGATGTTCCCAGAATGTACCCCACCCCTCTACACACTTGAATATTTGGTCTTAGGTGTTTGTTTCCTCTGGACTAACTTCTTCCCTGATATTCCTCCCTTTGCCAGGACAGAGCCCCTCCTGGGTGGTCCCTCAGCCCTCTGTGCTGATCACTCCACATTATGATCACCTGCTTACAATTGCCTAGTAAATTCTCTCTTTTCTCTCCACTATCTCCATCCCCTCCCTCTCCCTCCCCTCCCCAGTGTCTCCCCTCCCCCTCTGTTTCCCTCTTTCCCCATCCCGGGCCAACTATGTCCTATGTAAGTCCCCTGAAGGCAGGGACATGTGTCTTGCAGACTCCCTCCTGGCACATTGTTGGCTCCTGTTAAAATATGCTGAAGGGAAAAAGGCCCTTGGCTCACTCAGGACACTTCTTTACAACACTTTATAAGAAGTAAATCTCTTCTTCCTGTTTGGTTCCCTTCCAGATGTTTCCAAACCTACCTAAAAATAGTTCAGTTCTCAAAAAGCCTTCTCCCCTCCCTGTTACTGTCATCCCTTCTCTCACTGAGTGAATGATGAAGCCCTGCCCCAGGCGAGTATAGACCCAGCTTGCCCTCTTTCTTCCCACCACCTTCTAGGTTCGTGAAGACCCCAGAAAAGTCACTGGGTGGGAGGGAAAAAGACACTTTTCTCACCTGTCTAGGTGGGAAATGAAGGCATCCTCAGGTCAGTGGTCCTCAAAAGGGATTCACGAATCCTTAAGGGTATATAAGTCTCTCCCAAGGAGCACAGGGCACCAAATAGTTTTAAGGGAAACAGTGTCCAGAGATTCCCTGGGCTGAAAGTCACTGGCAGGAGAAGGCACCTGGGAGCAAGGTCAGGTCCCTGTCCACGTCCCCTGCTCCTAGCTCTTCAAAAGAAAAGTGCACCACGCACCCACCGGGATGGTGAAATGGGAACCACCACCCCATTGCTTCAGGGTTTAAAAATCTGCAGGGATCCCAGCCGAGAGAGCACTAGAATGACTGTTGGTGTTCCCACAAAGACAGTAAAGACTAGGTGACAAGACAACATCAAATACTTTTTAGCTTTTTTCCCCCTTTTCTCTATAGGTTAAAAAACCTTTTTTTAATTGAAGTATAGTTGATTTACAAGGTTGTGTTAGTTTCAGGTGTATAACAAAGTGATTTAGTTTTATATATATATTCTTTTTCAGATTCTTTTCCATTATAGGTTATTACAAGATACTGAACATAGTTCCCTGTGCTACACAATAGGTCTGTGTTGTTTTCTAGTTCTTTAATTTGAGTATGATTTGAGAACCTAATCAAGTTTTAGCTGACTGAAAAACAATATCACTAACAATATTGGCCTATAATTTAGAAGGAGGTCCAATAATCAAGTAACACTGCTATACCAAATCTCTTTTCATTCCCATCTAATGATTTATGTGAACAAGGTTTCTCTGCATTTACATTAAACAAACAAAAAAAAAAACAGAAAAGAGAATTGATGCTGAACTTTGTTGCATTCAAGCATTCTATCCACGAATACAAAAACTAAATGAAAACAAAACCATAAAAGCTCTATGCATCTCATCAAAAGATGTATTTCTTATATATTTTTACTCTGTATGTGTAACTGTCTTTAGCAAAATGTGTGATATGTTTTAACCCACTGAATAATTGTAATGATAATTTAATTCAAAAGAAAATAACATTAAGACTTAGAGCCTCACAGTCGCAAGATATATAACATTATAATGTTCAAAAAATGTATATACTAATTGCATCTAATTAAAATAGGATATCAACAAAAACTTTCAATCACAATATACATTACAGTAAGAGTGGGAACACTGAAAGAGAAAATCAATAACATATACTTTCCAGCAGTTAAAGTTGAGTTTGTTCACATTTTTTTAAGTGGGTGAGGGAGGATTTTAAACTGCTTTGGTATTTTTAGATTCCATTGCATATATGTAAAAGAGCAAGGTAACAGTTTCCTTAAATGTCAATATTCACAGTTTGCTAGAAGTGGCATCCTTTGCAACTATTTGGTCTTCAGATGAAAAGTTTTAGTTGTCGGTACCTATAGGTGTATACACTTTACTTCTAGGGAGTTTGGGAGTCTTGGTGGGGTGCTTTGTACCAGCCCCACCTGTGCCAGGAGCCCCTCCCAGGCTGGCCCTTGCTCTCCTACCACCACCCTCCGTGCTCTTTCCCCAGACCCCTTTCTTCTCAGGAAATGGAGCCTCAGCTGGATGCTGCTGAACAAGTCACCTGGCGCCTCTGAGCTCCTCTCCTTCCCTCAACTGTAAACTGTGAGGGTGGAACTAGACCATCTCTGACAGTCTATGATTCTCTGAAAGCCAAACCTTTGTCACAGTCCATTTAGATAAACCTGGGGACAGCGCCCAGGGAATAATTTTTTTCAGGGCACTGCCTCCAGGCCGGTTGCTACGCTGTGTACCTATCTCTTAGTCAAGGATACATTTCAAAATATGCCTCAGTCAGGAAGCCTTCTCTGATTATGTGAAACCCAATAAAATCTAACAACAAGCCCTCACCCTGCCTCCAACATTTTAGATCATAAGACCTGACACACTGTAAGTACTTGGGAGGTGCCTGCTGAATTAATGCATGACTAGACCTGTTGATGTGCGTTTATATGCACACACTCCATCACACTGCATATGTCTGAATTAAACTTGCCTATATACTCACCCAAGTCACCTCTTGCAGAAACTGTTCTCAAGCTTTTAAAAATAGTGAGATTTTTGTATTAAAAACATAGCAACACTACAACAACAACAATAACATCCAAACCTTTCAAGAAGACCACCAGTACTGAGTGTTGTGAGGTTGCGAAGCAACTGGAACTCATAGCTGGTGGGAATATAAAATGGTGCAACCATCCGCAGCCATTTTATAGGCACTAACCTTTACCCAGCAGATCCATACCTGGGTATTTACCAGAGAGAAAGAAAACATATATCCACACAAAGACTTGGACATGAATGTTTATAGCAGCTTTATTCACAATAGCCCCTAACTGGAAACAACTCAAATGTCCATAAATAAGAGAATAAACAAATAGTGGTATATCCACACACTGGAATACTATACAGTGATAAAAAAGAACAAACTACCCTTATACACCACAGCACGAATGAATCTCAAAAACATGCAGAGTGCAAGAAGCCAGACATAAGAGAATACACAGAGTATGATTCTGTTCATTTGAAATTCCAAAACAGGCCAAAACTAAGTTTTAGTGACAGAAAGCTGATCAGTGTTTGCCTGGGATGTGGCATGGGAGTGGAAGATTGACTAGAAAGGAACAAGAGGGAACTTTTTAAGAGAGATGGAAATGTTTTATATCTTGGTTGTTGTAGTGGTGATTTACATAGGTGGACACGCAGGTTGAAACTCATTGAACTATACACTTAAAATGGGTGCATTTTAGGCATAAATGATATCTCAATAAAATTGATTGCAATACCAAATTTTAAAAAGATCTCTGCCCAAATGTCAGAATGGTAATTAGTGTTATAAGGCAAAAGATAATAAAACAATAGATAACCTGCTTTGTAGTCTGTAATTCTTTTTCTGTTTTTTTTACATTTAAAAAAATTGAAGTATAGTTGATTTACAATATCGTTTGTTTCAGGTATACAGCAAAGTAATTCAGTCTTATATATATATATATATATATTTTAATTATATATATATAAAACTGAACAGCAAAGTAATTCAGTTATATATGTGGGTGAATATGTATATATAAAACTAAGCTAAAGTTTAGTTTTACCCTATTTTAGAATTTTAAATAAATAGAATCATACTCTGCGTACTCTCTTATGTCTGGCTTCTTGCACTCTGAATGTTTTATATATATATATATAAAATAATCTGAAAACTACATATATAGTTATTATAGGTTATTGCAAGATATTTAAAATAGGTCCCTATGTTATACAATAATCCTTGCTGCTTATCTGTTTTATATATAGTAGTTTGTATCTGTTAATCCCATACTCCTAATTAATTCCTCCCCCCCTTCCCTTTTGGTAACCATAAATTAGTCTTCTATGTCTCTGTGAGTCTGTCTCTGTTTTGTATAGAGATACATTTGTATTATTTTTCAGGTTCCACATATAAGTGATGTCATATAATATTTGTCTTTGACTTACTTCATCAAGTATAATATTCTCTAGCCTATCTGCCCCTGTGCACCACCACCTCCCCCTCTCTTCCTCGGCGCTACCTAGGAGGTGGCAGCCATCTCCTAGTCGGCATCATGGCCGCCCTCAGACCCCTCGTGAAGCCCAAGATCGTCAAAAAGAGGACCAAGAAGTTCATCCGGCACCAGTCAGACCGATATGTCAAAATTAAGCAGAACTGGCGGAAACCCAGAGGCATTGACAACAGGGTGCGCAGGAGGTTCAAAGGCCAGATCCTGATGCCCAGCACTGGCTACGGGAGCAACAAGAAAACAAAGCAAATGCTGCCCAGCGTCTTCCTTAAGTTCCTGGTCCACAACGTCAAGGAGATCGAAGTGCTGCTGATGTGCAATAAATCTTACTGGGCTGAGATTGCTGACAACATCTCCTCCAAGAACTGCAAAGCCATTGTGGAAAAAGCAGCCCAGCTGGCCATCAGAGTCACCAATCCCAATGCCAGGCTGCGCAGCGAAGAAAATGAATAGACAGCTCGTGCACATTGTATTTGTGTTAATAAAACCATGAAACTAAAAAAAAAAAAATAATAATAAGATACAGTATTCTCTAGGTCCATCCATGTTGCTGCAAATGGCAATAATTTATTGTTTTTATGGCTGAGTAATATTCCATTGTGTGTGTGTGTGTGTACACACCACATCTTCTTAAACCAATCATCTGTTGATGGTATAGCCCATCATTCTTAAGAGGACTGAAAAGCCAGTGGTGCTGGAGCGACAGACCTGGGCTCTACAATCCTGGCTCTGTCTTAGTAGTGAGGCCTTCGGCAAGTCACTTAACTTCTAGGAGACTCAGTTTCTTCACCTGTAAAGTAACAAGAATAACATTACCAGTATATTAGAATGATGACTTTTTGTGTTGCCTATCTGGACCACAGAAGACAAAATTCTGAACCTATCTTATCTGACAAATTTGCATTGCTCACTCTCTGGTGGGGCCATGACTTCATCTGAAAAAACTTGCCCTGACCCAGGGGAAGGTAACTTTTAATACTAGTGCAACCTTGCAGACTGCTCTCTCTGTACAGGCACTATTCTAAGCATTCTCCATAATTCATTTCATCCCCACAACATTCTATGAGACAGGAATTATTTTAATCCCATTTTACAGACAAGGAAACTGAGGCCCCCAAGAAGACAACAACTAGTAAGGGACACAACCCAGATAACAATCCAGGTGTTTTGGCCCAGAGCTCTGCTCTTGAACATCAAGCTCACTTGTCTCTTGTTGACAAGAGCATAATTAGAGATCAAGGTGGGGAAAGGAGCTTGATTTAGAAATACAAGCTTTATACAAACTTAAACATGAACAAAACCCAGTATCTTTCATATCAGCACTTCCATAAAAAATTGTGAAAGCTGATTTCATGTTGGTTTGGAAAATCCTTCTCTGATTCTAGCTTCAGTTGTGTGGTCTTTCCAAAGAGCAGTCTGGAACTACTAACAGGCACAAAAAGAGATCTAGTTAGCAGGACCAACCCTCCTGGTTTCAGCACTGAAAGTTCTACGTCCCGGGATACCCCCTAGTCCTGGTCACTCTAGGCCTAGCTGTTCCCCAGTGAAATAACCCTGAAGGAAGAGAAAAGCTGTGGTGTGACCTGGATCGGGCTCCTGCCCCCCTTTCTAGCTCATTTCTTACTACTCTCTTGCTTGGCCAGGATGAGCTAGTTTTAGTTCCAAAATGGACCAGGCACTTTCTCTTCTGGGCCGGATTCCTGCTGTTTCTTCACGCTGTTCCCAAGCCCTCTTTATTTGGTTCACACTCATTCCATATCCAACCAGGCTGATGAAGTTCAGCACGTGCATATCAATGTGGCCACACCAGGTGTTAAAATACCCACTTCCCTGGGTGTGCCCCTCCCTGTCACTCCTCTCCAGGATCCAGTCACTAACAGGTTAGTATCAGGCACAACAGAGGTCTTCAGAAAAGCTACTCCAGCACAAGGACTAGCATCTCTCTGAGGCCATACCAGTTGCTAAATAATTTAAATATCATCCCTGATTCAAACTATGTAAAATACGAATTTATATAAGTGATGCCAAGAAGATAATTTGGAGTGATATCATTATTTTTTTGTCTTCCTTTGTACTTTTTCTTTTTTTTAATTGAAGTATAGTCATTTTACAACGTTGTATTAATTTCCGGTATACAGCATAGTGATACAGATATACATATATATCTACATCTATACACACACACACACACACAGTCCTTTTCATATTCTTTTCATTATAGGCTATTACAAGGTTTCTTGAATATAGTTCCCTTGCTATATAGTAGGACCTTGTTTATCTATTTTATATACAGTAGTTAGTATCTGCAAATCCCAAACTCCTAGTTTATCCCTCCACACCCCACCCTTACCCCTCTGGTAACCATAAGTCTATGTCTGTGACTCTGTTTCTGTTTTGCAAATATGTTCATTTGTGTCATTATTTTTAGGTTCCACATATAAGGAATATCATATAGTACTTTTCTTTCTCTTTCTGCCTTACTTCATTTAGTATGACAATCTCCAGGTCCATCCATGTTGCTGCAAATGGCATTATTTCATTCTTTTTTATGGTTGAGTGGTAATCCACTGTATATATATACCACAACTTCTTTATCCATTTGTCTGTTGATGGACATTTAGGTTGCTTCCATGTCTTGGCTATTGTAAATAGTGCTGCTATGAACATTGGGGTTCATACATCTTTTCAAATTAGAGTTTCCTCCAGCTGTATGCCCAGGAGTAGTATTGTTGGATTATATGGTAAGTCTATTTTCAGTTTTTTAAGGAATCTCCATACTGATTTTCATAATGGCTGCACCAAATTACATTCCCACCAGCAGTGTAGGAGGGTTCCCTTTTCTCCACGCCCTCTCCAGCATTTATCGTTTGTGGACTTTTTAATATGGCTATTCTGACTGGTGTGAAGTGATACCTCATTATAGTTTTGATTCACAATTCTCTGATAATTGGCGATATTGACATTTCTTCAAGTACTTATTGGCCATTTATATGTCTTCACTGGAGAAATGTTTGTTTAGGTCTTCTGCCCATTTTTGAACTAGGTTGGTTTTTTTTGTTGTTGTTGTTATTGAGTTATATGAGCTGGAGTGATATCATATTAATTGAATGGTTGTTTATTGGGTCTTCTTTTTGTACAGCTGATGATGTTCATCATGATGATCATTATCATCAAAGGAAAACACATCTCTAGGGTTAACCTCAGAGACCTGAATGGACCTCAGTGGTCTCAGGTCCCCACTTCTGTTCAAGAGGAGGCTTTGGGCCATTGGAGCCAGTCTTTGGGGAGAGGCAACTAAGGATTTGACTGAGTCCAAGGCTTGGCCATTTGGACAAGTACTTGTGACATCAGGGAAGATGAGGCTGCCCACCAGTCTCTTTACCATTTGGCAAACCGTCCCTCACCATTCATTTATTCATTCTCCAAAGAGTTAAAAAGTTCCCCCTAAGTGGGATGCCACTGGGCTGGGGCAGTAAGAGCCAGACGTTGTATAAGAACGTCCCAGTCCCCAGCTGCTTGAAGTATGAGATATTCACACAGGAACATGGAGTGTTCTCAAAATGAGTGAAACAGAAAATGAGTTCAGAGAAGGGGGGTTAATGTAAGGTAGAGCCAGGCGGGGGAACAGAGGAGCCCTGTTCTGTCCACCGCTGTGCACTCAGCACTTTCCACAGTGCCTGAACCTCAAGGAATGAAGGAATGAATGCCAACAAGCTATTCATAATCCTGCCATTCAGAGGTAGTCATTGTTGACATGTTAGTGCATTTCCTCTTTTTTTCTAAATATGTGATAAACATATTTTTTAATTTCAGTGACTTTTTTCAGTAAAAAAGTAACATGTTCATTGTAGAAAAAGGAGAAAATGCTGATAAGCAACACACTATTAATAGCTAACATGTGCTTAGTGTTCGTTATATATCAGGCAAAATAAGTTTCCCACCTAGTGGTAATGACTCTCCACATTTTGGTCTATGTCTTTCATATAGGACTCTCTTTTATTCAAACTGTACACTTAAAAAAGAAACTTGAGTCAAACTGTTCATATAATTCTGTATCATTTCATTTTTTTAAACATTTTCCTTTGTCATTGGAAATTCTCTTAAGAAGTAATTCAGTGGCTGTTTATCCTATCCTGGGAGTGTACTGTAATTTGACGCTGTGGGATGCTGGGCAGAGACTGATACACTCTATCCGGTGACGAACAGGGATTCACTGTCTGTTTTTGAGTGGGAGAGTGAATAGAATAAATTTGTTGTCTTAGGAAGCTTGGGTGTACTAGAAATGAACAAAACCAAGCCAGGGAGGAAGTCAGGAGGTGATTATTTTGGTAAGGGATGCCAAAAGGAAGAGGTACATCAAGTACTTCACGAAAAGGACTAAGGACAGAGATGGATGGAGAGGAAGGAGTCCAAGTGCATTGTGAGGTTTGGAGACAATTTGGCTCCAACTCTTTCCAATTCATTAGCTTGAGAGAAATAAAGAAGTGAGGAGGGGAGCTCAATTAATGAAGCGGGGGATCCTTTTAGATGAATGTTTTAAGTGGCAACTCCTGCAGGTGGTAAAATAAAAAAAAAAAAAAAAAACTGGCCAGGGATTGAGTGCCAAATCTAGGCAAGAAAGAGAGGTTTAGGGTGGGCAGTAGCAGTTGGGAGAGGAGGTGGAGAGAAAGGTAGGGAGAAGCAAAGGCTAAGGCTGGGGTAGGAGAATGGGCAGGGCTGGGCAGAAGCCCAGGAGGCAGTCTGAGCCTTGGGATAGACGATATGGTGGGGTTGGGACCTCGAGGGCTGGAGGGCTGGCTAGCAAGATCCTGTCCCGGGGCACCTCACTCAGCTGCGGCCGCTGAATTTTTTCACCAACTTCTTTCCAGGACAAAAGACCACCGAGTAGAGAAAAACCTCTGGTAACCCAATTAACCAGAAAACATGGCAAATGAACAGTCTAATTACTGTATTATCATTATCATCAATAGGTTAGTAAGTGGTGCTTTTCCCAGCTTTTTTGAAGTATGGTTGACAAAGAAATTAAGTGTTAGATATAAAATTCTTTTTCTTGCATCCTCTTTATTTCAAAGCTTCTGACCTGCCCACCTGAGTCTCTGGGCTTGTTCTGAGCAGCAGGCCTGATTTGGAGGCCTTGGAGTGAAGTATGCAGAGGAAATAGAAAAAGACTTCCACGAGGTACATTTCACTCACAAAGAGCCTCTTCACGGAACTTTTTGAGTAAACGCTTCCTTTTTTGTTAATCCAGCAACAGGAAAATCCAGCAACAGGGGCATGGGTAGATTTCTCGTGGTTTATTCCTGCTGAGTTGAGGTTTTGCTGTAGGTATCCCAAGTGTATGCAGTAATTTTGAATAAGATAAGGGCTTAACAAAAATGCCTAAGAATTTGACCACACCTAAGGGTGAACCTGTGGATTGCTGGTTCTGGGACTGTCTGCCCCTTACTAGCTTCTCTGATCTTCAGACTAGTCCCCTAACTTCTCTGGGATCCCATATACTCTCCACAACACCTCTCACACCCCTCAGCAATCGCACTTGGGTATCTTATGAGACAGGGCAAACTAAAGCACTTTTACAAGTCTAAAGCTCCATACAACTGTGTTGGACATTTTGGAAACAAAATGTTATGACTGCCATGATTCAATGTCAGAACCACATTTTAGTTCTTTTGTTTTTTCACTAATTAAAACTATTTTATTAATTTTACCTTCTCCCTAAAATAGCTAATTTTTTTTTGCACTTAGGGCTTATGGTGTTTTATTTTTTAATGTAGTTGATGTACAATATTATGTTAGTTTCAGGTGTACTACATAGTGGTTTGACATTTACATACATTATGAAATGATCACCATAATAAGTCTAGTAACCATCTGTCCCTATACAAAGTTATTACAATATTATTGACCATATTCCTTATGCTGTATATTATTACATCCTTTTGGCTCATTTACTTTATAACTGGAGGTTTGCACCTCTTAACCTCACTCAGTATATAATCCCAGCCACCCTCATCCCCTCTGGCATCCACCTGTTTGTTCTCGGTATCTATGAGTCTGTTTTTATTTTGCTTTGTTTGCTTTGTTTTTCAGATTCCACATATAAGTGAGATCATACAGTGTTTGTCTTTCTTTGTCTGACTTATCACTTACCATAATACCATCTAGATCCATCCATGTTGTGACAAATGGCAAGATTTCTTTTTTAGTTGCTGAGTAATGTTCCATTGTACATACATACCACATCTTCTTTTTCCATTCATCTATCAATAGACACATTGCTTCCAGGTTGCTTCCATATTATTGCTATTGTAAATAATGCTGCAATGAATATTGGAGTGCATTTATCTTTTATTTATTTTGGTAGGGGGAGGTAATTAGGTTTGTTTGTTTGTTTATGTTTAGAGGAGGTACTGGGAATTGAATCCAAAACCTTGTGCATGCTAGGCATGTACTCTACCACTGAGCTATACCCACCCCTCCCCCATTTATCTTTTAGAAATATTGTTTTTGTTTTCTTCAGGTAAATACCCAGAAATTGCTGGATCATATGACAGTTCTATTTTTAATTTTTTGAGGAACCTCCATACTATTTTCCATAATGGCTGCATTAATTTACAATCCTACCAATAATGCATAAATGTTCCCTTTCTCCACATTCTCACCGACACTTGCTATTGTCTTTTTGATGATAACCATTCTGACAGTTGTCATTTTATTTTGCATTTCCCTGATGATGAGTAATGTTGAGCATCTTCTCCTGTGTCTGTTGGCCATCTGTATATCTTCTTTAGAAAAATATCTATTCAGGTCCCCTGGCCACTTTTTATCTGGTTGTTTTGTTTTATTGTTTTGTTTTGTTTGTTGTTGAATTGTATGAGTTCTTTGTATATTTTAGATATTAACCCCTTATCAAATGTATTTTTTCCTTATTGAATATACTGTTTGAAAATATCTTCTCCCATTCAGTAGGCTGTCTTTTTTTGTTGATAGTTTCTTTCAGCGTGCAAAAGCTTTTAAGTTTGATGTCGTCCCATTTGTTTATTTTTGCTTTTGTTTCCCTTTTGAGAAGACAGATCCAAAAAAATACTGCTAAGACTGATGTCAAAGAGTGTACTGCTTCTGTTTTCTTCTAAGAAATTTATGGTTTCAGGTCTTACATTTAAGTCTTTAATCCATTTTGAATTTTTTTTGTATTTGGTCTGAGAAAGTAGTCCAGTTTGATTCTTTTGCACATAGCTGTCTGGTTTTCCCAACAGTATTTATTGAAGAGGCTGTCTTTTCCCCACTGTATATTCTTGCCTCCTTTGTTGTAAATTAATTTCTCATATAAGCATAGATTTATTCCTGGGCTCTCTATCCTGTTCCATAGATCTATGTGTCTGTTTTTGTGCCAGTACCATACTTTTTGTTTAGATTTTTGTTTTTTTAATAAACTTTTATTTATTTATTTATTTATTTATTTATTTATTTATTTATTTATTTATTTAAATTGAAGTACCTTCAGTTACAATATGTCAATTTCCAGTGTACAGCACAATGTCACATTCATGCATATACATACATATATCATTTTCATATTTTTATGAAAGGTTATTACAAGATTTAATAAACTTTTAAAACAGTTTAGATTTACAGAAAAATTGAGAAGATAGCAGAGTTTCCCTGACCCTCATACCCAGGTTCCCCATTATAAATATCTTACATTGTATGGTACATTTGTCACAATTAACGAGCCAGCATTGGTACATTATTAATAATTAAATTCACATTTTATTCGGAATTCTTAGTTTTTACCCAGTGTCCTCTTTCTCTTCCAGGATACCACCCAGGATGCCACATTGCATTTAGCTGTCATGTCCCCTTAGACTCCTCTTGGCTGTGGCAGTATTTCAGACTTCCCTCATTTTTGATGACCTTGACAGTTTTGAGGGGTACTGGGCCAGCATTTCATAGAATGTCTCTCAGTTGGAATTTTTCTGATGTTTTTCTCATGATTAGACTGGAGTTCTTGGGAGGAAGACCATGGAGGTAACATGTCATTCTCATCATATCACATCAAGGGTGCTTACTATCAACTTGACTTATCAATGTTGATCTTAATCTTGATCACCTGCTTGAGGGAGTGTTTGTCAGGATTGTCCACTGTAAAGTTACTTTTTTCCCCCACTCTTTTCATACTGCCACCTTTGAAAGAAAGTCACTATGCATAGCCCACAAGGGTGGAGGGGGGTTGACATTCCTCCTTGAGGGTGCAGTATTTACATACATTGTTTGGAATTCTCCACAGGAGATTTGTCTGTTATTCCCCCATTTATTTATGTATTCAATTATTAATTTATATCAGAATAGACCTGTGGCTATTTATTTTATACTTTGGGTTATAATCCAATACTAGTTTATTCTGTTGCTCAAATTGTCCCAGATTTTGCCTTTGGAAGCTCTCTTGGTTGGCTCCTGTGTCCATCTAACATATCTCCATCTTCCTGTTGTCCTGTTGTTTTGTTTGTTTGTTTAGCACTTCCTTACTTTCTGTACTACCAAATGTTCTAGGCTCATCTTGTGTATTTCCTGCTCCAGTCCTAAAATCAATCATTTATCCATGGAGAAAATCAAGGCGAGGTTTTAATCTTAGCAAATGTGTATCTGACTGGAAGTTGGGACAGACAGTCTGTCAGGGGGGGCAGGAATAAGGCTCAAGCCACCCCTGGGAGAGGACTTTCCCAGCAGAAGCAGCAGCCAGAATTGCAAGTCCTCAGCTGAGAAATAGGTGACTCACCAGCTCTCCAGGTTGTCTCCTCCCTCCCCCTCTTGCTGACAAGACTGTCCCTAAACCAGCTCAGACAGTGGGACCCAGGTCAGAAAGTGTCCCCACCCATGGAGCTAGCGAAGAATGGACTGTCCCAGGCCAAGTCAGGACTTTAACCATGCCCAGCTGACCCCTCCCCTCATGTGTGTATTATGGATACCCTTCTACCTGCAGAGAGGGTTAAACAGGGTTACCCTGAAATTTACAGACACAATAAAACTATTATTAAAACTTGGGTAAAAGGACAAGAGTGCTGGAAGAAGACTGTGTGTGTGTGTGTGTGTGTGTGTGTGTGTGTGTGTGTGTGTGTGTGTGTGTGTGTGTGTGTGTGTGTGTGTGTGTGTATAGCAATTTTGTTCCAGACATCTGTGCTGGGGCAACTTCCCGAGGTTCTCTGAATCACAGATTGCTAGCATCAGAAGGATTTTTAGATATAAATACGCTTCACCTGGCACCTGAGATGGAGCAAATGATTTCTCAGGAATCACACAGCTAACGAGCTGAAAGACTAGGAATACTGGGAAAGATCTCCTGATGTCCAGGGCTTTTCAATCCCCCATGTTTGCCTCCCTTTCCAGGAGAGCAAAAAGAAAAGCTTTTGGAAGTTCTGTATGATACAAAGGGAAGACAACACTTTTAGGCTTCTTTCATTTGCTAGATGAATAAACTTCTATAGATACATCTGAGAAGTCATCGGGGCTATAATTAGGGATTATTAACAACCCCAGATATTTGGATATAGGGAATGTAGGATACAGACATTGGGATATAGACTTAGATCATGGGGATCCTACCATTTCCCCAAGTCAAACTTTTAATGGTTAAATCAGCAACTTTCTAGTTGTTGTCCTCAACAACTTTTGCCCAACAATGAAAAAAAAAAGAAACAAAGAAAAAGGAAAATAAATAAAAATAAGGGCTCGTGAGACTTTTTCCAAGAGATTTAGAGATTTGAACTTACAGATTTTTTTTTTTTTGCACTTTGTTTGTTTTGGGGGGAGGTAGTTAGGTTTTCTTATTTCTTTCTTTCTTTTATGGAGGTACTGGGGATTGAACCCAGGACATTGTGCATGCTAAACATGCACTCTGCTACTTGAGCCATATCCTCCCCCCAAATTTATGGATTTTTATGCTACCAACTGTGTAAGAAATAGGATTATCTCTTAGTATTCACTACTAACAACACTTCCTCTCCCAACACTCTCACTGCAACAACTCATGAATGAGGTATTTTCAATGGTCTTTGTATAGGTTGAGATCTTTGTACAGGCTTGGAATTCAGAGAAAGGATTCTGAGCCTAGTATCACTTGGTGCGGCTGCAATAAAGAGACGAAATTAGGATCAAGCTATTCACTTGCTCTCTTGGTGACCTTCCTAGGGCTACCTGAGATATCTTGTCTCTATCCGTAAACTCCTTCTAGGGCAAGGACAGTGGGTGGCCCAGAACAGCATCAGCAAGTAGGTAATTGCTATGTACTTTTGATGATGATGATGAAGATAGTATTAGAGACTTTGGGGTTTAGAAAATATTCAGTTGGAGAACTGTCCTTGAAGATCTTCCCTAATTAGCTTCTCCACATCCTGAATTCCTTTAGAGGAGCAGAGTGAAGGTGTTTAAAGCCTGCCTTGAGGAAGCTCTTCTGTGTAAGGGAGTACAATATATTCCTGCCTTCTTTGTTCACGCTTATTTTCTGCCTTGTCATGATCTTTATATTTTTAAAAATCATTCTTTAATTGATAAAATTATTACCCAGACTTTTTTAGACTCGTACAAACATATGCCTAGTGTTTTTGTTTTAATTTGAACCAAAGGTTGCATTATGTGTTCTGCAACTTGCTTCCTCCTAACGATAAACCTAGATATCTTTCTCTGCCAAGATACCTAGATCTGCCTCATTTTGGTGATTCTTTGTCCTTGTACCTGTGTGATTCCCTGAGCGTCAGTTTTCCGCCTGCCTCTCTACCTCCGGGTGTTAGAGATTGCCTGACCTCGCGGGGTGCCCTGCCCAGGAGGTCCGGGAGGAAGCTTGGAGGGTGGGCGGGGTCGGAGGCCGCTCGGGATATGCAGATAAGGTGGGCGGGGCCCGACAAATACCCGCGGGTAGCGGGCGGCCGGCCGGCCGGTTCGCCGGGCTTCGGCGGATTCAGTCAGAGGCAGCCTGTGGAACCTGCTTCCCCGAGCGCAGCGGAGCCTGGTCCCGGGCTGTCCCCGGAGCGGGCCATGCCCCCGCGGGAGCTGAGCGAGGCCGAGTCGTCCCCGCTCCGGGCCCCGACCCCTCCCCCGCGGCGGGGCAGCGCGTCCCCGGAGCTGGGTATCAAGTGCGTGCTGGTGGGCGACGGCGCCGTGGGCAAGAGTAGCCTCATCGTCAGCTACACCTGCAATGGGTACCCCGCGCGCTACCGGCCCACGGCGCTGGACACCTTCTCCGGTACGTTCAACGGCCCCGGCGGCTGCGTGGCTGAGGGTAGGGTTGCGCACCCGGGGGCTGGGGCCCGCGCTGAGGCGCGAGTGCACCGAAGTCCCCGGAGAGGGAGGCGGGAGCAGGCCCCGAGGTGGCGCTGGTGAGGCCTGGTGGGACCCGGAACGCTCTTTCTAACTCATGCTATCCCCTGCCCCGCCCCTGCAGTGCAAGTCCTGGTTGATGGAGCCCCCGTGCGCATTGAGCTCTGGGACACAGCGGGACAGGTGAGAAATTGGGAGCGGCCTCTGCTGGTCTGGGGTGAGGTGGGCTGGAGGCTAGGAGGGCCCTGGATTTATCAGGAATGGAAAAGGCCCTGGGCCCTTGGTTAGGAGTCTCAGTCTCCAACCCCAGGTGACAAGAGGATTCCCAATTCTGGTGGCAGGGAATAACCCTACTAATGGCCTGGCCTTTCCATCCCAGGAAGACTTTGACCGCCTTCGCTCCCTCTGCTACCCGGATACGGATGTCTTCCTGGCCTGCTTCAGCGTGGTGCAGCCCAGCTCCTTTCAAAACATCACAGAGAAATGGCTGCCGGAGATCCGCACTCACAACCCGCAGGCTCCCGTCCTGCTGGTGGGTACCCAAGCCGACCTGAGGGACGATGTCAATGTACTGATTCAGCTGGACCAGGGCGGCCGGGAGGGCCCAGTACCCCAACCCCAGGCTCAGGGTCTGGCGGAGAAGATCCGGGCCTGTTGCTACCTGGAGTGCTCAGCCTTGACTCAGAAGAACTTGAAGGAGGTATTTGACTCAGCCATTCTCAGTGCCATCGAGCACAAAGCCCGGCTGGAGAAGAAACTGAATGCCAAAGGTGTGCGTACCCTCTCCCGCTGCCGCTGGAAGAAGTTCTTCTGCTTTGTTTGAACGGCTATGGCAGCAAATGAGCAGTAGGCCAACGGCCACAGACTGCTAGAAACTGAGGCAAAGGGCCTTGGATGGCTCTGCTGGCAAGGCCAGGCCACCCCATAGGACTCAGTTCCCGTCTGAACACTGGAGACACGGGCCTCCAACTGCCCACTCTTATATGCCAGGGTGAGCCTCCGGCCTGGAGGAGGGAAGGCTCCGACTTGGATTTCTGTGGTCAAGGCTCACAGAGAAATCCCAGTACTTTGATTTTCATAAAATGATCCTGATAGTGTCAGCCACCTCAAAGCAGTTTGGGATCCAATTCCCAGTTTCTTATCACAGGCCCTCGTGCTGGTCCCCACCCCCTCCTTGGCACAGGGGTGAGGAAAAGCCTGGGGAACAGCTGGGCATCTTGAAGGGCTGGATGGTGTCCGGCCCAGATTTGGAAAGAAGTTTAGGATGGATTGGGTGCAACAGAGGACAGTGAGAGGTTGAGAGGGAGCAGGAAGTGAAGCCTTGGAGCCTTGGAGCCTTGGGACTGGAGGCAGGTTGGGGAGGAGGAGGTAGATCAGAGGGCTAGGCTTGGAAGGAAGAAGAATGAGAGCAGAGAAGTGGGGCAGCTGAGGAGCAAAGCTGACACCTGGGCTGCCCTCAGCTCCCAAGGTTGGGGAGGGCGGGGCTGGTCCCTGGGAAGAACTGGGTCTCAGGGCTCCCTAGGCACTGCCCAGACTGGCTGGGCCAGGAGTTGGGCAGGAAGTGAGAGGCAAAGCCCAGCAAGAGGAGGGGAGGAGCTGCAAACTGGAGCCCGGAGGAAGATGGGGCTTTCTCCAAGGTCACAGCCTAGAAGGTAGGGCAGTGTGGAGTCTACAAATAAAGCCTTACATTTCTGAAGCCGCTGTCTCAGTGTTATTTCCTGGAGCGGTCAGTACATTGCTCCTTCAAGGCCCAACAGTTAAGATAGAGACGGGTTGGGTACCAAAGGAATGAAGCTAGATTGAAAGATGGGGGGCTGGACTAGATGGGACAGTGTGATGGAAACTGGACTAGGGGGCAGGTTTGGGGCTCCCCACTTGGGGCTTAGCTGGTTCCCAGGAGAGCTAGCGTGGGAAGCAGCCTGGAAACGGGTTTCCCCAGGTGTCAGCGCCAGAGCTGCTTTCCCATGACCTCACCGGGGCGGGTGGTGCCCCTCCTCTCTCCCCCTCCCTTCTAGAGCACATTGCTCAGCACTGGGCTCTGGGGCAACCCTGAGCCTTCTAACCTTCCAGCTCTATTCCTTCCAACAGTCCATAGGGCCCAGGGTCTCAGGTTGGGGGACCCCCCTGGTTCAGACCCTGAGAATGAAGTTAACCTCATACAGCTTAAACCTCAGCCACTGACCAAACTTCTTGGACTTGGGTTGATTGGACCCAGTCTTCAGCCTTGGCACTTAAAGTCCACATAAGGACTAGTGAATGTCAGGGAGCCAGTTGTCAGTAATTTAAATAGAAATTTAGTCCCAGAAATCCTTTGGGAGGGAGTGTTCATTGAGTGAGGACTTGGGGAAGAGCAGGAATCCAGAGAACATCCCCTGGAAGTGGAGCTGGAAGGAACTTAAAAGGGCCCTTTTGGGATGGGAGTGGAGGTGGGGAAACCACTATTTTACCCATAAGGAAAGAGACTCAGAGAAGAAAGGTAATATCTCAAGTGAAGTATTACTAAGTGGCTATACAAATTCTTGAGTTGGTACATAGGTAAGTGTTATTCAAGTGGAGAGAGATTTCTAAGGCACACCTGCGACACCTGCTAAAGGCAGCTGAGGGCCAGGTGAACCCTCTGTCCCAGCCCTGCTCCCTCTGCAGGAAGTTACAGCTGTGTGTGTGTGTGTGAGAGAGAGAGAGAGAGAGAGAGCATGCCGAGGGACAGAAATCCTAGCCAAGTGAAACCTCACATAATCCCCAAGTTTAATTTCATCCAAGACTGTCCAGCTCCTGCCCCACCAGGTCCCATCCCCCAGAGTTCCAGCTTTGTCTCCCGTTGCCCCCTTGCCCCTGCGGGTGGAGGTGCTGAGCTGCACCACTGAAGCCAGGTCTTGAGGGGTCCCCAGTTCCATGGCCTGCTGTTAACCTCAACCCAGCCTGACACACTCCCCTTTGAGGCAGAGACCCTGGTTCAAGTTCAGGCTCCAGCATCAACCATGACCTTAGGCAAATTTTTCTGCTTCTCTGTGCCTGTTTCCTCATTTGCAAAATGAAAGACTGGATTAGAGGTTTTCAAACTGCTCTAAGGGGCCATAGAGATGCCATGGGTTGGGGGAGGAAGCCCAATCAGGTGATCTTTGGGCCCCTCATTCTCTAATTCTCTGATGGTACCAGCACATTCATGTCACTCTGTCTCCTCTCCTGCTGGGTCACTGAGCCTGATCAGCCTCACCGCTATGCCGGCCTGGCCGGCCGGGCCCCTCCCTGACTCAAGACTCTTACCAGTTCTCACTGCCTGCAATGGACTCCCAGCCTCTCAGCACGGCATTCCAGGCCTTCTCAAATCTGACACCAACCAGGACAAGGCCAGCTTGCTCCAGGGATCCCTACTCTCTGATCCTCAATAAATTCTTACTTCTGACTCCAATTCTTTGATTTTTCCTCTAGTTTAGGAAGTGCTCCCACCCCACCCCCAAAATGCCCCATTTCTTCTTTTGCCGTCTTCCAGTCAGTCCCCCTTCTCCAGGACCTGTGTTAGTGACCCTGAGGATCAAGTTCAGCTCCAGGTTTGTGTTACTGAGGTCTGGAGACAGGCCTATGAGCAACGGCTTGCTGGAAAGTTCCTCTGAGGCACGGAGACCCCATTCCCAGCAGAACAAGAGGGCGTTACCTCTGATTTCCAAACCCACCATCTCACTCTGCTTCTCTCTCTATAATACAGTCTCTCTCTCTCTCCTTCATTTGCCTTTTTTTCTCTACTTTCTGCACTCTTGAATCTAAACTTAAAGGAATATTGATCATGTTCACTGGATAAAAGTGTATGTTTCTTACATATACATTCTTACATAAGTCATATATACATATTTATATCGATGAGGATCGATGTAAATTGTTTTTAAGGTTTGTGTAAACCAACTCTTAGTTGATTTTTTAATGTTTATTTTATTTTTAATTGAAGTATAGTTGATTTACAATATTTTGTTAGTTTATGGTGTATAGCATAGTGACTCATTTATACATATATATATTCCTTTTCACATTCTTTTTCATTATAGGCTACTATATGGTATTGAATATAGTTCCCTGTGCTAGACAGTAGGACCTTGTTGCTTGTCTATTAAATGTTTATTTTCTTTTCCCATAATAAATACTCAAAGAAAAATTGAAAACTCCAAAGAACTAGAAGACTGAAAATTTACCAATAGTCTTAATTCCCAAAGATAATCAGTAGTAACATTTTGATGTACTTCCTTCTAGTTTTTTCTTCTATGCATATTTTAAAAGTATTTCTTGTGGTTATGCTGTATATACAATTTTGTATTTTTTGGTTTTTTTCATTTAAATTTTTAAGTGTTAAATTAAAAAAGAAAGAAAACAAATATAAACAAAGAAAAAAACCAAAAAAAAGAATGAAAATTTAACAGTGTTTTCTCATATTATTATAAACTGTGACTAGAATCTGTAACCATATGTGCATGTTTGCTTACTGGTTCACCCTGACTATAATTTCTTCAACTCGATCCCTATTTGGGGGCATTTAGGTTGTTTTCTTTAAATCATTTTTTCTTTTGTAAATGAGACTAGATCTACAGTTGATTATTGTGCTGATGACCATCTACAGAAAAAATGTTCTTCATCTTTGCCTTGGAGTCTGGACCCGCATATAATCCCGAGTGGCTCTGATGAGGGAGCTTGGGTTTCTGTGTCTGTGTGACTCGTGGAAGGGGGCTCTTTCTATTGGAGCATGACTAGCAGATAGTGGGTGGTCAATAAATACTAAAGGATGACAAGGTATTGTATATATTAGATATTTGTGTTCATGTCTATTTCTCTGCATCCCTGTTTTTGCTCTTTTTGTGCATTGAAAGTGGGTATTCCCTCTGTGCAAAACTCTGAATCATTCCATATATGTGCAAGTTTGTGTGTCTGTAAAGGTGGGTGTCTATATTTATGTGAGATGTGTATAGCTCTGCCTGTGTGTGTGTATCCTCACGTCTGCCCTGAGTGTGTGTTATACCCAACCCTGTGTGTGTGTCTGGGTGTGTGTCTGGGTGTGTCTGTTGGTCTCTGTGCCTGTGTGTGCACATCTAGGTTGGGCCTTGTTTTGGGGGACCATGTGTCTGTGTCTGTGTGTGCCCAGGCTCAATTCTGTGTGGATCTGTAGGGGGACTATCTCCATGTGCATCTTTGTGTTGGGTGTGTGTGCTGGGCCTGGGCTGGTGTGTGAGTGTGCTAACAGCTAGGGGAGCTGGGCCTCGCTTGCTTTCCCCCTGGGAGCAGAGTAGTGCCCAGGGCGCAGGTGACGCACCCTCTGAGCTCCTCATTCTCCTGGGAACCAGCTTGGGAGAGTGAGTGAGACCGAGAGCAGACTGCGTCAGGAGCACCGGCCCCTTTTGCAACCAGCCCAGGCCCCAGGCGGTAACAAGGCTCTCAGGTCAGACCTGCCCACTGAGCCTGGCTGCCAGGAAACTCCCGCTCCCAGCAGGGCTGCGCTGTCAGCGCCCTCCTTGGGCCTGGGCCAAATCCTCCGGTAAGCAGCACTCAGCCAGCCAAGGGGCCACATTAGTCATGCTGTGGCAACAGTAGGGAGTGACTTCCTGGGCCTGGGCAGTGCTGGCTGTGGGGGGGGGGGGGGGGAGAAGCACTAGTCCCTGCATGCAGCAATGCTTAGGCGCCCTGTCTCCTCCATTACCACCTTCCAGTCTTAACAACTGAACTTCAGGATTGGTCAGATGGCTCTCATTAGCTCCAATACTCAGATGAGAAGACTGAAGCACAGAGCCACGTGACCAAGGTGAAGCAGATGGGGCTTGGGCCTGGGTTTCCTGACCCTGGGTCCAGGCTTCTTTCTGGTGTGCTGCCTGGGGGTTCTGCCCCCTAGAAATGGTTTTCTTAGAGGGCAGGGCTGGGAGGCATAGTTTATGGGACAGATTAGGTTGTCCTAGGCTGGGGAGTGGGGCAGAGGGAGAAAGGGCTGCAGGTGGGAGGCGAGGAGAGATATTAGCAATGAACCAGGCCGGCCCTCCTAGTGGAATGTTCTCAAGGCTGTCTCCACTGAACAGAGATTTGTCCCCTAACTGGGATGACCATGGAATTTATTGTCAGACTCAGGATATTTTTGAGATTGAATGGGAACTCTATTAATAATGTGGGTTTCTGTTCAACCTACTCAAACCCTGCCGGAAGGCAGAGTTGATCACTGTCACCAGCTCCATGACCTCCTTGACCTTCATCTGCACCAATCTGCCTCTCTCCCCAGGTGTCCAGATGACTCCTTGGCCCCTTGGCAGTGAGAGGCAGTAGGGGAGCCTTTGGGCCTGGTGTGGGCGTGGGGATTCCCTGAGGTCCCTTAAATCTGGCAGAAAAGCAGGCAGCACAGTCCCCACCCAGGGACACTTGACCCATGACGACTTCTCCCCTAGATCCGTATTCTCCGTGGCCATGTCCTGTTGTCTCTGCCCCTCTCCTCTCCCTCCCCACCACCCAGCACCAGCTGGGGAGCAAACAGTTCTCCCCTCCAGGGATGGGCGAGATCACTCTCTGGGTGAGACAGGGGACCCTCGATTCCTGAGGCTGTATGCATTTTTCTACCTATGCCACCGTTACACCCCCGCCCAAGGGGCCATGTGCTCTGCTGACCCTCACATCTCCCACGGGACCTCCTGTTCCAACCCCATCCCTGACTTGCTGGGCGACTTTGGGCAAATTATTGCCTTCTTTCTTGTCTGAGTTTCTCCCAGTTGTGAAGTGGGGCGAGTACTCTCTGCCCCTCCCTGGCTCCCAGGGGACCTGCAGGGATAAGCCAGATAATAGCGGGGAACTGATTTGGAGGAAGCTATCGAGAGCTAAGCGAGAGGTATCAGTACTGGCCTGTGTTTACAGGGGCGTGGACCTTGGGTTCCCAGCCTCCTGAGGCTTGGGACCAGCCCTGACAGCTTCTTGGCCTGGCTCCTGTCTCCTTTGTCCCACTTCCAGAGAAAGGACAGAAACTGAACCTAGGAGTCTGGTCGTCTGCGGAAGATGAGACATCAGAGCAAAAAGGTTGGGGCTTAGGCCTCCTGGCCCAGCTCTGAGCCCAACCACTGGCTGTGTGACCTTGGGTCAGTCACTGCCCCTCTCTGGGCCCCAACAACTTGACTCTGACAGCCTCCCCCAGCTGTGCATTCAGGGGGCCCTAGAGCCTGTAACCTGAGGTAAATACCATAGTTTTGGGATAGAAAGGATCTTGCCATCTTGTCCATGTTCTTTACTTTTCATAGACCACTATGGGATCTCCGGGGACCAGAGACTAACCCTGGTCAACCTGGTTAACCTGGGGTCATAAACTGGTTGCAAAGGGGATCATGCAGGAAAGGGTAAGTGGGTCAGAGAAAACCCACTGGGAAGACAACCCCAAATTAATGAGTGGTCAACAGTGTAATCCTTTGTATTCCATCGGTGTTTGATCGTCCCTTGAACCTCGAGCCTCTCCCTCCACATGTAAAACCCAGCCTGGGCCTCTCCTCAACCCCTAGCTCTCTGTGGCGAGGGTGCTGGCTCTCCTTCTCTTCCCCACTACTCCCACAGCAGCCTCCAGCCCCACTCTGCTCCCAGCCCCCGCTAGGTGTTTCCACCTGGCTCCTTAACCATCCATGATGGTCAGCTGTCTCCTCACTCCCAGCATCCTTTCACAGCTGGCTGTGAAACTCCTTGCCTTTGAGCTCTCTCTTCGTGGGTCTCCTCTCTGCCCCTCCGACCACTTTCTCCTCCTCTGCTTCCTCTTCTCCAGGAAGAGGCTCTGTCCTCACTTTCTTCTCTCCTTTCTAGGTCCATGCTCTCTCTCCCACAGTAATCTCCCCTCTCCCCGTGTTTCACCCTCACACCACATACTCCCAAGTCCAGGAGCTCCAGCCCCGCCACCAGGCCCACACCCTCACCTCTGGAGTGTTCGGGCCGCACAAAGACACACCTGCTGCTGGAACACAGAACTAGGTGTTGGGCCCAAAGACTGCAAGATTCGTATGTTTTTGCCTCGTTCCTAGACCTATTTTATGTTCCTTCTTGCTTTTTCTTTTTTAAAAAATCTTGTTCCTACTTTATACTCATGTTATCTCATAGTTTATAGACCCCTTTAAATTGCCTTTAAATCCTTCCCCAGTGAGGCAAGGCAAAAGCAAACAAAAACTAAGTAACCAACAATAAAATCAATAAAACTAGTTTTCATCTGGTACCTGCTGGCCATCTGGTAACTTCTGCCTAGTTCTCCTGAAGCTCCTCCACTGGACCCTGTTCCTGCAGGTGGCACTGCCAGGCTCCCGGGACAGAAAACCTGAAGGATCCACTGACTCAGTTTCCTCTGGGCACAAGCCGGTCACCACGTCCCAAAGCTTCTCCCTTCCTCAGATCTCCAGACACACGCTCCCCTTTTCCATCCCCACTGTCTCTGTCCCACCTCAGAGCTTCGTGGTCTGATGATTTGTTTCTTTCCAAAACAGATCTCAAGACTTTTTCAAAAAATAACTTTTTCTTATTACACGAGCAATAGACACTCATAGAAAATTTAGAAAATGAAGGTTGACAAAAAGAAGAAAATGAAAACCACCATTTTGTTCTCAAGAGAGAAGACACTTTGAACTTTTCGGTAAATATCTTTTTTCAGTTTTGTTTCTCTAAAACATACAGCCTTAAAGAAGTTTTTGTTGTTGGTTTTGTTTTAGCCTCATAACAAGGGGCCTCTCGATTTCTCTCCCAGTCTATGTTCTTGGTCTTCCTGGTTCTGGGCTCTGCTGATAGAACCCCTGGGAGCCACTGCAGGTTGAGGAGGGGAGAAGGTGCTCCCGGAGAGTCCGGGCAACCCCCTCCTCCCCCGAGGCTGACTCAGGCTTCCTGGTTTGGGGCTTCAGGTGGTGCTTTTGACCACAGCCCCTCCCAGGGGGAGCTGGGAAGTGCTTTCCCAGGCTTCAGTTAGCTGTGGTGGGTGGAGAAGAGAGTGGTCTTGTGCAATAGGGTAAACCGCTCCTCATTCAGGGCTGTTTGTTTAAGTGGGCAGGGATGGGTTTGGGAGAAACAACCCAGGTTTTGTCACTGTTTACTTGAACTGTTTGGACCAAGAAGTTTTGGAGAAAAACTCTCCCATATAAGGAGGGCCAGGTGGGTTATAAGGGATAAGATGCTGCGTGTCCCAAAGTTAAAGGCTCGAGGGCGCAGGCCAGCACAAACCTTGGGAGCCACAGGGAGGGAGGGGGTTGGGGACGGTGAGTGCAAGAAGGGCTCAAGAGGACCTAGCGCCCAAATTGCTGCAGGAATGTGGGCCCCTGAGATTGCCAGTATCCCAAGTTTTCACAAGAAGCTAGAAATACGGATTTTTTTAAAATAAAGTTTCCTAACTCTTTAAATGTTAGTAACTAATTACAGAAATTTAACCACTGTTTGGGTCACAGCCCCATTGGCTGCCAGTGTGCAACCTTTCCAACAAGCCTTTACTTACTGCACATCTGCTGTGTACTTCACATAGGTTACTCTGCCTAAGTTACTCAGTGTGGATTCCTCCTCCTTTCCCTCATTCCTGCGTTGCGACCTTTAGTGATATAGCTGACTTACCTGTCCACTCCTTAAAGCTGAGTTTGGAGAACTCCTTCCCCTGTCTCCCTGCTCAAATCCCCAGTGCCCACCAACGTGACCTCTACCCACCAACCTCCCAGCTTTTCCTCCCAATGCTTGAGCCAAACAGAGCAGCTTGCTGACCCCAATCAAAGCAAGACCCATGACCTCCACTGCCCAGATTTTGCTCACTCTGATTTTGTTATGCCTGGAACACCCAGACCCACCTGCTCATTTCATTTTGTACCTCCTTCATGCAGCCCTTTCTCAATCTCCTCCTAATCTCCATGGCTTGACCAGCCTCTGTTTTATTCAACAGCCATTTGTGGGATATCTTGTATACGCAAGTAGATCCTGGCATGGTGGATGCTAAGGTAAATAAGACCTGGTCCCCATCTCTGCCCCGAGGTGCCTCATCCCAGTGAGGGCAGACAAATGCTAACATGGGCCATACATGTGTGACAGAGCTGTGTACAGAGGATGGAGAGGACAGGGATAAACTCTGGGGAAAAGGGGAGGCTCTTTGAACTGGATCACGGAGTAAGTAGGAGCTTTCCAGGGGCAAAGAAGTATTTGAGATAGAGGTAACTGCCTGTGCAAAGGAATGGAAATGTGACAGTTTTGAGACTAGGAGTTACTTGGGTAGGGATGGAGCAGAGGGACAGCTGGGGAAGTCTCAGTGGTTTGGGGACCAAGTTGTTTTGTTACGGTATTTGCATTCCTTACGCCAGCACTCCAGAGTGGAAGCTGCAGAAGAGCAGGTGCTGCATCTTAGCTTTCATTGCTCCACACCTGCCACCTGCCTCGGGGTGTGTACTCTGGATCAAAACCTTGCAGCACAGTGCTTAGCAGTGGTGAGAGCACCCCCTAGTGGCCTCTGTGCAATCCCACCTCCTGTCACCCAGCTGACCCAGCCATGCCCTCCATCCGAGCAGCTCTTCCTGGAGAAGGTGCTTCGTCTGCCATGGTCTCACCTCAACTCCACCCCTCCCTAAGAGAAGGATGTCCCCTTTAGTCCAACACTTATTAACCTCTTATTCTGTGCTGGTTACTCTTCTAGGCATTGGGACACAGAATTTACCTCAGCCCTGGAAGTGCTCATAGAGAACCAAGGGATAATGAGGGTTGTTCCCAGTCCTGGGGGCGGGGGGAACCCAGAGGGATGGAGCCCATTTTGAGCCTCGATGGAAAGATGAATGGCTAGTAAAGTAGGAAGCAAAAATACAGTGCCCCATGAAATGGGAACAGCCAAAGCACGGGAATGGGCCCCACCTCCTGCTGTCTACTCAATGTTTATTGAACCACTACCATTTACTAAGGTCATAGAGGATGTGTGGGGTGCCAGAGACGCATAGGTGACTAAGATGCCATCTGCATCTCCAGGAGTCCACAACCCAGCGGCAAGACAGGTAAGTGAACAGAACGGAAAAGGGGGCGTACTCTTTGTTGAGCATCCTGTTAGCAGACACAGGGGTGTGGAGCAGGGCATGCCCCAGAGCAGGGTGTGAGCTGTGTGTGTGTGTGCGGGAGGATTTCAGGAATGAGAACTGGAGTTTAGGCTGAAAGATGAGAAAGAGGGAGGTGGTCCAGGCTGAGTACAAAAGATACAAGAACACAGAGGTGAGAGGTTACCCATCAAAAGGAGGCCCATCCTGGGCTTCTTGTAAAGTTCTGCATCTTAATCTGGGTGCTGGGCTTCTGGGTGTGTGCAGTCATGGAAATTCATTGAGCTGTACATTTACCTTGCTTGCACTTCAGCCCTTTAAAAGGAGCCCCCAACCTCCCGCATCGCCATTTTATTTTTCTGTAGAGCACTTATCACAATCTAAAAGTACTTCTTTTCTAAGACTAGACTCTGGCGCCATAATGTTAGGGTTTGAATCAGTCCTCTCGTACCAGCTCTAGGACCTTAGGGACTGAAATTTGCTGAGTCAGTTTCCTCACCTGTAAAACGAGGATAATAGAGGTACCTTCATCCCAGGGCAGTGTGCTGAGGCCATCTCCTGAGAGACGTACAGCACTTACATGGGGTTTCCAATGTGCTGATCTTGACCATACCAAATTTCTAATGACTGGTGTTGCCTGGCTCAGAGGCACTCAATAGTTTGTTGAACAAATGAAGAAACAAATTCAAAGGATGATTTTTTTTTTTTTTGGCCCCAGGAGGTAGCTCAAACAGAGGGGTGCGGGTTGGAGGGGAGCACCTCAATTAAAGGCTCCTTCCTGGGCAGGAGCTCAGAGCCTGGGGAGCAGCTACACTCCTGTGAAGAAGCAAAGGCTTCGATGGGTGGCCACATGGGACCCTGTCCCCAAACCAAAAGGAGTAGACATAAGAATCAGGGTTCAAGCCTGTACACTCTCCCTCCCCTGCCATCCTTAACTACACACTGCAGTTAAAACTGGCCTCAGCTACTGAACAGGCTCATTGACAAGCTCAAGCCAGGAAGAAACAGTGCCCCAGCCTCCCTAGGCCCCCTACTTCCACAGCCCTCTGTCCCCTCCCCTCCCTTCTTCTCCCCCTCCTCCTCTTCTCTTCCCTCCCCTCTGGTGGTCAGACTTGGCACTTCTCCCTGCCCCCAGGGGCCAGGGCTAGGACAGTTTCGGGAAGGGTGGGAAAACCTGCTAAACAGGGTGACCAAAGCCTGAACCGGTTGGACAGGGCGGCCCCATCTCCCCCCAGCAGCGCTGTCCCTCTCCTGGCCCACAGAGCAGAGGCAGGAGACTCACAGAACAAATCGTTTTATTACACTGAGGGTGGACTGGGGCCTGTGGGAAGTAGGGGAGTGGGTGGGGGTGGGAGTGTGATGTCGGAGTGCCCCGGGGGGTGGGGGAGGATACAGAGGATCTGGCTCTGTGGGCCAGGTTGGGGCTCACTCTTGGGGGAAGGGGAAGAGGAGGCAGGCACTAGAGAGCCACTTTCCACTCCTCTCACCCAGCCCCGTGGCATTAAATAAACAAAAAGCAACTCTGTACAACAAAACATACAGGGAAGTCCTTCTCCCCAGCCCTGGACTGTGCAGAGTGGGAGGGGCAGCTCTGGAGGATGGGTTGGGCCCCCCAGCTTGTGATGCCACCCCAGGCCCCTTCCCAAGGCCATGCGGTGGGGGCAGGCAGCTTTGAACAGGAAGCAAATCTTCCTCTGAAATCCTAGGCCAACAGGTCAACCGTGTGTGGGACTCCTGGCTCAAAGGTTTTCTGCATCTCTCAGACCCTTGAGCATTCTCAGGAACAAGCAGCCTGAGCTTAGCTGAGACACCTCCAAGCCAGGCTTGAGCCCTGGTCTTGGAGGCAGAATGGGTCTGGGAAACAGGCTGGAGGTATACAGTCTCAAAGTCTTCCCCAGCCCAGGCCTCCATCTCGGCAAGGAGGAAACAGGGCCAGGTGAGAGCTGGCGAAAGCCCTCGAGAGCCCCTGGCTCAAGGGCCAAGGCAGCCCCTGGCTCAGAGGGGTCGGGTCGTTTGGTAATAGACCAGGTGCTCCATGTCCTCGGTGGTGGAGACCTTGGAGCTGGTGGGGGTAGGGGGCGGGGGATGGCCGTGGCCATGTCTGTGGAAGCCCTTCCTCTGGTTCTTGAAGAAGCAATAACCCAGGATGGCTACCACCACCACGATGCAGGTGCCCAGCAGGACTGCGATGGCCACTTCCATGGAGCCTGGGGGAGGAAGGGGCTGACTGCAGCGTTCCCAGAGCCTGCTTAGTTCTGACACCCACCCCTACTCTGTATCGAAGGGACCAAGGCAAGTGGATGCCGGGTGTGGAAGGACCTCTGGCCCTCGGGCAGCTGAACAGCTCCATTGAGAGCTCAGTGGGAGGGATTCTGATGGGCCTCGGTCTCAGCTCCAGGTTGCTCTCCTTGCAGGCATCACAGGGAGGGGCCTGGGACTCTGACGGCACACCCCTGGCACGTGCATTTTTATGCTTCTCCCTTGCCCATGGCAGGTATCACTATTGATTGTGGTGCTCTGTCCCTTTAGCCAACCTCAGGATCCTTCTCAACACAGGTTTAGGCAGTCACAACCAATTGTGTGGAGTTGATCCCTGAGTTGATACCTAATTCAGTGGTGACAGGGCGGACTGGGGCTTACCTGTGTTGGGAACGGGGCTTTCCCGCCGAAGACCAAACACATCCTTCTCTACAAAATGATGGGGGGAGAAACAAGTCAATCTGAAGGGCTCAGAGACTCAGCCACTCCTCAGCAGTGCCCCAGACCCCCCCACTGCCATCCTCTCCCACCCCCATTCCAGCTGCTCTGAGGACGAGGTGTGACCAGCCCAGGCCTTGGGACACAGCCCAGTGTTCTAGTGCTCCAGCTAAGCCCTTCCCCTCCCCATCTTCTTCCCCCACTGCCCGGCTCACTGGAGATGCCACGACAGGACTCAAGGCACTGCTCCTCCTCCTCAAAGTTGTTCTTGTTGCCATAACAACCGCCATAGGTAAAGCGGGCGCAGCGTTCAGTGAAGGGGTTATAGTACCAGCGTGGGATGCTCTCCAAGCAGAGGCCGGTGTCTGGCAGGTCCACGCAGTGGCCTGGGGGGTAAAGAGCAGGCAAAGGGGGGAGTGTCCACAAGGCATCCCTGCCACCACCAGGCTCCACATGGCTGCTGCATGTCACCTCCCAAGCCACCTCATGCTGAGGATGGCTGTGACTCAGTGAGGGCCTCAGGGGCCCCAGAAATATTTGGCCCATCTGCAGTGTTGCCAGAAGCAAGGGAATAAATCCAGGAGAGTAATCTTAGGCCCAGAATTACCCTAGGCTGACTCACATAACTATATCTTTTTCAATTTTCTTTCAGCATTCCTGATTATATCAAGGACTTGGTTTTCTCTCTATCACTGGATGGTCTAACTTTTAACAAAGAAAGCTCAGGATCTGGGCCTTGGCAGGCAACAGTGTCCAGCTAGAATTGATTACCATGTTTCATTGTACTTTTTTAAATAGTCAGTCTCAATTTGTGGCACATAATAGAGGCTTTCCATTTATGGTAGTGATGTAACATTTCCTTTATAATACAGTAAGTTAAACCAGTAACATCTCAGTGACATGTGGGTATGACTAAATTTCTGAAGGTGTTAAGAGGATGTCTGATGCTTGGGAAACACAGAAGGAAAGCCCAGGAGGCGCACCCAGCCTGGTACACCCAGCAGGCCCGTTTGGTATGTTGATGGGATGAGTGAGGACGGCAGTGGAGCCCTGACCCAGGGGACCTGTGCCGGAGCTCACCTTTGTCTCTGGGGAAATGGATCCTCTGGAGTTTATCAAAGTCACTGGTATCTGCAAAGATGAAAGATCAGAGACTCAACAAGAGTCTCTCAGAGGGGCAGGGCAAGCGGTCCAGCCCTCCCCGCGGCTGCCCACCGCCCCTCCATCTCCCAGGCCTCACATTTTTCACAGGTGGCCTCGTCGGAGGCGTCGGGGCAGTCGGGAGTGTCGTCACACTCCAGGAAGCTGTCGATGCAGCAGCCATCGCTGCAGCGGAACTTGCTGGAGTGACAGGTGCCAGAGCACACTGGGTGGGGGCAGGACGGGGCAGTGTGTGAGGTCAGGCTCCAGCAGAGGCCAGCAAGTACCAAGGGTCCATCATCTACTTGGCCCTTTCTACCCTAATACGACAGCATGACCCAACCCCTGTTCCCTTTCCACCCCCGCCCCCCAAACCCTGCTACACGCAAAATGGGCAGACCCAGATTAGGAGGATGCTGGGCTGCAAGGGGTGGGTTGTTTGTGGTCCTCCACATCCTATGAGGGTAGGACTGGTTTGGGCCAAGGCAACATGGTCAGGGGCCTAGACCTGATAAGGGCTGGAGGGCTGGCAGGGGTGAGAGGAATAGGGAAAGGAGCAAAGCCCACCTGGATGGTGCCTTTCCACTGAGGGGCCTAGGAGAGAAAAACCGAGAAGTGAGAGGAGGCAGGGCCAGGCCCCGAAGGGCGAAGGGATGAGCTGACAGGGGCCTGGGGACAGGAGACTCCCCCACCCACCTCCCTGACCTGTGACGAGGTAACACCTACCCTGAGGGAAAGTGACCTGAGCCCCAACACTGCTTTGCAAAGGCCCACCTTGCACATTGCGGCAGGCGAGCTTGCACTCTTCTTCCCAAAGGTAGTTGTTCTTGTTGCCCAAGCAACCCCCATAGACAAAACTCTTGCAGATCTGTTCCGTGGGGTCGTAGTACCAGCGGGGGAAGGAGCCTCGGCAGCGGCCCACCTTGCTGGATGCGAGGCAGTATTCTGGAGGAAGGAAAGCTGGTGAGGGGGGTCTGCGGGCCCAGTCAACTGAGGTAGGGGGTGGCTCCTAGTGCTACTTCCCACCCCCTTCCTCACCTTCTGTCTGCTTGGCGGACAGCACGGTGACTGTGACATTGGACGTGCTCTCTGGCTGCTCTGAGCCGGCCACTGTCAGCTGGAACACATAGCTGCCTTCCTTGAGTCCCCACAGCTCCACCTGGTCCGGGTCATTCCTCTACACACAGGAGTGGCCATCAGGCTGGGACCCCTCGATGCCCCTGGGCTGCCCCAGGTCCCCCTAGCCAACCCCCCACCCCCACTGGGGAGAGCAGAGGGACTTGGTATTAAGTGTATCCTCAGCTCCTATCCACCCCACCCTGTCTGGAGCCATGGGTTGGCTGATGGCCTCAAAAAAGGGGCCCTGGAGAGCTGAGGTGAGGGTCAGGGAGCCAGCCCAGTGTCTCACCTCTACCCGGACATCTGTGTCACCCTGCAGTAGGTGCCAGTCTGTGTTCTCACTCTTCAGCATGAGGGGTTCCTGGGGCTGTACCTTCAAGTCTATGCCTGCCAAGCTCTTGGGGATCCCGGACCCTGAGAGGAAGGTGAGATAAGGTGAGGTATTCATTCTCACTGAATGGACAGGATCTCTCCTAGGGTGAGGGGTTGGTGCCGTATGGGTGACCTAGACCAACCTGAGACTTGGCAGCATGCACAGGGGTACAGATGGGCGTTCACAACCAAACCACCTTCTTGTCCTCTATTTAGATATATTATACTACGACGTTTTTATGTTGTAAAACCAACTTTCTGAAGCAAATAACCGAGCAACATTGCCATCTGATCCCATTTAGGGAGAAAAAATATATATATATATATGCACATATATTTGGAAGGGGGGCTTTTCCTGTTTTCTATAATAAGCAGGTACTTGTGATAATTGCTTTAAAAAGTTAGTAACAACACTTTTGAAAAGCCAGATAAGTTAATGTGTAATTAACACCATCACCCCTTACTCTGTGGCCTAGATCACTGCTGAGAAACCCATCTGGATAGAGGCCTTAAGCACAGAGTCCCCAGGCTGTGCCGTGTCAAGCCTGGGTGTCCCAGGATGATTGGCCACGGAGGAGGATGCCTCTGCCATCTCAGACAGACTCAGCCTCTAGTTACAAGAGGACCCAAGGGAACCATGCCCTCCCTCGACCAGAGGGTACCCGTGCCTGAGGCTTCCTCGAGTCTCAGGTTAGGGCTGGAGAGAGAAACAGCACAAAGCAGGATTCCTGCCTGCAGTGGGTTGAATGGTGCCCCCCTCCCCAAAATGTCCGTGTCCAATCTCCAGAATTCATGAATTGACCTTATTGGGGAAAAAAAAGGTCTTTGCAGAATTAATCGATTTAAGCATCTCCACATGAGACAATCCTGGATTGGCTGGGCAGGCCCTAAATCCAATGACAAGTGCCTTTAGAAAAGAGAAGACAGGGAAGGAAAAGAAGGCTGTGTGAAGACAGCAGGAGACTGCAGTGATGCAGCCAGGAGCCAAGGAATGGCTGAAGCCACCAGAAGCTGGAGGAGGCAAGGAAGGATTCTCCCCCAGGGTTTTCAGAGAGAGCGTGGCCCTGCTAACACCTTGATTTTGGGCTTCTGGCCTCCAGAACTATGATACAGTACATTTCTGTTGTTTTAAGCCACCCAGGTTGTAGTAATTTGGTACAGTGGCCCTAGGAAACTGACACATGCCCTTGAGGGTGTTATGGGCCACTTAGGCAGAGAAGACCCAACAGCATGAGGCAACATGGGACAAAAGACCCAACAAGATGAAGGGATTTGTGGTACATAAACGAGACAGGAAATGGATGTTCAGAGAAGGGAAAGACAGTGGCAAGTCAGAGGGAAAAGGCGAGGCTTGTGAAGAAGACAGAAGGGATTTTTTGATTCTTTTGTTTTTAAATTTGTTTGGTTGTAGGGGAGAACGTTCTGTGTTGCAGATGACAGCAGAAAACGTGATGAACCAAAGCAACGAGCCAGGAATTTGCAAGGCTGGTTTGGTGGACATTAAGGAGACCAGCCTGCCTGGAATAGACCTCCAAGGGCCATGGATGCTGGGTCAGGGCATGTGGATGCACCAGGAGTGACATTCAAATATTTAACAACTGGTGATACAGGAAGGAGACAGACACTGGCTGTGAACAGTAGCACAAAGTCCTTGCAGCCATGGCTGCACTAGACATTGACCTCCTTGATGCCAGGTCGAGGTCCAGGAGTCCTAAGGGAGGGGTCAAGGGCCCAGGCAGCAGGGAAACTCCTGAGCTCCAGTCAGCATCTGTTTACCTATCTGTTTGGAATTATTCCTCTGGGGCAAGGAGGCTGGCCAGTGGACCAGTGCAGGGGTTCAAGGTAGATGCAACAGGAGTGATCTAAAGTAAGGGACAGCTGAGAGACGGAAAGGAGGATGTGAGAAACAATTCTGGGCAGACGCTTCAGGCTTCCGTGACTGACAGGTGCTGGGAACTGGGGAAGGAGAGCCAGGGCAAGAGCGGAAGGGAAACCAGGTAGAGCAGGAACATGTGGGTTTTAGTCAGAGAGAAGTTGAATTTGAGGGAGGGAAAACCATCCAGAGGGGAGGTGCACAGTGGGAGCTCCAGAGAAGCCAGAGATGGAGAAAGATCTGGAGTCATTAACAAAGCTGCCCCTTGTTGAAGTGTGCCGGGCACCAGGCTAGGTACTTTACCTGCAGCATCTCCATTAGGGGTTGCCAAACTACGGCCCATGGGCCACATCTAGCCCACCACCTGTTATATTTTTAAATGATTGAAAAAAATTTAAATAACACTCCGCGACATGTGAAAAGCACATAAAACTCAAATTTGTATCCATAAATTAAGATACAGATTCACCTATTTATTTACATATTGTGGATGGCAGCTTTGACATTACAATGGCAGAGCTGAGCAGTTGTAACCAACACTGTATGGCCCACAAAGCCTAAAATATTTACTATTTGAACCTTCACAGAAAGTTTGTTGACCCCGATCTACATCGCCTACCTTCCTAACCATCCTGCCACAAATGCATTCTTTCCACATGAGAAAATTGACACCAAAGAGGTTAAGTGACTTGCTCAGGGTTGCTGAGTTTCTAAACAGCAGGGCTGGGATTTGAATCAGGTTCTTCTGACTCACGCTCTCTCCAAAACATCAAAGTGCCACACTGCAGGTCATACCTGCTTAGAGCTATGATTTTGATTGCCTTTATAATGTTACGGTTTTGTTTTTGTTTTTAGCTTAGGTAATACACGTACATAATGAAAAATTTTAAAAATACTAAAGGGTAGTGAGAATTAAGTCCCCTCTTCTTAACCCTTCAGGTTCCTCTCTCCAGAGGCATCCACTCTTACTAGTCTGGGTGTGTGTGTGTATGTGTAAATATCAAGAGAGAGAGAATTGAATTCACAAGCATGCAGGTTCTTCGTCTTGCTTTTCCCTTAACACATACTGGAAATCATTTCATAGCAACACATAACAAACTTTTTTCAGTTGCATAGTACTCCATTGTATGAATGTGCCATAATTTACAACATGTTTAAGCAGTCCACCAGTATCCTCTTAATTTGGATTCTTCCTTTCTTCCTAAGAACTAACCCATGCTGCTTCAGGGTTTATTATTATTAAAACAGCACCACAGTATCCAATTATAGGATGTGTTGACAGACACCTAGATTGTTTCCAATTCTCTGCTCTTATAAACAGTACAGTGAGTGACTGGCTGGTAAGTTGTTTTCCACATGTTTAAGTATAGCCGCAAGATTAGTTCCTGCAAGTGGAACTGTGTTGAGGGTTATGTTATGTGCATTTCAATTTTTGATGGATATTGCCAAAACTGCCCTCCACAGAGGCTCTGCGGAGGGTGTGTCAAGTGAAAGAGTGTGTTCAATGGAAGCAAAGGTAAAGAGATAAGAACACCTGGTAGGAGGCTGAGTCACAGGGAGTCCTCTTTGATGAGGCAGAGGAAACAGAGTCAATAGGGGACTCACAGAGGGTGGTCCCAAAAGTGAGAAGAACAGGACACACAGTGACAGCAAAGGGATGGGAGAGGAGAGCTTCAAAGGAGAAACATGTCAGAAGGTGCAGAGGCCTCCAGGAATGAGAAAAGGGAACCAAGGTTACAGGGGTTGAGGGGAAGTAAGGCTGGGAGAGCAGGCAAGTACTTGTCTGGAACCAAACCTCAGCCTGGTGGCTTGAGGGCCCAGCAGGGGCCAGCCCCAGGCCCTGAGGTGAGAGGCCAAGCCAAGGGGGCAGTGAGCTGGGAGGAGCCCATTCCTCCCTCCTTGCATTTTTCAAAAAGTAATCAGCAGTCTGAAAGGGGAAAGAAGACAGATTACTTGGCAGTCTACTTAGCAGACAGACAGGGCTAGCCCCATCGGCCCCCAGGGTGGAAGTGGCAGCAGAGTGATATGTCAGACCTTGGGCCGAATCAGCAATGTCCACCCACACGCAGCTGGTCCTCTCCAAGTCCCAGCCCCTAGGAGCAAGGGGCAGATGCCCTGCCCTACCACTCCCTTTGTCCCACCCCCAAGAGAGCAGAGGGCCAGAGTGGCAATAAAGCCAGCCCCTCCCCCAGCTACCAGGCCTCAGGACATCTCCAGGGCAACAGACTCCACCTTCTAAGCCACTCCTCCCTCAGAAAGTAGGGGAGAGCAGGGGAAGGGAGAGGAAGGACCCAGGTACTCAGGAGGCCCCAGGAATCTGGATTGGACCGGCCTAGCCACAGGCAGGGAAAGGGGAACAGATCGAACCACCCTGCGGGGGATTTCCCCAGTGCAAGAATCAAAAAACCCCTGAACACTCGCTTACCTTGCCTGCCTCGGTCTACCCTGGCCTAGCCTCCAGGATGCCATAATGTTTGTACCCACTTCCAACCTCTCTGGCCAGGCTTAGCTGAGAATGGACTCCCTGACACGCGCACAGCATCCTCCACTCACCCAAGCACTGCAGTGCCCTGAAATGGCTAGGGTTCATGCTAAGTCTAAGCTTTAGCCAGCTCCCCACAGGCCCCAGGAAATCTCCACGCCATCCTGAGTTGTCAGCTAGGCCAGTTAGGGGGTGGGGAGGTTTCCAGAAGAGGAAAGCCTCGTCTAGCTCTGCTCCCTGACCAGACCCCAGAGTTTTAGGCACTGGCTCAGCAGTGGGACTCCGATGGGTCTTGTCAGAGCAGGGAGGGCACAGGCATCTCAGGTCAGTTAGAGTCATCACCACCTACACTCTGCTGCTTCCTGTGGAACAGGCTCAGGCCCTGATCCAGAGGGAACCAGTGGCCCAGCCTAGCCCAGAGACAGTGTCTGCCTCCCGGAATCTCCATTCCACCTCTCCTCAGAGCTCCAGGAGAGCTATTGGGAGGATGGGGAGAAGAGCAGGCCCTTAACCAGGAAAAGGGTGGGCAGAGAAATCCCTTCTCTGCTTGCCAGAACTGAGCACCGCGACTCAGCCCCAGCCAGTCCTGGCCCCTGGGTACCCCAGTCTCTGGTTCTGTTGTCCGCTAGGGTGTCAGAGACAGGTTTTCTACCAGAAAGGTGCTCTTATGTGGAAAAGAGCACAGGAATTTTGGAGGTCCTGCCTGGGGTTGAGTCCTAGGTCTCCCATTTGTGGGCAGTGTTATCCTGGGCAAATTATTTAACATGGGAGTCAGTTTCCTAATCTAAAAAGTGGGACAACTACTAATAGCACCCTTTTCAGAGGTGGTTGTCATGATGCCTAAGTGAGAGGCTGAGTGGCACAGCAATCAGCAAACTGTAAAGTACTAATAGAGGTTATTAGTGTGACCCATCCCTGCCCTGGAGCCCCACCTGGCCAGAATAGCAGGTGGAGAGAATGGGGAACGAAGGTCTCTGGAGGGGCCCTGATCCCAGTTAACTGCTCAGTCCCAGAAGGAAAGAGGAGGAGCCCCGGGTCCCACTTTGCCTTTATCCCTCGAAGTAAACAAGGTGAGCAGACAGCTTGGCTACCAGATCCTAAGCAGGAAGAGCCCTGACTGCTTACGAGTGTGCACACACACATACACTTGCCTGGAGAGATGACATCCCTTCCCTACCAGGTATACATACCATTGGGCTGACTCAGCCAGCAACCCTCCTCACCCCCACCCCAGAGCCTCTATACTGCTCCCTCCCTAGTTGGGTCACCCCCCCAGACTGGGTTTGTTTTTTATACTCTGGGGATCTGGCAGTTTTCCTCAGACCACCGAAAGTTCAATACATTGGAGGAAGGGTGCAGAGAGATGCTATAACCAATCCCAGCAGTGGAGATGGAGCCTATCCTTCACCAGGTTCACTTGATGGCCTCAAGGTGCCTAGGACAGTGCTTGTCCGGGAATACCTATCTAGTCACCAGGTGGCCTCCAGATAGTTCACTCTCTGCCCTGGCCAGGCCTATTAGGGCCAGAAGTGGGAATCCCCAGAAGCTGCCTCCTCGTTCCCATACACACATCACAGAGCACCAGCCCACTCTCCATCCTGAATTTAGGAGCCATTCTGGGCTCTAGAATGTCACCCCTCCCCATTCCTGTAGCCTGTGTCCTTCATTTACTGTTTATGCAGCCTACTTCTAAGGAGGAGTTGGGGTAGAATGGGTTTCTCCTCCTAACTCCTTTCTGATGCTGGCCTCGCGCAGGACTCCATAACCAGCCCCTTCTCTGGGTCGTCCCAAATCCACCCATCCCGCCACCCTCGTCCTTACCTACAAAGCCTTGGGTCCGCAGCTCGCGGTAAGATCGATAAACCTCCCGCCTGAGGTAGTTGATGAAACCCTCCCTGGGTGCGAACTTGCACACAAAGTTCTGTTCGTAGAGGCAGTCGATGAGGAAGCAGGAGGCGATGGCGTCCTCCCCGCCGTCGGGCTGTAACTCCACCAGCGCCAGATTGCAGTTTTCGGAGCTGCAGCAGGCATGCACGCAGTCCCGGCCGCGGCGCACGGTGAGGGAGCGCAGAAAGGTGGCCCCGTTTCTGACCGAGGCGTTGGTGTCCAGCACGAAGGCAGGCACCCCGGGGGTAAAGCGGCCCAGGCAGTTGTCTGCCGTAAGCAGACCGGGGGGCACCGGCGGTGGCCCGGCCTGGGTGCGCAGGAGGCCGATTGCGCCCAGAAGCCACACGGCGACCGCCAGAGTGCGGGCTTGGGAGAGGCAGGCCCCCGCCATCGTCCTCCCAGGGACCATCGCCCTCCTCCCCACAGGGGTCACCTTCACAGTGCGGGCTTCTGGGCTCCGAGGGTGCTAGCGACCTGAGAAAGGGGAGGGGAGGGAGGAGGAGACACCGGATCAGCCAGGAGACTTCAAGGGAGGCGGGCCGGCCGGGAGGAAGTGAAGAGGAGGACGGAGGAGCACCATGCACCCCGGGAGTTAAGTGGGGCACGCAGGCCCGGTCCTCTTACGCACACTCCCGCGACCCAGCCACTAGACGGCTAGAGTTCACGTACCCGGACACACGCACGGGCGCAGAACAAAGGGCATGCTCCAAACCCGCTCCGCCTCCGCCTCGCTCTCCCAGACCCGGGTTACCTGCGCAGGTGAGTGGGGTGGGGCCGAGGTTCCGGTCCCGGCCTCCAGCGCGGCTCGGGACGCCGCTTCCGCCCCGATGCCTGGTGTGCTGGGGATCGGCCACCTCCTCCCCTCTGGTTTCTGGTGAAACTGAGTCAGCGCGGCCGGGGCGAGGCGGACATTAACCCCAGTGCCGCCGGCCCGCCCACGCCCGCCGAGCCTTCACCGCACCAGCTTCCGGACCGCCTGCCGCGCGTCCCCGCGATCCCCGACCCCTTCCCCGCAGCCTGGTTCCCAAAGGGGCTCATAGGCCCTGGTGCCCTGCCTCGGGCCGCGCCCCTCAAGGCTGCTCTACGCCGGCTCCACCAAGTTCAGCCTCAGGTAGGGGGGATCCCGCGTCCCAGAAGTGCACCCCTATCCCCGGAGGCCAGGACAGGACGCTCTAGCGAATCGGTCACCCAAGGGTCGGGTGCTCTGGGGCGGCTGCCTCCGGCTTTCTTTTCCAGTCGGAACCAGCTTTCTCAGACCCGTGCCTGAGGCGCAAGTGAAGCTGCTGCAGGAGGAGAAATGGGGAAAAGCCCGACGCAAATGATCACGCTGTCATCGTCAGCCCTCGGGGACTCATTTCCATCCCGTGGCGGGAAGAGATCCCAGAAGCTGTGTGAATGCCCCTTTGGTAACTGGAATCCGGGATGCCCGTCGTCGCCGCCGCCTTTGCCAGCTCCGGAAGCCCTCCTTTCTGCCAGAGTGAGAAACTGAGGCGAATTCCCAGGGCCAGGCTTCCCTGCTTGACCCGCAGTGGTTCCTTTTTGCTGGAGGCCCTTCCTCATCTTGTACTAACATTTACGTTCGGGTCTCTGTTGGAGCTGAGTCTGTGTTAGCCTCATTGGTCGGCTACTTCCTTCCCTGGAGCTCAGAATCCCTCTCCTCTCTCACCAAGGGGATGCTCCTGGTCAGGAGCTGGCTGCCCTCTTCCAGTGAAATGCCATCCTTGGAAGCTAGGGGTTCCTGCTCATCAAAGTAGCTGAGTTAATAAATTTCACACAACCACGGACTCCTTGCTTTTCCTGAGTGAAGAAAAGACCATTCTTAAAAACACCATTCTCTTAAAAATCATTCTTTACAGAGCAAGATTGATCCTGTTAATGCTCTCCCCAAAAAGAGACTCAAAGCCTTTCCATGATGACTTAACAACCCCCCACCCAATGGGAACAGTCTTCCTACTTTCTCTTTTAGGCTTTGCCCACTAGGTCATTGTAGCCAAACCTGCAATCATTTTCCCTGGCTGAACTGCAACATTCCCTAACTGCCCATATTGTGGATGTTGGGGTGGGAATTTGGGGTCTGTCTCCCCTTCTCTGGATTTTCTGGGGTTTTACACTGTCCCAGACACAGTGGGGAACACAGAGCAAAGATGGTACACTGGGAATGAAGCCTAGGATTGTGCAGTTACTGGAAAGAAAGGATTTTGTTGAAATTTGATTCCTGTCTCCTTCAATACCTTATACATACAAGAATCCCAACACAGGAGACTATTACCTTATGGTACTATTACCACCAATTTATCATTACTTCCATCATATACACCATTACAGAAACCTATATCTATCAAGCCCTAACAATGTCCAAACCCTGTTCCTAAGTACTTCCCACACATTGGTCCATATACTCAAAACAAACCAAGAGACCTAAACAAACATTTATCCAATGAAGACATACAAATGGCCAATAGGCACATGAAAAAATGCTCGATATTGCTAATTATCAGAGAATAATTAGCAATTTGAATACAAATCAAAACTACAATGAGGTATCACCTCATACCTAGCTAGAATGGCCATCATTTAAAAATCCACAAACGATAAATGCATCACACCCTTTTGAAGAAAAGGGAACCCTCCTACACTGTTGGTGGGAATATAGTTTGGTGCAGCCATTATGGAAAACAGTATGGAGTTTCCTTAAAAGACTAGGAATAGACTTACCATATGATGCAATAATCTCACTTCTGGGCATATATCCCAAAGAAACTCTAATTCAAAAAGGTATATGCACCCCAATGTTCATAGCACCACTATATACAATAGCCAAGACATGGAAACAACCTAAATATCCACCAACAGATGACTGAATAAAGAAGATGTGGTATATATATATACAATGGAATACTACTCAGCCATAGAAAAGAATAAAATAATGCCATTTTCAGCAACATGGATGGACCTGGAGATTGTCATTCTAAGTGAAGTAAACCAGAAAGAGAAAGAAAAATGCCATATAATATCACTCATATGTGGAATCTAAAAAATAATAATAAAGAAAAGAAAAAAGAAGACACTAGTGAACTTACCTACAAAACAGAAATAGACTCACAGACATAGTAAACAAACTTAACGGTTACCGGGGGGAGGAAAGGGGGTGGGAAGGAATAAATTAGGAGTTCAAGATGTGCAAATACTACTATATATAAAATAGATAAAAATCAAATTTCTTCTGTATAGCACAGGGAACTGTATTCAATATCTTGTAATAACCTATAATGAAAAAATATGAAAACAAATATATGTATGTATAAGTATGACTGAAATATTACACTGTACACCAGAAATTGACACATTATAACTAACTACACTTCAATTTAAAAAAAAAAAAAACACCAAACAGATCATTTAGATTTATGTGTATTTTAGAATTTTACACAATGAATATGTCTTTTTTAAAACATCTCTTGAATAATATTTTTTAAAGTTTTCTAAATGATTATATATTTTACATAGCATTTTCTTAACTATATTAAATATATATGCATAGCAAAAAGACTAGAAAGAAACTTGCCAGAATGCTAGCAGTGGTGGTTTTTGTGTGGCAGGATTATGGGGAAACGTTTTAGAAAATTTAGAAATGTTTCTAAAATGAACATATTTTAACTGGGAAGGATTCCAGCTAAAAAAATTAAATAAAATAAAATGAACATGTTTTTCTTTTATTATAAAAAAAATTTAATAAGAAAAAAAGCATTTGAGAACAGCCTAGTTCTGATGGGGTCTGCCTACTGCTTATTTTATCCCACCACTGGAGCCAGGCCAGGCCAGGAGAGCAGGGCAGACACCCTCACCTCTGGCCAGGCCTGCATGCTCTTTATTTCCCCACCCTGCTATGACCCTGTGGTGCTGGTGGGTTTTCTTCCTATTTTATCTTGAACCTGGAGTTCCCTTATCTTGGGCAAACTTATTGGTGAATGGTGACATGCGCAGGTCAATGCTGAGATGGAAGAATGTAAATAAGGAGCCTTACTCTAGAACTAATGGGCATAACTCATTTGTGTGCCATCAAGCTTCACTGGGGCCATGTTGTGTGCTCATGTAGACTCTCACCAACTCCCAGTCTACAGATGAGGAAACAGGCTCAGAGAGGCCCCATGCATGAACCCATCTGTGTTCCAGTGTAGGCATTCATGAAGCTTGCATATTGCAATCCATCACCAAGTTCTGTTGGATATTACCCCCTAAATAGCCCTTCAATCTGTCCACTTCTCACTATCAACAACACTACAGCCCCCAGTCAAGCTCTACAGCAATGGCCTCCCAACTGACTTTCAGGCTTTCTGCACCCTCTGATCCTCTCTCTATTCAACAGCCAAGTTTATCTTTTGGAAATTTAAATCTGAACATGTCAGCCTTCCCAGCCATCCTTGCTTAAGATTTTGCAGTGACTTCCAGTGCTCTTGGATAGAGACAAAACTCTTGAACATGGTTCACAGGGCCCTGCCTAGATACCTCCACCCTTTCTGCCTCATAGCTCACTTTTGCCTTCCTCATCTCTTTGTTCCAGCCCCACTGATTTTTTCTAGTCTTTTGTACTCACCCTCTCTCTCCTGCCACAGGGACTTTGCCTGATCTGCCAGATCTATTCCTGCTGGTCCCTGTGCCTAGTTAACTCCTACTCATCCTTCAGAACTCAGTTCAAATACTACAACTTGGTAGGTCACATCCTCACTAGACATCCTATAGCACCTATTACCTTTTCTCCAGATCGTTAAATATGTGGCTGTTTTTCATTTATTTGATTAGTTGATTAATGTTTATTTTTACACTAGACTGTAAGTTCCATGAGGCCAGGGACTGTCTTTTTTGGATCACCAATTCCCAGTATTGAGCATAATCCTTGGCCTACCAGAGAAGCTGACAATTTCTTTGTTAAATGAATGAATTAATGAATGAACAAAACCCATGGACTCTTCTGATCTTTGCCTGGAAGGGCTCCCAATCCCTTCAGAAGACAGAAACAGAAGAAGGAAGGAAACACCTTAATAATTACTGCCTATCAGAGAGTATACCAGGTCATCAAAGTAACAGCTGAGTCTAAGGCTGCATTTTAGAGGCTTCCCTACCCCCTTCTCATATCCACCCTCTTCCAAAGAGGGCCAGGAAGGAAGCCACTGCAGAGAAATCCCAGGGTCAGCCTTTGAGACTGAACCTCACCAAGAAGGCAGGGAAGATGAGAAGGCAAAGAAAGGAAGGAAAGGGATGTCTACTGAGAAGGGACTCTGTTTTGGACATCATGCTAAATGTTTACATACATCTTGTCATTTAATCCTCTCCCAAACCCATTCAGCAGATGAGAAAACAGACTCAAAGAGGTTGTGAAACTTGAAGGTTATAAAACCAATGCAGGGCAAAGCTGAGTTTGAACTGGGATCTGTCAGTCTTCCTCCAAAGCCTGGGCTTTCCCAGGCTACCATCCTGGCCTCCAGCCCTCAAACACCTCCCCTACCCTGTTAACTTAGGGCCTAAAATTTCATCATTAAAGATTCATCCACTGGCCTCTGTCTAAAACTCTTTTAGGAGTCAGCTTGTGATGGCTGAAGTTGATACACTGCGAACAGAAACTCAGCATCATAAAGGCAAGCACTGCAAGACCTAAAAAGAAATACCTAAACAAAAATTGGAATGTGGGAAGTAAAGGGGATGAGGGAGTGTGAGTGAGGGAATTAATTTTTCATCTTTCATGTTGAAAAGACAAATGGACAAATGTATGATATCACACCAAGGAATAAGGGTGGTCACAGGAGAACTAAAAACAGAAGCTGTTGATGAGTTGCCTCTGGAGAGTGGAGCTAGGGAAAGAGAAACTTTCATTTTCTATTTGCCCTTCTGAGCTGTTCTTTTTAATTTTTTTTTTAAAGTACAGTATTATTCTGTTGTGTAACTTCTAAAAAGTTTCAAAATTTTTGTTACAAAAGACTAAACAAGCAAACAAACATCCTTCCTTGAGAATGCAAGTATGTCTAGAAGTATTAGGTCTTGACACCTGGGTAAATGGTTAGGCCTGCAGGGTTGTTCTGTGTCAGGAAGGACGTGAGTCAGGGGAGGGTCATGTGATGATAAATATGGCTTCCTAAGCAGTTGCCTCTGGGGAAGGGACTCGGGAGACAAGCTTAATAAATTTGCCTTTGCAGACACACAGGGCTGGGCCAACAGGGGAGTGACGCTTCCATCACGTTCCTTTTTTTTTTTTTTTTTTTTTCTGTAGGAAAGGTAATTAGGTTTCATTTTATCTTATTATTATTTTTAATGGAGGTACTGGGGATTGAACCCACACCTCGTGCTTGCGCACTTTACCGCCGAGATATGCCCTCCTCTACAAATCACGTTGCTAAAGGCAGCTAACATTCATACACAAAAGGGTACTGACCCCACAGGGGTCAGAGATAACCACCTAATTATCCCTGGTGAGACTCTGCCCTCAGCAGTGCCATACTCTGAGCAGGAGCCTTTGCCAGGTGGGGACCCTCCTCCTACAGAATCCGTGTGAACGCAACTTCTGGGGGCCCAGGTGGATCTAGTCCCAGGGAAGTGTGATGCTGAGGGCTCTCAGGTGAGTATGACTCAGGTCCTGCTCCAGAGCTGGCCCTAGAGCACAGATCAGAGCCTCACACCCCTCAGGACCTGAGGGCCTCTTCCTCCTCCCAGGCATGGTACCCTCTTGACCTTTGCTCGTTTGCAGTTTGTATCACTTCGGGCCCCAGCAGCTGCAGAAAGGAAGGCTAGGGCACTGCTCGGGAGTGCCACTCACTGGCGGCAAGAAGCCAGGAGACTGGCATTTCCAGCACCAGACAAAGAAAGGCCTGTTGATCTTTGACCCCCACCTTCCAGGAGCCTTGGCCCTCCCTCCATCCCTCCCACCTTTCTTCCCTGCTGGCCTTTCCCTCTGTTCTCGGTCTCCTCATTCCCTGGCACCCTTGCTCTGACTGCCAGTTTTTCCCAGCTCCTTGCCCAGACCAATCCTTCCATGCTGTCTTCAAGCCCTCCTTCCTGCACGTCTCCCAACCCGGACAAGGAGAATCCAAGTAAAAATGTCCAGTGGGCTTCCGGGAGGAGAAGGATATCATCCTCAGACTCAGAGTCAAAGTCCCACTCCGACCCCGCCAAAGCCTCCAGGTCCCGGAGATCCAGCCGGCTGACGGTGAAGTATGACCGGGGGCAGCTCCAGCGCTGGCTGGAGATGGAGCAGTGGGTAGACGCCCAGGTTCAGGAGCTCTTCCAGGTGGGTAGCCCAGGGAGGGTGGAGGAACGTGGTGGGCCTGGGACCCAGCCAGGGAGCCAGGGGAGAGACTGCTCTGAGACCTCAGGAGGAGCTGGAGGGCAGATGTGAGATGCTCCCATGGAGAGAAAGCTTCTCCCCATAGGTGAAGCGTGGGTTTGCAGTCCTGAAATCTGCCTCCCTCTGGTCTCGGCTCTGTGTCTCACTCTTTTCATAATCTGGGGGCAGATCTCTTAACATCCCTCAAACTTAGTTTCATAATCTAAAAAATGGGTCTATGGGTGCCTGTCACATCTCCTTTGTAGGACTTTTTGAGGCTCAGAGGAGACAGCAGAAGAGCTATTTTTCTCTGTCTTTATTTTCTTCACCCCCAACACACATACCTGTCTAGAGCGACAACATTCATTCCTGTAGCTATCAGCCGTGTGTAGCTATTCAACTTTACATTAACAAAAATTTAATAAAATTAAATTTTTAGTTCCTCAGTCACACTAGCCACATTTTCAAGTGCCAGTAGCCCCATGTGGCTCATGGCTACTAAGCTCTCAGCACAGACGTAGAACATCTCACCATCTCAGAATGGATAATGCTGGACTAGAACTCAGAGGAACCAACAGTGAGCGCTAACGCCGGCACCTGCCCGAGCCTGGGCCCTGGCTCTGGCTGACTCCCCTCAACCCTATCTTGGGAAAGTGGCACTTTTTTTTTTTTAATGTAGACACCTGCAAATCAGGATCCCAGTGTAGTAACAATTGTTGCTCCAACAAGAGTAACATTTTTTGAGCACTTAACTATGTGCTAGGCACAGTGCCCAGCACCTGACTTGCATCTTTTTACTCAGCCCTCCCCCCAAGTCCGTTAGGTAGGTTTGTTTCACTGTTTCACCGTAGAGGAAATGGAGGCTTAGAAATGTTGAGCAGTTAGCCCAAGGTCATAGCACCAGGAAGCTGCGGGACCAGGAGCTGCACCCAGGGCTCTGCCTATAGCGTCTGAGCGCTTTTGGGGGCTGCTGGTGGTTCTCCACACCTAAAGTGCTTCAGAAAAAAGCCGATGCCTGAGCTGCACTGCAACTGCATTTCAAACTACTATTGTGGGGCCCAGGCACTGGTCTTTTTTATCAGCTCCACAGGTGATTCTAGTCTGTGGCTGGCTGGAACCACTGCACCAGAGTCCTCCTTGTCCACATACCATGGTCCTTGTTTCTCTCCTTCCTTACTAAGGTCCTGTCTTTTCTTTTTTGGGCAGCAAGGGCTTGTAATTTTCCCAGGTAAGGGCTGTGTCAGTGGTCCTGCAGTTGTGGATGGGGAAGAGTAATGCATGTGGCCCAGGCCATCTTGTGAGGCTCACTGGGTCATGTGTTGGTTTGGTCCAGATATTGATTGTGTCCCCAGCAGCATCCTGGGCCACTTGTGGAGGGGAGGGAGATGCCCTAAAGCTGGGAGGGGAAAACCTTCTTGGCCTCTGTCTGCTCTGACCTTGCAGGACACTATCACTGTCCTTTACTCCTGCCAGCACCCTCCCTCTCTGTGTTGGTTTCAATTTCAGATTGTTGTACATTTGTGTAACAAGTCTCATATTTCAGACGTCTCAGGGCAAATCCTTCCAGGCATCAGAGATGGACACTAGTCAATGAACCTTGTTTTGCAAGATCAAGGCTGGGGGAAAAGCTGTAGAGTAATAAGCTCATAACATTGGAAAATAGGACATGTGGGAGGACTGCTCCCAGGCAGTGACCGGAATAAAATACCTGGCCTGCAGTTGCCATGGCAGTCGTCCAAAGGTGCCAGGTGGCAGTTCCTCTCCCAGTCCCTGCTTTTTTCAGCAGGAAGCAGCCAAGAGGCTGGGGAAGCCCCAGGGGCTGGTCATCTTGGGCAGAGATTGAGGCAACCCAGTCTCCAGGCATACCCAGCCTCAGTTTTACTTTCATAGAGCCCCTCTCCAGCCAGTGGGGCTCCTCCTCACATGCCCACTTTGGATAACACCACCGGGAATAGATCCAGGAGTGGATTGCATCATGTTTTGTTTAGTTTAGTGGGATCCAACCTTCTTTTGTTGGAGGGCCCTGCTTCTTCTCAGTGGGTTTGCAGCCTGCTTTAGGATCTTTAGAGGAACCAAGTCTAGGTTCAACAAAACAGACTTTGGGCCCTGGAGCTCCTGTTGTCCAGAAATGGAGTGTGGATTTAGCTTCTACGCAGGGATTTAAACCCTCACGAGTTTCTCCTATTTTAAGGAGACTCTTATTTAACAATATGCTCCCCTTTGATTACCATCCCCTATTTCGTGTCTCCTTTACAAGGCTCCTTAAAGGATTTGTCCCCACTAACAGCCTTTACTTACTTTTCCCCTTTCTATCACCTTTCAAACCACTGTAATCTGACTTCTGTACCCACCACTCTACTGAGACCTCTTGGCAAAGTCACCAGTGGGGCTAAAGCTAGTATATACATCAGCGGGGGACACTCTTGACCACCCCAGAGTTTTGAAACACTCCTTTCCTTTAGCTTCCATTACATCTTCCCCTAGTCACACTGACATTTTGATGCAGCCCTTTTGATGCGATGATATTTTGAGAAACAATCTATTAAACTTACAACTTTACACTTATATTGTCAATAAAATGTGAAACAAACACTTGTTAGCTCATCTCTGAGCTTTACTCCATGACTGGTCTCCATGGCAGACAGATCAGGAGTAAGGGGACAGAGTGGAGGTGAGAAAGGGGTCAAATCAGGCAGCATCCGGCAGGAAACCAGCACATGTGGTACAGAGTCATGAGGAGATCACACTTGTTCACCTCAGTAAGAGTTGTTTGATATATCTGCTCATTTTTTGAGAATTCAAAAATACTTGAGGAAAACAATATTTGCATTATGATATGAGCCCATATTCTCAACACCAGACTGCAGTGGCAATCTGACTCTCAGTGAAATACATCCCCTATATTCAATATACATATAGTTAATGTCATAACTGATATAAAATAGTTTGGGGAGAAGGATGAATCCTCTTTAAGAGGCAGCGTTCTAATCATTAGAATGTATTTTTATCATTCAGCCCTACCTTCTACCTTCTGGGATTCCAATAACATATATGTTAGACCACTTGATATGGTCCCCCAGGTCAGCGAGGCTCTGTTCTGTTCTCTCTCTCTCTTTTTTTTTTTTTTTCACCAGGTTTTTTTTCTCTCTGTGCTTCATTTTGGCTAGTTTCTTTTGCTATTTCTTCAAGTTTAATTAATCTGTTTTTCTGTAGTGACAGATATACTGTTAATTCCATCCAGTACATTTTTTTCTTTAAAATATTGTATTTTTCATCTCTAGATGCTTCATTTAGCTCTTATGTCTTCCATTTCTCTCATTCTTATGTTTGTGTTTACCTCATTTGCTAATTCCATTATCTCTGTCATACCTGGTCTGCTTCTGTTAACTGATTTTTCTCCTGCTTGTCAGTCACATTTCCTGCTTCTTGGCATGCTAGTGGTTTTTGATAGGATGCTGGACATTGTGAATTTTATGTTGTTGGGTAACTGGATTTTTTTCCTCCTTTAGAATGTTGGGCTTTTTTCTAGAAGGCAGGTTAGTTTGTTGTGGTTCAGTTTGATCCTTCCAAGGCTTGTTTTTAAGTTCTTTTGGGGTGAATCTAGAGTAGCCTTTAATCTAGGGAATAACTTAGTCCCCTCCTAGTAAAGCATGGTCCTTTTGAGATCTCTACAGAATTTCCTGCATGATCAGTGATGACTGTCCACTCTGGCTGAGTGGAACTTGATTTGTCTCCCAGTCCTCCCAGTCCTTTCTGACCCTGGGGGTTCCCAAGACCCTTTTAGGGGGTCCATGATTATTTGCATAAATAAAACAAGATGTCATTTGCCTTTTTCACTATGTTGACATTTGCACTGATGATGCAAAAGCAATGGTGGACCTTAGCATGAATCACAGCACCAACCTGTACTGGTAGTCATGTTCTGCCCCAGCATGCCACTTTCACTGCAGAAAGTCCCTGTTCCCTGATAATTCACGATTTTGAGCAGCTTTTCACATACCTGTTGGCCATCTGTGTGTCTTCTTTGGAAAAAATGTCTATTCAGATCCTCTGCCTATTTTAAAAATATATTTTATTTTACTTACGTTTGTTTTTGTTTTGGGGGGAGAGGTAATTAGGTTTATTTATTTACTTATTTTAATGGAGGTACTGGGGAACCCAGGACCTTGTGCATGCTACACACACACTCTACCATTGAGCTATACTCTCCAACCCCTCTGCCCATTTTTAAAGTCAGATTTTTTTTGCTATTGAATCATATGAGTTCTTTATATATTGTGGATATTAACCACTTATCATATTTATGACTTGCAAATATTTTATCCTATTCAGTAGGTTATCTTTTCATTCTGTTGATGGTTTCCTTTGCTGTGCACATCTTTTTTTCTTAATAAGACTTTATTTTTTAGAGCAGTTTTAGGTTCACAGCAAAATTAAGCAGAAAGTACAGAGTTCCCATGTTCTCCCTGTCCCCACACGTGCATAGCCTCTCCCACTATCAACACCCTCCACTAGAGCAGTACATTTGTTACAACTGATGAATTTATATTGACACATCATATTCACCCAAAGTTAATACTGCTTATTAGGATTCACTCTTGGTGTTATAGGTTCTATGGGTTTTGACAAATGTATAATGACATGTATCCACCCTAAAAGTATCATATAGAGTAGTTTCACTGCCCTACAAGTCCTCTGTGTTCCACCTATTCATTGCTCCCTCCACCCTAAACCCTGGCAAGCACTGATCTTTTTATTGTTTCCACAGTTTTGCTTTTTCCAGAATGTCATATACTTGGAATTATACAGTATGTAGGCTTTTCAGATTGGTTTCTTTCACTTAGTAATATGCATTTAAGCTTCCTCTATGTCTTTTTATGACTTGATAGCTCTTTTCATTTTATCTCTGAGTAATATTCCATTGTCTGGATGTACCACTCTTTCTTTATTCATTTACCTACTGAAGGGCATCTTGGTTGCACCCAAAAAAGCTTTGGCAATTATGAATAAAACTGCTATAAACATTCATATGCAGGTTTTTGTGTAGACATATTTTCAGCTCATTTGGGTAAATACCAAGGAACACAAGTGCTGGATTGTATACTGAGAGTATATTTGGTTTTGTAAGAAACTACCATCTTCCAAACTGGCTATACTAATTTTGCATTCCCACCAGCAATGAGTGAGAGTTCGTGTTGCTCCACACCTTCATCAGCATTTGGTGGTGTTAATATTTTAGGGTTGGGTGTTTTTTTTTTTTTTTTGTCATTTTAATAGGTGTGTAATGGTATCTCATTGCTGTTTCAGTTTGCAATTCCTTAATGACGTTTAATGTTGAGTATCTTCTCATACACTGTTTGCTATCTGCATACCTTCTTTGGTGAGGCAGATATTCAGATTTTTGCCCATTTTAAATTGAGTTGTTCATTTTTTTCTTTTATTTTTTTACTTTTTTTATTGAGTTATAGTCATTTTACAATATTGTGTCAAATTCCAGTGTAGAGAACAATTTTTCAGTTATACGTGAACAGACATATATTCATTGTCACATTTTTTTTTGCTGTGAGCTACCACAAGATCTTGTATATATTTCCCTTTGCTATACAGTATAATCTTGTTTATCTATTCTGCATATGCCTGTCAGTATCTACAAATTTTGAAATCCCAGTCTGTCCCTTCCCACCACCTGCCTTGGCAACCACAAGTTTGTATTCTATGTCTATGAGTTTGTTCCTGTTTTGTATTTATGTTCTTTTTTTTTCTTTAAGATTCCACATATGAGAGATCTTATATGGTATTTTTCTTTCTCTTTCTGGCTTACTTCACTTAGAATGACAATCTCCAGGTCCATCCATGTTGCTGCAAATGGTATTATGTTGTCATTTTTATGGCTGAATAGTATTCCATTGTATAAATATACCACCTCTTCTTTATCCAGTCATCTGTTGATGGACATTTAGGCTGTTTCCATGTCTTGGCTATTGGAAATAGTGCTGCTATGAACATTGGGGTGTAGGTGTCTTTTTGAAGTAGGGTTCCTTCTGGATATATGCCCACAAGCGGGATGACTGGGTCATATGGTAAGTCTATTCCTAGTCTTTTAAGGAATCTCCATACTGTTTTCCACAGTGACTGCACCGAACTGCATTCCTACCAGCAGTGTAGGAGGGTTCCCCTTTCTCCACAGCCTCTCTAGCATTTGTCACTTGTGGACTTTTGAATGATGGCCATTCTGACTGGTGTGAGGTGATACCTCATTGTAGTTTTGATTTGCATTTCTCTGGTAATTAGTGATATTGAGCATTTTTTCATATGCCTATTGATCATTTGTATTTCTTCCTTAAAGAATTGCTTGTTTAGGTCTTCTGCCCATTTTTGGATTGGGTTGTTTGTTTTTTTCTTATTATGTCATATGAGCTGCTTATATATATCAAGCCTTTGTTGGTTTCATTGTTTGCAAAAATTTTCTCCCATTCTGTAGGTTGTCGTTTTGTTTTACTTATGGTTTCCTTTGCTGTGCAGAAGCTTGTAAGTTTGATTAGGTCCCATTTGTTTATTCTTGCTTTTATTTCTATTACTTGGGTAGACTGCCTTAGGAGAAGATTGCTGAGATGTATGTGAGATAATGTTTTGCCTATGTTTTCTCTAGGAGGTTTATTTTATCTTGTCTTATGTTTACGTCTTTGATCCATTTTGAGTTTATTTTTGTGTATGGTGTAAGGGAGTGTTCTAGCTTCATTGCTTTACATGCTGCTGTCCAGTTTTCCTAACACCATTTGCTGAAGAGACTGTCTTTATTCCATTGTGTATTCTTGCCTCCTTTGTTGAAGATTTGTTGATCAGAAGTTTGTGGGTTCATTTCTGGGCTCTCTATTCTGTTCCATTGGTCTATATGTCTGTTTTTGTACCAATACCATGCTTTCTTGATGATTGTAGCTCTGTAGTATTGTCTGAAGCCTGGGAGAGTTATTCCTCCAGTGAGTTGTTCATTTCTTATTGTTGGCTACAAGGGTTCTTTGTTTTATTTATTTATTTGTTTGTTTGTTTGTTTATTATATTTTAGCTAACAGTTCTTTATCAGCTATATCTTTTACAAATATTTTCTCCCAGTCTCTGACTGGCTTCTCATTCTCTTTGGCTTCTTTCATTTTTAATTTTGTAAACTCTGTGTTGCTTAAATCTTTTCAATGACTATATTAACTTTTAAAGGCAGATTTATTGAGATATGATTCACATACCATATAATTACCACTTAAAGTGTAAAATTCAATGGTTTTAAGTATTTTCACAGGGTTGTACAACCATCAGCACAGTCTAATTTTAGAACATTTTATCACCCATAAAAGAAACCCTGTATCCATAAGCAGTCGTACCCCATTCTGTACCACCACCACTCCCAGCCTTAGGCAACCACTGATCTACTGTGTGTCTCTATAGATGTACCAATGCTGGACATTTCATACAAATTGAATCATATCATATGTGGCCTTCTGTAACTGGCTTCTTTCACTAATATGTTTCAAAGGGTCATCCATGTTGTAGCAAGTATCAGTACTTTGTTCCTTTTTTGTTTGTTTGTTTTTTGGTGGAAGGAGGTAATTAGGTTTATTTATTTTTGGAGGAAGTACGGGGGATTGAACCCAGGACCTGATGCATGCTAACCATGCGCTCTACCACTTGAGCTATACCCTCCCCCCAAGTACTTTGTTCCTTTTTATTGCTGAAAATTATTGTATGGCTACATCGTATTTTCTTTATCTATTCATAAGTTGATGGACATTTGAATATGAATAATGCTGCTATGAACATTCATATGAAAAATTTTATGTGAACATATGTTTTCAGTTCTCTTGGGAATAGACCTAGGAGTGAAATTATTGGGTAAGATGATAACTCTATGTTTAACTTTTTTTTTCAATGGAGGTACTGAGGATTGAACCCAGGACCTCGTGCATGGTAAGCATGCACTCTACCACTGAGCTACACCCACCTCCCCATAACTCTGTTTAACATTTTAAGGAACCTTAAATTGTCTTCAAAGCAGCTCCACCATTTTACATCCCTACTAACAATGTGTATAACTCTTACAATTAGACCCTCTTTTTAAAGAACCCTAGCACTGTTTCAGGTAGGACACAGTAGGTATTCAGTCACTGTTGAATGGAAGGATGAATGAATGGTTTGAGTAAGGTGAGGAGAGAAACTGAACATGGGAAATAAAGTGGAAGATGGGTCAACCCCTGCCAGTAACTTTCACTCAGGTACCAGTTGGCCAGCCTCCTCTGAGTCCCATGTGATTCCCAAACAGGATCACCCAACTCCTTCTGAGACTTCTGAGCCTGAGATTGACCTGGAGGCTCTCATGGAACTATCCACAGAGGAGCAGAAGACTCAGCTGGAGGTAGAATGGGGGGACCAGGCCCCAGGCCCAGGAGGTGGGGGATGGAAGGTGGGCTTGGACCAAAGGGAACCCAAGAACCCAGTCTCTGCCTCCCCATCCACAGTGGGGGAGAACCAATTCAGAGGGGAGTATTCCTGGGAGACTGAGTGGGGGCTTGGGAGAATTGCTGTTGCTCAGGGACCCACTGTCTGCTCTCTTCCACCAGGCAATTCTCCAAAACTGCCCCCGCCCCACAGAGGTAAGGGATGCTCTGCTGGTCTTGGAGTAAGAGAAGGCCCAGTGGGGCAGCAGTTAATGAAGAGGAAAGTTTGGCCCTGGGTCCTTCTCCCCTTCCCTGACTCTGAGGAGATGAGGTCAGGTGGAGGTTAAGGAGGGCAGTGTGGTGGGTGAGTGTGACCTCATGCCTTGATCTCACCCCTATTTCTTTCTCAGCCTTTTATCTCTGAGCTGCTCAGTCAACTCAAGAAACTTCGGAGACTCAGTCGGCCTCAGAAATAAGCCACCTTCATCAGCCTCAGTACTGCCAGGTCGGCCCTGAACCTCTGGATCCTGGGCTGAGAGGAAAACAGCTCCTTGGGACACTGACAAGGAATATGGAGAATGAAGAGGGACATTTGGACACCCCTGTGTATGTGCAGTCACAGCTAGTTCCTGTCAGCTGGGCTTTCTGGAAGCCAGTCATGGCTGTTGCCCAGTGCTTTCCTTGGCAGCCAAGTAGATAAAATCTTCAGGAGCCCCAGCTGAATGGAGTGTGGAGCATATCTGTGCTGAGGGATGGGGGAGGAAGAGGGTGAAGTGTTATACCAGAAGGCCAGCATCCTGAGTCATTAGGCTCTATCCATACACCTTATCCATCCATCCACCCATCCATCTGCCCATCCACATAGACCTTGAGAATTCAAAGATAAATGTCATAGTTCTGCTTCAGAGTAGTCAGAAGCAAGGCCCAGAGGCCAAGCAGAGGGCATCTGGGCTAAAACACATGGCATTCTGGCTTTACCAACAATAGGAGCCCAAGTAGCAAAGACTAGTTCTGAATCCTATAGGGGAGGGAACTGGCTGGGTCTGGGGGCTTCAGGGAAAGCTAAACTCCTCTCCCCTACTAATTGATTCAGGCTGAGGACCCTCTCCAAGCCAGAGACAGAAAGAGAAGAAGCAGGGACTGAGTGGAGGAGTGTAAACAGTATAGGCTGAAATGCCAGGAGTCAGGTCAGGAGGGAGCTAGTGGAAACAGATACTGGGTCTGAATGGCAGGCAGGTTGGGACAGGAGCCCTGGGAGATGGTGTCCTTTGGGAGTAAGGCAGAAAGCAGGCTATGCATTTAACTGTTTGTGCATGCAGTATCTGAGTGCTAGAGAGGCTGAGAAATCCAAGATGGTGGGCCTGGGGGCTAAGCTGGGTTGCCCAGAGCAGGATGCACAGTTCAGTTCAGTTGAACAAATATTCATACCTGCTACATATGAGGCCACCAGGATGGGTGGGACTGTTCCTGCCTGGAGAAGCTTGCAGGATGGCTCAGCCTTTTCCCTCACTCCACAAGACTGGACTTACAGCCTACTCTGCTCTGCCACCTCTCTAAGGGGCCCGTCTCAGGGCCCATCATGTTCTAGAGATAAAAGATGCTGGGTCCAAGGAATGAACATACTTTATTAGATCCTCTACGTACCAGTGGAGGGCCCTGGGCCCTTGAACAAGTTTCAAGGCTCCTCCTTAGATTCAGTCTGGTCTTTCCCCATCATGCCTTTCACTCCCAGTCAATGCTGGAAGGCTCCCAACTTCTGCTTTCCCTCTGGCTCCTCCAATCATCACCTTGAGTGGAGAGTCCTTCCTCCTTCCAGGGACACAGATGCTCAGGAAAGGGTGCACCCATAAGCAGTCGAGCCTGACAGGCTCTCCCATCAGATGCCCTGGTGGTGCCCAGCCTGTAGAATGGCCTTCCTGGGAGGACTAGGGCTCCCTCAGTGCTCTTGGCCTTTATGCAGGGGGTGGTAGGCAGATGTCTGGTGCTCTTTAAGTTCAAAGGCATCATGACCTTCCCTGTGGAGCAGAGTTACAGGTCAGGGATCATAGGCAGTCCTGGAACTCTCCCAGCCCCAAGGAACATTCCATCTGCACCCACCGGAAGCAGCGGACACAGTAGAGGTCTCCATCGCAGCCCATGCAGCGCAGGGTGGCATCCTCATTGCAGATGCAGCACCAGGGGAGCTCCTCTTCCTCAGCCTCAGGCCTGGGGGCTGTGGCCTGGGCCTCTGGGGACTGGAGAGGAATGGGGGATGTAAGGTACCTGATGGGGTCTGGAAGGGTGGCTACAGGAACAGTCTGGCAGGTGGGGAGGGAGGCTGTGGTGATGGCCTAGGGGGTCTGTGTCTAGGACTTTTCTCACCTTAGGTTCTGCCCTGCAGGACTGGGCCCTGGGTTGAAGAGTTGGCTCCACAGGGATGTTAAAACCACTTGCCTCATCCAGGGCAGCTTCTTCAGTGAGCTGCGGACAGAGTGAAGAGTACAGCTACCTGCTCCAGGCATCCCTCCAAAACACAGTATATCTGTGCTCTGTGGCCTTAGTGCTGAACCCATCTTCCTTTATCTATTGTCTGTGGCTGCTGATACCCCATCTCAATGGGCCAGGGGCAGGTCTGGGTCATTGGGGTCCCAGCTAGATCAGGAGCTGCAGAGTGACTGGCCATCCAGCCCCAGAGCGGAGGCAGAGTCAATGGGGCAAGTGGGCAGTGAGACAGTGTGGCAGGGACAGGACAAGGGGTGGCCAGGTGGGTAAGGCAGAGCCGACCTGCCATAGGACTCTCTGGATAGCTGTCTCCTCATCCTCTTCATCATCACTGTCTGGGAGGCGATAGTCTTCGAGGGTCACTTGAGGGAGAGACAAGAGCAGGGAGGGAGAAGTGAGGTTGAGAGTTCACCTGAGTGGCTGTACTCCTGCCCCCGATCTGGTTTGGTTTTCAGTGGCACTTATTCCAGAGGTGAGCAGTCTCTGCAGCCACTCTGATCAGACCCTGCCCCACCCTGCAGGGGAGGGAAGCATGAACAAAAGGCTCTGCATCTGAAGGGACCGACAGTCCCCTGCCCGCTGATGGCTGCCACTTATTCCTCATCCACTGCTTTGCCCAGCACCTTCCTTGTGGCTCTGGGCACAGCTCAACATACCCTTAGGCACAGGGACCCAGCCCCTGATCCAGCCTGGCAGGGAGTACTCCCACTGTGCAGAGCACGGCTTGTGGGTGGGAGTTGGGGGTCCACCCAGTGGACATGAGTGAGTGGCAGCTCCCCAGCCTCTACCTCTGTCCGGGTCCTGTCCCCGCAGCACAGCCAGACGCTTGGCGAGGGCCAGGATCCGCTCCTGCCTCGTGTTCTCCTCCCGAAGCTCCACCGCTGCCTCAGCCAGCAGCCTGCTCTTCTCCTCCTCCAGGGACCAGGTGGTCTGCCCCTCGGGACTGGAGCTCTGAGCCCCTGGGCCCCCCTGGTTGAGGTCATTCTGGATAGAGGGGCCTGGAAAGAGCGATGCAGTCAGGGAGGCAGACATTTCAAAATCTCTCATCAGAAACCACTGAGCCCATTTCTCAACTTTTAAGAAATACCATAGGTTATCAGCTTTTTGTTCAGCACTAGGTCCTGTGGTTTATATTACAAATGAGCATTTTCTTCTATTTTTCCAAATGTAAAAAACTAGTTATCTTAGACATTTTTTTTTTCAATTACATCCATCCCCACCCATCTGGTATTTTAATATGCTGCCGTTAGGGTGAGTACCCCATGGTACGAGAATCACCACCCGAAAGGATCAGGATATGGGGAGGCTGAGGTCTAGCCAGTGTCTCTGCCTTACAGGCTGGAATCAGCATTTCCAGGGAGTAGCACAGAGAGGACATGAGGGAAGCTGAGGTCTTGTATGTTACTAGGCGGGAAGAATTTTACCACAGTGGGTGTGGCTCTGACATGGTTCCCTTTAGCTCAGAGTTTCAGAGCAAGAGGTTTGAAATCAGACAGTCTGGGATCAAGTACCAGCTTTGCCACTTAATAGCTGTATGACTTTAGTCAAGTTCCTTAAGCTCACCAGGCCTCAGTTTCCTCATTTGTAAAAGATGGATAGTAATAGTATATACCTTGTAGGATTACTGAGGATATTCAATGAGATTGTATCTCTAAAGCAGCATTTCTTAATCTTGATCCTATTGACATTTTGGACAGGATACAGGCATACCCTGTTTTATTGAGCTGCACTTTATTGCACTTCATAGATACTGATTTTTTTTTAAATTGAAGGTTTGTGGCAACCCTGTGTTGTCAGATGACTGTTAGCATTTTTTAGCAATAAAACATTTTTAAACTATGTACATTGTTTTTTAAACATAATGCTATTGCACAAAATAGACTACAGTACAGTGTACATAATTTTTATATGTACCAGAAAACCAAAACATTTGTGTGACTCACTTTATTGCAGTGGTCTTGAACCAACCCTGCAATATCTCTGAGGTGTGCCTATAATTTTTTGTGGAGGAGGCTGTCGTGTGCATTGTATGATGTTTAGCAGCATCCCTAGCCTCTGTTCACTAGATGCCAGTGATACCCTCTGGGTTATGACACCCTAAAAGTCTCCAGACATTGCCAAATGGGCCCTGGAAGGAAAATCATCCATGGTTGAGAACTACTGCTTTGAAGCTTTTGAACAGCACTGTCCGGGAGAATGTTTCACAGTGATGGGAACGTTCTGTATCATGGTCTACATTTGTGCTGTCCAGGAGAGTAGCCATGAGCCACTTGTGGCTTTTGAGCACTTGAAATGTGGCTGGTACCACTGAGGAACTAAATTTTAAATTTTATTTAATTTTAATTAAATTTAAGTAGCCTCTTCCTTCTCCTCCCCATCGATGCAGAGAACCTTCACTGAGCACTTACTATGAGCCAGGCAGGGTCCTAAGCATTTACCGGATTATCTAATTTACTCCTCATGACTTCCCCATGAGGTGGGTTTTACCACACGTACCTCCATTTTACAGATGAGGAAAGTGAGACTTAGATCAAGTAACTTGTGGAGGGTCACATGGCTACTAAGTGATAGAACAGAGAATCACTGTCTGGGTCTAAAGCCCACACACTTATCCACTAGGCTTACACTGGCTCCCAATGGAGTAAACAATTAACAGTAGCCTTTATAATGTTGATTATTCCCTGATTTATATTCACATCCAAAGGGTGGGCAGCAGAGCCTTTCCCACCTGGGAAAAGGGGGGGTCAGGTCTCTGGGGGAGCCAGGCGAAGAAGATACCTGGGCCTCCTCGTTCCCAGCTCTCATCAATAGCCACCTCCGCTGTTAGCTGTGTCAGCAGATCCTGTGTCTGCTGGGCCTGGGTCCTGGTGTCTGGTGGCTGATGTGCCTGTTCAGAGGAGGAAACTTCAGTGGGGAGCAGGGGAACAGGAGCAGGGAAGCCACACCATAATGCCCAGAGCAGTTTAGGTTAGGGGTGGATGCTGAGGCATTCCCAAAACTCAGGGAAACAGGCCTAATTCAGAGCCCACGTAATCAAGTAGGTCTGGCAGTCCCCAAAAGAACCAAGGGGCCACTCTACTGCCCCACCCAGTCCTGCTGCTTGTCCCTGGTTCCTTGGCCTGGCAGCAGGTGGGAGGAGCAGGAAGTACTCCTGTGAAGTACACAGGCATACATGTATCTGGAGTTCTGCTGGGTCCTCGTCCCAAGACCTCCATCCCTCCAAAGTCACAGCACTCACCAGCTGGGGGGTCTGAGAAGGTGGAATTCTGCCCTGCAGTGCAGCAAGCCGTGCCTCCATCTCCTGGGTGGAAGGGATGGAACCCTGGGGTTCATCCCTCAGTGCAGCTAGCCTGGCTTCTATCTCCGTCTGCGAGGGCACTGACTCTACAATTGGCATAGGGAAGCCTTGTAAAGTCCAGAGGACTCCTAGTCCCAGGAGCCTGGGGTGGTGTCTTTTCCACCCTGTCTGCCCCACTCACTGGGTTTGTTCTCCTGGCGGAGCCGTGCTAGGCGCTCAGCGATGACTTGGTCTTGTTGGGTCAGTCCATGGCTCTGGGGAGCGCTGGGCTTCTGCTTGGCTTCTAAGGCTGCCACACGCCTGGCAGGATATGAGATAGAGGCTCTTGAAGAATGCAGAAGGGAGGGAAGTCACCCACTCACTGTTTCCCATTGGATTCATTTCTAGTCAGCTAGGAAGGCCTCCAACGGACAATCTTCTGTAGCCCTCACTCATATCACCATGCAGCTGAGAAGGCAAGGTCTACCAAAAACCTTTTCTGGGGAGAGGGCTGATGAGCTGTTTTCTGAGCTCAAGAGGGCAGCCAGGTGCCAAGAGGTAGATATTCTCCTGATCCTCTGCTCATTTGGTCAGGAGGCTAGGAAGATAGTTCTACCCTATGGCTCCCCTGTCCTTTCCCCATCCCCATTTGTCTGTCCCGTCAGCACTTACTTCTTATAGTTCTGAGGTGGTGACCACTTGGAGGCAATGGCAGGAGAAGATCCTCTATAGAGAAGAAATCCGGTATCAGAAGTTACCTTCCATCTGCCTATCAGTGCCCTGCACCCCAAAACACTCCCTGGGCTGACCTCTAGACAAAGACCCAAGGCTGCAAGGCCTGGCCAGCTGCCTGCTGCCATGCTTGGCTGAACCCTCACCTGTGTCAGCTTCTCACCTGGTCAGGATCTCGTAGCACTGCTTGCAGACTTTCTGTTGGGTGTTTCCAGCCCGGGGCACTGCTGCACTGAAGCTAAGGCAGCCAGAACAGAAGGCCCGGCCACAATTCTTACAGCCATACTACAAGAAACATGAAGCAGGGAGTCCACCTCTCACCCACCCCTGCAGGCTCCTCCCTCAGACTCTCTGAGCACACACAGAGAGAACACTGAGGTTGTGAACAGCTGCTGGGATGAGGATGAGGAGGGGGGTCCCCTAAGTCCTGGGGAGAGACGAGGCAGAAGGCAAAGCTATCAGTTCGCTTACACTGGGGTGTAGAAGACAAACAGGCAAAGCCCCAAGCTTCAGGTCTCTGACTCTTCAACAAAGAAGAATCAGAGAGAGTGCAAAGCCCCTGCCTTCTCTGCTCTAGCAGAGATGGAGGAAGGCTTGGCTCATGATGGGATGGTAACAATAGCCTCCATTTATTAAGCACTTCCTGTGTGTCAGGCACTAAACTCAGTCCTTAACTTTCATAACCTGATTTAATCCTCACAGTTTATATACACTATCTTAATCTTGGTGACCACCATTATTATTCCTATTTTAGATGGGATCAAGAGAGGTTATATGACTTGCCCAAACCAAGGTCACCCCAAGAATAAGACAGCAAAACTGCAATTTGAATCCTGACCACTTTGATTCCAAAACCCAGGTTTCTGAGTACTACTCGGATCTGCTTCCCTATTTGCTATTCATTCATCCTGTCTGGCCTATCTCCTGGTCACAACTAAGGCAGAGGAAGCCTGCAGGTTACCAGGGGAACTTGGCATGTCTGTGCTGAGGGCAAGTGAGACTTTGCTATGATGCCCTGAGGGCAATCGAGGAAGGGGAGGCTGCTTGACAGTGAAGGTTTCAGAGCAGAGTAACGGGTATGGTGTGATGGAGAGTGGTCACAGAGTATTAACTAAGACCGGGCTGCGGAGAAGCAGGGTGGAGGGAAGCAAACAGCAGAATCCTACACTTGATGGACAGAAAAGCCTAACATTTCAAAATGACAGGAGCCGGATTTACGATTTACAGGGAACTCTCACCACCAGCACCTCACTGGACCCTCACACCAACTCCAAAAGCGAGAGAGTGTTAGCCTCATTTTACAGAAATGGAAACTGAGGCCCAGGGACTTCATCAAAACCACACAGCTGGAGAGGGATTGTAAAACCAAGTCTACGGACTGCAAGTCCTATGAATTTCCCTCTACTCCGCATCCTCCCTGGCCCTCTAGCCGCCCGGGGAGAGAAGACTCGCCTCCTTCTTGAAGAGAGTGAACTTGACAGCGCAGCCGTAGCACCTACTGTCCATCCTAGTTCCCGGCGCGGCGCAGCACGGTAGACAGAATTGAGATCTTGCGGGTCAGGTCCAGGGACCCTTGGACTTTCACGCAGCCCCGCCCCTGCCCCCCACGCCCACCCGTGCGCGGGAGCCAAGGCTTCCTACAGGGAATCACGACAGTCCACCCCAGTCAGAGAGCAGCCGCGGCGGGCGCGGGGGCTGCTGGGAGTCGTAGTTCACTCACGACTGCCGCTTCCCTCAGAGGCAGTCAAGCCTGGCCCAGATCACGACACTTCCCAGGGGGCTAAGCACCGTTTAGCTGGCTTGGGGCTGACAGTCCCCACACGCTTAGACTCTTGGGAGTCGTAGTACTAATCCAGTCAGAGTTGGAACCATGGCGGTGACCAAGGAAATCTTACAGATGGACCTGTACGCACTGCTAGGTATTGAGGAGAACGCGGCTGACAAAGAGGTGAGAACGAGGGTGAGGAAGGCCGGAGCGACCTGGCGGCCCATTCCCGTCTTGGCGCCTCGCCGGAAGCTGGTATCACCCGCTTTCCAGGTTCCGTCGGGCCGTGGGCCGGGAACGCGGGGCGCCCCGACAGCCTCAGAAGGTGGCTCTCAGACCTTTCCTGAATGGTCTGAGAGCCACACGAGGGAAGAGGGGAGCACAGGAGGGAGGCTCCTCGCGCGGGGTACGGTATTGTGCTCTCCCCGTCGCCTTGTCTAGGAGACGCCGCGGGGGAAGCCTGGGAGGCAACCCTAGCCTCCTTCTTGCGCCTGCGCAGTGTCAGCCTGATTCTGGTTATCTGTGCTTGGAGGTGATTCACTCATTCTCTCCCTCAGACCAATTTAACTCTGCGTAGAACCTAGGGCGGAGGAAAGACTAGGTCTCAAGGCTCCTCCATTCCCTTCTCATCCTCTCCTTGGCAGTGTGGCGTATGACTCTGCCGTCTTTGTTTCCTTTTACACTCCAATCCATTGACTCTTCAAGTGGCAGATGCTCAGGTGCTGTCCTCTCAACATGTGCGAGTGGGCCAAAAGCAGGAGGATCAGAAGGGTAAAGGCTTGTAGTTCCACAGGAAGGTGTTGATAAATGTGCCAGGAAGTGGGACACTGACCAAGCTGTAATTAAGATTTCTGTTATTTTCCTCTGGATTATGATGGTAGTTATAGCAATGTAGGAAGGGGAGACAGATATTCATCAGATGGAAATTAATGCCTACAAATGCCCCTGTACTTCAGGCTCCTCTGCTCGTGGGCCTAGTGAGCTTGTGAGAAAAGGAAGCTCTGGGGCAGAAAAGCAGGGGGACCCAAAGATCCCTTGAGGAGGGATGCTGTCAGCCTGCACAGAACTGTTCCCTGCAGCTCTAGCTGAAATCAGAATGGGGATGTATACACAGCATCAAAAGCATCTGCTACACCTGTCTTAGAAGTCTTAAAATTTCAGTATTAATAAGACCTAAGACCTATATTATGCTTACTGTGTGCTGGGCACTATTCTAAGTGTTCTGCATTTGTAAATTGTTAAATTAGTACTTCATTAATAGTGAGAAATTACTTTGGACATTTCACACCAGATCCAGCCAGACTTTGAAGCTGAGAACTGAGGAAGGCAATTGCAAGCCTTGATATATATATTAATCAGAGAAGTGACATAATCAGGCTTTAAAGAAAATGTTCAATATCACTGTGCAGAAAGAATATGAGTAGGGTGGCTAGAGGAGCTGCTACTAGGGGATCAGATAGGGCTGTTGTTTAGGCAAGAGACCAAGGTCTAAGCAGAGCAGTAAGATTGGGATCCAGTTTTCACTCAGATGACATAAGGGATCTGTGAGAAAGCTGTTTATAAAGGATAACAGGTGCTGCTCCTTCTTTTTAGTAGAGGATACACAACTATAATACAAGGGAGAATGTTATAAGTTCCTTAAGAGGGATTCAAACGAAGTTCTGTGGATGTTCTGAGTAGGCTGAGATTGCATCTAGTTTCAGAAAAGAGGTGGGGGAAATAGAGAAGGCATTTGAAGCCTTGAAGAATGGGTAGAGTTTGGTGTGTGGAGATGGAGGAAGGGTATTCTGAGAAAGAGGAGAGTGTGCATAGTCCAATTTGTCTGGAGCACAGGCTAGGAAGAAAGGATAAAAGAAGACAAATCCTGAAAAGTAGGTTAGGGCCTTTGGGTACACTGGTTAGCTTTATGGTAATGGGTACTTTTTGGTAGGGAGCAAGGGAGACCTTGGGTCTGGGGTCCTCTCTCCTTGGTGCAGTGCCTGTCACAGTTTCTAGGGGAACCTGGAGAACAAACAGTATATTTAAAGTATACACAAGGGCCTCCAAACTGTGGTTATCTGGTCATATAGAATAGGAGTTCTTAATTTGGGGTCCAAAGAAGGGTGCCAAGAACTGAATAAACCTCTGAAATTGTACGTAACATTTTTTATGTATTTATTTTGGAGGAGAGGAAATAATTCTTATCCACAAAAAGTTAAAGGAGCCCTGATTTAGGCCAACCTTCTGGGTTACTGATGGGGAAACTGATGCTCAGAGAGGGTGATTAATGACAAAATTGGGACTAGAACCCAGTTACCCTGATGCCCAGTTCAGGTTGGTACTCTTTTCACATCGTCACTCTGGCTGTCCAGCAACATACAGCTCAGTGGTAGTGGTGAACACCAACACCAAATTTAACTTTCTTTCAGACCACTTCTCTGAATCTCAAATCAGTAGATCCATCCACTTGTTTGATCTCTCCATTTGGACACTTCACAGGCATCTAAATCTTACTACATCCACCTCCTAAATCTTACCCCTTCATCTCAGTAGGGGTAGGAACTCGAGCTAGGAACCTGGAGTCTCGAGCTAGGAACCTGGAGTCTTTCTTAATACCCCCCATTCTCTCACTCTTGCTACCTAGCCCATCACTGGGTCCTGATGAGTCAGTCTGCCAAATAATCCTCAGATTTGTTCACTTAGCTCCGTCTCCACCGCCACCACTCCTACCCATGCCTCCATCAACTTCCATCTGAACGATTAGAATCTCCTGCCAACTTGTTCGCCTGTTTTCAGTCTTTTCTTTTACACTCTGTCGTACTCCTCCAATCATTTCTTCTCACAGAGAATGGAATAATCTTGGTGCTCCTTTAACACCCTATTGCCCTTTCAACAAAATGCTTAATAGAATTTCTTACCTCTTCGTACATGCTTTCCCCTCTGCCAAGAATGCTCTTCCTCCCCTTCTGTTAACCTGGGTTATTTTTCCTTTTCCTTCAGAACTCAGCTTAAATGGCACTTCCTCGAAGAGGCCTTGCCTACTATTCTTTCATAGCAGCAAGTTCTCCTTTCCAGAACTTATTTCAGTTTGCAAGTATGTATTTGTTTGTGTGATTATTCGTCTCATACCTTACTCCCCTCTGTACTCTTAGCTCTGAGGAGCAGGTCTGGTCCATTCACTTCTGTAGCAGCCTCTTCCCTGCTGACTGGCATGAGTAAGCTCTCAATAAATTCCTCAAAAAATTAAACATAGAATTATCAGATGATCTAGCAATTTTACTTCTGGATATACACTCAAAAGAAGTAGAAGTAGGGACTTAAACAGATAATTGCACACCCATGTTCATAGTGGCATTATTTACAATAGCCAAAAACTGGGAGCAACCCAAGTGGCCATTGACAGATGAATGGATAAACAAAATGTGGTATATACATACAATGGAATGTTATTCAGCCTTAAAAGGAAAGAGTTTCTGACGCATGCTACAATATGGATGAAACTTGAAGACATGTTGTTGAGCGAAATAAGCTTGTCACAAAAGGACAAATATTGTACGATTCCTCTTGTACAAGTTTCCTAGGTGTAGTCGGATTCATAGAGACAAAGTAGAATGGTGGTTTTCAGGGGCAAGAGGGTGGAATGAGGAGTTAGTGTTTAACTGGTAGAGTTTCAGTGTTACAGGATGAAACAAACAAGTTCTGGAAACTGATACCGGTAATGACTACACAATAATGCAAATGTACTTAATGTCACAGAACTGTACACTTAAATGGTTAAAATGGTAACTTATGTTAATGTATATTTTATGTTATATATATTTTATAATAAAAACAAATAAACAACCAAAACAAAACAAAATAAAAACAAAGATGAACATGTATCATGGGAATTTAGAAAGTCAGCAAGTCCCAAAGGTAGACATTTTTGTTCCCAATCTAGCCCTAGAGGAGACAGGTGGGGCAAAGTATCTATTTTTTTTTTTTTTTGTAGGCAAGCCTTGAGTTGAGGACCTGGCTTTGGTGTGGAAGTGCTCCTGGAGAGATGGTGATCCCCCACCACGTCCCCAACCCTGGCAATTCAGTCTCCTGCTAAGATCTGAGGCAGTAAGGCCTAGGTTCTCATGTGCTGATGTGCACGTGCCTGTGCGTGTGCACGCTCTCACGGGACAGGGCAGGGTCCCAGAGCCTGCCAAGATGAAGAGTGGATCCTGGATTAATGCCACTTGCAAACCCTGAAGAGATTCTGAATTAACCTCAGGAATTACTTGGGTGACTGCAAGGGCCTTCTTTTCCTAGTTCTGTTCTTGGGTTCATACAGCAGCAAGAATGAGCCTTTAGACTGTAAATCAGGTTGTGTTATCTCTGCTCCCAGCTCCCCAGAGGCTTCTTACTAGTCCTAGAATGAAGCCTGAAGGCCCCCCCTGGCCCTTGGGGCCCTCATTGCCTCTCCTGCTTGTTCCCTACCATTCTTTCGTTGCTCACTGTGCTCCAGCCACATCAGTACTCCTGTGGTTTTTTTATTTTTTAAATTGTGGTAAAATATACATACCATAAAATTTTCCATCTTAACCTTTTTTGACTGTACAATTCAGTAGCATTAAGTACATTCACATTGCTATGCAACCATCACCACTATCCATCTCCAGAACTTTTCCATTATCCCAAACTGAAATTCCATTCCATTAAACATTAACTCTCCATGTTTTTCTCCCCTCAGCCTCTGGTAATGACCGTTCTACTTTTTTACCTCTGTGAACTTGACTGTTTTATGTACCTCATATAAATGAATGTACAAATATCATATAATGTTTGTCCTTTAGTGTCTGGCTTATTTAACTTAAGGTCATGTTTCCAAGATTCATCCATTTTGTTGACTGTGTGAGAATCTTCTTCCTTTTTAAGGCTGAAAAACATCACATGTGTATTATATACCACATTTTGTATATCTATTCATCTTTTCATGGACATTGGCGTTGTTTCCACCTTTTGGCTGTTGTGAATAATGCTACTACAAACATGAGTGTACAGGTATCTATTGGAGTCCTGCTTTCAGTTCTTTGGGTATATATCCGGAAGTGTAATTGCTGGATCATATGATGATAATTCTGTGTTTAAAGTTTTGAGGAACTGCCATACCACCTTCCACAGCAGCTGCGCCTTTACACATTTCTACAAGCAATGCACAAGGGTTCCAGTTTCACCACATTCTTCCCACCACTTGTTATTTTCTGTGTTTTGGATAATAACCATCCTATTGGGTATGAAAGAGGCCTCCAATGATATATTTTCAAACTCACCTAATATATTCCTGCTTCAGGGCCTTTGCACTTGCTAATCCTCTGCTTAGGACATCTCTCTCCTGGCCATTGTATATCTCACTCCCACACCTCATTCAGACTTCCAGTCAAATATCACCCCCTACCCTTATAGACGCTTTCCCTGACCACCTATTTAAATTAGCTGCCCCCACACCCTTACTCTGCTGCATATTTAGAGGTTGTACATCTCACCACTGCGCATGGTGTTACATACCCATTTTCTTACCACTGGTCTCCCCCATTAGAATGTAAAAAATCCAGGATAGAAGAGACTTCCTCTGTTTTGATTACTGTTATGTCTCCAGCACCTAAACAAGGCCTAGTCCTTGATAGGTGTGTTCAGTCAATCCTGTTGAATGACTGAATATGTATTATTACTTTCTTAGGCAGTAATACTTCATGACAAAGTTGAATTACTAGACCAAAAGTAAATATATTTAAAAGTTTTTTTCAAAACTGTCTTTCGGAAAGGTGGTATCATCTTATACTCCCACTGGGCAGGCAAGAGATTGCCCACCTCTCAGCTGGCAGCTCCCATCCTGGCTTCCCAAAAGCAGCGTGCTGTGTGTCTGGTACCTTGTACACACACACAGAATAGGCACACGTACACTTCATTAAATCAAAATTTACGGTGTTCTTCCTGCCTCTTTTTGGTTCTCTTTCCCTTTCTCCATGTGTGTTTTAGAGAAGGGTAGAAACATTTCCCACAAACACCATTTGATTCCACAAACTTTTATTAAGTACCTACTGTATCCCTGTTTCAGAGCCTGGCACTAGGGATACAAATGTGAAGAGAGCAGTCGCCTGTCTCATCTATTTCCAGCTTCTCTGTCTCTTGCTCTTGCAGCCCATCATTTTGAAATATGGAGGCCAAAGTTGATAATTCTAGAAGGTGATATTATCTAATCAGACGATGCTTCCTAGAGAGTGTAACTTGTGTAGACAATGACAGCTTTTATAACTAATCTTAATGAATACGGCCAAGAATCATTGTTTAGTGCATCTACCATGTGTTGAGAATGGATGGAAATCAGTACAGGGTAGTGAGCCACGTTGGGAATTGTAAATGTGCCTTTATAATTGTCTTTGTACTAATCTCCAGTGACAGTTAAGAAAGTGGACTTTGGAGTCAGACTGCCTGGATATTGGCTGCATGACTTACATAGTTTGTGACCTTGAGCAAATATTAAGCTTTATGTGCCTTGGCTTCCCATCTGCGAAATGGGAATGATGGCAGTCCATCCTTGCCAAGTTGTTGTGAGGCTTGATCAGGTAAAGTACTTAGCAAGGCGCTTGGCACACCCTCACTACAAGTTCACTCTTGCTTTTATCATTGTTGCTCCACCTTCCTTAGACTGTAAGTGCTGATGTCAAATACATGTCTCCCACAGCTCAAGTCCAAGGTTGCCCTCTCCTCACCCCTGCTCACTCATTCCAGTCCTCATAGACCAGAGCTTTCGCCTCACCCCACACCAGTGATTCTCAACCCAGGCAGTGGTCAAGATAGGAAGTGGGGCATCAGGTAGAATGAAATTGAGGATCAGCAGAGTTTGCTGTTCAATTCAAATCTCCAAATGGAGTGTATCACCACAGACAAGGTACTGTGTGGGCATGGTGGGACTTCAGAGCTGAAGAAGACGTCAGCTCTGCTTTGTGACAGCTCGCACAGTGTGGTAAACAGTGAATCTGAGGTCGAGTGAAAGAGGCTGAGTAAAAGTATACAAGGAAAATGCTGTAGAAATAAAGAAGACATGATTCATATGATTGGCAGGATCACAGAAGTCTTCCCTGAGGAGATATTGTCGTGCAAGACCTTGGGGGGAGAAAAGGATATATCGCAGCGGGGTTAAAAGGGATCATCATGGTCATTTACTCTCTTCATTTTATAGACAGGAGGGTGGAGGTCCAGAGAGGTTGTGGAACTTGCTGAGATCACCCAGTGAGTGAGCGTTGGGCCAGACTGGAGCCCTAGTTTAATATTTCTTCAACTGCTCTGCAGCTGACATGTGAATTTCTCTACTATCTATAGCAGCCTCGCCTTTCATTTGAAGCCCTTTGAAGTTATGGGTACATAACTCACTGTATGTTGGCAGGTGAAGCCAGGTGCTTCAAAGTGCATTTTGATCAACTCTTTGAAGACTCAAATTTTAAAGTTTACCAGGAGCACTACCATGTAAACTTAATATTGACCTTTTCAGGTTACATTTTATTATCGATTTAAGGAAAAGGCTATTTTTACCTATCTGCTAGCTAATCCCTTTATTTAAATCACATGTTTCTGTTATACCCTAGAATGTGACACACCAACATTGTTTCTTACAGATTTAAAAAGAGTTAAGTTTTTGAGGACAGAGAAGGGCTTGAAGAAATGGCATGAACATGTAGAAGCAAAAATGCCTGGTATGACAAGGAACGGGGCATTGCCTAGGGTTTTTTGAGGATATGGCAGGAGATGAATCTGAAAAATGTAGTGTCTCTGGGCCTCTAGGTCCAAGGGTGGTTGGACTTCATTCCATTAGCATCTGGGGGCCATTTCTGCATTTGAGGTGTGCCTTACTCAGTCTCATGTCTCCAGCAGGAGCCTTTCCCAAAGCCTCTTACCTCTAGACCAGGCTCTGAGACCTTCAGGTTGGGCACTGAGCCTGGTTTCACTTGACAACAGTCATTCATTCATTGGTTCATTTGTTCGCTCACCAGGGTCCTGACCAGCACTGAGTGGGACCAGGAGCCAGGCCTCCAAGTCCTCTCAGTATCTCTCCTATGGTTAACTCATTCCTGGGTTTGACTGGCTGTCTGGAGCAATGGATTTTTGAAGTTACTTGGCTGCCTGTTAAGTCAAAAAGAATGATTCATTTGTGTTTGTAAGCTGTGAGCTATTCATTAGCATTCAAGATAATACCTCACATTTATATGACACCAAAGTGCTTTCACATAAATTATCTCATTTGATGTGATCTTCAAAACAAGCCTATGAGGTACACAAGGACTATTAGCTCCAATTTATAGATGAGAAGACTGAGACTGACAGAGTTTAATTGATTTGCTCAGCATAAGGTGGCTAGTAAATGCAGAATGCCTGCCCAAACCTGCATTTTCTACTCCTCTTTCAGAGCTGTTTCCATGACCCACACCTTAGGAGCAATTAGGGCAACAAGAGACAGGTCTGAGGGCCCTAGAGAGCCTCGCGGTCCCATGTGTGACATAGATAGAGATTTGATTCTGTGAGTGAAGCTGCACGACCTGGGTGAACCCGAAGGGCAGTAAGCCGACCTGGATGGCTGGAGGAAGTGTGTTAGAATTTGGATCAAAACTATCACTGTGGAGTTTTCCTTTCAGCTAAGGTAAAATTCAAAATATTCTTTATTTGCATAGCTGCTTTCCCTATTTTTGCTGTTCTATACGTTGTTTGGTTATTATTTTTCTTTAAATTGACTCACTTCTTTTTACTAATATAAATTTGTTTATAAAGGAAACCAGTGCATTAAGGGAAACAAATAATGAGATGTAGGAAGTACTAGGGTCCAGAGAGAGTTCTATGCTCAAGGCAGAGAGAGAAGCCTTTGGGTAAGGATGGGAGAGAGGGGCAGGGCCTGAGAAGAAGAGGAGAAGGAGGGCTGTAGACTGGGCTCCAGGTGAGTAGCTGGTTTGGGGAAGTGGGCTGAGAAGGAAGGCAGGGTGGTGGTTGAAGCCCAGAACGTTATACTGGGACAGCTGAAGGAGGACCCAGAGGTGAGAGCCCGAGGGATGGGAAGACCTGAAGAGTGACCTCAGGGATGGGCTGGGGATCCAGATCCCAAAGGGCACATAGGGGCAGCATACGGGGAGAAGCAGGCCAGGCCCTACGCATAGTCCCAGTTGGTCCAGACTGCGCAGGTCACGGTCCTGAGTCTGGACCGTGGGCCGTGGTTAGCAGACTATGAGAGATGTCAGTGTGAGGTCTGAGTTCCCCCAGAATCATCTCGGCATCACCAGCAGGCCCACATTTTAGGGATATTGAGCTGAGGGTGCTGATCTGGGGGTTGGCTGGCACCCTGCTTGCTCAGAGCCTTAGAAGTAGACCGGTTTCCAAAAGCATTTGGGAATTTCTCTGTAGTGCTGTCTCAGTGTGGACCACAGACTATAAGGAATGAAAGTAGTCAGTCTTTTAGGAAGAGATTTCCAGAGCTCTGTGGTTTACTTCCTGCCTGTGACATCAAGCAGTGACACAGCCTCTGGTGTTGTGGCTAGTATGGGTTTGGGGAGATGTCTGCCTCCCTCAGGCTTGGGGAGAAATTACTGCTCAGGCCTAGATTACTGACTGTTCTCATTCCTGGAACTGGGCCTGTAATGGCTTCCTAGCTGATTCACCGGCTTAGTTTGTTCACTTAGTATCTGTTGTTGCATAGAGTGGCCTCCCTGTGTGTCCCCTGTATCTGAGTGTGACCTACGAGTCTGGCTTTTGAGAACTGAGCCTAATTACTTGTACCACTTACTTACATGGCTCCAAATTTTATTGTAAGGATAGCAGCCTTTTAAAAAATAATGATCTCATCCTTGTAGGGCACCTTTCTTTTAAGTTAATGATAGCTATTTTGTATTTATTGGACCCCTTAGCGCTGGGTTTTTTTGGGTGAGTCAGGAGTTATTCCTCTCAAGAGGTGAAACTGGAGGCAGGGAGATTATCAGAGGCCCTGCTGTGTGCCTGGCGTAAGACCCAGGAGAGATGGCAGGAGACCCAGCTCTGCGCTCTCTCTCCTGCTCTGCCAAACCAGTTATGAAGCCCCCGGGAGGGCTGGATTGGCGGCTGCTAAATTGTGACTCATTCTTCTGTCCGTCATGTGGGCTCTAGGGGGATAGCATTTAGTTCCCACTGTGGTTTTCTTACCAGCTTGCTATAGTGATTTATTTCTCCCCTTTTCCAGACTTGGTTTCTCAAGAGGAAGTGTTAGCAGGTAGAAGGGGAAATTATGAATTTGTGTAGTAAGATCTCCTAGGGTTGGGACAGCACCTGCTTCCTTCCTCAATGGGCCTGATGTAACCAACATAGTTGAGGCTTCCTAATTGTGTTTGGTTAAAAACAAATGAATGTTTGCCGCTTTCATTAAATGGATATTTATTGTGTGCCTACTGAGTGCCAGGTGTTTAGTGCCCTGTTCTGGGCCCTGGGAATAAGCAAAGCTCCCTGCCCCCTAAAGCACATTCCCTTTATTTGTAAGAACCCCCATAATTTTCTGTACCTGTGTGCTCTCATTTGAGGTTATGAGGTACAATTATAACCAGTTTATCTGTTTTCCCAGACCATACCAGAAAAGAAACAGAAGATTATAAGCACTTTCAAAGACATTCTGGCATCTGGCACAGGCTAATCGAGGCTGACTAGGGAAGAGATAGAAAAACTATAAAAAGAGTAGAATTTAAGATCATCATCACCTAAGGAAGCATAGGAAAAGCCTGACTTTTTGCCCTCAGTAGCATCTGAACATGTTGTACTGTTCAGTAGTTTATGTTCTGAATGATGATCCTAAGATATGGAAGACAGGTTGAACTCAAGTAGTATCCTAGCTAGGATGCAGAAGGGGAGGGGATAGTGAGCAACATTTTAGAAAGACATCAGGAGAATGTCTGGAAACTGGAGTTTAAAGTCTTCATGGAGCTTATGTTTATCTGAGATCTCTGTCGTTCAGGGAGCTGGGCTTTGGAGACAGCCCGGTTCTCTGAAAAACCATGGTCTGGGCAGGAGGTGTTGGGTGAGAAGCCCCTCAGCTGTCACCTAGCTCCTTTCTATCAAGTCTCAGGAAATGCAAATTAATGATTCTAAGTGCTAGGGAAGACCTGGGGATTTAGGGGAAGCCTATAGGTAAAGAAAGAAAGCTGCAGGTGTTAAGATAATCTAGTAGCCTTTGGCACCTTCCGGTGGCTGCTTCAGCCCTGCCCATGAGGTCCCAGCATCTGCAGACTCGATTTCATGGGTGAGCTGCCAGTCCTGATGCCTGGGATGAGATGGTCCTTTCGTTCTCCCACATCATTACATGTGGATTCTTCTATTTCTTTGTTCTTCTGAAAGTTTCTTTTCCTTCCCAACTTTATCACAGTTAAGAAAAATATTGTTTCTTTCTTTCTTTTTTTTTTTTTTTGCCCTGAATCAAGCCTCTTGAGCTGTTATTATGGTAGAATTATTTCATAATAAACAATATTGACACCGGGAGCTTTTCAAAGGCCTGCTGTTCAAGAGTTGTGTTTACATTATGAGAAATTCTTCAGGCACCAATCACGCCAACAGGGCTGGGCAAAGCTGGGAATCCAGTTTGTAACACAAAACACCGAACTCCAGGCCAACTGGTTCAAAGTCAAAACTGGCCTACCTTCCAGGCTAAAACCCAGCAATGGGCCCTGCCCAGGGCAGGCTTAGCAGCTAAAGATAGTAATAACTAGTTAATCGGGACAGATACACTTGACCAGCATTCTTAGGCCAGCTGGATTTTGGTTCATAGCCACTCTGGAAGATCTCAGGCTACCTATATGTGCCTTACACACTTGAATGAGAGTATTTTCAGGGCTCCTGGGGGCTAATCGAGGGTAGAAATTTAGAACTACCCCCAGCAGACCTGAAACCAGCCTTGTCTGCCTTGAGAATTTATACTGGGCTAACCTGGGCCCGTGGTGGACCCATGTCCATCCCTGGAGTTCCTGTCAGGTTGGCGTCATACAGGGGTGGTGTCACAATTTACCTCCCTCCCTGGAGGAGATAAGAGAGAGGTTTGGGGCCTATATTGAGTGCCTACGCAGTTTTTGTCAGCTATTTCACATGGATTATTTTCTTTAATCTTCAAACAGCCTTGTGTGTAGGGGATACTTCCCGCACTTTGTAGTTGAAGAATGAAAGGCTAAGTGAGATTCAGTAATTTGCCCAAGGTCATGCTAGTAGTATGTGGAAGATTCAAATTTTGAAAACAAATCTGTTGGGCTCCAGAATCTTCTTTCTTTCAGTGAGCCATGCTGCCTCCTAGCTTAGAATAGTTGGAAGAAGCTAAACATCATTTTTTTTAAAAAAAAGATATAATTGACATATAACATTACATTAGTTTCAGGTGTACAGCATAATGATTTGATATATGTATATATTGTAAAATGATCACCACAGTAAGTCTAGTTAACATCCATCACCATAGTAACATTTTTTTTCTTGTGATAAGAATTTTTAAGATCTACTCTTAGTAACTTTCAAATATACAGTACGGTATTATTAACTATAGTCGCTATGCTGTACATTACATCTCCATGAGTTACTGATTTTACAGCTAGAAGTTCGTACCTTTTGAACCCCTTCATCCACTTTGCCCACCTGCCCCTGTCCCACTGCCTGCCTTTGGCAACCACCAATCTGTTCTCTGTATCTTTGAGTTCATTTCTGGTTTGTTTGTTTGTTTTTTAGATTTCACATATAAGTGAGATCACACAGCATTTGTCTTTCTCTGTCTGACTCACTGCGCTCAGCTTAATGCCTTGTCACAAATGGCAGGTCTTCCTTTTTATGGCTGAATAATATTCCATTGAGTATGCCTGTCTATGTGTGTAAATATAATCTCACATCTTCTTTGTTTATCCATCAGTGAATGCTTAGGTTGCTTCCATGTCTTGGCTATTGTAAATAACGCTGCAGTGAACATGGGGTTGCATATATCTTTTCAAGTGAGTGTTTTCATTTCCTTTGGATAAATACACAGAAGTGGGATTGCTGGATCATATGGTAGTTCTATTTTTAATTTTTTGAGGAATCTCCAAACTGTTTTTCATAATGGATGCACCAATTTACATTGCCACCAACAGTGCACAAGGGTGCCCTTTCTCCATATCTCCTCTAACACTTATTTCTTGTCTTTTTTGATAATGGCTATTCTAACAGGTATGAGATGATGTCCTGTTATGGTTTGATTTGCACTTCCCTGAAGATTAGTGGTGTTGAGCACCTTTTCATGTACCTGTTAACCATCTCTATGTCTTCTTTGGAAAAATGTCTATTCAGATTCTTCGACCAGTTTTAATCAGATTGCTTTTTTAAAAAAATTTTTATTGATGTATAGTCAGTTTACAACGTTGTGTAACTTTCTGGTGTACAGCATAATGTTTCAGTCATACAGATTGCTTGTTTTTTGTTTGTTTCTGAGTTTTGTTTTGTTGCCATTGAATTGTATGAGTTCTTTATATATTTTAAATATCAACCCCTTATCAGATACATGATTTGCAAATATTTTCTCCCATTCCATAGGTTGCCTTTTTGTTTTGTTGATGATTTCCTTTGCTGTACAGAAGCTTTTTAGTTTGATGTCCTACTTGTTTATTTTTCTTTTGTTGCCTTTGCTTTTGGTGTCAAAGCCAAAAATCTTTGCCAGGACCAATTTCAAGGAGCTTACTGCCTCTGTTTTCTTCTAAGAGTTTTTTTTTTTTTTAAGGGGAATAATTAGGTTTATTTATTTATTTATTTTTAATGGAGTTATTGGGGATTGAACCCAGGACCTTGTGCATGCTAAGCAGGCACTCTACCACTGAGCTATACCCTCCCCCTTCTTCTAGGGGTTTTATGGTTTGGGGTCTTACATTCAAGTCTTTAATCCGTTTTGAGTTAATTTTTTGTGTATGGTGTAAGATAGTGGTCCAGTTTCATTCTTTTGCATGTGACTATCTAGTTTCCCAATGCAATTTATAGAAAATGTTCTTTCCCCATTGCACATTCTTGGTTCCTTTGTTATATATTAATTGAATGTATATGTGTGGGTTTATTTCTGGGCTCACTATTCAGTTCCATTGGTCTGTCTGTTTTTATGCCAGTACCATGCAATTTTGGTTACTATAGCTTTGTAATATAGCTTGAAATCAGGAAGTGTGATGCCTCCAGCTTTGTTGTTCTTTCTCAAGGTTGTTTTGCCTATTTGGGATCTTTTGTGGTTCCATACAAATTTTAGGATTGTTTTTCCTATTTCTGTGGAAATGCCATTGGAATTTTTATAAGAATTACACTGACTCTGTAAAATTGCTTTGGGTAGTGAGGACATTTTAACAATGTTAATTATTCTAATTTGTCAGCATGAAATATCTTTCCTTTTATTTGTGTCTTCTTTAATTTCTTTTATCAGTGTCACAGTTTTCAATATATAGGTCCTTCTCCTCCTTGGTTAAATTTATTCCTAGGTGTTTTATTCTTTTGGATAAAATTGTAAATTAGACTGTTTCTTAGTTTCTCTTTCTGATAGTTCATTATTAGTGTATAGAAATGCAACTGAATTTTGCTTATTGATTTTGTATCCTGGAACTTTACTGAATTAGTTTATTCTAACAGTTTTTTGGTGAAGTCTTTAGGGTTTTCCATATTTAATGTCGTGTCATCTGCAAATAGTGCCAGTTTTACTTCTTCCTCTTTGATTTAGATGCCTTTTATTTCTTTTTCTTGCCTAATTGCTCTGGCTAAGACCTCCAATACTATGTTTAGTAAAAGTGAGGAAAGTGTCCTGTTCCTGATTCTCAGAGGAAAAGCTTTCAGCTTTTTGCCATGGAGTATGATGTTAGCTGTGGACTTGTCATATATGGCTTTTATTAAGTTGAAGTACATTCTCTCTATACCCACTTTGTTCAGAGTTTTAATCTTAAATGGATGTTGAATTTTGTCAAATGCTTTTTCTGCATCTATTGAGATGATCATAAGATGTTTATTTTAATTTTGTTAATGTAGTGTCTCACATTAATTGATTTGTGGATGTTGAGCCATCCTTGGAACCCTGGAATAAATCCCATTTAATCATGGTGTCTGATCCTTTTAATGAACTGTTGAATTGGGTTCGCTAATATTTTGTAGAGTACTTCTGCACCTTTGTTAATTGAGGGTATTGGCCTGTAATTTTCTTTTCCTGTGTCCTTGTCTGGCTTTCGTATCAGGGTAATGCTGGCTTTCACAAAAGAAGTTTGGAGATGTTTCCCTCTTCTATTCTTTGGAAGAGTTCGAGAAGGATTGGTGGTAATCTCCTTACCAGCAATTGATCTGTTCAGATTTTTCTACTTCATTATTCAGTCTTGGTAGGTTGTATGTTTCTATGAATGTATCCATTTCTTCCAGGTTGTCCAACTTGTTGGCATATAATTGTTCATAGTAATCTCATGATTTTTGTGTTTCTGTAGTATCAGTTATTACAACTGATCTCATCTTTCATTTCTGATTTTATTTATTTGAATCCTCTCTTTTCTTCTTCGTGAGTCTAGCTAAACATTTGTCTATTCTGCTTATCTTAAAAAAAAACATATCTTAGTTTCATTGATCTTTTCTGTTATCTTTTTAGTCTCTTTGTCATTTATTTATGCTCTGATTTTTGTTATTTCCTTCCTTCTCCTAACTTTGGGCTTCGTGTGTTCTTTTTCTAGTTCTTTGAGGTATAAAATTAAGTAGTTTATTTGAGATCTTTCTTGTTTCTTAAGGTGAACATTTATTGCTATGGACTTCCCTCTTACAACTGCTTTTGCTGCATCCCATAAGTTTTGGTATGTTGTATTTCTGTTTTCATTTGTGTCAAGTTTTTTTTTTAATTTCTCTTTTGTTTTCTACTTTGACCCATTGGTTGTTTGGTAGTGTGTTGTTTAATCTCCACATATTTGTGAATTTTTCAGTTCTTTTCTTATAATTAATTTCTAGTTTCATACCGCTGTGGTCAGGACAGATACTTGATATGATTTAAATCTTAAATGTATTGACTTGTTTTGGGCCTGACATACAATCTATCCTGCAAAATGTTTTATGTATGCTTCAAAAGAATGTGTATTCTGTTCCTTTTGGCTGGAGTGTTGTATATATGTCTGAGTTCACCTGAACTAACATATCATTTAAGGCAGATGTTTTCATATTGATTTGCTGTCTGGATGATCTATCCATTGGTGAAAGTAGGGTGTTAAAATCTACTATTATTGTATTGCTGTCTATTTCTCCATTTAAGTCTGTTAATATTTGTTTTACATATTTAGGTGCTCCTATGTTGGGTGCATAAATATTTACTAATGTTATATCCTCTTGATGAATTGACTCCTTTATCATTATATAATGACCTTCTTTGTCTCTACTACAGTCTTTGTTTTAAAGTCTATTTTGTCTGAGTATAACTACTTCAGCTTTTCTTCATTTGTTTCCACTTGCATGGAGTATCTTTTTTTATACCTTCACTTTCAGTCTGTGTATGTCCTTTCATCTGAAGTGAGTCTCGTGTAGGCAGCATATAGATGAGTCTTGTTTTTTTGAATCCTTTCAGCCACTCTGTCTTCCGATTGGAGAATATACTTCTGTTTGTTTTTTAACAATTTTCCCCTTGATGTGAAAAGTCATACAAGCTCATTGTAAAAAATAAATGTCAACTATAACCTTCTCCTTCAGAAATATTTTTATATTTTCATCTGGCTAAGGTGAACTCCCTCCTTGGCCTTCTCTGACACCACCCTGGCAAAGGTTTGGGGTGCTTTGCTACAGCTGATGAGGGTGGAAGTCTAGACTTCCCATTAGGCCTTTGATGGTGTGGGTTGGGTGGGAGCCATAATTTTTTTTATGGTGTGTGGATAGAGTAGAACAGTTATTGTCTGAAATAATGATTTCATGGTTTTTCATTGAATGGATTTTCAGTATCATAATCAATGCCTCATTGTGTCATAGTCTCCTCATTTGTAAAATGAGGATAATAATAATTTCTACCTTATAGGGATGTGTTAAGAGTTAAATAAGGTTAGTATAAGGAAAGCACTTCAAACAGAGCTTGCTACATGGTAAACGTTATATGTACGTCTAAGTGCTAGCTACTATTTTTGTTGTTTGGAATGTAAGTGATTTCTGATTCTCTCTTTTATAAATGATGCTGTAAATGAACAGCAGTGTTTATAAATACTGTATAAATTTCTAAGCATTTCTTTAGACCAGGCTCTTAGAAGAGGCCTTGCTGGATCATTGGTTAGCACTTTTCAGAGCTTTCTGATGTGTACCGCCAGACTGCTTTCCAGAATCATAGCGTCAGTTTACTTATTTACCACAAAGCCACCAACATGATGTACTATCCTTTTTTCCCTTGTTGTCAATTAATAGCTGCAAAAAGGCTTAATTTTTGTGTGTGAGGCAGAGCATTTTTCATGTTATTAACCATTTCTGTTCTATGGATTGTCTCTTCATGTTCTTTCTCTGTTGTCTTGTAGTTTGTCTTTTTCTTGTTTTTTTAATGCATGATTTCTCCCATCCAAGTACTAACCAGGCCCCACTCTGCTTAGCTTCCAAAAAGATCGGGCGTGCTCAGGGCGATGTGGCCATAGACCTGCATGATTTCTTTGTATAGTAAATATGTGTTGTTTGTCATATTTTATGCAGATACGTCTCTCAGTTTTCATTTCCCTTTTTTTTTTAATTCTATGATTTTTTACTTAGACAAATTAAAAGTTTTTTCACTGTAAACCCATTCATTTTGTGTGAGTACTTGCATGTATGTGTGCATGCGTGTGTGATTTCTTCCCTTTCTTTAATGCTTAGGAATTTCTTCCTCATCCTAAAAGCAGGTTAATTGTCCCATAACTTTCTTTATTTAGGTTCTTTTAGCTTCATTTTTTACATTTAGTTTTTTTATCTATCTGGAATTATTTTGGTATATTGTTTGAGATCAATATCTAACCTTTTTTTCACTCAGTATAATGATTTTAGTAACACTTTTTACCACACACTAAATTTTAACATTTACTACTGTTTCTTGGCCATGCTTATATGTTCCATTAATGTTGCCTCTGTACTTTATGATAAACTTTCATTAGCTGATGAGAACTTTGAGGTTCAAGTTCTTTAGGCTTGGAGACCCCAAAAGCCTCGTCCGTCATTCATCCTGGTTCATTAGTCTTGAACTCAGATGGCTCTCTACGTCTGGCCCTGCTCATGCACTCAGGGGCTTTCCCTTCTAATTGTTCTGCTTTGTTTGATGAATGACACATAGCTTACGTATCACATTAACTTTCTTGTGTTTTCAGTATCAGATCTCAGTTAACTCTATCGTTCTTTAACCATTCCCCCTCTTCTCGGCCCAGTTTCTATTTCTTTGTTTACATGTACGCTCTCATTCCCTAGCATTTCTTCATCCCAAGTCTGTGCGTTAAAACTTGTTTGTATAAATTTGTTTTTTTTCCTAGTTTTCTTCCATTACTTTTCTTTGCTTGAAGTTTTTTAATTAAACAAAATATCCTTTGACAAAACATTATTTTTATTCCCACGTTTTATTGCAAGTATGTCTCTCCTTTTTCACGTGTTTTTCTGTTCTCAGTACCTTTTCCTCATTAAAGGAAAACTTACATTTCTCCTCTAAGCTGGCCTGGGGCTTGAAGAAAAGCCAGGCTCTTCCATACCCTCTTTCTTGAATGCCCTTTCTGGCTCTACTTGAAGAACTGTTACTCACCTTTCAGATTCAGCTCAGATATTGCCTCCTCTGTGAGGCCTTCAGGCTAAAATTAGCAGCTCTTTTCTGTGTTTCCATTCTTAGAGACCTCTCTTACAGGCATCTCATAAGCACAATGTAATTCATTGTTTTCACAGCCATCTTCCTTGCTAAGCAGTGTCCTTTCTCTTCATTGTCAGGGAAATTCCTGATTTTTCTCTGTATCCCTAGGTCCAGCTCAGCACCGCCATATCCTAGATGCCCCATCAGTGCACCCAGGAGGTGGGGTAGATTCAGTGCTGTAATGAAGGGCTTCCAGAGTGCTCCCCTCCTACCCTTAGACATCTCTCCCTAAGAATGAATACCAGCCTGACTTTGACTTTCCCACCTCTCTCCCTTCTAATATCCAGCCAGTGCGTGACACTAGTAATTTTTTTCCTATAGGATCTTGAAACACAGAATGTTCATCCCCTTATACCTTTAAAGGGTGATTTGGAAATGGAGGCCCAGGCCAGGCCTTGAGGGAATGAGGGTCCAGGATACATCAAATTGATTGGGACAGTTGTGTTTTGTTGTAGATGTTGGGAGTGTGGGAGGCTGGAGGGTGGGGGTAAGATGAGGGTCCCCACAGATGGAGAGTGAGGTGACCTAGGTCTAATTATACTATTGCTTCAAATAAAATCTGATGATACTGTTAAAGACATTTGTCAAAGAAACATAGTCTGGAAAGAGAATTGAAAAGGAAGCTAATATATGTAGGTTAATTTCCCATTATTACATAATTTTTTTGTTTGAACAACTTTGTTTTCCTACTTAAGAAAAAAAAATTTTTGTCATATAGAATATCCAAAATAAAACACAAAACAATGTTTAATATCATACCTTTAGAATAAAATCCATAACGCAGTCTTTCAAAAAATAAAAAAAAGAAAGAAAAAATGTAGAATGTACTACTGTCCAGGCCCCCAGGCTCCTTTTATCTTGCTTTCCCACTGGTCCTTCTTGTCTTCTCTCCCTTTTGCTGTCCCCCTTAGATTTACGAAAAAGAACATGTAATATTTTTAAAGAACCCCATGATACAAAAGAAACCATCTTCTGCAAAAATCCTCCAATATCAGTTGGGCACTCCTGCTAGTCCTGGTCCTGAGGAAGTTCATTCCGAGGGTGGTGTTGCAAATTGAGGCAATAGACACTCTGTTCTCCATGCGTCTTCCTCTCAGCCAGCTCAGAGAGAGAGCCTGGGATCAGAGAGAGAGGTGGTGGTGGAGAGGCAGAAACAAGACCCCAAAGACTTCTGTTGTTGGAATGATCAAAGAGGAAGGTTTATTTATTTTTCATATGTTTTATTTTGGGGGAGTATTAGGTTTATTTTATTTATGTATTTATTTTAATGGAGGTACCTGGAATTGAACCCAGGACCTCATGAATGCTAAGAACACACTCTACCACTGAGCTATACCCTCCCCCGAAGAGGAAGATTTAGAAGATCATCCACCATCCAGTTAACAGTGGAACCTTGAAGAGAGGGCTGGGGAAATGGGGAAAGAACATTAGCTTTTTAGCTTTCTCTTTATATATTTTTTGTATTGTTTTACTTATTGGATAAACAAAGGACCCTTAAATATAAAGAATGTATAATAAAGGCTTGGTTTAAAATTTAAAAAAAAAGAAATAAGGCCTTGGGCATAATGGAGGAGGCAAAAGAAAGAGAAAGGGAGAAAAGACAATGATAAGGGGCCTAAATAGTAAAGATGACATTTCAAAGGTAAAACTATATATAAAACTATCACCTCCCCTTCCCATATTGTTATTTTTTAAATAGTGAAAACAGAGCTAGATTTTTGTTATTGTTGTTGTTACTTTTTAATGGTGAAGACCTAGGCTGAAGTGGGGAGGCGAACAAGTGGGCAGTTGGGAAGGTCGGCACAGCAGGGAGGCACATCACACCCTCTCTGCTCAAGGCCTGTCCTGGTAGTGGTTCCTGCTTCCTGGGGCTCATCCAGACCTTGATGGGCTCGGTTGCCTTGGCTGGTGAAGGTGCAGTGCTGGCCGTGGCCCAGCAGGTGGCATCACACCCCAGAGGTCCTGGGCTAGGTGGCTGCTGGTTCTCCTTGGCTATGTAGGTAGGAGTGGGGTTAGGCACCTCCCCACAGGCCCTCCCCTGGGGGTGCTGGCTGCTTGCCTCTGAAGGCCCTTATTTAGCACACTTTGGGTAGAAGTGTTTATTGGTTCCTCTGGGAAGCCTGGAAAGCCAGTCAGCCTAGCTACTGCTATAAGTTTTAGGTCCACAGGCTCCTCCCAAGAGGTTTGAGCAGTAGGTAAGGTGTGCAGGCAGAAGCGAGGGCAAGGTCTCAGGAAGTGGAAAGCAGGTTCTGGGATTTTGTGCTCTGCCTTCCCTTATGAGTGGGGAATATATAAAAGAGAATCCTGACAGCTATATTTCTTTAATTTTACTAATAGAAGAAATAATACTTATTTTCTTTTTAATACAGAGAAGTGCAAAGATAAAAACTAAAAATGGACCATAACCTCCCCACCAGGATAACCCCTGTTATCAGTAAAAGATGATAATAAAGTAAGACTTGTTTAAGGTTTGAAAATTTGAACTACAGAAAAGTATAAAATGAGAAGTAAAGGTTTCCTTCCCTCCACCTTCAGCTTCTGTCCAAAGGAAACTACTGTTAAGTTTCTTATGATTGCTTTGAGAAAAAAGAAGGAAAAAAAAGCTATGCACATGCCCGAGTATCTCTTTTTACATTTCTTTTATTTTCAACCCCAAAGTGATCATATTATATATACTGTTCTAAGATTTGTTTTTTCATATACTGTACCTTGAGGATCTTTATTTCTTTTGAATTGAGGTATAATTGACATATAACATTGTATTAGTTTCAGGTGTACAATGTAATGATTGGATATTTGTATATATTGCAAAATGATCACCACAATAAGTCTAGTTAACATCCATCACCTCACATAGTTACAGTTTTTTTTTTTTCTGGTGATGCAGACTTGATCTCTCTAGTCAGCACATGTAGACTTCTATCTATGGTAATTGTTTTCATGGGTCTCCCCATTGATGGAGATGTTGGTTGGTTCCACTTAGGGGCTGGTATAAACAATGCTGTAGTGACCATCCTTGTCTAGTTGTTTTGGCATGCATCTACAAGTCCACATTACTAGGAATGAGTCAAAGGGAAAGTACATTTTAAATTTGATGGCTAAATTTTCCTCCAGAAAGGTTGCCTAGTGTACATGCCCATCAAGGGTGTGTGAGTGCCTGTTTCCAGGTGGCTGTAGGGAAACCTGCCCCTGCCAGGAGCCTTTCAGCATCCACGGTGATTGGGTGCTCAGCAGGAAATAGGCCCAGCCCCTCTGCTCCATGGCCTTTGCCTCTACTGCAAATCTCTGTGCTTGTGAGGTGACTGTTTCAGTGTGGGAGCCTTTCTTTTAGTAATGGAGAGCTCTCCCTGGATTTCCCTTATCACTTTAGCAATGTTTCCCTGTCCATCCTGGGGTGAGAGAATGAATAACCAAATATTGACTCTTCCAGGTGAAGAAGGCATATAGGCAAAAGGCCCTCTCCTGCCACCCAGACAAAAATCCGGATAATCCCCGAGCAGGTGAGACTCTCCTAGACACCGGGAGAAAGAGACTGGCTCACCTGGGCATGGCATGAGTGCCCTTGGAGGCACACATCCTGGCTTTGGGCGCTGGGCCCCAAGGCTGCACTTTGCTTGTTGGGGCGTCTGGTCAGTTGCTGATGTGCTCACCCTTCCTTTCTGGCCCATCATCTGCTGACGTCTGCTTTTCCAGCAGCCTGTCGCTTTTTTGAGGTGCTTTTTTAAGGGAGCACACAATCACCAAGTCTCAGTTTTTCTCTTCTCTCTTTTTTGATCCTCACATTTAGCTGAACTCTTCCACCAGCTTTCCCAGGCCTTGGAGGTACTGACTGATGCTGCCGCCAGGGTAAGCACATCTTCCTCTGTCTGAATTATCCCCCACACTTAGAGACCACTGTGTGCTTCATCCTCTATACGTGGCCATGTGGCATGGTCCTTGCTGTCCCAGCCTGGAGACCGGGTCACCAGGCTGCCCCACCGACGGCTCTGGGGCTAGTGGTGCGGCTGGGGAGATGGCTGGGCTCTGTGCATGTTCTCTGGCTGACCGCTCCGTTCCTTTCTCCGGCAGGCTGCTTATGACAAGGTCAGGAAAGCCAAGAAGCAGGCAGCAGAAAGGACACAGAAACTTGATGAGAGAAGGAAAAAAGTGAAGCTTGGTAGGTGACATCATGGTGCTGGTGGCCTGTGGTTTCCCTGGGCTGTTTTCATGCAGCTCCTCCACCTTTCCTCCTGCAGCGTTAGTTCCAGCAACTCAAAGCTTTGTGGCCCCGGCTCTGGGCAGAACCCTGTTCTCAGGAGTGGCTCCTAAAGGCCACTCTTAAGAATAACAATGACTAGCTGTGCTATTAGCTAGGCATTGTGACAGATGTTTTACTGTCTCCTTTAATTATCACAGCTATCCAAGGAGCTGGGTGTTACGAAACCCATTTTTTTATAGACAAAAGAAGCTAAGGCACTAAGAGGATAAGAACTTGCTGGAGCTGGAATTTGAACCCACACAGCATGAGTACAGTCAGTGTCCTTGCTGGCCATGCCATCTTGGATCTTTTTCATTCATCTCAGCCTCATTTCTGCATAGAGCCTTCACTCTGAGAAGTCCCCTCAGAAGGATCCAGAGAGGGTCAGGCTTTTGTCTTAAAAAACACTTTCTTGACATATGTTTTGTATATCATATTGTCTGCTTACTTCAAGTGTACAATTCAGTGATTTTTAGTAAATTTACCATATGGTGCAACTATGACTATAAATCAGTTTTAGAACATTTTCATCACCCTCATAAGATTGGTCCAGACATTCTTTACTCGATTTTTCTCTGCTTCTTCTTGCCTATTTGATATCCATATATTTAATATGTACATATACCACCCCAGTACATCCATCAAAAACAAACAAACCTGGAAAGTCTAGGTAAGTAAAGTGAACAGAAAAGAAAGCAGCGAGTCCCAGACTTGAGAGAAGCATTTGTTGCAGCAGCTGGCCTGGCACAGGGCCACAAGCAGGTTTCTCTTGGAAGGTGGGAAGGGCTCTGGGACCTGGGGTGATGTCCTTCTATGGAGGCTGCCGTCCCTGCAGGAGCCACTGCAGCCAGGACCACAGTGAGGCTTGGCAGTTGTGAATTGAGGCGGGGTAGGGGAGACAGTGGGAACTCGAGCTCAGTGGTGGGAAGAGCATCGAAGCCAAGGCAAGGTCACAGGTCAGGCTGTGGTGCCAAACCACAGGAATAGAAGCCCACAGCTCCACCCACTCGCACCCCTGACCCGTGGCCCTGGGCTGCTGACATAAGCACCCACCTACACCTTGTTCACTGATCGGAGAACCAGCTTGGTCAGCATAAGCTGATTTAACTCTTCTAGACCCCGACCACTCAGCTGGAGCCTATACTTCCTTGCTATGACTTTTCTCAATGGAAATCAATTCGGGGTATGGAGGGACAGGGCAGAGTTACTGTATGGGTTCATCCTGTGTGAGATTTTGGGGAGGCAGCCAGAACCAGGTGGTCCAGGGCCATGTAGAAACCACTTAGACCAGACATTGGGTCATTCAAACTTTGTGCCTAGACCTGGAGGCCCGGGAACGGCAGGCCCAGGCCCAGGGCAGTGAGGAGGAGGAGGAGAGCCGGAGCACCAGGACACTAGAGCAAGAGGTGAGCAGGAGGGGGAGGCGGGTGGACCTGGGGGTTGTCGTGGTTGGGGGAGGACATGCCCTCTCCACCTTCTTTTGTGGGATCTGGGTAATCTGTCCCACCCACAGGTTGCTGAGCCTAGTTTGCAGGTGGAACATCCCAGGGACCTTTACAAGGTAAGCCAACCTGGAACTGGATCTGCACAGAATTGTCATCCACTCCAACCCCCGCTCTGCAGATCGAACGCCTGCGAGAAGAGGGCTCCCGGCAGCTGGAGGAACAGCAGAGGCTGGTCCAGGAGCAGATACGCCAGGAACGAGAACAGAGGTTGAGAGGTGAAAGTCTGTCCCCCAACCTGCTTCCCCCTCTGAGCGAGCTCCCGATGCCCAGAGTGGCCACACTGGCTGCTCAGTGGAGTTACTGTGGAAACTTTCACCTGCTGGAACCCCCAGGGCATCTCATTTGGACACATGCCACCTGTCATTTCTTCCTACCAGTTCTCTGGGGCCTGTTGTCTTTTTACTCTGCCTGAGATCTCCTGAGATCCCCGCCTGTCATTGTTCCAAGCAGACCTGGCTGTTTTGGAGCAGATCACTGTTGGGAAGGCTCTAGGATACTTTGTTTCAGTAGAACTGTGTGGTCGGTACCTCCACCTCTTGCCCCTGGAAGGTGTTTATGGCCCTTTGTTGGAAAAATGCTGACCGTGGCCTTCATCGGACAGCCAGGCAGCTGCCCTGAAGTGGCAGCTCCTCAAGGTTGGGGTAGAATTGCCTCTACTCCCCCCCACCAGGCTCCACAGCAGGGCAGGGCAAAGATTGCCCTTGGTTAGGAAGGATCTTTTCTAGGTCATTCTGGCCCTAGGCTGAGTCTCCTTTGGGAGAATCTCCGGCTCCCTCATATTCTACCTTGCTAATTTTCCTAAATTTTCTAGGAATGGCAGAAAATCCTGAAAGCGAAAGAACCCCAAAGCTAAAGGTGAGCCCTTCAGGATCCACAGGCCACCTCACACTACGTCCTCAGCAAGAGCAGACGCTTCCGGGGCACAAGGGCTTCTGGCAGGGACACTGGGTTTCTGGGAGCCACACCACTACCCACATCCTTCCAACTTCCTGCTGCCTGGGCGTCAGGATGGCATCTCAGAGCTGCCCACGACAGGCTGCTCTTAGCCTGAAGGCTGCAGGGCGGCACTCCCAGAAGCCCTCAAAGGAGAGCATCTTTTAGGGCTGGAAGCCTGCTTGTCCATTTTTAAGGGGAATGCATCTTTGGGGGGTGCTCCCTGGACTACCCTTGCCTTGAAGACTAGTGGGGTGTCTGCTCAGACTGGAAAGCTCAAGGGAGGGGTCTGGTACTGTTGAGGAGGTGTGTTTAATGGCAACACCCACTGCTGTCTTTTCAGCTCAAATGGAAGAGCAAGAAGGAGGCCGAGTCACAAGGCGGCTATTCCAGAGATGTCCTCCTGCAGCTTTTTCAAAAGGTTTCCCCTGCTGACTTCCCTCTTACCTATCATCTACATCCCCACCTCAGCCCAAACCCAAAGATCTCCAGGCCTAACTTTCCTTCACATCTCCACCTGGATTTTCCCCCTGTGTCATAGACCATAGGACTGCCTAGAAACTTCTCCCCAGGCCATGACCTTATAGCCACTTGTGTTGCCATGTGCCCCCTCCAGCCAGCGCTAACACTTGACATCCTTAGAAGCAAAGGGCTTGGCCAGGTGTGTAGGGAGAGAGAAGGTGGGCATCTGGCACCAAAGCCCCGTCCTTTTCACCTCCTTCAGTCACCAAGGCAGGTGCGCATCTCTGCAGGTCTAAATCCCCACCTCTGCCCAACTCTCCTTTGCTGTCCTCTACATTCCTGGGGAAACAAACCCTTTCTTTCCCATCTCTGATCTCCCCTCTCTGGGAACCTAGCAACACAAGGCTATTCACTGGCTCAGAATGGCCCAGCAGCCTGAGGGTGGCCAGGCTTGCCTCTGGCTTAAGCTGGGCCATCCTGAAGGCTTACCCAGACCCCCTTGTCCTCACAGTATGGAGAAGTGCTCAACCTGGTACTTTCCAGTAAGAAGGCAGGCACTGCCGTGGTGGAGTTTGCGACCATCAAAGCAGCGGTGAGTGCTGCGTGGGGCTTTGGGGGACATTCACAGCCCTGCCGCTCCTGGGGAGAAACCCAATTCTGTGGGCTCTCTGTTAAGCTCCCACGGGGTCTCTGGGCCACCTCAGAGCCAAGGTTCCCCAGAGGCCCCTGACTCCTGGGAGTTGAGGCACAGCGAGTGCAGGGATGGACAGGACACTCCAGGGATGGAGGAAAGCACAGCGGGTTCATTTCCTGCTGCCTGGTTCCCCACCCTCTACCTTCCTGTGGAAGCCTGCGTGCCTCCAAGCTGGGGCCCCTGAGCTGCCTTCCCACCGTCCCCCTTCCCTCAGTCCCCAGTCAGAGGGCTCATATGGCCCATCAGGAGAGTCAAAGCTTCAGCACACCCTCTTACAAAGGTTGCTCGGCTTTGCTTGGAGGACAAGAGTGCTGGTTCTGGTTCTTTTTGTCGGGGTAGAGAGAAGTACTTTTGTAGCTGACTGAAATAACAGGACCAAGACTGAATGCTGTGTTTGACAGGAGCTGGCTGTCCAGAATGAAGTGGGCCTGGTCAATAACCCTCTGAAGATTTCCTGGTTGGAAGGACGGCCCCCGAGCATGGGGGGCCCCAGCCACCCTGGACTGTCCCAGGTAAGAGCCTCACCCAACTGGGCCTACTCAGGCTTTGGGGCACCTCTTCCTGTTTGGGCTCTTCTCAGGGCTCTCTCCTCACAAAGCCAGGTCATCGGGGATGTGGTGAGATACTCCAACCCAAGCAGGACTGTGATTCATTGCTGTCCCTCGTTCCTCTCTGAGTGCCAGGGGGCCTCACTTTTCACAGAATTCTTAGACCTTACTTTTCACATCTTGGTCTCCTTTTGGGGCTTACATCATCACCCAAAGCTGTCATCCTGGCCTGCTGGCCGCTTGGTTACAGTGTGGGCTTAGATGACCCAGTGCTGCAGGGATGGGGCCATGACAAGGGCAGCCACTTCCTTCTCCAGCTTCCTTCCAGGTGTGTCTGTGGTTGCCCCAGATGGGGACCTACTGTCAAGAGGCAATATCCCCTCTTTAGAGGTAACACTGGCTGCCCTGCCAGCACTGAGGCACTGCCTGGTGCCCGACTCATGGTGAAGCCAGGACTTGAGCTGACACTGCCCAATGCCCACCCTTAGTCCTTGAAGCTCCACAAAGGCTTTTGTTCAGCTGCCGACACACATATACACACACGGCCCCAGTCACACTTGCCCCTACTTTGGTGGGACAAGAGCTCTCTCTCCCTTCTCTGAAGCACCTGGGGGTCTGTGTGGGAGCGTCAGGCTGATGTGTTCCAGCCCCTCCGTGGGGAAGAATGGCCCTGGGTGGGTCAGCAAGGGCTCTGCTCCCACTGCTTCAGTCATGCTGCCACCACCCCCTCACTGGGAGTGTGTCCCAGACCCTGGACAGAGGAGAAAAAGGAACAGGTCAGAGCTCAACTCAGGATCCTTTTTCAGAGACTGTTTCCCCACTGTTAAGCCCTAGATGACACTCCACAGGCTGTGCTGTAAAGAACTTTATTCATCATCTGCACCCACAGGGGAGTTTTCAGCTTGGAACATCCACACATTAGGAGGGCAGGGGGAGGCCACAAAGTTTGGGCTGTAGAAGCAGTGTGTGTCCAGGCTTCCGTCTCTCCCTCTCCCACACCTGGAAAGGCCTGGGGCATCAGAACCACATGGCCAACTTGGCTCTGGCTCCAAGTCTTCTGGCCAGACTGCAGGATGGGGCCATAGCCCCCATCATCAGAGATTTTGAGCAAGGCAGAGCTCCTCAGTCCTAGCAAGGATTCTGGAGACCAGCTGTGCCTCTTCACCGTAACAGCCACGATTTTCATGTCTGTCCCCGATCCAGTCCTCCCATATTCTCATGGGTGAGGGAATGAGGGAAATCTGCCACTGTTTTTGCTGCATTTCCCAAGGGCCCCTATCACTAATAATTCTGGAAATTCCCCAGAGCACCGCTTCGCAAGCTGTGTCTGCGCCTGTGCCTGGCATTCCCTAGAGCCACCTTCCTTCAGCACCAGGGAGTGCCCAGGCAGCTGTGCTGGCACTTTGAGTCTCTTGTGCCTCCTTTTCTGCTAATGATTTGTTTGGCCTTTTTCCTGAGTTACACTCTGTGACTCTGCCTGCCTCACTCGTAACTACTCTGACAGCCCCTCCCTTCCTTTGCAGGCACCATATGCTTCCCCCTTCCCAAGCCATGGTCAAGGCCAGCGCTGCCCAATAGAACTTTCTCTAATGATGTTCATGGTCATTCTGCGCATTCCAGTGTGGCAGCCGTTAGTCATATGTGGCTACTGAGCATTTGAAATGTGGCTGGTGTGACTGAGGGCTGAACTTGTAATCCTATTTAATTTAAATTAGTTTAAATTTAAATAGCCACATGTAGCTAGTGGCTGTCATATTAGACAAGGTCACACCTGTCTCACCCCTCTCCCCTTGGGTCTCCCACGTTCCTCTTCAGCCTGGATTGGACCACTTTTGCCCAGACCTGTCCTGTAGCCTCTCTCTGTTGACAGTGGCTTAACAGGGAGCTGGCACAGGGCATCTATTTGTTGTGCCCAGTCTGTGTGTCGTCCACTCCCAGACTCTCCCCTTATGCCACCCGCCCCCTCTGCTGGCCTTCACCTGGTCCTGGTGGTTGCAGGCATGGCCTCCATTTCCCCACTGAGCTAGCTGCCCTCAGGGCTCCTGCTAGCAGGTGCCCCTGCACATTTGCAGCTTGCCTCTGTACCTCTGTCCCTCCAGTCTGGGATGACTCAGAGGACTGTTCAGGACCCAGAGGGCAGGCAGGGCCCTGGATTCCTTCTCTACCTTTTTCTTAAACCATGACTGCCCCTCCTATGGGTCCCTAGGTTTGTGGCTCTTCCAGTCACCCCACCTCTGCCCACCCTCTCCCCATTCAGAAGCAGGGCTCACTGGGAAACTGCTCCCTCAGTATCTGTAGAACTTCCTCAAGAAGTGAAATCCCCAGGTCCACTTTGAAGGAGAAGAAGGGATCACTGAGGTCCGGAGCAGGTGTCCTCTGGAAGGGAGGTGTGTCCAAAAGGCCCTCCTCAGAGTACTGGTGGAGGGTGTCTGCCAGGGAGAGTGCCGAAGGCAGGGTCGCTGAGTAGGCAGCGGTGTAGGAAGACGAGGGCTCCAGGATGTTGGGGCAGCTGGAACTTTCTCGGTAGAGGCGCGGGGGCTTGGGTGGGGCCAGCAGGGTAGCCCGGGGCTGCTCATCCCCCCACAGTGGCAGGCGCCGGCCATCTGGCCTCCCCCGCAGCTCCCGGATGACCTCTCGGTTACTGTACTCTTCATGGTCCCCGCCGGCCGTGCTGGCCTGGCTGAGCACGCTGCCCTGTCGCCGGAGTCGCCGTGGCCTCCCCAGGCTCAGCCTCTTAAAGAAGGAGGCATTGCGGAAGGAGCCTTTCCGCCAGGTTTCCATTGGGCCCCAGGGAGCCAGCAGACAAGCTTGGTATCTCAGAAGCTTGGATCAAGGGCAGCTAGGGACCATCTGGTCCCACTGGAGCAGTGATGGGCAAGAATCAGCGAGGCAGCCCTTGTGGGCAGAAGCGGGGGCCTCCAGGTTTCTGCTCAGCACAGACCTTCAAGCCAGCATCATGGATGGTGAACCGAGGTCCCGGGATGTGGGCACTCCTGTCCAGGAGAGCTGAGAGCTGGGAGTTCCTGGTGACCGGAGTTTCCCAGAGGGACAGGAGTGGCCTGGTTACTTGATAGGGCAGTGGAAAAACCCCAGGAGGAAGAAACAGCACTTACAGAGCTGGAGTGAAGGCAGCCGTGGCAGTCAGAGGTGGATCTTCTTCCCCAGCGCCGGGCTCCTCCTGGGCCCAAGCTCACCTTCTCCCTGGTCTCCAGGGCAGCGTGGGGCCGGGCCTCTCCGCCGGTTGGTCTTGGACTCTGATTAGTGGCTTGCTGTTTGTGCCAGTGTGTGGTGGTGGTGGAGCTGTGTTGTTGTCTTCGCTGACTCAGTCAGGTGGGAAGCCAGGTTTCACGCTCTGAGGTAATTGCAGCATCCGCAGGCAGGGATTGGGGCAGCGCAGCCAACACCCCAGGGGCTCTGGGGAGCTTAAGATTCCTCTGGGGACTCGTCTGGGGGAAGCCCTGCTTTGTGGGTTACTATGCTGCCTCCTCTTCCCCTGCAGCCTCACTGCCCCAGGCCCTGGCAGGGAGGCGCGGCTCCCCAGCCCCCCATGTGTCTAGAGGGAGGAGCTAAGGGAGGTGGGAGTTAACTGAAAGGCGGGCTTGTGGATTGTTGGGAAGGAAGGGAGACCTGTCGCTGGTGTGGGTGACTCAGCCCTGCACCCAGTGACAGGCCCTCATTAGCAGAGCCCGCAAGGATGGGGGAAGGAGGCAGGGGGGATGTTAACGAGGAGCAGCCCCGTTCCTATAAAGGGCTGGCTCCTCCCAGGGCTGGGCTCAGGGCATGCCAAGGGTGACTTCAAGTTTTCTCAGCCGAGCAGCCTTACCTTGGGGAGGGGAGAACTGCTTTTCCCTTGGCCTGACACCAAGGCTGGCTGCTCCATTTCCTCATCCTTCCTTGATTTACCCTTGATTTGCCTCAGGGCAGAAGAGGTCAGTTGAAGGCCAGGGCCTTGCTACCTCCAGTTCTTCCCATCCGGCTTCCTGGGCTTCATTTGGGGGCCCCTCCTCTGGGGAGGAGTCTGGGCCAAGCCTAGGAGGCAGGCCTGGCTGGGAGGGCAGCTTTCCTCAGAGCTGCTGCAGCCCACTGCAGCCCCGGAGAGAGTACGAGGGGTGGGGCTGTCGGGTGGAGCAGGGGGATCTGGACTGAGTAACACTTCCTGGTTCTGTACACCCCTGACTCCAAACCAGTTGGCCAGGGCCTGGCATCTTAACCCCAGCCACTCCCTTCTTATTCCCTGGGTCACTGACCACCAGACTTTTCCTGGCTTATTCCATGAGGGTGTACCAGCTCGGGGTACCACAGAACAGGGCCCAACAGCTATCTGCTGTGCAGCCCCCTGGCCTGGCTCACTTCTGTGCCAACTCTGGTGGGCATCACACTTCACACAGCTTCAGCTGCACCAAGGGAGGAAGTGATTTAATTCCCACTACAGATCTTATCAGGGTGTAGGGTTGGTGGCTCAGGTTTCCCCTGTAGAGCTGCCTCTCCACCCACAGCCTTGGCCCACAGAGGTGGTTGTTTATTATTCTTTTGGTTATTAAAATGCATGCCTCAATCCCCTGCACTGTGCTGGCAATATCATAAAAAGCCTTGAGCCCTGCCCTCTAGGAGCCCTGGTATGTATTTTTAGGAGGCAGGCGGGCCTCAATGATTGTTTCTCTCTCCTTCTAGGGTGGGGCTGAGTGAGGCTGTGTCTAGGGTAGGGCTCCCTCCGCATCCTCAGCAGGAGCCAGACCACAGGGAGGAGAAGCAGCTGGGAGCGGGCAGTGCTCCTGCCTTGGCCTGGAAGGAGTGTACTTCTGCACCTCTGACAACTCCCCTTCATGGGAAACCTGTGAGAAGCAGAAGCCATGGGGAGGAGGAAATGAAGGGAGACCAGGGCCTGGCTAGAGCAGGAGGAAGTGATTCACCCAGAAAAGATGAACGGCAGCTGTCTGTAGATGGGAAGGGCCCGGGACAGGGGAGGCGGGATGGAGGTGATAGCTGCTTCAGATGGGCTGGAGCAGGGGCCAGCTGAGAAGGCCAGCCTGGGAGCTGAAGGCCAGCTTGCTCTAAAGGAACATGGGTGAGCTGGGATTGCTGGACTTTCCTTCCATTTGTGGGCATTCTCCCTCGACTCTTGGCGGCAGCTCTGCCTAGGACCTGTCCTTCGAGTCTGTAGTCTGCGGGGCTGTGCCCTGCTGTCCTGACCCTTCCCTGTCCCTGCTGTCCCCCAGGGCTCGGTGCTGTCCGAGAGGGACTACGAGAGCCTCGTCATGATGCGCATGCGCCAGGCAGCTGAGCGGCAACAGCTGATCAGCCGGATGCAGCAGGAGGAGCAGGCCGGGCAGCCCACGTAGCCTCCTCTATCCAGCTTTCCCACCCTACAGCCCTTTTCTTAAACATCAAATAAACTTTTTTAAGAGTCTACCTCTATGGCATACATAGGTGTAGGGTGCTGGCCTGCCCAAGGGTGGCTGACTTCAGGGTTCTGTCCCAGAGAGCTCTACCCAGGCCTGGCCCTCCCCAGGAGGGGGGAGACCCCCAGGGAGGTGCTCCACACAGTGAGAGTCAGTGGCCAGCAGAGCAGAGGAGTAACCACTCATCACAGCCCTTTATTGGCTTGGACTAGCTACGAAGGACCCACCCACCTTGTCCTGGAGCCATGCTCGTGGGGGCACCCAGCTCCCACCCAGGGGCAGCCTGGCTCTTGCCAGCCCCTCAGGAACATGGCCTCCTCTGGGGCCGTGCTAGGCCTGAAGCTGGAGGAGCAGGTAGAAGCACCAGGGCCATGGACCCTGCCCTCCACTGAATGACGAAGGTTTTGAGAAGTCCATTCACTGCCCAGTGGTGCTGGGCCGAGGAAAGAGACGACTTGGGAAGAAGGGACAGCACAGTGAGTAAGACAGGGGCTTGGGGTCAGGGCCCATAGCAACCACTCCAAAGAAGGGGTGCCTGCTGCTCCTCAGTGTGGGAGGGTCACTCTTTGTGCAGGCACCACACCAGTGTCTGGCCCACCCCTGTCATGCTCAGCACACGGAAGCCCCTGCGTTCCAGCTTGTCCAGAACTATTCGAGGAGGGTCATTGACGTAGTACTCAGAACTGTGAAGAGAAAGGGGGCGGCATGAGGGGGAACACAGTGCAGCCCCACTTACAAAGCTAGTATCTGCCACAGAACAGGTCTGGTCAGGAATACTTCTACCAAGGACTGACATTTGCTGGGTCCCTTCAGGGTGCCAGGCTGGGTCCACATTCCTGGCCCCTCGCCTGCTAAGCACTTCGCGTGCATTATCTTGTTTATTCCTCCCAACAACCTAAGGAAGGTACCGTTACTGTCCCCATTTTATAAGTGAGGAAATTGAGAGGGGCAAAGCAGCTTTCCCGATGTCATCCAGACAGTGGAATCTGTGTTAGTCTGCCAATAGCCCCATGTGCCCTGGGCCACTGCCTATTCAGCGGGAGCGGCCTGCTCTCCCGGGGGTCCTCCTCTGGCCTCTGCCCTCTTGCTCCCTGAGTGTCCTGCAGTCATGGAGCAATAAGGTTGGTCCTCAAGAGCTCCTGGCTCTGGGTGCTGCTCCCTAGCATGGAGAATGCTTGATTTCTCTTCTTTCAGGGTTAATTGATTCTGAAGGGCCATCAGGTGGATAAAGGGCTCAAGTCCCAGGCTGGGCATCTCAGGAACAAGTGCCTCGTGGCAAAAGGACGTGGTTGGTTTCAGCCCTCCAACCCTGACCAAGAGGCTGGGGCCAGCTTGCCTCCTCTTTCCTCTCTTTTAACTGGGGTGCACTCTGATGACACTTCTCAGGACTTTGAGCCTATGTAGCCAGGGTTCTCCCTGCCTAGAGAATAGGGAAGGGTAGGGAGCAGAAGAGGAAGCAGTGATCACTGTTTAGACTTGGAGCTGGTGTAAAGGATTCCAAGGGAAGTGGCCAAGTCCCCAGGCAGCAGCAGAACTGGAAGCAGGACTCAGGCTCCCTGCTCCCTGTTTCTAGGGCTTAGCTTTGTTACTCAGCTGGCTCTACAAGACAAAGAACTTTCTCTCTGTGCCTGTCTTCACCTCGATGGGGTCCAGCTTAGAGATGAGGGGGCAGGGTAAGGAGCAGTCCAGTTGTGGAGTCCTATATGCAGGGAACTGGACTCTGTCCTGGAATTCCCAGTGGGAAAGCCCTCAGAGCAAGCCTGAGGGGCTGTGGTGAGGCTGCAGAGGGGACTCAGCCTACAGAGGACAGAGCCCCAGGATGCAGGCAGAGGGTCCCTGAGGCTGGGCAGTGCCATTGTTCTGGGCTTGGTTGTGTAAAGGGAACGGGGACAGGTCTAGGGACTGGCAGGGAGAAGATCCTTAGGAATGCTACTACTTACAAGTTGTTTCCCAGGACGTTTCTTTTTGAGGCCCCCAGATGCTGCATCAGTTCTGGATCTGAGTGCTCATCGCCCACCATGGTGGGGCCCACCTCCTGCAAGGTAAGCCGCAGATGCTTGGCTGGCTGCCAGGTAGAGGTGAGTGGGCTCACCTCTCCTTCCTGCCCTGCCTGCTGGCTCTGAGCCCATTTCAGTTAAAGGCTGGAAGGAAAGGGAAGGAATCTTAGGGGCTAAACACAAGCTGGGAAGGGGTGGAGTCCATCAGTGATCAGGCTGAACAATGTGGGGCCTCCTTGGCCCCACTGGGCTGGGCTGGGCAATGCCCAACAACTAGCACCTCCGTGCAAGGCATCCCCACCCTTATCTGTGTGTATCAGACTCACCTGGAGAACATATGCCCACACAAAGATTCACAGTAGCATTACTCATAATAACCAAAAAATGGAAACAACCTAAATGTCTGTCAACTGATGGGTGGATAAATAAAATGGTATAGCCATGGAATTTTATTTGGCAATAAAAAAGAATGAGTACCAATAGTTGCTATAATATGGCTGAACCTTGAAAACATCATGTATGTGAAAGAAGCCAAAGACCACACCAGGTACAGTGGGAAGTAGATTAGTGGTTACCTAGGGCTGAGGAGAAATGAGTGACTGCTAGGATACAGGGTATGGTACAGGGTTTCTTTTTAAGGTGATGGAAATGTTCTAAAATTGCCTGCGGTGACGGCTGCACAACTCTGACTATGCTTAAAAAAAGAGAGAAGTGCCACCACTGAATTGTACACTACATTGGTGGATTCTATGGTTTTATGTATCATATATAAATAAAGCTAGTTTGTTTTTTTTTTAATTGCCTGATGAGCACTGAATTCCCAAGCCCCAGGCTTAGAGAGTGCTTCTAGAGGTCTGGGAAGTGGACCAGGAGTTCACATTTTAACAACTGCACAGCTGACTGGTTCTTAAATCACTGCCAAGACCTCTCCTGTCCTACCGTGAGCACACCCGCTATTTCCTGCAACCCAGCGAGGCTGTGTACCTACTGATGGATTACCTAAGCACTGGGGAGTGGGAAGGGGCAGAGGAGCATCCTGCTGCCCTGGTAGGGGACCCAGTCATACTATTCTGAAGCTAAAAGAGGACTTCTGAAGCAGCCAGCACCTTCTTTTTAGAGGAAACTGCGCCCAGGGAAAAGGATGTGGCTTCTAACTGGTGAGTGATGCTCCACCCCCTCTAGACCCACGGGCTGTCTCCCGTGGGTTCTTTCTTCCCTTCCTTTCCTAAGGCCTCAGGGGTAGCTCTTTGTAAGTGCCTAAGGGTGCAGCTAGTGACTGAGTGGGCCACGTGGCACAGGTGTTTTAGCGTCTTAGCGCGTCCTTTTCTTTTCCACACTCCTTCCCCTTAGGTTAGTCCGCTCCTTCCCTCCACCCCCAACCCCCGGCGGAGTGGCTTAGTGTAGCGCATTGGGTGCTGTACAAGTGAGACCAGCACTTCCTGGGTCCCTCCCGGAGGCTCAGACTTCCCACGGGCAGACAGAACAGGAGCCGCAGGCGTCTGGAGCTCTGGGTGGCGGGGACGCACGCACCTGGCCCCCTTCGCGGCCCTGGAGGCGCCGGGCAGGCGGAGCTCGCAGAGTCTCGGATCTGGACTAAACCGGAGCCCCAGCCTACCTCCCCGCAACCCGGGTGGGGGCGTGTCCCGGGCGACTTCCGGGTCCAGCCACCCGCGGGCCTCGCCCGGGAGGGAGGCGCCAAGGTGCGATCGGCAGCGCTCCCCGGCCTGGCCCCAACTCCAACTCCCAGGGACCGGGGGCGGTTACTCACCATGCGGATCTGGGTGCTGATGAGCAGGTAGGGCATGGTGTGCGCGTCTCCGTCAAGCTTCCCCCCTGGACTTTGTGCCCAGCGCCGACGCCAGTCCCTCGGGCTCGGGGACTGCGACCCGCCGTCCGGAGTCCAGTTACTCCGTTTCTGGCCTCAGGCGGCGCCAATCCCGGAACGCCTGGCCCGTAACAGCCGCTGCCGACCAATCAGGAGCAGGCGTCCGTGACGCGCCTTGGCGCTCGGCAATTCAGGACCCGCCCCCTGCCCTCGGGCGGTGCACTGGGGCCCGTGGTGCCACGCGCGGTTTCTGCACGTCGTCCCGCGACGAGGAGGGGGATCTTGTGTTGAGGGGGGCCGCTCCCGCACTCGCGTAGTGGAGGCGGGGGTGGCGGGCCGGGCTTGGCTGGCTGTGGCCGGCTGTGATGCCCAGCGCGCGTATTGATTTTGCGCCCTGTTAATGCAGCACCCCCAGTAACTGGTTCCAAAGTCCTGCTGGTCCCCGCCCCAGTTCCTTGAAGCAGAGCAGGGAGCAAGCAGCGACCCCGCTGAGGACTCCCAAGCTCTTTCCCACCCTACCCAGGGACGCCTCCAAAATGTTTAGCAGATCCCCATTTCCCGGCTCTAAAACACATACTCCAGAGATTCCTTCAGTGCGCAGGAGATAGGGACAGGAGACCCCTCTGGTGCGCTGCACAATCCTGCCTCCCCGACTGTAATTCCTAGTACAGCGGGGGAACCTTTCGTTTCTGCGGCTTTGTAGGTAAATCTGTAAAGGAACTGAGCGCTTGTCTGGCTGAGTGCCAGGCCTGGAGAGACTTAAACCAACGGAATCTGGCAATTAGTTCAGAGAGCTGCCCGCGAAGCTGAAGAGCCGCGGTGCACGTGCAGGAGATGACGGGGCAACACCTGGGGCAAAAGAAACTTCCCCGCACTAGCTACCAAAGAGAGAGCAGCGAGTTCACCACCACGCATCCACGCTCTCATCTGGATATACCAAAATCTGACAGCTCAACATTCTATATCTGCCTTGTTATGATTGGTTCTCTAAGAAACAAAGCAAAACAAAGACAGCCTGTAACCTTCCTTCCCTGGTCCTTGAAAAATCTTCACTTCACTGAAGGGCACTTACAGGGCACACTCTGTGACTCCAGTATTTTGTGGAGAGAGGTAAGGGAAACAGGAAGTTGTGATCCCAAAGGATCCTTACTGGTCTAATTTATTATGCTGTACTCTCTACTCCTGTATTTTCTACCTCCAGAACCGACAACAGTTTAGCTGGAGATATAAGACATACTCCTGTTTAACAAAGGATATGTTAAACTGACAAAACAATTAATGCCCAGGACATTTCTCCCTACAAATTAGGGAGAAAAAGATAAATCAATAGAAGAAACATGGGCAAATGATTCGAACAGGCACTTTTCAAAAGAGAGTGGAAATGGCGAAGAAACATAAAACATGATGTTCAGTATCATTAGAAATCCCAGAAATGCAAATTAAACCACAATGAGATACTGCTTTACAGATTTGCAAAAAATAAAATAAAAATTTATAAGCATCACTTATTCATGAAAATGTCTAACAATTGAAACATTACTGTTGGGTTGCAAATTGTTATGGTTGATACAGTCACCTTGGGAAAAATGTAGTAATCTAGTAAAGCTTAAGACACATCACTGTGACCCACCAAACCTCTCCTAGATAAACTTAGGAAAACTCACTGCATCAGGATACACATACGAGAATATTCATAACAGCACTGTGTGTAATTAGCAAGAAACTGGAAACAGTCTTTATGGCCATCAGAAGTGAAGAATTTTTGGGTTGATTCATACAATGGAAACTACAGCAACAGAAAATGATGAATGAAAAAGCAAATCTTGGAAAAATACAGAATAATTCTATTTACCTAAAGGTCTGCAAACATGCAAAATTAAAAATATATGGTTTGGAACTAAAAACATCTGTGGTCAAATTATAAAGAAAAGGAAATAATAAATGTAATATTCAGGGTAGTGGTTACCTCTGAAAGAAGGGAAAGGAATGGGATGGAGACAATCTTTATTCAGTTTTTATACATGTATGATAAATATTTTGTAGCCATTAAGTATTTTATAAGAACAGCTTTTTAAAGTGTCAAGTGCCTTAGAGTTTAGGCACAAGAGGTTAAGGTCACCATCCCAAGGCATATATCGCCTCTGAAAAGAGACGGGTACCTGAGGCTCTCATATTCTGGGCAGAGAGCAGGACAGGGGTTTGGGGTCTGCTCTGTTCTCTTCTCTCAGGCTGGGCTGTGGAGGGTTGGGGAGGAGACAGAAGGGCAGTGCCTATCTCACAGGGCCAGGGATTTATTATATTTGCAAAACTGGTCTGCAGATAAGGCATAAGATAGAGAGCTCCACGGAGAATCACAACCTCCACTGCTGATTGTCCTGGCAGACATGCCTGCGAGATAACATCTTTAATATCCAGGGGAAATGAATTCCCTTACTTGGTCTTCCTATCTGGGCCCGCCTCTTGTCACAATCAGTTAGTTGATCTGGCAGATCTTCCTCCCCTATAAAAAGAGGAGAAATTGCTCTACAACTCAGCTTTTCATTATGAAAGTGAAACTGTGCCCACGGTGTTAACAGAGGCTGGTGACTAGCAGAAATTCTTGAACCTTTTACAGAATGACAGATAGGGGAACAGCTTGTTAAAACCCCTCTGCTTGTAAACTGCCTTCACTGATTAAGCTAGCTTTAATTGCATACCCTCCAAGTATCACGTAGCCTAGGTAATATATCACAAGACTCCTTAACCACTCCTATAGATTCCTCTGTAGTATGGATTGCTATAGTAACAGGGGCTTAAGTTGTTTTTTAGGAACTTGGAGTCAGCTCTTGTCCAGTTTGAGCTGGTTGGGACCACGAACCATAAAATGGGGTGTGTGCAGGTGTCCAATGAACAAGTTTTTTGGTGGAGGGAGGAAGCAGTTAGGTTTTTTTAATTTTCAATGGAGGTGGTGGGGATTGAACCTTGTGCATGTTAGGTACGCACTCTACCACTGAGTTATATCCTCTCGCCTTCCAGTGAGCGACTTTTTGACATAAGAGGGCCAAAAACTCCACCCTCAGATCATGTAAGTACCTCCTCTGAAGAAGCATGTAATCTAGATATGCCTGTGCAGAACACCATTTACCTCACATTTTCTCTACCTCCAGTCACCTTTCCCCACACCTAAGACGGCTGTTTCTTTACCTACAAGTATCTCAAGGCCCCTGCCTTCAGGGAAGAGGATCTGAGATTTGTTCTCCTATCTCTTGGCTAGACTGCCTTGTGAATAGCCTCTTTGTCTGCTGCAAACGTCAGCATCTCAGCGTTTGGCTTGCTGTGAGTGGGGCAAATATATCTGGTTTGGTAACAAAAGCATCATCAAAGTGGCAGGGGCTGGATATTGGTCGTTCCTTATTTCCTTCCTTCCTCCATTCAGCTTTTATGGATGGCTTTTGCATTAGAACTGTGCTAGGCATGAACCTCATCCTGGAAAAGTGAGCAGTCCAGTGGGTAGATAGACTAGAAAGCAAATAATCATGGAATCAAGTATAACAGAGTAGAGAGAACCAAGCCTCAAGAACTAAGAAGGACAAAATAATTCCATTAAGGTAGAGGTCTGGAAAGGTTTCCCAGAGGAAGTGAGTTTTTATTCTCTCCAAAGTAAAGACAACATATTTTCTTATTACAAAAGAAATATATGTTTATTTCAGAAAAATGAGGAAAAATACAGAAAATATATTAAAAACACTCTTTTCTCCTCACCAAGACAATATAGTTAATTCCTTAGTGTATCTCGAGGTGTTAGTCAAACCGAATCCTTAAAAATGAGTAGGAGGTATTGGTGAAGTTCTATTCCTTAGGCTGTGGGATGGGTACCTTAAGATTTTAAATGATTCTTTACAATGTACCTATACATCAAGTCTACTCTTACATGTGTAAAATACATGTAAAATATTCCACAATTTAAAAGTAAGTAATTATAATATGTAATGAAGGATTTGAGGAGGACTGGTCTAGATATTTTGGCTCCCATTAAACTAAAATTTAACTCTTAAGAATTGCTGACAATAAAATTGGAACCATAGTCTATAAAAACATTTATTTTTAGTTTCTAAAATTACAAGTTGGGGGAGGGCATAGCTCAAGTGTGGAGTGCATGCTTAGCATGCAGGAAGTCCTGTGTTCAATCCCCAGTACTTCCCCCCAAAATAAACCTAACTACCTCCCCTCTGCCAAAATAAAAATAATTAAATAATACAATAATAAATAAATTTTAAAAATGCTTAAAAGTGATTTCCTTTAAAAAAATTATGAGAAGTTGCATAGAATCATAGGAGTAAATAGAATTATAAAAGAAACTATGGGCCACGGATGGGCAAAAAAAATGATTAACACAGGTTAAAAAAAGCTGAAATAGTATCTGAATCAATTTAAGCAATCTGAGATCAGCCCAAGTTTCAGCCTCACCCAAATGTTAAAGTATGTTATCGTTAGAGGAATGAATTTAATTTACATTCTGGAAATGGAAAAGGTTGTAACCCTGTCTCTGATTAATGTAATAACGACAGTGTAAGGTTTAAGATTTTTTTGTGCTGGGGTGTGCATCTATAAAATAGGTTTTTAAGTGTCAACTGGCAAAAGCTGGTCCTGGGAACTGAGGGACTTCTTGTGGATAGCCAAAATTTATTTGTTCTAATTTAAACTGCAGAGGCGCTATTGTCTAGTGCTTAGTCAATAGTTTGAGTAAAAATGCATAAATAAATTAAGCTGAAAACAAATAAAGTCTGAATTATGACCGAGTGTTAAGGAAAGGTGGGAGGTGTGGCGTTTTCCAGGTAGAGAAAGGGGCATTCTAGGCAGAAGGAGCAGTAGACGCGCAAAAGTAGACAACACATCCCGGGAACACTAGGTAATCTGGTGTGACTGGAGGAAAATGGAACCTCAGCTGGCCAGACTATGCGGGTTACTGTAGAGCATCCGGCCCAAGAAGTCTCCCAGCTTTCCCCTTTTCCCCTCTTGTACCCCATTCCCGGTTTCCCTTTCCCGCTCTCTGCTGGCTCCGCCCCTCCGACAATGCCCGTATCCCCGCCCCCTGGGAAAAGCGCTGGGCCGGAGGCGGAGCCTCGGTGGTCGCCTTACCACACTTTCCTATAGGCGAGCGGGGGTTGATGGTTGGCGCCGTTTGATGACGTCACGACCACTGACAGCGCGAGGTGGCGGTGCTGCCTCAGTGGTGAGCCGCGGGGTGAGTATGAATTGAGCTCCCGACTGGCCAGGGTCCCTTCACAGGTAGCGGCGGGGAGGCCAAGAGTTTGCAGCGTCGTGAGGCTGGGAGAGGAGTTTGGAGGCCCAGGCGCCTGTCTCCGGAATCAAGGTTAGGGGGCGTGTTGGCGGGGAGGCTGCGTCCAGGCGGGGTCCGAGGCGCAGTAGTCAGGCCCAGCGGGCTCGCAGAAACCTTAGGGTCCTGACTGGGGTGAGCGTGGTAGGAGCTCAGAGTCTGGGCAAGGGGGTTATTTCCAGGGGTTCGGCCTTGGGTATGGGTGGACCCTAACTCACGAATCTCTCTTCCCCACTCTCACGCGCTTGCTCCGGTGGCTCGCGCGGGCTGCAGGTGCAGCATGTCTGGCCTGGGGGCCTTGGGTGGCGCCCGCGCCGGGCTGGGATTGTTGCTGGGCACCGCCGCGGGCCTTGGATTCCTGTGTGCCCTTTACAGCCAGCGGTGGAAACGGACCCAGCACCATGCCCAGAGCCAGAGCCAGAACCAAAACCAGCCCAACTCCCTGGACTATACGCAGACTTCAGAGCCCGGACACCAGGGTAGGAGCCCGTTCCCCGAGGCCGCAGTGACTGCTGACCGTTCGGCCTGGGATCAGGGCTGCCTTTAGCAGAACCTGTGGGAAGGGGGAAAGAGTAGGAGGGTGGGAGTGGGTGCGATGCTTGAGAGTTTCACGTTTGGGGAAAGCTTATTGAAAAGGAAAAGCAGCCTTTCTCTTCTGTACTCTCCCCTGTAATCCCAGGAAAGTATATTGTAAAAAGGCTTAGCTTTCACTTTTAGTTCTGGCGATGGGAGTGCTATGTATGTATTAAAGGCACTTGCTTAGTGTGGGTGAGGTGTTTTAATAAGTAGAGGAAGATTCCAAAAGAAGGCAAAAGGAAAAACTAATCCTGTAGGAATTAAAATTTATGAGCTTTATGTAGTAAATTAGGTTTTAAAAATTGAAGGCACCTTGGAGACTTGTCTAGTCCAGGTTTTTTAAATCCTTCTTAAGAGGAAGTCGAGATTTAAAAAGATTGTGTAACTTTCCCCAGGTGGTTACAGAGCAAGTAAGTGGCTGGATCGGGCCGGGTCACCTGGCCTGTTGACTTCCCACAGCATTGGCCTAGGAGTGCACTTACTGCAATTGAAGCTGAATATGGCTGGGAGCCAGCCACAGCTGAAATGGGTAGTGCTTTCAGCTTTGTGAAACTTTCCTGTTAACTCATTGGAGTGAAGCATCTAGGGCTGGTTCAGACCACTCCCCTCTCATTTGTGTGATAAAGGAGCATTCAGATTATCTTGCCCCCTGTTAATTGGGAACAGGTGTTTTCTCTGATTACCAAGTGCCAGATGGTTTGGAAAAGTTAGTTTTTGAAGAGTCTTCAGAGTTATCACCTTAGATTGCAATTGTTTCTCAGCATTTTATAACCTGGTGGTAACCAAGTATTGCAGGTGTGCTTGTCCTTTTCCTTGTATTTTGTTTGTAATTTCTTAGCAGTAGTCTTTCTTCTACTGAGGCTGGAAAGAAAGTGGCCACATTCCCAGGGATCTTTCTTGCTTTACATACTGGAACATTGTTGGATGTGTATTGTAATCTAAGACTGTTAGTAGATTTCCATTAACAGCTTTATGCTTGCTTGGACTGTGGATCCTGCCTTCCTGGCTTCTTTCCTGTTTTTACATTTTCCAGTCCACTTGCATTAGGTAGCTATCAGTTTTCTAGCATTTACTCTTAGAATTTACCAAGAGCTCAGTTCAGGGCTTGGCAATGGTGTTTTTCCAATGGGGTTTGAGTGGGCTTTTTCCAGTGTACCTCTTCTCTCAGTAACTGCCCCTTTTTTCCTTGCCTCTCTCAGATGATACTAAATGAAGTTCTTGAGAGGAACTGAGTTTTCTTTGCTATTCTTTGTGAAGTTAAAAATCAGAATTTGAGTGAGCTCAATATTAGTTTCCCTGTGTGGTTAGTACTGACTTCCTGGGATTTGGGAATGATAAATAGTCAGGTAAAGGGTTTTCTTTTACTCTAGCAGGGCAGCTGTCCTGTCTTCTGGGTACTGCACCCTTGCTAACATTTTACACTATCTGCTGTGGCGTGCAGTACTGCAGAAGAGCTGTGGTGTGTAAGGTTTTTGGAAGAGATGGCCCTTGTTTAGAGATTGGAACCTTGATTTTTTTTTTAATTTTTATGTATCATTACCTGGGACTTGAACTTATGTTGAACAAAGACTCAAAGTTTTTGTAAATCGAACTCCAATGAGAAGAAAGTGTTCTTGAATTCTGGGTGCAAGTTCTTTTCCTCCCTCTATCCCATGGGCGTCACTGTCTCCTGTCCTCCTGCCTTCAGTGAGGCCGTTGCGGGCAGTCCCAGGTGAGGCTGGCGATGCTGCGGTGCTGCATGGCCTTCCGCGAGAAGGGCAGGAGGAGGTGCTGGACCGCCTGGAGTTCGTGCTGAGCAGTCTGGTGGCGCTGCGGCGGGAGGTGGAGGAGCTGAGGAGCAGCCTGCAGGGACTTGCTGGGCAGATCGTAGGGGAGGTCCGGTGAGTAATGCAGCCTCCTCTGCTGCCTTGTCCCCCACACCCCAGCTTTTCCCCACCCCTTCAGCTTTTTCAGCCTTTGCTGTGTGTGTCTAAGGATGAAACCAGTTTTATAGCTTCTCACCTAATTGGCAGGGAGGCCGCATGCTTGAGTCCTTGCCTTGCACGTGTTCCTTGAGGCTTTTGGGCCCCTAGGGTCTGTTATAGCAGCTGAAACGCTTTGTTTTGACTAACGTGGTCTGCCGTGCAGGCTGGGTCCAGGGAGCTGCCCTTCTTGCTCTCCTGAGGGTAGAGACCCAGGATTTTCTCTGCTCTTGGCCCTGTAGTGAACAGCAGTGATGAGAGCTTCCCTCCTGGTAAGGGGAAAGGCAGGCTGGTTGGGGCCTAATGGCACCTTCTAGCAAGGGGCCTGCTTTTCAGATCCCACATAGAAGAGAGCCAGAAAGTGGCTCGGCGGCGAAGATTCCTGTTTGCCCGGGAGAGGAGCGACTCCACCGGCTCCAGCTCTGTCTACTTCACAGCCACCTCGGGAGCCACGTTCACAGATGCCGAGAGCGAAGGCGGGTGAGTCGTCTCTCCTGGAGACACTTGTGGCTTCAGCCAGGTTATGTTTTGTAAAAGCAATGGTTATAATGGAAAATTCACATCAAGCTACTGTAAGTAATTTTTGGAACAAGGTAAGGGTATAAATAAATGAAATACAGAACAGTTGGAATAAGAAAAACCATCCACCTGAGTCATCCAGACAAACGGCAGTGCTGACAGTGGTTATTGCTGGCATGTGTTGTTTTCCTCTGAGTAGGTCTGTGTTTTATGTAGTTATTATGTCTTTTATTTTTGTTTTCTGTAACATTGGTTGGGCGTTTTCCTTCACTGAGTGGCTGAGCCAGGTCTACAGAGCTCTCTAAGCACTCAGCGTGCTCCCTCCCTCGGGAAGTTCTCTTCCCGCAGGGGAGCCTCGCCATCTTTACATGTGGGTGGGTGGTGACGGACCTGAGTAACTGGTGGCCCGGCAGGTCTGACCATAGGCCTTACTGTGAGACAGGGCAGCAGGCAGGAGTCTGGGGGACAGCCTCCAAACTTGATCAGGCTAAAGGCTTTTTGATTTTAAACCACTAGTGCCATTTTGAAACCTTGTTCCCAAGGATGGAGTCTGAATGAATATCTTTGTGTCGGTGCCCGATGCTGTCATTGGCAGCATCTGCCCTTGTCCACTGCGAGGTCCAGGTGGCCTGCCTGAGGTCTAGAAGCAGCTCTCTCCTTGGTGGCCTCTGCCGACCTTTCTTCCTCCTCAAGGAACAGACTGGCTGAGTAAACAGTCAAGCCTTCTGTCAGGTCAGAGTGACTAGTTTACCTGTATGCACGTGGAAACTAGAAGTTAAACCAGCCATTTAGGATGATCTTCGCAGCGTTGTCCCTCTTGAGCTGAAACACCATGTTAACTACTGTTTATTCTTCTGGGACAGACACTGCAGAGCACTTCAGAGGTATTTCCTCACTTAATCCTCACAAGGGTCCTGTAACATAGGTGCTGTCCTGTTTCTCAGACAGAGCCTTGAGGCTTAGCGGGGTCTGCCGCCTGCTGCCTAGGGGTGGACAGCTCCTGAGTGCAGGCTCAGCCACACTCACCTGCGGTCTGCAGCACGGCTTGGCCGTCAGTCGGCGCAGGAGGACAGGCTGCCGGCAGCCCTGGGCAGTTCTTCCCCCTGACTGAGAGCTGCCGCAGCTCACAGCCCTGGGCACCGTGCTCTGTTCCGGACATATTCCTCAGAAACCACAGCCTTGTTTTCTTGTTTGAGTCATTATAGTCTCCTGCCTCTCCTCATTTACTTTTCAGAGAAAATTTGGAGTAGTATTACTCTTGTTCCACGTCACTGCCATTGGGCATCTGTGCTGAACTTGGTAACTGATCAGGTGCTTCTTGAAACAAGTGAAGTCTTGGTAAAGACCTTTAGTCCTCCATTCACGGCTACTGTTGCCTGGTTGTCTGATCCCCATGATCTGTATTCTTAAGGGACCTTTTCTGTTTAATTTATCCAATACCTCTGGGCTGAGACATGCTTCCAGAGGACTGTGATAAAGGGAGCAAAAATGAAATTAATATTTGACACATCTGGATTGAAATAACGGATGAAATAGTTGATAGTAGGCCCTCAGATGTAAGGAGCATCTCTATACAACCCAAGGAAGGAAGTCACTTGGGTGGAGAATTGACAGTTGAACCTTGTGAGAGTGTAGAACAGAGAGAGTTCACAGCTCTGCCCAAACCCGGATATAGAACTCAAAGCTCTTAGTGATGATTTTAAGAAATTGTACAAACTTCTGGGGGCACTGAGAGCCAGAGTGATTAACCAGGGAAACTTGTGGGTGCTTTACTGCTTGGGATGCTCAGTGGGGCTCCCAAGACCATGAAGAGCAGGACAGGGCTGCCAGCCAATTGTAATGGCATGAGAGGAAGGAAGGCTTTCTTAATTACAGCTCCAGCAGGCTCAGCCCCATGACCAGTCCTGTGGCACGTGGAAGCCATCGGTGCTTCATGGTTCCAGACTCTGGTTTAGCTGGCTGCTATCTGGAGCAGTGGCCACAGTGAATCATTCATTTTGCCATGGTCATGGTCGAGGGAGAATTCTGGGAGGAGGCCACAAACTCTGGAATGACTTTGAACATATGGGCCCCTGGGAAGGAGCGCTTCCATGAGAGATGAAAACACAAGATGTGATGGGCTACTCCACTCCACTGAAAGCTGTGTTCCCTCTCTTTCTTCCAAATAAAATAACAACTTTGAGCTCCCAGGGGATCGACTGAACGCAGCAGTCAGAATAAGTGTGTAGGTCCGTGAGCTTTTCCCCTGAGCATTGTACCAAACACAACTTTAGTTCCCTCCCTGTCAAAACCCAACTTGCCCTAAAGCACCAGCTTCTCCGGCAAGCCTTCCCAGGCTTCCCAGCCAAGAGGGACTGCCTGCAGCCTCACCACCACTCCTTCTTGGGCATTTATCACCTCATTCTGGTTAGTCTTATCTTCCCACCACTGACAGCCTTTTGGGCTTAGGGCCCATGCCTGGTTGTCTTTGAATGCCTCAGCACAGCACCTCTAATGGGGCTTAGGATTTAAAGAAAGAAACTTAATTGCCAGGAAGGGATGTGTGTGTAACTGGGTCCTTGACCACTGCCTTGTGGGGTCTCCTCAAGGAATAGGGTTGGGCAGCTCTGGGCTCCTTGCTTTGAGGGAGCCTTGGGTCCTCAACGCACTGTGGGAACAGTGTGTCCTGCCTGAGTGCACAAGTCAAAAGGGCCTTTTCAAAGGTCCCTGCCAGACCCTGACTCATCTCAAACGCTGCTGGGCATGTTAAATAAAAGAGCTGTCCATTTTTCTCTGGTGGGTTTCTCCAGAGGCTGGGTTGGTGGCCCCAGAAATGTGAGAGAATGGGTGAATATCAAGACAGCAGCCCTTGTAGCTCTTGGCACGTGATAAATCTCTTCTCTAGCCCTGGAAGTCAGTACTCACTCAACAAGAGTTTGCCTGCCTACCGCATATCAGGCAGCAGGGTTGCAGATGTGAGGCAGGGCTCCTTGAAGAGGGGCTGAGGTGTAATAAAAGGCCTCCCCACCAGACTAGCCTCACTAAAGCCTCTCTGCCTCACAGGGCTCTACCAGCTCTCACTCTGGGTGGCAATGAGGTCCCTCCTGATCTCTCCTTTTCCTTGTCCACGTCAGCTCCCTGGCCTTTAGGACTCAGAGGGTTCACAGCATTACAGGACCTTCCTCTTGGCCCAGCTCCCTGGAGAGACTGCTGATGCCTGTGCTCTAGCAGGAGTAGAGCACGGGTCCCTCCCCGGGAGATTCCTGATTGGCCGAGGCAGCCTTCAGCTGAGCAGGCAATAGGGTCACCCCTTCTCTTTGCAAGGGGAGGTGATAAGACCCAAGCTCACACCCCAAATAACCCATTTTGCTTTTGGGCCTGGCTGGGCTGAGTGGAGGCAGTGGTAGACTCTGATTTTTTTTAAAAAAGAATTTTTTTTTAACGGAGGTACCAAGGATTGAACCCAGGACCTCATGCTTTACCACTGAGCACAGTGCTACCTGCCCTCATAGACTGATTTGTCAACTTTTTCATTTGGGGCAAGTTATTGTCCAAGCCTAGGAACTGGTAGGGAGTTTCTCTGGGCTGTCCTGTGTGGTCTTGCGCATCACCACCCAGGTTGGTTGTGAAACCTGATAATCACTTGTCCTTGTCCCTTTAGTTTCTGAGGCTTTTATTGCAAATTGCTAGAGAGAAGAGATACTTGCATAACCTCTTTAAAAAGCAAGGTTAGGAAGGTTTTAAATACCTTGTAAGTTCCTGTAATAGATGTTCTTGGAGCCCCTTTGTTAGATGAGTCTGAAAGCTCCTTTATAAAGCAGCAGCATGGATGGAGTGGGCATCAGGTCTGGTTGCTCACTTGCCGCCTCCTGGAACCCGCCCGCCTGGCATCTCTGGCTGGCTGGATGAGGACAGCACTTCAGCCTACAGCCTTCAGCCCCTGACTTTAGGCTGTGGTGACTTTATTTGTACGCGTCTCCCTCATCTCTCCTTCAGGTCTTATTTGTTCCAGCCATAGGGATCCTACTTCCTTATTCCAGGACAGAGGAAGGCTTATCCCTAAATGACCTGAAGATCTTCTGTGCTTTGGAACTTCCTGGCTCTGACGGAAACTGCTTTCCCTTCACGCCGTGTGGAGAGCTCTTTGGTGTCTGGTTGTGACCTCTGGAAGCCTTACCTTCTCTGCTCTGGTTCAGTTGGCAGTTAGGGAAAATACCGTAATTAGCTGCTGGTGGAGGCCAAGATCAAAGGGAAACTTGGCTTCCTCTTCAGTGGGTACATCAGGGTTGGGGTCCCTGGGAGACACCCGGCTTACAGAGGCCCCACAGATACCTTCCCGAGGGCTTCTGTCCACATCTTCCTCCTTTCCTGCTTCCAGCTGTAAAGTGGCCCCTCCCTACCCCTGGCAAGTTCCCAAGGGCTGCTCTTGTTGTGGTTTAGGTTTGGCTGCTGACTTGGGACAGAGGTATACATTCAATTGAGAAAGAAAATGCGGCCTCATGGCCGCAGAGGCTGGCATCCACCCATGTTGGTTCTGACAGTGCATTTGGCTGATAAAGCAAAAATGATTGACAAACCCTCAGCCTGGGGAGCTATCTAGCTCAGGATATCAGCTCCACCTACATCTTAAGGTTTTTATCTTAAGCACTTATTTCTTTATAAGAAGAATATATGCTCAGTATAGCAATCATATATAATACTAAAATACAGGGGGGAAGTTACTTCCTCTACCCTGAGAGATCTACTGACATTTTGGTTCATACCTTTCTAAGTTTTCTCTTTTTCTCTATTTTCTGGCAGACTTGGTGGTAGCTGAGCAGGGGATTCTCATATTGGCCTCTGACTGTCACAGGGCCCCAGTCGGTCACTCTTCCCCTTCTGGATTATTTCCCCAGCCCATAGTTCCCATTGGAAGCTTTCTCAAGGCCTAATTCCTACCCCTAATTGGGGGGAATGGTTCTTATTTGGGGCTTTGGACAATAGTGCCATGGAGAGTGCCTCTTGTGGGTGGATGCTAGACCCTAGAGGCTCTGAGGCTAAGTAATCCCTTCCCTTGACCCTGTCACTTTGTTTCTCTGCCACAGTTACACAACAGCCAATGCTGAGTCTGACTATGAGCGGGACTCTGAAAGAGAGAGTGATGATGACGGAGAAGATGAAGTGAGCTGTGAGACTGTGAAGATGGGGAGAAAAGATTCTCTGGACCTGGTGGTGGAGGTGGCTTCGGGCCTGGTGTCCGCAGCCCTGGAGGCCGGAGGCTCCCCTGGTCCGGAAGATGTGCTGCCCCTCCTGCAGCAGGCAGACGAGATGCACCGGGGCAGCGAGCAGGATAAGCGGGAGGGCTTCCAGCTGCTGCTCAACAACAAGCTGGCGGTGAGGCTCCAGCTGCCTGGCTGCCCTTCCTCCGCCCCTCTGTCCCGCCCTCCCCTTGCTAACCCCTGGTGGCAGGCCACTGTGTCCCCGACCGTGAAGTGACATGGGAAGGGAAATGAGGGTGAGACGCTGAGTTCTGCACCTACCCCCCAGGGTTGTACATCCCATTCCAAGGAGGCCGAGTGCTGCCTTCCCCGCCATCGTCAGGGCAGCTGGCTGCCACCTGTAGAGCTACTGCAGAAGAGCCTCTCCTCTCACCAGGGAGAAGTGTGGAAAGAACTGGAAGGGTTTTCTCTTTTGTTTCCCTTGAGGCAGAACCAAAACTGCCTGCCCTATGTGAAGTTTTCATCACAAGTGACAGGTGTGTAGGTCACTCCACCACAATTCTCTTCTCAGGTTCACTGCCAGAATTCATGCTCATTCAGCTATAAATGCCCCCAAAGTTGGAATTTTCCCTTTTCTTGGGCATTTTCACAGTTTTTTCATTGTCAGCAAGATTTGCCTCTTGCTGTGCCTCATCACATGTTGGAGTTGACCTTTCCTCCTCATGGTATAAAGCCAGAGTGCCCTCAGTCTGCGGGTTGTGCAATCTGTATCTAGAGATAATGTCATCAGCCACCGCAGGTGAGAAGTCCTGTGTGGGTGGCCTGATATCAGTGTTTATGACACACTCAACGGTAGGGTGTGGGGAGAAGGCCAGAGCCCCGGTTCTCTGCAGCTGAGAGAAAGGGGCTCACCCCTCTGTCTGGTTTGCAGCATGGAAGCCGGCAGGACTTTCTCTGGCGCCTGGCCCGGGCCTACAGTGACATGTGTGAGCTTGCTGAGGAGGCAAGTGAAAAGAAGTCCTATGCTCTAAGTGGTAAGTGCTGACAGGTCCTTGGTGGGAAGGTGGCTGCATGATGCCGAGGGTAGAGTCGGTGTTCAGCCTGAAGCCCTGGGAACCACCAAGACACAGGCGGTCAGGGCAGCTGTGGCTCAGCTACCACAGGGATAGAGTGGCTCCCAGAGACTCCCTGCTTCCTCCAGGAGACAGAGCAGTCTCTGTTGCTCTGCACGTCACGGCGCTTGCGTAACACAGGCGTACATGATTTCAGGAGAGCAGTTGACCCTTGAACAACGGGTTTGAGTGGCACGGGTCCACTTATATACAGATTTTTTTCCATAGGAAATACTGCAGCACTGCACAGCCCACGGTTGGTTGGACCGAGGACAAAGAGGGCCAACTATAAGTTATTTGTTAATTTTCAGCTGCACAGAGGGCTGGTGCCCCTATTGCCCACGGTGCTCAAGGGTCAACTGTGGTATCATATTAGCACAATTCTTTGTTCTCATTCCTCAACTACAAAGGGCAAAACCTTTCTTAATCTGAGGTTTTCTGCTTCTGCTTAGGTCTAGTTTCAGTTATGGAGCCTGTGGGGCAGGTGTTTAAGAATATAATGAGTGGTGTATGTTTGGTGAGCGTCTGTAAGGAGCAGTTTGGGGGAATATTGCTGGTTTAGAAGTCCCTGGAGTCTACTTAGCAACTCTGTTGTCAGAGTGTGTACCTGGGGGTGTAGGGTACACATGACTTGTGCCACGTTTAGGGCCCGTCCTCTGTCACGAGGTCACTGAGAAACCCTGGGGCTTTAAAGAGAGGCTGGTTTTATAGGGAAGATGATGCATCCTGCCTAACTACACACCCTGAGTCAGGCACCATCAGTGGACTTCCAGATCTTCTGGTTCAGTTATTCAAAGTTAACTATCTAAGTGGATCTGTCTGCTTTCCCACTTCTGTAAGTACAGCTTTGCAAACACTGAATCTTTGATAATGTAGAATCTGACTGTACCTCAGGATCATTGTTCTTGACAGTTGTAGAATTCTGCCAGTATAGAAAGAACAGGCCAATTGAGCTGAATGTTTGTTATAGATCTTCAGAAAAATCCCCAGAAGCTGTAACAAAAGTTGTTTGCTTAATTACTGTTTGCCTCTTCCTTCTTAAAAGTTTCTACTTCCCCTCTAAAATTTCAGGTGAGGATTCTTATCAGCCCTTGGGGCTGATTTTTGGACTCTTGGTAATCAACAACACCCTTTCCTTTCCCTTTGGATCATCTCTTAGTATTACAGCCAACAGGAACCCTGAAGGTGGAGACGGGGCAGTGGTTAGAGCAGCCACAGCCAGCACTGGTCTGGTCTGGCTTCCCGAGCTTAGCAGCCTTGGACAGGTCTGTTCCTGCTGGAGGTCAGGTGACTATGGAGCGTCTTTAAAGGCTCTGCTCTGGGATTCTAGCTTTTTAGGACCATCCTTACTGGATCTAAAGTACTTCATTTTGTCTTATCTCTAGAAGTTAGGACCACCAGGAGGCGGCAGGAACTGGTTGCCCTATTCTTCACTGTTAATTTCCTAGTGTGATAGTGCTTTGAAGGGGGCAGACAGGAGTCCCCTATGAGACAGTGTCCCTCAGCGGTGGGGCGTGTGGTCCTTCCACTCGGATAGGGGAATGTAGGATTCTCATCTGCAGTCTTTAAATGTGTTTGTTGAATATACAAGATTATACCATGATTACTATCAATTAAGGATGAGGAAACATTCAGATTAGACAGCCTACCACCTCAACACATTACTTTTGTTCCATTATCTTTGTGTTCCCTTCCAGTCCCTCTCCATTTTAATCAGATGCCCCATTATGCAGTGTGTTCTTTTCTCCAGTGTGTAGGCATGAGGGTCCTCAGCGGGAGGGTTCCAGCTCCTTGACATTCTAGGGGACCCTTGTCAAGAGCTTGCATGTATTTAGGCTTTGATTTCTGTTCTGTGCTTAGAAACTTGGGTAAGACTACATTAAAGTCACCTCTGGTCATACTTCAGTCCATCGGGCTTTGGTGAGGAGTTCTGGCCTAGAGCCATGATTGATGTTCCTAGATCATGGGTCCTCTTGAGAACTTGATAAAAACTGTGGACCTTCTTCTCAATAAAATGCACCTATACCTAAAATTATATACAACTTCAGAGGGATTCATGGACACCCTGAAGCCTAGCTACAGACCCCAAGTCAAAAGCCCTCCAAGGGCAATGGTCTACTGGGGACAGTTTGATTGCCTTTGAGTCCTTTTATATTTGAAATGCTTTGAGCACATCAGGTAGGTGTTATAAAAATCAGGTACCTGGGGAAGTTGACAGAGATAGGGAAAGCAAGGTGAGTAGAGGGGAGAGCAAGGTGAGCAGCTATTTGCAGCTCTTCGTTCTGCTCAAGTGTGCAACTATTTACAAGTTCAGAGAGCTTAGAGCAGTCACTGTTCCCACAGCCTTTCCTGTGGAAGGGTGCATGGGAGCCCCTGTCAACCCTGAATCACTTTTGTCCTACAGGAAAAGAAGCAGCAGAGGCCGCTCTGGAGAAGGGGGATGAGAATGCTGAATGTCACCAGTGGTAATGGCACCCTGCAGGGTCCCAGGGAGAGCCAGAGTGGGTATGGGTGGAGGAGAGCCCTTTCTTTTCTCTGCCCTGGCCAAAAAGGCATTTGCCAGAGGGACCAGGAGAGGGAGCTCTGGCGCTCATTTCTTTATGCAGTCCTCCCCGCAAGCGAGGGCCCCAGGGGGCGTTTCCTTTGGGAAGTGCCTTCTGGGTGAGACAAGGGGGAAAGTAGAGCTTTCTTTCTGTGGAGGCTTGGAGAAATGAGTAGCTTTGTTAGTCACCTCTGGCTACAAAACTTGTGGGTTCTTGGCTCCTCAGGGAGGCTGGGACACATGCAGTTCCCTTCTCCCACACAAGCTCTTCATTCCCCTAGTTGTGATCCCTGGCTGGTGGCGGACTTTGGCTTCTTTGCTTGGCTTGCATGAGGAAAAGGAGATGTGAGCTCACCCTCAGGAAGTTCAGTAGTCAATATATTAGCTTACAAATGCATCAGCCCTGTTTGTGGCCTCACATGAGGCAAGGTTCTGCCAACTTGGATGGGTCTGGGTCAACCTGTGTCCTGGGGCCTGGTTCCAGCTCCAGAGTTTTAGTGAAAATGTTCCTTTCCCACTTCCCTACTTGCTTTCCATGGCTCTGCCCTCAGATTGTGAGCTGGGAGAGGCTGCGTTTCCTTAACTGTTGCTGAAACTGTCTCTGCAATGGTTCTTCTCAGGGGCCAGGTCACCGTTTCTTGGGCATCACAGGTGCCGCTCCCTTGGGGCTCCTGGGCTCCCAAGGATGGAAACTGACCTCATCCTCTCTGAGGTATTCTTGGGGAACAGCTTTAGTTTGGGCTAAACAGGGAAATGAGCCTCTGGAAGTATCTGATACAAATACCACCAGATATTTAGTAAATAACATGAAAAAGCAACTTGGGCCTTGGACACTTATCAACTATGCTTCTAGAAACAATGCTGGGGGGACAGGAAATAAGACCCTTTTTTGGTGGTGGGGGGGGAGTGATTAGCTTTATTTTTTATTTATTTTGGAGGAGGTACTAGGGATTGAACCCAGGACCTCATGCATGCTCAACATGCACTCACCACTTGAGCTGTACTCTCCCCTCAAGACCTTTGTTTTTAAAGGCAGAAGGAGGGAAGCTGGCTGGCTTTCTTACCCTGGGAGGGAGGAGGAGAGGGCTGAAATTGGGGCCTTTTCATCATTTGCTAACGTTAGAGATTCCTAGAATATCCCATCCTAAAACATCTTCCCAATGGTACACTTCCAAGGCTAACGAGACCTTTTAAGGTCTGCTTAGGAGACAAAAAGCAGTGTACTCAGGTCTTTGATGCTAATTTTTAGATACCTGCTTAAGTTTTTATGACAGCTACGGCTATGATTATGAGAAAATATTTAGGCAAGATCTCGGTCCAAATTTCAAGAGAGATTTACTGGAGGGGACCCACCTTCTTTGTACCTGTTATACTTTGATGAATTGTGAGCTTACCACTGTATTTGCTAAAGAATATGAACTGGGACCAGAAGGCTGTGAAAAGAATTCTGTACAGATGGAAATGACGCTTTCAGCTCCGAAGGTGCAGGGGCAGTGCAGTCAGACCACGGGTGGGGAGCCCGTTCCTGGCAGGGCCAGTGCTCAGCCCTCGTCCCTGAGCTTGCTGCTGCTTCCCCCTAGGTATGCAGTGCTTTGTGGCCAGCTGGCTGAGCATGAGGGCATCCAGAGACGCATCCAGAATGGCTTTAGCTTCAAGGTGAGGAAAGGCTTTTCCTTCTCTGGTGCTGGTCTAATCCAGATTCCCTGCTCCATCCTAGCTCCTTGCAAAGGGTGTTCCTACAGCCTCTATGACTTGTCTCTCTCCCCTTAGAATCTGTAGTGTCTGATGTTAGTTTATATTTACATTTTCCCCCTTAGGAGCATGTGGACAAAGCCATTGCCCTCCAGCCGGAAAACCCCATGGCTCACTTTCTCCTTGGCAGGTGGTGCTACCAGGTAAACTCAATTTCTGGGCTTGACATAAGTGTCCTGAGACAGTGACCACCTTGCCAGGAAGAGCAGAGTATTCAGCCTGGTCTGGCTTAAGTACCATTTTTTTCTAAACGGTCATGTTAGTGGCGACTGGACCCAGCCCTATTTAGCCCTGTTTGCATAAGTACAGAACATTCAGTGTTCCTAAAGATACTTAAGTTTTTAGTCACACCTTGATCTTTTGGTGGCAGGTCTCTCACCTGAGCTGGCTAGAAAAAAAAACTGCTACAGCCTTGTCTGAAAGCCCTCTCTGTGCCACTGTGCAGGACGCCCTCCAGAGCTTCCTAAAGGTATCAGGGAAGGAAGGGGTGGACAGTAGCCAAAACTGCCAGGGTGACCTTGTTTTCCCTGAGGATGTTATTTGGAGGGGGTTTCTGGTAGAGGGCAATTTTATGTGTGCCTGTTCTATGGGAAAATCAGAACCACCTGAAGAACTTACAAAACTATGACTCATGAGTCTAGGAATCTCATCTCCAGGTTGGGGACTGGAACTCTGTTTAATAAGCTTTAGCCTGACTTGGACTTTGGGAACCCCTCACTGAAATGCTTTCTCCCTTCTCCAGGTTGAAGAACTACAGCCAGGATTTTCCAAAGCAGGAAGGGTATATATTTCCAAGGTAAATTCACCTGCCTATTTCAGCATAGGTGAAAATATGTTAATGATACTTCTGGGAACTGCTGAAAGCATACATACTCATCTCCTAGGCTCCTGGTGGTGTTTCTCACAGGTTTTCATTGTTGTCTCTTCTCAGTGCTACAGAGAACTAGGGGAAAACCCTGAAGCTAAACAGTGGATGAAGTTGGCCCTGGAGCTGCCAGATGTCACTAAAGAGGTAATACTTTTAAGAGCTTTTCTAACAATGGGCTCTTTCATTGAGTCATCAAGTGACCTTTTCAGGAAAGAATATCTTCCCCTGAGGTCTTATTTTCCTCCAAAAGTCTACACTTTTGCATGTGGGCTCTTTTGTATGTATCTCACCCAGGGGAGGAGACAGATTTCATACGCTCCAGGCTATCCTGGGGAAGTGGGAAAGACTGTAACAGCTCAGAAAGGAAGCAAGGGGCCTATTCCTGGGTACCAGTGGTTTGGGAAATGTTGGCTTACAAGTTTGAGGCCTAGTCTTATTCTCTTGTCTCCCTAGGATTCAGCTTTCCAGAAGGACCTGGAAGAACTGGAAGTAATTTTAGGAGACTAATCACATTTCAATAGCCTTTATGACTTGAGAGGGTGAAGGAAATCAGGAAACTGAGCAAGACTGCTTGAGGGAGGGGCCTGACCGCTACCATTCCCCAATTTCTTCCTATTGTCCACTGGTTAATTTATTCTAATCCCTTACCTAATCTGAAATTGGGGAAGTACATGAGGCCTGGTTCCTGTTCTCTCCCTAAAGTGAATTCTTGAAAAATCAAGACTAGTATAACCCCACCTTCCTAGGGCTGAGTGTGGGTAGAGCACTAAGGCTGGCTTCCAGCTGCTGGTGAGGTGGATAACTTTCAGGAGCTAGAGGAACAACACACAGAACTCGTACTCTAATCTTTTCCACTGATTAATACTCAGCACCAAAGTATACAGTCCTAAGATCATACCCTAACCTACTAGGGTAAAAGGAAGGGTTAGGGCAGTCCATGGGTCTTGCCTCTTACCTATCATGTGGATTCAAACTGTATTCCTGGGCCGAGGGGCTGGACCACTTGGCTTCCAGAGTCCTGGCAGCTTTTTGGAACAACAGCAGTGCATAAGACTTAGGAGACTGAAAATGGTGATGTGAGGAGTTGCCTGGAATATATTTTGGTACAAACTTGAAATAAACCAAGTTAACTAGAAGTGATTGTATTCCCCTTTCTATGTTTATTTGTAATCAGTTCTTATTCTTGCTCTACATTTCCCTAGTTGTTTCCTACTATAGAGACTATTGCAGACAAATAGAAAAACAGTACCAAATGGTTTAGAATAAGTGTTTTGGTTAATACAACTTCCAAAGAAAATTTTAGTTAAATCTAAAACAGGTAGAGAGCTTATCTTAAGCTTAACAAGGTCTATTCCAACTAAGCAGGTGTTTCCCAGCCTTCTCAGGGCCAAGGGCACAAAGCCTAGTCCCACCTGAAAAGAAAATCCTACCTATGAGAAAAACTGAGACATGTTTCTAGGTCAAAGTCAATTAAATACCCTGCAGGACTAAAAGAAAGGTTAGATGCTTTTATAGAAGGAGCAAGTCCGTTCCAGAATCTGTCACTATAGTTTTATTGTATCATCCCAGGTTTGTTTTGTGGTGTAAAAATGAAAGAATACCTAGGACGTACTCTGTTCTTTAAAGTCAAGGAACAGAACTGTTTTTAAAACAAAGCTACATTAAATTGTCTTCCTACCTCCATACATACATAGTACGGTCAACACAGGCAACAGAGATCTGTACTGCCTCTCCTCCCGGTACTAGCTGAGAGGGCGTTTGAAATTGGAAGAGTTGGTTAAAACCTATCCTGAGTAGAAGTTTGAAGGGGAAGGAGTATCTCAAACCCCTGCAGTGGAATAATCTGGGCGAGTACCAGACCTATACAATACAAAACTTACAGAATCAAAACATAGGCACAGGAAAGCCAGAATATCTTGCAATATTCTTTCTCTATTAGGCTGAAGGAGAATAAACTGAATCATCTGAATGTGGGATTTCCCTTTTACATTTTCAATTTTAAAGCAATAGAAGCTGATCACCCATATCCAGTGCCAAAATAATATCATGAAGGCTGTATCTTGAAATATTCAGCTTGTACCAGAATAACTCCTATAAACAGCACATTCACTGCAAGGAACTACTTGATTAGCAGTCCCACATTGAACCTACTTACTTAAAGAGCTTCTGAAATGTTTAAGATTCCAGAACCATCCTGAATTGCTCTTAGTATTAAAAAACCGAGTAGATGGTGAAGGGCTAATGGCCCAGCAGGCTACTCAGTACCCCTTATCTAAAAACAAATTCTTATCTAAAATAATCGAAACACACAAACTTAAAACCCTGCTTCAGATTGAACAGTTTTACTGACAGAGAAAACGAAACCTGTGAGGAGACCCACTCCCTATGCCACTTAACTCAGGCATTTTTTTCAACATTATTCAGAGAAGTCAGGTCTCCCCAGGTTTAGTTCTCTTGGAGACATAAGATTGTCCAGTAGACAGCAGTTAGTCCTGAGTCAACCCCAAGGCATTATGATGTCAAAGGTACTTCATAACTACCCCCCAAACCAAAGAATTCACATAGAGATTAATACACTCTAGAAGGAATAAACATTTCAGATCAGCATGTGACTACTGACCTGTCTCGTGTTTACACCATAAGAAAAGCCGATATAATAGCTGTTTTCCTGGAAGCCTTTTCCTGGCAGTCACAACAGGAAGAAGCCTGTGAAGAACCCCAGGGAGCAGTCCTCTCTATTAGGCTGAAGCACTTAAGGTTTATCACAGGAGAGAAAAAAAAAAACAAGGATTCAGTCTTTGGCATCTCCCACTCCATCTGCATTGATAGCAAACATGGCTTCAGCTTCAGGAAGACAGGGAGAGTCGTAGATTTTGCAAATTCTGGTTTCCCCTCTTCCTTTTCTCAGGTACAGTCTGAGGCAAAGACACAAACCAAGCACCAAAGTTATTATACTTTAAAAACTCTATTCTTGACTACTCATGGTACATCTCAAAATTTTTTAGACATATATACTTCCTAGAAGGACTTCGGGGATCCTTCTGTATTCCTTAGGGCACTTCCAATTCGGAGGAATCCGTTTTTGCTCACCCTCCAGTGGATTTTTTATACTGAAACAACTTTTTTTTAAATAATGAGAGACATATCAATTCTTCATATTCATTCTTCCACATCTGAGGGCTTTTATTTCCTTCGTGAACTAAAAGCAAACACCTATTCTAACCAGAGCATGACAATTAAGTTAAGCAAGGGCTCCTGTATCTAAGTACAAAACAGCAGCCTTAACAGGGTTTAAATGGAAATGTTATCTTCATGTCTACTTCACAGTTAATATGACATTCCAAGATAAAGCCATCTATCCCATCATTTTACCTTGTTGTTGAGGCATGAGCAATGATATTTCCTCCAATAGGTTTTTTAGGATCTGCAGCAAACATGGCTGCTCCATCCACCTGGGCTACCACCTGGTTGGTGATCACCACTGCTACACCAAACTGACAGGGAAAGGATAAAAGTCATTTTTTGTGGTCATACGTTCCAAGAACCTTACTGCTGCCACCCCATCACCCACAAAGCAATGAATGACTCAAGTCTCTCTATATCTAATTGATACCTTGATGATACCAGACCCTGGTATCCTGGCCTCTGGGCAAGTCTCCTAGAACACATGGCCCCTGAAAGTAGGCATTCTCTGTTCCTACCCAACAACTTACCTCATCAGCAAGTCGCAGAAGCATCCGCAGAAACCTGGCCAAGTGCATTTGCCTGGCTGAAAGCTCACCTCGACCGGAATAGTCTGTTCTGTACAGGGCGGTGGCACTGTCTACAATTAGCAGTGCATACCTACAGGGAACATGGATTCTCTGAAGCCTGTTTCTAGGCTATGTCAGATTCTACTACCTCCCTCACTACCCTAAAATTTTATATTTATAGTTACATATTATTTACTTTTACAGAATCCATTTCTGAGTTACCCTATCGCAAAGTAAAATTTCCAACAAGTTCAGGTGGATTACAGCTTCATATTTGAACAGTAACTTGACCTAAACCACAAAGCAAGAGTGTCAAAATAGGAACTAAAACTTAAATCTCCCCATTTCTAATTCAAGCTACTATCAAACTGGTCACAGCCCAAAGATTCAGGGTAAAGGCTCTGGGAACATATTCAGTATCTTCTATTGACCACATACCTGGACTCTACCATCATGGCTGATGCTTGATAAAGGAGCTGGGTCTGGTGGTCTGTGTTGAACCCTCGAGCATAAGCTACATTGTCCAGGACATCACTGCCAGAGAGGCCGTATCTAGAAGAGAACATTTTGAGGCTGCACACAGAACTCAAGACAGATGAGAAATTCATCTCTAACAATGAAATTACCTGGATGGGTAGGTAAGAAGTGGTAGTAAGAAGGCTAAAGAATATAATTCCCTTTCCATTAGGAAGCCCAGGCCAACTAGAGAGAAAGGGCTGGCAGCAGCAGCGGCTGTAGAGTAGTGCTACCTGGCAGGACTTCAGAATACATCAAACCTATTCTTTGAGGACACCTGAACTAGAATAAGAAATTTCCAAATATAAGGAAACAATGTTGTCCTGTGAAAACAAAGGACAGCATGACAGCATCAGGACTGAAACAAAAACAACGAATCAAAGATCAATTAAACAAATTCATATAAACTGCTGTTATGAGGGGAGGGCATAGCTCAGTGGTAGAGTGCCTGCTTAGCATGTGTGAGGTCCTGGGTTCAATCCCCAGTACCTCTATTTAAACAAACAAACAAACAAACCTAGTTACCTCCTCCTAAAAAAAAAAAAAACAAAAAAACCCAAAACCCAACCAAACCTGTAGTTATATAGGAATAAAACCTTCTAAGCAAGGACTTGAAACTCTAAGAGGTTTAAGAGAAATAAGTATATTTTGTCTCGTAACTAGTTCACAGTTATTATAGAATATGTAACATGTATCTACTATGGCTAAATGAGTGATACCTTAATTCATCTTATACCTCAATAATTTTTTTCCCTTTGCATTTAAAAACAGCTCCTATTTTCTTAGAACAATCTGTATTTTCTCAACTTTGTAACTGCTACGTAAAACTCGAATGCTCAAGGTGGTTGGAGCAAGACAAATTTTCATTAAATGTATCATAATGGGATCCATTTCTTCAAAGGTAGTTTGACTTATGCCTCTGTGAGTGTCTGCACTTTTATAAAAGCTTCCTTGCACCTCTCAAATTGACGTGATTCTCCCTCTTCTGCACTTTCAGAAAACTTAATTTAGGCCTTTTTATGGCACTCGTGAGGAGCTACCTGCCATTCTTTTACTAGACTACAAATTCCTTGAGGGAAAAGACTAGGCCTTTTTATCTAGCACATTTTTTAATACTTAGTAAATTCTGAATTAATGTTGATGCTTTTATCCATAACCCGAACAAAAAGAGAATCACACTACTGTAACTCAGTATTTTCATATTAATATTACCTAAAGTCATCATAGTCCAAGAGTATAATGACTCCCTTATGTAATAGTTCAAAAGATAATCTGTTTAAACAAAATCAATGTGCTATTATTCCCTGAGAACCAAGTTTCTAGGCTTATGATAACATCAATCTTTTAAAAGAAGCAGTCTATTCTACATAGAGATTCTGATCATTACAAAAGCATAGATTGTGTCAAATCTATTTTTTGAGACCTGGCTTTAGTAAATAGTTTTCTTCTCACTTTTCCTACCCAAAAGAATAGATAGATAAAAGAATGTTCTAGAACTTGAAATAACACTGCAATAAGCTAACCCCCAATAACAGGAGATCCCACTCTACCCAAAAGAATTTTCCACATCTTACAATGGATTCATATTAGACACACATAATCTTTGCACTTTCCTGGACATTTCACCTGCTATTCTTCACCATTATCAACACTGGAAGTTTAGCTCTGATATTAGGTGAATTGATGATGAATTAGGTGAGTCTGGGCATGGAGATAAGGAGATAAAGTGAGGATAGAGTTTTACCTTGGGATCCTAACCAAATGGGAATAAGGAGATAAAATTTTCTCTACTTAAATCACGACTATAAGAAAGAAAAAAGATTGAAGAGGCCTCAGTACTGTACTACACAAGTCTAGTCTTGCCTCAAGAAACATTGATATAACCAATCAGGAATGGAGATTATCTATTGCCATCAATATGGATGATTTACTAGAAAAACAGATCCATCCTGGCTTTTCTCTCAGCAGAGTTCACAAAGACAACTATGGGGATCTCTGTGCTCACATTCCTCCAGAAGCAGCACATAAATTTTCAATTTCCACAACTTGGAAAAAATTTGCTGGAAATAAGCAACTTCTCTTAGTGTTTCCAATACTTCCTTAAAGATAAGAATAATCTGGAACACTTGTAAAAAGAAAAAGTTAAATTCCTTGGCCTAAACCAGACTTAATGAATCACAATTTTCAGGAAGAGGCATGGTAATTTGCATATTTAACCAATACCTGGCACATGAAAAGATGTTCAACATCACTAATCACTAGAGAAATGCAAATCAAAACCACAATGAGCTATCACTTCACACCTGTAAGAATGGCTATTATCAAAAAGAAAACAAGTGTTAGCAAGGATGTGGAGAAAAGGGAACCGGCATGCACTGTTGATGGGAATGTAAATTGGTGCAGCCACTATGGAAAACAGTATGGAGGTTCCTCAAAAAACTAAAAATAAAACTATGAGTAATTCCACTCCTGAGTATGTATATGAAGAAAATGAAGATTCATTTGAAAAGATATATGCATCCCTATATTCATAGCAGCATTATTTACAAGAGCCAAGATATGGAAGCAACCTAAGTGCCAACAACAGATGAATTGACAAAGAAGACGTGGGTGTGTGTGTGTAAAATGGAATACTACTCAGCTGTAACAAAGAATGAAATCTTGACATATGCAATAACATGGATGGACCTGGGGGCTATCATGCTTAGTGAAATAAGTCAAATACTGTATGTTATCACTTTTTTGGGAATCTAAAAAATAAAACAAACAAATGAATATCACATAACAGAAACAGACTCAAAGATATAGAGAACTAGTGGTTACCAGTAGGGGAGGGGTAAGATGAGATAAAGGTGCAAACTACTATATATAAAATAAATAAGCTACAAGGATATATTGTACAGCACAGATCATATAGACAATATTTTATAATAACTTTAAATGGAGTATAATCTATAATAATGTTGTACACTTGAAATTAATATAATATTGTAAATCAACTATATATTAATAAAAAAATAAAGTAACTATATACACACAACTTATACAGTGCTGTATGTCAATTATATCAATAAAATTGTAAGAAAAAATTAATGGGAATTTTCATTAAAAAAATAAATAAAAACCTCAAGTGATTCTTAACATGTAAGTTTGAAAAACTCAGCTTTATCACCTCAAGGGGGTTCTGTCGTTCTCTCTCATGGTATTTAAAAGAACATTCAAAAAACGTAGGGACGCTGTAGCTGGCAATTGTGGCCATGGTTCTCAAACTTCAACAAGCATCCCAATCACCTAGGGAGTTCACTAAAACAGATTGCTGGACCCCATCCTCACAGTCTCTGTTTCTAATTCAGTATGTCTGGAGTGGATACAGAGAATTTGCATTTCAAACAGTTTCCCAGATGATGCTAACGTAGCTATACTGAGGATGACAGTCTCAGAACCCTCAAGCTACAGTCACCTGAATGTGGGTTAATATTCTTCAACAGAGCATGGCAAAAATTAATCACTGAGGGTTGTTCCTTTTTGAAAGAAAATTAGGTATTAATTAGCTTAAGGAGGCCCTGTAATTTTCTCAGAAATATAAATTTAAATACAATATACATACATAGAAATTCAGTTATAAAAATTTTTCCTGATAGGAGTGGTTAAAATGAATTAATGAAATTTCTACTTAAACATTTTTCTTTTAGTGGACAAAGCCATAAACATGACTCTAATTAATAAATGTTAATTAATTCATTAACAAATACTGAATGCTCTGTTCTAGGGCTTTGGGATACACTGAGTGATGAAAACGAAGTCCTGGTCCTCATAGCCAACATTCTACTATCCCATGTATCCTATCTGAACATTCATTTATGTTACTGGACAAAACCTTAATGATTTTATCCAAAAGAACTCTTCAACTAATAAAACAGCATACTAAAAAACTAAAAGTGTGATTTCTCTTGAACACCAAAAACAACTTTGGGAAGGAAGATACATTTTATTACACTCATCTTTAGGAAACTAAGATCAGGCTGCAAGAAGTAATTCTTAAGGGCACCCTGGGGGAGAGGAGGACGTGAGATGTTGTGGCCGGGAAAGGTGAGGAGTTGTCCTTTACTGTCAGCCAGGGACAAGCACAGGGCCACTCCATCCCGGCTGCCCATGGTCACTTGGCAGAAATGTCAGCCGCCGGCACCTGGGGCCTGAGGGCCACCTACCACCGGGTCCTCGATAGAGTGGAGCTCCTGCTGCCTGAGAAGTTGAGGCCATTGTACAACCACCCAGCAGGTCCCAGAACAGTATTTTTCTGGGCTCCAATTATGAAATGGGGCTTGGTGTGTGCTGGATTGGCTGACACGGCCAGACCTGCAGAAAAACTCAGCACAGCTCAACCGGCTGTCTTGATGGCAACAGGGTTTACTTGGTCAAGATATTCACTTGTAATTATTCCAAAAAACTGGAGTCTGCTGTTAATTTCTTTGTCAGTGCAGCAGGAGCCTCTCAGCTCTTTTGTATTTGGAGATATAACCAAGAATTAAAAGCTAAAGTAAACAAATAAGAGTTCCCGATCACCCTAACAATCTAGATGTGGACATAAGCACTGGGACCTAGTCTGATTTATTATTTATTTGGTTATTGATAAGGTGATGCTAACTGTGCTAATGTTTGGAAGGCATAAAACAAATCTAACTGTAATTGGGAGATAGTACGTGATTAAACAGAAAAAATAAAGCAAACTTTTAATAATACTGCCTCTTCACATATGACTTAAGGAATTTATCTATGGATATTAGTAAAATTTTTCTACTCTTTGTCCATAATAAATCATACTTGCTCATATAAAAAACAAGAGAGAGAGAGAGAGAGAAATTCTTTTTCCTTGATAGGGATTTTGTAAGCAAAGGTAAAGAGCTGCAATTATTGTTCCAACCCAATTTTATGCCTCAATGGTGCACCTTTGATGGCTTGGATTCTTCAAATTGTAAACTGGGAAAGAGAATCTAGTTATAATTTAAAAACTAGAGAAGAAAATTCTTAACTTAGCCAGGCAGGTTCCAACATGAGTCTGACATCTCAACATGCAATTAAATTCTATTTAATCACTAGGTTTCAGTAAAATGTGTGGTAGGGATCAAATGATCACATCTGACCCTAACAAGGAAAAACTAAGTAAAACAATTTTAAGAGCTTATGTGAAAGCTGTATTAGGGGATATAGAAATGTACAAATTCTTTACCAGCTTTACTGAGGTGTAACTTATATATCATAAAATTGACCTGTTTTAAGTGTAAAATTCAATGACTTTCACAATCCAATTTTAGAACATTTCCATCACCCAGAAACAGATTTCTTAGGTCCATCTGTAGTTACTTCCTGTTGCTGCTCCTTGCCCCAGGCAACCACTAATATACCATCCCTACAGATTCTTTCCAGATTTCATATAAATGGAATCATATGTGGCCTTTTGTGTCTAGTTCTATCATTTAGCGTGTTCATCCATGTTGTAACATGTATCAGTCTTCATTCCTTTTTATTGTTGAATACTATTCTACAGTATGGATAAACCACATTTTATTTATTCACTCACCAGTGGATGGACAATTGGGTTGTATGCAGGTTTTGGCTATTATAATAAAACTGTGAATATCCAGAAACATGTCTGTGTGGACATGTGTTCATGTCCCTTGGGTACATAACCAGAGTGAAATTGCTGGGTCACATGGCAAGTCATGTTTTAACTGCCACACTGTTTTTTCCAAATTGACTCTGTACCATTTTACATTCTCACCAGCAATGTATTAGGGTTCCAGTTTCTTTATATCCCCCCAACACTTGTTATTATCTTTTTCATCATAGCCATCCTAGTGATGGTATCTCACTGTGGTTTTAATTTGCATTTCCTCCTAAATAATAATGTTGAGCATCTCTTCATGTGCCTACTGGCCATTTTATGTCTGCTTTGGAGAAATGTCTATAGAAGTCTTTTGCCCATTTCTTAATTGGGTAGTCTTTATTGTCAGGTTGTAAGAGTTCTTTATATATTCTGGATACTAAAACCTTATCAGGTATGTGATTGCAAATATTTTCTCACATTCTTTGGGTTGCCTTTTAACTTTCTTGATAGTGCTCTTTGAAGCACAGAAGTTTTAAATTTTGATGAAATGAAAACTGACTTTATTATCATTTTTTCTTTCATGGACTGTGTTTTTGGTGTTGTATCTAGGAAATCTTTGCTTACCACAAGGTCATAAAGATTTTTTCCTGGTTTTTTTCCTAGTAGTTTTATAGTTTTAGCTCATATTTAGGACTATCATTCATATAGATAACTCCAACTACACTAGCACCATTTATTGAAGACTTATTTCTCCCACTAAATTGTCTTTCACCTTTGTCAAAATCAAATGACTATAAATGAAACTGTTTATTTCTGAACTCTCAATTCTGTTCCATTGATTCACAGTCCGTCCTTATGCCAGCACCACATTGTCTGGATTACTGTTGTTTACAGTAAGTTTTAAAATTGGGAAGACCGAGACCTCCAGTTTTGTTCTTTTTCTCCCCAACAACGGTTTGGCTATTCTGGGTTCTTGACATTTCTATACAAATTTTACAATCACCTTGTCAATTTCTGAAAAAAGCTTGGTGGAATTTCAATAGGCATGTGTTGAATTCGTAGATCAATCTGAGTGAGAATTACCATTTTGATAATATTCCATCTTCTAATACATGAATGTGGATTTATGTAAATCTTCAATTTTTCTCAGCAATTAGTTTTCAGTGTACAAGTCTTGAACTTCTGTTAAATTTATTACTAAGTATTATTTTTGATGCTACTGTGAATGGAATTATTTTCTTAATTTTTGAATTGTTCATTGCTAGTATATGGAAATACCATGGATCTTTTGCATATTAAGATTGCATCCTACAACCTTGAACTAATTTAGTTCTGGTAGTTTTTTGTGTGTATAGCTTTCTAAGGATTTTCAATATACAGGATCATGTCATTGGTGAATAAAGATAGTTTTACATCTTCCATTCCAATCTGGATGCCTTTTATTTCATTTTCTTACCTGACTGCACTGGCTACAACTTTCAGTACAATGTGAAATATAAGTGGTGAGAGTGGAGGTCTGTGCCTTATTTCCAATCTTAAGGAGAAAACAGATTTTTACCACCAAAATGATGCTAGCTGTAAGTTTTTTGTGGATGTTCCCTACATCTGATAAACGTTCTATCCACAATTTAGAGTGAGGCATTAGTCTCCAACTATTATGCTTGAATTGTCTACTTCACTCTTCAATTATATCAGTTTTTGTTTCATGTATTTGGGGCTCTATTAGGTGTGTATATAATTGTTATACTTTCCTGATGTATTGCCCTTTTAGTTATAAAATGTTCCTCTTTGCCTCTACTAATTTTTTTTGGACTTAAAGTCTATTTTGTCTGATATTAGTATGGCCACTTCAGCTCTCTTATGGTTACAGTTTGCATGCAGTATCTTTTTCCATCCTTTTACTTTCAACTAACTTGTGTCTTTGAATCTAAAGTCGTTCTCTGAAAGGCAGCATGGAGTTGGATCTTGTTTTTTATCCAGTCTGACAGCAACTCATAGATTTTTGACTAAAGAAGAATGCTTTTCTCTAAGGAAGGTTACTCTTTTGAAACACACATACAACATTGGGATATGGGGCAATAAGAGAAGAGACACCCTTCAGCCAGACTAACCCTAGCAATCAACAGTGACAGATGGAGCCATATTTCTCTCATCCAATCCAGTAACCTACCTCTCAGCCACAGCCAGCAGCCGTTCTGGCCTAAAGGTACCCTCGGTGTCAATGTACATGGCCTTTCCTTCACCTCCCCCTCGGTCAATGGGAAGCTAGAGAGAAGAAGAACAACGGAAATGACTGTACTTCTGATATAACTGACGAAACCCCTCATGATGGGCCTATAATTTCCCCACCCCCAATAAAGCCAAAGGAAAAAACATTTTAAAGTGACAATCAGAGGTAGTGAGGAGGCATTCCCTTTTGATAGAAATACAACTAGTAGGAAATATGAAGCTCACTGTGTCCCAATTTGAGGCTAGAGTCTGCCCAGAGTTGGACTGCTTGGAAAAATCGACCAAAGTAGGTGATAAAATTCCTTTTTTTTTTTTAATTCTATGACTACACCAACACAAGACTGATTGATTCTCTTAAGACAACATGTATTAGGAAGATTTACCTTTAATAAGAAAGACTCTGATCTAATATCCAATTAATTTTAGCATATCTAGACCATGCTTACACCTCACTTTACTGAGCAGAGTTCATTCTTCAGGGTTACTAAAGGCAACTGACAGTACCCCAGGGGCATCCCTTGCACGTTTAAAGTATTAAAGAATAAAAAGGGTGTTTGCCCCAGTAGTACATACAGATGTTAAAAATAAACAAAAGTAGGAAAAGGAAAAATAATAGAAAGTAAGAGTTAAAAAAAAGGAAAGAAAATGGAGGAATGCCATGAAAACTGTCTCATGTGCTGCTCAGAGAAATTTCTGTTTTGGCTACTGATCCCACGCCAGGTACCCTTGAGTTATACAAATTTTAAATGAATGTCGCTAAAGGGTAGTTCCCACCTTTGAAGTCTACTTTGGAGTCTAATTCACCTATAAATTCTGAGGAAAACCTCTTAGGACAGTTTACATTAAGTGCCTGGTAGCAGCAAATTTTCGTCTTCTATTTCTGAGAAAAAATTTTTTTTCAAAATTATAAAAGTACTACATGCTTGTATTAAAAACTTCAAACCATGCAGAAATAAGTAGAGTAAAAATTGAAAGCTCTTCTTCACTCCCATCTCCCTTGAGTAATCAAGATTCCAGATCATTTTCCATTCATTTTTATATAGACACATTTTTTGTAATGGAGGTACCGGGGATTGTACCCCAGGACCTTTTGCATGCTGCTCTACCATTGAGCTATACCCTCTGTACAATACAAACACTTTTTATACATGTGATTCTGACACTATGTGACCCTGAGAATACTAATTCTGTTTCCTTTTCTGTAAAATGTAGATAAAACCTATCTATGGCACTGTTTTGAAGATTAGACAATTCATGTAAAGTGTTTAACACAGTGCCAGACATATAGAAAGTCCTTAGAAGACTTATGATATCCTCCATCTCTAGGGCACTGATTTTAGCATATACTCAATTACAGAAAGCTTTGTTAATTCAGAAAGGGGAAAAGGTTGGCAGATAATCTTTCCAATCACAGGAATCCATGGAAGGAGCAAAGGATACATATATAACAAAAGTGGGTCTTGGTTTGGAACCACTGGCCGAAAGGACAGAAAGCAGAAGCTGCCTTAGTTTGGGAGGAGAAAATCTTGATACTCAGGGGGCTAAGTCCCCAGGAATTAAGATGAATGAGATTCTCCCTTCTCTCATCTTTCTGGTATCTTTAGTGCAAACTTGAGAGAGAGCTTTTCTAGCTAAATAGACCTCACTGGGCAGAAGGGAGGCCTTGCGTGGTCGGGCAGGGCATTGGTAGACTGACGGTGGAGAAATGGACACAGTCCCAGTGTACTGTTGGGCCAGTCACAAGGGGATGGACTCCCTGCTCTGCACCCTATCACATTCTGTCTCCTCTACCTCACCCTTTTAGTGCCACCGCAGCCATCCTGTGTTACTGGGCTGGGGCACCACTAAGGTAGCTACTTTTAATAAACTGCTTTAGTACAAAAATTTAAGTCTTCTTCCTATTTTGTAGTGATGCAGGTTCTTGTGAACTCGCACCATTTCATAATGCTGTGGTGTAACTTCTTTGTACATTTATCCTTGACTATTTGAAAAGTTCTATGAGACATTTTGTCAAGGGCATGTGCATTTAAAATTGGTACTTAAATCGTCTTCTCAGAATTTTTAAATTACTCTAGTACTTTAAACAAGCAAGGGCTGTTCATTTTTGTAACCTAAGTATGGCTCTCAACTTTACAGAACTTTGCTATTAGACAGAGATCTAATACATAATGGGGTTTAACTTCATTAAGTTAAGAAAATCTGAACAAATAAGAAATGATAATGTTTAGATTTAAACAGTAACCTAACATCCTCTCTATATCTCTGGTTCCAGCTCTTAGGCTGGTGACATATAATCCTTTCTATTTTTAAAGAATTAGCATTCTTTTTCTCTGGAAAAAAATATCAAAAACCTAGTTATTTAGCCACTGTGAATGTTGTTATTTTTACAGAGAGGATATGTTTATTTGAGAATTTTGCTTCAGTTTACTGTTAACAGGCATTATCTGACTACTTAATAAACATTCCAAGGACAGGAGTCTGTACAACTTAAAAGCATCAGCGTGATATGCTGAGTTGCCATGGCAACTACAGATCCTGTGTAATCTACTCCAAATATTTATTCCACATGAATCTCTGTCAAAACAACATGGGGAAAACATTTCTATTTAAAAGAGTCACATATCATGTCAAATGACCCTTGTCAGGGTGATATTTTAAACAGTCCTATTTCGCTTTAGCTAACAATGTTCTAATGGTGCTCGGGCAATAAGCTATAGCTTCTATAGCTTACTATACTGCTCCTCATCTCAGTGCTTCCCTTCTTATCCTAAAAGTTCTCCTGGGCCCCTAACTCCTCCCTCCTCAGAGTAATTTATGAGATGAGCCAACATGGCTTAGGTCAACTTGATACTAGAATCCTAACTTGGCTGTCATATGGTACATTTTGGTATGCAATGAAAAAATCAGTAGAGGAATTGAGGAGAGAAACACAATTAAAATGACAAGTGAGAAAGGAAAATGTCAAGAAAAACAGGAGACCATCAAGCAAGACCTCTTGCTATTACACACACTTTTATTCATGAAGAACCAAATATTTTCCTATCTCAAGGAATGGTATCCACCACTTCCAGACAGAAGTGCTGACTGATGAAGGATGTATCTATAACAGAAAAAATGAGAGATTTTCCTGGGTGACTTGGGAAAATCACTCATTGCATCAGTCTCTGAAGATATATGTGTTTCACTAAAAGTGAACCCTACCTAAGACAGAGTCCTAACAAAATTCCTATTTTTTTAATGACACATACCATCTTTAACTACAGCACAGCATTATGTCAATAAAATAAACATTTTTTTAAAGTGCTATTTAAATATAGAATAAATTATGAAGGATAGTTCATAATTTGTTTTATAAGGGAAAAAAACACAGAAGAGAACAATTTATATTTGATGTTGAAATTTATCAATGAGTTCTAAGAATGACTGTTACTTTGTTGGGAGGTTAAGAACTCATGCTGTATGGATAGGTACTAGGAAGCCCCCTCCGTCATGCTGATATAAGGAGGCAGATTTCCTTTCAGTTATTCTCTAACTCCATCAGTAAGTTGTGTCCGTGGGAGAAGTGAGTACAATCTATCTAGGTTAAAATACAAACAGTACCCAAGTGAACTATGGCTTGACTTACAATCTTTCGATTTTACCACGGTGGGAAAGTGATACGAATTCAGTAGAAACTGTACTTTGAATTTTGACTTTCGACCTTTTGCCAGACTAGTGATATGCTGTACAGTACTCCCGCGATGCTGGGCAGCAGCGGCGGGCCGCGGCTCCCGCATGGTCCCAAGGGCACACAACCCATACACTTCTAACCATTCTGTTTTTCACTGTCACGCAATATGGTATTCAATAAATTACATGAGATAGTCAACACTTTCTTATAAAATAGGCTTTGTATTAGATGATTTTGGCCAATTGAAGGCTAACGTAGCTGTTCTGAGCATGTTTGCAGTAGGCTAGGCCAAGCTACGATGCTCAGCAGGTTAAGTGTATTAAATGCATTTTTGACCTAAGATATTTTCAACTTGTGATGGGTTTATCAGGACGTTACCCCATCATATGTCAAGGAAGACCTAATACCATTTTCTTCAAAAGACCTAATACTATAATAAAGCCTCAAAAGACTATAACAAGAGTCAGCCCATGGGAACAGGCCAGGTTCCAGGGTAGTTTGTAGGCCAACAACTCACTTCCAGGATAAGCAGCATACCCTTAAAGCGAGGAAATGTTAGGACCCCACTCAAAGAGGAAAAAGGGCTCCCCAAAACACTGCTAGGAGGTGTAAAACAGAAAAGCTCATTCACTTACTCTTCTAGTGCTCTCTCATGGATCTCACAGATCTTTTTCAGAGATTCCAATATTACTTCTCTATACAGAGGTACTAACAGAGATGTGGAGCTAAATACTGTTAGAAATTTTCACTTGGTTGTCTTATCACACCTCAAACTCACCATCTCCAATGTTGAACTCAACTTTCCATAAAAACTGTCTCCCTCTCCCAAATAGTTTTTAGAGTTTACCAAATTAATACATTGTTGAGCTGAGGGCTATTTTTTACTGTCAGTAGTTAAGTGCTCCCCTTTACATCTGCCTATACCCCTTCAGTGTTATTTTCGTTTACTCCTGATAGTTAATACTTATAATAATCACAAAAATCTGCTTAGCTTGTGCCTCTCCCTTCAGTTCATTCAACAAGTTGCTACTAGAATATTTCTAGAAATTTGGTTATGCTTCTCTTCAGTTGAAAAATATTGAATCACCCCCATTCTTTATAGAATCAAGTCCAAACTTCTTATACTGCAGTTAAGATCTTGTAAAATATGGTTTTCCTTTTAAAGGTTTATCTCCTACAACTTTCCCAAATATGACCTCTGAGCTAGGTAAATGGGTTTATTTTATTGTCTTCTCAATATGTTATGCCTCCCTGCCCTTCTCTTCATATCATTCCCTATAGTTAAATGCTCTTTAGTTTCTTTACCTGTTCACATGTAGCATTTTTCAGGAGCCTGTCCAATCTCTTTTTCCCATAAGGTATTCCACAATTACTCTGGAGTGAAGTAATCCTGTCTCTTCCTTAAACAGTTATGTTACTACCTCTATACCTTTTACTTGATTATAGTATATCAGGTATGTCTTAGGACATCTATTCTATCATCTCCACCATTCAAGTATTGACCAAGCACTGACTCAGGCACTAGCAACACAGCAGAGAACAAGCCAGTACAGGTATTACTTTTATGAAAGTTTTAAGAGCATGGGTTCTGAAGTCTGGTTTGATTCCTGTATCTATTACTTAAATGTGGTATGATCTTAGGCAATTATTTAACTTGCTGTGTCTGTTTCCAAGTCTGTCCATGAACAGGAGCATAAGTAAAGGAAGAAACAGAAAAGGTCCAGGGAAAGTTTTTCCTAATGGAGGAGATACAGGCATGTTTGTATACCAATGAAGATAATCTAATAGAAAGGTAGAACAGAAAACAGAAGTAGAGCCCTTGAAAAGGTGGCAAGACCTGGTAACCAGCTGACACTGGTAGGATGGGCCCCTGAGAGGAAAGGAGACACTTTCTCTACTGTAAACCAAAATAAGAAAAGATGGGTATAAAGGTAGGTGGATTTACAGATTTGATGTGAAGAACAGATTAGGTCATTTGGCTGAAAGTGAGGGTTGAAGAGAAGCATGAAGGTTTGAGGAGAAAGGACAAAGTATGAGATAAGTGTCTTACTGAGTAGGAAAAGGTTGCCTAAATGGAGAAATTCAGTAGATCTGCCAAGTAGTATTGAATGTTAACCTAAAGTTTGTCATCTTGAATTTAAAGGGAAGACAATCAAAATTATGTTAGTATTTTTCTCCAGTATGATCAGCTATTTGGGACTAGGCACTGAAATAAATTCTAAGACTGGCATCTCTTTGGATGGGAGATGTAGGTCTGCAGGTATTTGTAAAGGAATGACTCTAATGAAGAATCATTTAATGATGAATCAAAATCTAGACTAATGAAGAGGGCAGGTGAAGCCTGGAGAAGCCTTGTAGATGGAAGAAAGTATGTGAAATTCAGAAAATATCTGAAAGTTTCTATGCTGTGGAAGTTCTACTGTAGGAGTCTACCTTCTAAGTAGCTATAGCATTCTTGAAGACAGAGAAAGTGCCCTTTTTTGTCCATGCTAACAGATGCTTGCTAATAGCAGGAATCAACTCACTCTTGCTGATCTGATTAGAGTCCCAGCAGCTCACCTGGCACGTTACAGCCAAAGTATGACAGATCTGGGTCTTCCCAGTTCGGAATTCTCCAAACATCTCTGTGATGGATCCAGTCTCAATTCCTCCTAAAAGAGCAGTGAGAAACACTTCTCAGCACAATACAAATGTTTAGAGATCATCACAGACATGTCCTAGGAGCTCATCAGAAAGATGTTTACATAATTTAGAAACCCAATTTCCAACAGTGATTACAATAAACTTTTTTATTTTGAAATAATTCTACTTACAGAAAATCGCAAAGAAATGCACAGGAAGTTCTCATGATTTCATCCTGTCTCTAGTGTTACCATTTCACATAACTACAGTACAGTATCAGTATCAGAAAACTGACTTTGATACAATCCATAGAGCTTATTCAAATTTCTCCAGTTATATATGCACTCATTTGTGTGTAGTTCTCTGCAATCTGTCACATCTGTAGCTTCATGTAACTACCACCTCAATCAAGATGCAGAACTATACCATCACAAGTAAATAAGCAGTCATTTAAAAAAATTATAAATAATGTGTAATATTTACTAAATGTCTCTTGTATATCTGGCATTGTGCTATATATTTATATGTATCAACTCATTTAATTTCTTATAAGGTAAGAAGTCTGTCTGTCCTCATTATGAAGAAAACTGAGGCAACAGAACACAGTAAGAAATTTGCACCATGTAATAAAGTCAGTAAGTGCTGGCAGGGGGAACAAGAAGGAGAGCAAATGCTCAAATTTGAGTATGATTCCTGAACCCATGCTAATATGCACCCCAAAAAAAGGAAAATTGAAAGATCAAATATTTAGGGAAGCAATAAGAACCAAATCTAACTCTACAAAAATTTCGGATAGCCATGCTTTCAAAAATTCAAAAACCTTACAGCTCTCCATAAAGTCCTGAAGATTAGTGTGTGCTACCACGTATTGATACTAAATGTAGTGTTCAAACATGGAGTGTTTTAACCAGTCATCAGATTTTCTGCCTTGTGGTTGAGTAGGTTATAATTATTTCTTTAGGCAGAGGGAGCTTACTCTCTGAATATAACATTAAACAGATTAAATTATTTAACTGGCAGTATTTGATACTGCCAATTTTTGTATTCTGTAAGTCAAGTCCCAATGTGCAGTGGTCGGTCTTCTTCACTGTGAATATTCTGCTTTATTTCCTAATTCTATCTAATACATAAGCCCAACCCAAACATGTTTTGTTCAGCTGTGTTCTGTAGCCCAGGTGCTCTGCTAACTGCAGCTCACAGCACAGGATGCAGAGTGACTGCACCTTGAAGTAGTTTGTCAAGTTCTTTGGAGCCCGTAGTAATCTGTATGATCTCAGAACGTCTTTGGTGGAACTCAGTTGCAGTGGTGAAACCCATTGGAACTAATTTAGCTGCTTCAGTCTGGGGAAAAATAAGAAATGTTGGATCAACAAAATATGCTTAGTAAAACAAGAACCAGGCATACAGTGGAAAGAGATAACATCTAACAAAATTTCCAGAGTGATTTCTCTTTAAAAAGTTATCAAAATACTAGTAGTTCTAGTTCTAGGATTATTTTATCTGCCTGGAAACTAAGGGATAAACTAATTTAGAGACTCCACGAAGATTAATTCTTTAATCGCCAATTCAAGTAATACATTCGTGTAGTTAAAAATAAAGAAGTGTAGCAGACCAACACATAGGCACTTTGCCTGACAATACAGTACGAAGTCCAACAATATATTTAAACCTTCACTTCCTGTCCTATCAACCACAGACTGTATCTCTTAACTTTGTACTTTGTTAAATGAGGATATTTGTCCTTCGATCTTTTCTCCCTCCATGTCTACTTTTCCAACTCTGTCAGCTGTACATTTTCTTTTACACTGTCAAGGCTGAAAACATTTAATCCTATTTTGTAGTCACTGAGAAGTTATTAATGATCAGTCTATAGGTTGATTCCAAAATTTAAAAATATTCACAAATACACAGAAATTAAAGATTTTGCTCCAAAATAACCAATGAATCAAAGAAGAAATCACAAGGGAATTTAGAAAATTCATTGAGATGAATGAAAATGAAGACACAACATACCAAAACTTATGGGGTGCAGCAAAAGCAGTGCTTAAAAAGGGAAGTTTATAGCTGTAAATGCCTATATTAGAAAGATCTTAAATTGATAATCTAACCACTCACTTTAAGGTACTAGAAAAAGAGCAAACTAAACATAAAGCAAGCAGAAGGAAGGAAATAAGATTTGAGTGGAAACTAGTGAAACAGAGAATAGAAATACAAAAAGAAAATCAATGAAACCAGAAGTTGGTTCTTTGAAAAGAATCAATGAAATTGATTTTAAAAGACTCAAATTGCTAAAATCAGAAATGAATGAGGGAACTGACACAACTTTGTAAACTGACTATAACTCAACAAAATTAAATTTTAAAAAAATGAAAGTTCAAAAATTTTAATCAAAATTGTTGAGGAAAAAAACCAAACTCATAGAAGATGTTTTCCCTTCTTGTCGTTTTAACCCCTACATTTCCTAGTCTATGAACTCTTAAAGGAACAGATTATAACCAAAGTGAAATCTGAAGTAAAAACCATGCCAACTGCCTAATCTGGCAAAACTTGATTTCTGTTCTTTTACTTCCATAATAAGCTTGGTTTCATCTATCTTAAATCTGTAGGAGTTTTCACTGTCTGACAAGGAGTTTTTTTATGCCTGACAAGGCATAAGCAAAGGTCAGAATTTATTCAGTCACAAAAACTGATGCCCAGAAAGAAACAACAAATAGACTTTAGGGAGACCTACTGGCTTAATAATATCATAATCTTTCAATGAGGTATTAGGTACTCAGAATTCTTATTTATTCAGTTAAGTCATCACTTCAACAAACATTGATTTATTTGAGTAATCCAATAAATGACAACTTCATACATCCATGGACGGCAACATCTTTACTCTAAGGGTTTAAATTAAGAATTACTTTTGATTTTTGAGCCCTGGTTAATACTATAAAGTAACAACCCTGCCAGTGCTTAAAAATTCAAAGCTCTTAGCGTAATACCCAATAAAATAGAATCTACTGAGTTGTATATATATTAATACATGAGATATTAAAGAAGTAAACATCTCAGACATTGTCCATCTGACTAAGTTACATGGCAGAACTACATGCACTGAAGCTGTAGGATGCACTGTTGGGGGAAGATTCTTTAGCTTTTGGAGATTTTCAGAGAAAATTTCTGTGAAACTACTAGCAGTAATCAATGTAAACTATAAAAATATAATCTTATAGATTAAATACTTGCTTTATACCTCATAAAACTTCAAGAGTAAAGCTAATCAAACTGTGTGACTACATACAAGCATAATAATAATTGCACTTTGCTTTATTGTGCTTCAATGATACTGCATTTTTTACAAATTGAAGGTTTGTGGCAACCCTGCATCGAGCTTGTCTATTGGTGTCATTTTTCCAACAGCATTTGTCCACTTCATGTCTCTGTGTCACATTTTGGTAATTTCCACAATACTTCAAACTTTTTCATTATCATTACATTTGTTACTGTGATATGCAGTCTGTGGTCTTTGATGTTCCTACTGTAATTGTTTTGGGGTGTCTCAAACCACATCCATGTAAGCCTATGAACTTAATCAATAAATGTTGTGTGTGTTCTGACTGCTCCACCAATCAGCCATTCCCTCATCTCTCCCTGTCAGGCCTCCCTATTCCTTGAGACACAACAATACTGAAATCAGGCCAGTTAATCACTCTACAGTGGCCTCTAAGTGTTCAAGTGAAAGGAAGAGTTGCATGTCTCTCACTTTACATCAGAAACTAGAAATGATTAAGCATAGTGAGAAAGGCTTGTCAAAAGCTGAAACAGGCCAAAAGCTAGGTCTCTTCTGCCAAAATGTTAGCCAAATTATGAATGCTAAGGAAAAGTTCTTAAAGGAAATTAAAATTGCTACTCCAATGAACACACAATTGGTAAGAAAGCAAAACAGATTTTATTGCTGATACAGAGAAAATTTTAGTGGTTTGGGTAGAAGATCAAACAAGCCACAACATTTTCTTCAGCCAAAGACTAATCTACAGCAAAGCCCTAGTCTCTTCAATTCAGTGATGGCTGGGAGAGGTAAGGAAGCTGCAGAAGAAAAGTATGAAGCTGGCAGAGGTTGGTTCATGAGATTTAAGGAAAGAAGCCATGTCCATTACATAAAAGTGCTGTAAGGTGAAGCAGGAAGTGCTGATGTAGAAGCTGCAGCAAGTTATCCTGAAGATCTAGCTCAGATAATGAGTGACAGTGCTACACTAAACGACAGATTTTCAGTGTGGACAAAACAGTCTCATATTGGAAGAAGAATGCCATCTAGGACTTTCACAATGCCTGGCTTCAAAGTTTCAAAAGCTGACTCTCTTTTGAGGGGCCAAGGCAGCTGGTGACTTTAAGCTGAAGCTAGCGTTCATTTACCATTCTGAAAATCCTACAGCCCTTGAGAATTACACTAAATCTATTCTGCTTGTGCTCTATAAATGCAACAACAAAGCCTGGATGACAACACATCTGTTTACAACATGGTTTACTGAATATTTTGAGCCCGCTGTTGAGACCTGATGCTCAGAAAAAATGATTCCTTTCAAAATAATACGCTCATTGACAATGCACCTGGTCACCCAAGAGTGATGGATATGTACAATGAGATTTAACATTGTTTTCATGCCTGCTAACACAACAGCCATTCTGTACCCCATGGATCAAGGAGTAATTTCACCTTTCAAATCTCATTATTTAAAAAATACATCTTGTAAGGCTATAGTTGCCATAGATAGTGACTCCTCTGATGGATCTGGGCAGTCAGTTGAAAACCTTTGGAAAGATTTCACCATTCTAGATGCCATTAAGAACATTCATGGTTCATAGGAAGAGGTCAAAATACCATCAACAAGAGTCTAAATTAGGCTGATTCCCGCCCTCATGGTTCAAGACTTCAGTGGAGAAAATAAATACAGATATGATGGAAATAGCAAGAGAACTAGAAGTGGAGCCTGAAGGTGTGGATGAACTGCTGCAATGTCATGATAAAACTTTCATGAATGAGAAGTTGCTTCTTATGGATAAGCAAAGAGTAACTTCTTGAGATGGAATCTACTCCTGGTGAAGATGCTATTAAGACTGGTGAAATGACAACAAAAGATTTAAGAATATAACACAAACTTAGCTGATAAAGCAGTGGCAGGGTTTGAGAGGACTGACACCAATTTTGAAAAAATTTCTACTGTAGGTAAAATGCTATCAAATGACATTGCATATTGCAGAGAAATCGTTCATAAAAGGAAGAGTCAATCGATGTGGCAAACTTCACTGCTGTCTTATTTTGAGAAGTAGCTGCAGGCACACCAACCCTAACCACCACCACCACCCAGATCAGTCAGTAGCCATCAGAATCAAGGCAAAACCCTCCACCAGCAAAGATTTCGATGTGCTGAAGGCTCACATGATGATTAGTATTTTTTAGCAATGAAGTATTTTTAAAGTTTGTACATTGTTTTTTTAGACATAATGCTATTGTATACTTAACAGACTACAGAATAGTGTGAACATAAATTTTACATGCACTGGGAAACCAAACAATTTGTTTGACACACTTTATTGCAATATTTGCTTTACTGTGGTAGCCTGGACTAAACTCCCAATTATCCCCAAGGTATGCCTGTAAGCACCAAAGGATAAGTGCATAAAATAAAGTTAATCATGGGGTAATATGAGTGCTAAAGAAATAAATGAAACAAGAAAAATGAATTTGCAGCTGTAAGACACTGGAGGGAAATAAGAAAGGATCACAGTGTATCAGGATGAAAATAATAGGATTCTAGCCTTTGTTTTGGCATCATTTGCATAACTTTGGATAAACAATTGAACCATTGTGCCTAAGTTTCCGCACCTGTAAGACAGAGATAATACTGGCCCTACCTATCTTTCTCAGTGTCATTATGAAGGCTAAGTGAGAATACTGTGTATATGAAACAGATGAGATTTCAAAGTTAAAGTACTATATGATATAAGGGGTTATTAAGCTACTAGGTCATTTTTGGTAAGCCAGTAAAATCACTTTTATGTCATTATTAAGGTTAAAAAAACTAAGCATACAATCTGAATTGCCATTTTCTTATTATTAAAGAGTCTTGCTTATGACTAGTTGACTAACAGATTATACACATTGAGAGCCTAATTAATATGACTTCAGTATTCAACGAATAAAAACAGCTTTTCTATTTAAAGTAATACATGTTTATCACAGAAAATGTAGAAACTTCAGAAAATTGGGGCAAAAATAAAAACTGCTCATATTCTTACCATCCAGAAACAATGTTAATTTTAGTGTATATATCCCCAATGTTTGTTGCTATAATACATTAATATGCACATTTTTAAAAACAAAACATATAGGTGCACAAACATGTTTTGCTGAACTTTCTTATATCAGGAACATTTTCCTATGTCAGTGAATATTCTTTGAACCTGTTTTTAGTGGCTGCATACTAATGAGTATATTTCTAAGGCATGAGATCATAATATCTAGAAAGATAAGGTACAGACCACTCACTACTGGTGAGAGTGCAAACTGGCAGTCAGTTTGGCAGTATTTATGTCATACCCCATGATATCTCAATTTCCTAGAAAAAAAATCCCAATTTATGCAAGGAGGCACATACAAAGATAATTAACTGGTAATGCAGTCACCTCTGGAAAGGGGAATAGGATGACAAAACGAGCGATGAGAGGAGGCCGCTGACTTTCACTGTACAGCCTTTTGTACTATTCCCACTACTGCCTCCCTTGGTCACATAAGCAGTACTTACCAGAATTTTATCAGCTTTGGCTTCACTAATCCCCTTAATATTTATTAGCTCCTTCTTGGGTGCATAGGCAACAGCCTCCACAGTATGGAATCCAGCTTCTTCCAATTTCTTCACATCATTGGCATTTATGCCACATTGCTACAAGTGAAGAAAACCAAGGATAGACTTAAGATTTGGTTTGCTCATCTGTGTAATGTCGGTATTTGTCCTACCTATTTCACAGAGCTGTTTTTTGATATTACATACAAAAGCTTTGAAAACTATGCCCTACATATGAGGTATTAAATATCAATTCATCAGTCTTTTCACTGTCAAAACCGGTAGTTTAAAGCTAGCACTATGTATATTAAAATAGATTCTTATCATGAATTGGATTAAACCTGTAACTCTCAGCCTTTTATGAATGGGACTCTAAATGAACTTTGAGACCCTGGCCACTTTAAACCAGTGTGTCCCAATGTTTATCACACCAAGCACACATACAAAAATGGTGTTTTTTACACTAAGCTGAGTGAACAGTTAAGACTGCCCCAGAGCCAAAGGGAGCATATCTTACCATAATAGTAACCTTTTGTAGCACAATGACTGGAAAGCTCTGCTTAACAACTGATATTAAAAATGGGGAAAACTACTTTTGGTCAGGGACTTACCTACCACTTCTCAAAAACCAACCACCCAAGGCATCTCTTTCTCCCTATATACAAAGTCAATTTTGGTTTTATTAGCCACCAAAACCATGACTTCTAGGAAATACTGAGTTATTGGGGGGATGTGTATGTATTTGGGGACCAGGGAAGGTTTTGAGAGGGAGAGAATAGTACCTGCCCATAGAAACCAGGTCGTTATTAACATTTAAGCAATAAGCAGTCAACATGTGTAGGTATAAGGATACTCACTGAAGCCAAAATTCATGACTCTGAACTCTCCAATGTTTATTGCAAACTCGTTTAAGTAACTTCTAGAGTCTTGAAGCTTAGCTGGGGATGGGGGGAATATGCATAAAGAGACAGAAGAAAGAAGGCTTTCTCAGCATTCTCTCCTGCTTCTTTCAGCCCAAGTCAGCTGCACTCACCCTGGGGCCTCCGTACAACAGCAGAAGTAGTGCAAGGCCCCAGCTCTGGTGCTTGATACTCCTGTGTAGAGTCTTGAACTGGAGCTTGGCTCTTACCCTTAACAACCCCAAGCTCCTCTCTCTGCCTATGACAGCTGTCTTCCTAGTATCTTCAGCACAGATCCGGGTCAATGCAGGGACATTGTTCCTCTCCCCTTCCTGCAGAGCTGGCCTAGGCCACTGTAATTCCCTGGACAGTAATTTCATACTTAGTACAAAAAGCAGAGACTCTACCGTGGGATCCTAGGGCTTCTTAGTTTCTGACCACCCAACGAAAAATGATAAAGAAGGAGGAGAATTCTTGACAAAAGAAGAAATCTGGCTAGACATGTCTAGCAGCTGTCTTAAGCTTTTCCACAGACTCCTTGACTATCCTCCGGAAAACTCTAATTTGGATTTCAACCTTAGGTAGTAAACCAGTGATTTATGTAAAGGCAGTAATTTCTCCCAATAGGCAGAACAATCTCGTCCAGTATTATAATTCTAAAAATAGCAACCAAGCATATACCTCTAATCGTGAAATAGGTTGTGGGCCAAAGCTCTCTTCTTCCACTGAAGTATCTGCATTTGCTTCAAGCTGCATCTGCATAGCCATAACTCAGTGTTCAATACTGAAAGAAACAGATGGCCATCAGGAAGAACATTAGGAAAAGTAAAGAGCTGCAAAAATAGTTTTACAATAAATCTCTTGAAGAATTACTTGCTAGGCTTTTGGTCTAATCAATGACCTAGCCATGGCAGGAAAAGAACACATCTCTTACCAGCTTTCCCTTCCACCTAGATAGTTGTATCAAGAAGACTTTAGGAAGAGCCAAGACTATTCTGCTTCTTAAAGACGAACAACAGCTTAATTAAATCAACTATGCCCCCCACCCCCTGTTCCCCTGCTTCATATTCCTTACAGATAGAGGCCAAGTCTTATTAATTTGTATATATCCCATGATACATTATAAATATTAGGTTTTTGGTAAATATTTGGCAAGTGAATGCAGACTTTCCAGTACTCTACTTTAAAAAAAAAAATTGATGAAAGATTAAACTTTCGGTTCCATTGCTCCCTTCCAGCAAGCAGGGTATGGGGGTGGTGGGACAGGACTGAAATGAAGGTACAGAATAACTGCCACAAGCCTCCATCTCAGATAGAGAAACAATGGACTGAGATGAGAGAAGTACTTCCCACCTTAGGCAAGGATCATAGCCTGTAGTCTTGATGGCCACAAGAATGGACTTAAATCACAACAAAACAATCTAGATAATTTAACAATCAAGATAAATTTAACTCAAAAGATAACAGGTTAAGAAATCTCCATTCTTCCAAGACTTGACAGAAGATGGCCATTTGTTCTTGATTGGATCAGGCACAGCTGTCTTAGATGGCAGGTTTAGCATGTGAGTTTATGATAATTTCAAATATCAGAATTACCTGAATGCAACTTGAATTTAAATATCTCCCTTCATAATTTATGAAAAAGGTGGCTTGAACTGTATCCATAAAGCATTAACCAAAAAGGAAAAGACTGAAAAACTGGACTATATTTAAATTTAGAACTTCTATCCATCAAAAGACATCACTGTGAGAATGGAGTCAAGTGATAGTTGAAAGGGAGAACATATTTACTGCAAATATAAAAAATATAAGGGCTGATAACCAACCTATACAAAGAATTCCTTCAAACCAGCAAGACAACCCAATAGGAAAGTAGGCAAGAGATGTGAACAAGCACTTCACAATAGAAGATACCCAAATGGCTAATAAACATCAACAAATGCTCAACTTCATTAATAATCAGAAAAATTAAAATTAAAACCACAAGATAACAGCTAAAATGAAAAGACTGAAAATAATAAGTATTAGAAAATGTGTGGAACAACTAAACACTCATTCACCCATGGTTTGAGTGTAAATTGGACAACTTTAAAAAACTGGTATTAAATATGTAAGATGAAGATAAACAAACGCTATGACCCAGGAATTTCACTACTCTGTACTATTAACCAGCTGAAAACAATACACCTGTGCACCAAAAGGTATGCAGGAATGTTCTCAGTAGCCTTTCTCATAAAAGCTAAAAACTAGAACACAGATACCCACTATGGGTAAAATGAGCAAGGCATACAATATCACAATGAGAAAGAACTACTGCTATATGTAAAGACATGTATGAATCTACAGACAAAATGCTGAGCAAAGCCACACTCAAAAATATACAGTATTACTTATATCCAACTAAAAAACACATAAAATTAGTCAACGTGTTAGTAGTTAATACAGTGGTTACCTCTGGGGAGACAAGGGGAGGGTATTAGACAAGGGGGCACAAGGGAGGCTTCTGGGGTGCTGACAGCATTCTATTTCTTGACCTGAGTGGTGATTACACAGGCATATTCGTTTTGTAATACTTCATGGAGCTGTATACACTTTTGGGCTTTAAATTGAAATAAAGTCGATTTACAAATGTTCTGTTAGTCTCTGGTGTAATGTATATATACTTTTGATCTGTACACTTTTCTATATGCGTATTACGCTTCATTTTAGGAGTTTAAGAAAAAACAACAAATCTCACTACAGATCATTCCCTAGGCATCACGTGAACGGTCTTCCGCAGGAGAAAACGCAAACATCTTTTCCGCAACCGAAGGTTAGCACTTTGTAAACAAAATTTTGTGCAATGAAGAGGGGACAGACCAGAAATCCGGAAACCATGGCTCTGGCTTAACAGCTGTGACTTTAAGTCACTACACTTCTCTGGATATTGGCTTCTTCGTCCACGCCCATAAAGTGGATATCCTCTAAGGGTCCTCCCAGCTCTCAAGACGAGGGTGTTCTTTTGTTTTCGCCACAACGAGCTCCGAGAGTCGGACGGGCCCGGGCACATCCCTGCTCCGCCCTTCATTTCCGAGTTTCTTACGGGGTCCGGAGGGGCCCAGAAGCCGGCTGCGGGAGCTGGGGCTAGGGTCCCGGTGCGGCTCACGCGGAGACTAACCCCGCGGTGGGAAGGGGCCCGGTCTGCGCCTCACTCACCTCGGCCTGCAGCACTACTCGCTCCGGCGGGCTACGCGCTCCGACGGGCTACGCGCTCCGACTTCCGTTCGCTGGACCGGCGCGCGCCCGACCCCGCTCGGACGGCAGACCTCCTCTCCTGCGCCCCACTTCTCCACTCCCTTGCTCCGGCCTTCTGCACAAAACCTGGACAAGCCTCAGCTCCCAAGTACGCTCCTGCAAAGCAACTCACCTCTCCTCAGGCCTGGGCTCCGGAGGCAGCGCGCGCTCTGCCTTGCAGCTTTCGGAAATCCCGCCAAATCCTATTGGGCAGGGTCACGCCCGCGTCGACGTACGTCTCCCCGCCCCTCTCGGATCCGCCTTCCACCCACTTCGGCCTCCACTCGTAAGACCAAGAAATGGGCCCAAGGAGCTTGACCTTGCAGAATATATGGAATGTCCTCTTCTTTTAACCCCTTCGGACTAATTCAAAATTTGGAAGCTGCCGCCTCCTTCCCTTTACTAGACCGAGGACTACAACTCCCAAGCGGAAATGGGTCGGCCCCGAGACTACAACTCCCAGTATGCACCGCGAGCAGACGCCGCGGCTTTCACTCCTCAGCACCTGTGGGAAATAGCCAGGCCCTGGAGAGCTCTTCTTGATTTGTTTCTTAAGTCAGCTGGGGCATTTGGCCTGTCAGGTTGCTCTGATCCTCCTACTGAATCTAATTCCGAAGCCAGACGCTTTCTAGGCCCTTGTAGGTGGCGGATCTGAGGGAGCTTGAGTAGACGGATGAAACTGGAAAATAGAGCTAGTAGAGGAGAGAAAGGACTGAAATATTTGTGGGACTTTCCTGGAGATTTGCCGACTCTAGAGGGAGGAGACATTGATTTTGAGAATGCAAATTTTATCCTGGTTTACTGGAATGTTGATTCCAGTTTTAAAGGGTGAGTAGGGTTTCCTGGGAGAAGAGGAGATGGAAGACATAAGCAGATAGAGCCGTATGGGTATGGAAATTAATGATGTGATTAAGAAATAGTATTGTCTAATGATGGAGGAGAAATGTGTCTTAAGAGGTCTTGAGACTGTTGTTACCTTTTGTTCAGGCTATGAAGAGGCTTAAGACCATTATGGAGCTTTGGCCTTTATTCTTTAATGGGGAAATCATCGAAAGTTTTGAAGCTGAGGAGTCATATGGTTAGATCTATTTTTTGTTCCCCACTGAGACAGGAAGGCCATTCAAGGAATGATACAGCAATTAACATCAAAATGGTGGAAAATTCAACCCCCAGTAGGCCTTGAGGCTCAAGATGGTGGGAGATTTGACTATACGCCCATTGTAATATATTAGCATGGTGAATAACATGCCCACAGGTGCCATGACAGTCCCAAGGCTAGCCACAAAAGGTCAAAGAGTGGGGAATGGCCAACTTTCTGGGAATCCCAGCCCTTTCCCCAGGCTAGTTAGACTGGGTCTTCCACTTAATAGCTTATGAAGCCACCAAGCCTATAAAAACTGGCAACACGATTCCTCACGGCTGCTGCCCTCTCTCTCTCCTCCTTCGGAAATGGCCCACGCTCTGTCTATGGAGTATGTACCTACTTTTACTCTAATCAGAGCACTGAACCCCCACACCTCATGGCCTTTCTCTTGCCTTTCCATGTATCTCTCTAAATAAATCTATCTTTACTCAACTGTGGCTCGCTCTTAATTCTTTCCTGCGTGAAGCCAAGGACCCACACTTGATGGGGCATGTCCCAGGGGCTCAACCAAAGCCTGGGACACGGCCCTCTCATGCCCCACCTCCGTTTTTCCTGCATCACCACTACTACTTTATATTTGTGGAGTGCTTTAAACTTCGTAAAGTTTTTATTTAATCCTCACACTGTTATCTTGTGGCATTGGAGGACAGATTTCAGGAGAATGAGAGTAAAGGCAACAAAAAACTGTTAGGAAGCTTTTGCAATATTTCAGGCAAGAGATGAAGGCTTGAGTTAGGGCAATGACAGAGAACAGATTCAGGAAGCATTCTGGAGGTAGAGTCAACCTAACTTAGTGATTATAGATGGTACCTGATGCTAATAGTGAACTGCCTTCCATACCAAAGATACACACTTTTATCTCCCATTCTTCACATACTCTCCTTGGAACATCTGCAAACCCACAGCCCCTCTTAGCTAAGTGAAGATACGCGACTTTGACCTTTTATTAAAATGAAATTCCTGTGGCTGTGTAGGTATTAAACCAGAGAAACCGATCTGCAGAAAAGTTTAAGAAATTGAGAGACTAAGAAGTTGGGAAAGGGTATGAGACAGAAACAGTTTTGAATTCTGGCTTCTTTCCATAACCCCTTTCCAATTTCTGATGGGCCCAGCAACACTTGCTCTTGAGGTCTACAAGGTATCCCATGTTCCAATAATCTCCCATTTTTTTCTGCTTAAACAAATGTAAGTAGCTTTATGTTCCTTTCCTCGAAGACAACCCACTAACAAATTGGAAATGAGACAAAATAGATTTCTCTCTAACATTTAAATTAGCAATCCATAAGAATATTCATAAATGTATAATTTAAAAGTTTTGAATATATCCTAAGTTACAATTTAAGTGACCTGTCTGAAATCTTAAGGCGGCAACTTCTAATAAAACTTAATCAGCAGAAATCTGATCATTTGTCTCAAGAAAAAAAGTGATCTCATCAGCATAGTCAGCCTGGGACAGAGAAGGGAATACACCATGTCATGTCCAAGTGATCTAGTTGAGTAGTACAAGGATGATTCATTATTAGGAATCAGTTATTATAATTGACTATATTAACAGGTGAAGGAGAAAAACCATATGGTTAATTTCATCATTTTGAAAAAACACCTGTTGAGGAGGAAGAAATTTTCCTCTATCCTTCTAGGTTCTTCTGGCTGGTCTAAGAATGAAATTAATATGAGACAAATTAACAGCAGCATGTAAAACAATGAAGCTAGAACACTCCCTTACACCATATACAAAAATCAACTCAAAATGGATTAAAGACTTAAACATAAGACAAGATACAATAAACCTCCTAGAGGGAAACATAGGCAAAACATTATCTGACATACATTTCAAAAATTTTCTCCTAGAAGAAATAAAAGCAAGAATAAACAAGTGGGACCTAATGAAACTTACAAGCTTCTGCACAGCAAAGGAAACCAGAAGTAAAACAAGAAGAAAACCTACGGGAATGGGAGAAAATTTTTGCAAGTGAAACCGACAAAGGCTTGATCTCCAGAATATATAAGCAGCTCATATGACTCAATAAGAAAAAAATAAACAACCCAATCCAAAAATGGGCAGAAGACCTAAACAAGCAATTCTCCAAGGAAGACATACAAATGATCAAAAAGCACATGAAAAAATGCTCAATATCACTAATTATCAGAGAAATGCAAATCAAAACTACAATGAGGTATCACCTCACACCAGTCAGAATGGCCGTCATTCAAAAATCCACAAATGACAAATGCTGGAGAGGCTGTGGAGAAAGGGGAACCCTCCTACACTGCTGGTGGGAATGCAGTTTGGTGCAGCCACTATGGAAAACAGTGTGGAGATTCCTCAAAAGACTAGGAATAGACTTCCCATATGACCCAGGAATCCCACTCCTGGGCTTGTATCCAGAAAGAAATCTACTTCAGGATGACACCTGCACCCCAATGTTCATAGAAGCACTATTTACAATAGCCAAAACATGGAAACAGCCTAAATGTCCATCAACAGGTGACTGGATAAAGAAGATATGGTATATTTATACAATGGAATACTACTCAGCCATAAAAACTGACAACATAATGCCATTAGCAGCAACATGGATGCTCCTGGAGAATGTCATTCTAAGTGAAGTAAGCCAGAAAGAGAAAGAAAAATACCATATGAGATCGCTCATATGTGGAATCTAAAAAACAAAAACAAAAACAAAAACAAACAAACAAACAAAAACAAAGCGTAAATACAGGACAGAAATAGACTCACAGACAGAGAATACAGACTTGTGGTTACCAGGGGGGTGGAGGGTGGGAAGGGATAGACTGGGATTTCAAAATTGTAGAATAGATAAACAAGATTACACTGTATAGCACAGGGAAATATACACAAAATGTTATGATAACTCACAGAGAAAAAAATGTGACAATGAGTGTGTATATGTCCATGAATGACTGAAAAATTGTGCTGAACACTGGAATTTGACACAACATTGTAAAATGATTATAAATCAATAAAAAATGTTAAAAAATATGAGACAAATTAACAGAAGAAAATCAAACAAAAATTTAATAACACATATACATGGTAGAACTTAGGAAACCTGAGTAACTCCCCAAAATAGCAGAAAACTTCACCTTAAATACCATCTATAGCTAAAGACAGAAGACGACGTTGTGGGTAGTGGTTTAGGACTTCAAAGGGGAGAAAGACAATTCATAAGGAGATGGAAAAGCAAACATTTGGTAAATAAATGTTTGCTGGCCCATGCAGAGACAATAGGACACATAGTGTGGATTCATGATAGCTCTATTCTGCGCATAAGCTCTCTAAGTTTTCTTTAGGCAATAAGGGAAAGGTCAGAGTTACTTCCTGAGTCTTTTAGGCCTTGTTTTCAGTTCAAAATAATCCACAAACCAAAGAGACATTTTTGGCGTGGCAAGTTTTTCTCCCCTACATATCCAATAAAATTCAACATAAATTCCTGATTAAAGGGGAAAAAAGAGAAAAAGAAATTAGGTATTTGCTTAACACTATCAATAAAATGTATATTTGGATAGATAGTCCAAGCAAGCTGCCATCACCTGTTTTCTAGCAAAATATTAGAAACACCTTCATTAAAATCAAGAACATAATTGTCTACTGCTACTGTTATTTACTATTATGCAGAAAGGGCTGCTAAGTATAATAACAAAAGAATGAAATCATAAAATATAAAAAACAAATAATAAAAGATAACAAATGTTGGAAAAGATTTACAGATATGATTATATACCTGGATAGTTTAAGGGACAATAAGAGAGTACATTAGTGTAACTAATTACAAAATATAAAAAGATTAGGGCTTTATTGAGTGCTAACATTAAGTAACTAGATAATGTAATAGAAAAAAAAAAAGATCCCATTCACAGGAAAAAAAAAGATCCATAAATGTCTAGGAATAAACTTTCAGAAATGTTCATGGAAAAATCTCTAAAACTGATTTCCCAGAAGAGCTCAATATTATAAAGTTGAAAATTCTCCAGAATCAATGAATTCCCAATAGAAATCCCAATGGGATTTGTGGCAAACACTGTTAGTTGCCCACCCAACAGTCATTGCCCTTTATGGCTAAGAGAACCTAGTATGTGGAAGGATAATCACTAGTAAAATTTTGAATGACTTTGCCTTCATCTGTATTTTGTGTATGGTTTGAAATTTTGGTACAAATTTGTTTTGGCTCTATGATGATAATTTAAAAATTGTAACAAAATATAAAATGTCTTGGAATAAATTTAATGAAAAAAGTACACATTAAAAGAAACTTTAAGGCATTAAAGAAGGACACAAAACAGAAAAGAATACTATCTGCTTGTAATGGGGGACTCAACATCTTAAAGAAAGCACAATTCTCCATTAGTTCATCTTTAAATTTAATATAACATGATCTCAGAAAAAAATGCCAACAAGATTTTTTTGGAACTGAACAAGCTAGTTTTCACCTTTATATAGTAAAGTAAAACACAAGAAAAGCAAGGAAAATCCTGAAATAAAAGGGCCTGAACCCACCAGCTATTAAAACAAATTACAAAACTACAATAATTAAAATGAACTTGTACAAAAAGGGTGGGTCAGTGGAACAGAAAAGTTATCTCAGTATCAGTTTTCTGTTGCTGCTGGTAACAAATTACCACCAATTTAGTGGCTTAAAACAACAAAGATGTATTATCTTACAATTCTGAAGGTCAGAATTCCTAAATGGGTTTCAAGGTGTTGACAGAATAGTGTTCCTTCTGGGGGTCCTAGAAGATAATCTGTTTCCTTCCCTTTCCCAGTTTTTAGAGGCATCTGCATTCTTTGGCTTGAGGCCCCTTCCTCCATCTTCAAAAACCAACAATCACTCTGCTTTCATCATTACATCTCCTTCTCTGATTCTGACATCCTGCCTCCCTTTTATAAGGACCCTTGTGATTACACTGGGCCCACCCAGCTAATCCAGGATAGTCTCTCCATGTCAAGATCCTGCAAAACATCTGCAAAATCCTCATCGCCATGTAAGGTAACATTCACAGGTTTCAGGAATTAGGATGTGGACCTCTTTGGGGAGTTATTATTCTGCCTACCATGCACAGTTATAGATACAAATATATAGAGAAATTTAGTATATGAAAAAACAGGAATTTTGAATTAATGGGGAAAAGTAGTGTTTATTAAATGGTGTTGGGATAACCACATAGCCATCTAAGGAAACTAATCTGGATCCTTATCTCATACTTTGTGTAAGGATAAATTTCCAAATGGATCAAAGATATAAATGTAAAGTATTAAACCATAAAAGTTCTAAGAGAAACCATGGGTCTTATAAGAGGAAAAAAATCTAAGTATGACACAAACCCCAAAAGCTATAAAGGAAAATATCGATACTTTTGACTATTGTCGATGGAAAGTTAAGCAATAGTCAATGTAAGAAAAAAATGGAAAATTTTATTTGAGCCAAGCTGAGAATTATAACCCTGGAGACAGTCTTTCAGAAAGCTCTGAGGACTGTTCCAAAGAGGTAAAGGGGAAGGCAGTATATGTGTGATTTTGACAAAGGGGTATGTCTAATCAAGCACACATCTTGGTAGGCGGTTACTGCTATTCAAAAGGAACGATATATTAGTTAATGGTGTTAGTGCTTTTCTAAAGATATGAAAATGCAAGAAACTGGGTTCATAAAATTTTCTCCTGAAAATATCCAACTGTCTGAGGACTAGTTCTGCCAGTTTTCCCAGAGCACAAAATACCTCCTCCTGCTCTTTGCCCTGAATTCCACTCAGTGACTGCAGTGCTAATGACTTGATTCTTTTAGAACTGTATGATGGACAACATTCTTTATTTTACAAAACCCTCCCTTTGGTTTGCTATGGTTATTTCTCTTGTCTGGTAATAGTTGTTCCTACATTCTTTAATCTTTTAAAACCGTTAATTACTGAGACCTATTCTCTGTTCCACATGAAGACCTAAGAGGCCATAGTTCACCTCTCTCCCCAGTCAGTAAAGGGAGCACAAAGGAGATTCTGAAATTCATGCTCTGTTTCTTAACTTAACCTCATCCAGTGCACGTTACAATTTCTCTTACTGGCTGGTATGCTACTTCAGCAAGATATGGCACACTCTGGTTCAACCCGATCCCTTCCTTATTACTCTCTCGCTAACAAATCTAGAAGGGTAGAGAAAAATTTTTCCTCCTCAACAGTTTACAATAAAGTATATGGATAAATAACCTTCTTAACATTTTATTAATAACCATTAAGATCTGGGATGGTGTATGTCACACTAGATAATACCCACTATGAAAAAATCTCTTGTGAATTTGGTTAGTGCAGGTCTAAATATTTTGTTCCAATAAAGCTAACTTGTGTATCTGCAAATGTGAGCATCAGACTAGATTTTTGAGGTTCTTTCCAAGGAAATGATACTGTGGTGATTAAAATTTTCTACCTTATTACTTTTTTGCCCTAGTTAAATATTTCTCATGAAATATTCTAAAAGTGTTGGACTATATGTATTTGTGCCACTTGGGATTTATCCCAATTTCAGTCTAAACATCTTGACCTTCTTCAGCTGTGAATGTAACTACTCTCAGCTACAGGTCCCACCTTGGCTCAGTCTGATTGATACGTTATTCATTGTTCATTTTCACAAAACTTGAAACTGAAGATATGAATATTTTAAGAGCAAATACATCAGTGTTACCAATCTCTTGCCCCTCAGGTATTCTTCATTTATGGAAACATCCAACTTCAAAATTTCATCTTTTTTTCAAATCTGATCTATAACCTTGGAACTGAGCTCTGTGATGAAGTCCTGTTCCAAAAACCAATAATAATCTCTTTTTCTTATTGACCACAAAAGACAAATTTATATTATATAAAATATTATATAAAAATATAATACGTACTTAAAACATCACATAGGAGAAGAGTTAAATGATAACAAAAATATTGCTTAGAAATAAATATATAGGCTTAAGTATGTATTAGAAAAGAAGACTGATAATTGAGCTAGATGTCTACCATCACAAAAAATTGGAAAAAGAACAGCAAAATAAACCTAAATATAGTAGAAGGACAGGCATAATAAAGATATAATCAAGAATTAGTAAACTAGAAAACTGCAAAGCCAAAATTTGATTTTTCATTTTAAAATCCTAGTAATCCCCTGGCTAGACTTATCAAGAAAAAAAAAAAAAAAAGAATAAGTTCAAATAGCCAAAGTCAGGATCAATAATAGGAACATATCTCCACATTGTAGAAAAGAAAAGAGCATATAATAGTATTATGAACTATTTTATGCCAATAAATTTAAAAACCTAGATGAAATGGATGAATTCCTAGAATTCACCACACTAACAGACAAAAGGTTTAGGTAAAATCACATGATCATCACGATAAACAGAAAGTATGCGATAAAACTTTAGTATCCATTCATGTTAAATTTTTAGAAACTAAGAGTAAAAGGGAATTTTTCTTAAATGGATTAAAGGTATATCAACAGCAATGGTGACAACATAAAAACCTTCAGTAAACATCACACTTAATCATGAAACTTTAAAGCTTTACTTTGAGATGAGAACAAGACAGAGAAGCTTGCTGTTACCGTCTCTAATCAACACTGTATTGGAGGTTTAATCTTGTGCATTAAGGAAAGAAAAAGAAAGAAATGGAATAACTATTCTAAAGGCAGAAATAAAACTCAATTTCACAGATATGATTATGTGTATGAAAAAATTGAATTAGTAAGAGTTTTAGCAAGGTGACTGTGCACATAGTCAACATACAAAAATCAACATACAAAAATTGTATTTTATATACTAGCAAAAATAATGACATTTGGAAAAGATGTCTTTTACAATAACATCAAAAAGTAACAAGTAGAAAGAATACACTTAAAAAAATACATACACAATCTCTGTTGGGAAACTTATAAACCTTTATTGAAAGGCTTTGATTGAAAGACTACCTAAATCAAGAGATATTTACGGATTGGAGACTCAAAATTGTAAATATGCCAATTTCTCTCAGATTGGTCTATTGATTCAATGTTATCACAATAAAAATCTCAACAAGTCTCCCTTTCCCCTTTGCATCATTACAATCCTATTCTAAATTTTATGTGGAAATGCAAAGGGCTAGCCAAGGTGACACTGAAGAAAAATAAAATGACAGAACTTTCTTCTCCACGTATCAAATTTTATCTCAAAGCTATAGTAATTAAGACAGTATTTTATTGGCTCAGCTATAGACAAATAGATCAATGGAACAAAATAGTGAACCCGAAACAGACTCATGCATATATGGCTTCTTCATTTATGATAAAAGTATCACAAGTCATTCATCAGTAGGGAAAGGATGGTGTTTGCAGTAAGTGATGCTCAGGAAATTGGGAATCTACTTAGAAGAAAAAAATGAATAAACTTCTACCTCACATCATACACAAAAACCAACTTCAAGTTTATTAAAGATCTGAATGTGAATGGAAAAATTATAAAGTTTTAGAGATAGAATAAAAAATATCATTATGACTGACTTTGGGAAAGACTGATACACTTATGAAAACAATTTGGCTTTATCTAGTAAAGTTTAAGATTTACATATCTCTTGACATAGCAATTTCTCTCTTTAGAACATGCCCTATACTCTAGGGCCTAGAGAAGCATTTGTATCAGAAACAACTAGAATGTCTATCACTGAATTGTACATTTATGAATGATTAAAATGATCAATATTATGTTATGTATTTTACCACCATAAAAAATATTGCACACCAAAAAAGTTATTTCAAAAAAAGCAATTTAATAGAAGGATAGGCTTTTCAAAAATAGGTTGAAGCAATTACAGGCATAGGCAAAAAATGAACCTCAACCTAAACCTTTTACAAAAATTATTTCAAAATGGATAAAAGATTTAAATGTAAAGCATAAAACTACAAAACTTTGAACAGAACGTGTAGGAGAAAATTTTCAGGAATTAAGACTATGTGAAGATTTCTTAGACATGCCACCAAAACCACAATCCATAAAAGATAAATTGTAAAGTTGAATTCTACCAAAATTTTAAGTTTGTTCTGCAAAAGACTGCTACGAGGTTGAAAAGATAAGCTACAGACTGGGAAAACACATTTGTAACCTACATAACTGACAAAGGACTTATATCTATAATACATAAAGAACTTTCAAAACTCAGCAGTAAAAAAGACAGACAATTCAATTAGAAAATGGGCAGAAGACATGAACAGACATTTCATCAAATAAGACATACAGATGTCAAATAAACACAAAAAGATATTAGCCATTAGGGAAATACAAATTTAAACTACAATTGTATCATTATACATGTTAGAATGGCGAATGTAAAAACTGTGGTAATAGTTAATGCTGATGAGTCTGTAGAGAAACTGAATCTCTCGTGCATTGTTGGTGGGAATGTAAAACGGTACACCCACTCTGAAAAGTAGTATAGTAGTTTCTTATAAAACTAAACATAGACTTGTCTTATGACCCAGCAAGCTTCCTCTTGGGCATTTAAATCAAATAAATAAAAATGTACAGTCATACAAAACCTGATCATGAATATTATTAATAGGAGCTTCATTCAGAATAGCTAAAAACTGGAAACAGCCCAGTAGTTTTCAGTAGGGGGATGATTAAACAAACTATGGTAAATCCATAGAGTGGGAATAATCCTCTGCAGTAAAAAGGAATAAACTATTTATACACGTAACAACTTGAATGAACCTCAAAGGCATTATGCTGAGTGAAAAAAAGCTAGTATCAAAAGGTTACGTACCAAGAGGGGAGGGTATAGCTCAGTGGTAGAGCACGTGCTTAGCATGCACAAGGTCCTGGGTTCAATCCCAGTACCTCAATTAAAACAAACAAACAAACAAACCTAATCACCTTCCCCCAAATAAAAAACAAACTAAAAAACCAACCAAACAAAAATAAATAAATAAAAGGTTACATACCTCATAATTCCATTTATGTAACATTCTAAAATTGATAAAATTATACAGATGGAATACACATTAGTGGTTGCCAGGGGATAAGGATGTAGGTGTGGGTGTGAATATAAAGTGGAAGCATAAGGGAGTCATAACTGTGTTGCTAGAGTAGTTTTGTATCTTGATCATGGTGATCATGGTGGTGGTTATACAAACCTATACGTGGGACAAAATTGCATAAAATTATACACACACACAAGTGAATTGCATGTAAAAACTAGTGGAAATGAATAAGGCCTGTAGTTACCTCATATAAATGGAATCATACAATATTTGTCCTTTTTTGTCTAGCTTATTTCGCTAAGCAAATTATTTTCAAGGTCCATTCATATTGTAGCATATATCTAAATTTTATTCCTTGTATGGCTGAGTAATATTCCATCATTACTATAATAAAAGATCACATATTATATGCTTCCATATTTGGCATGTATATACCACATTTTGCTTATCCATTCATCTATTTTTAAAAAATGTATTCATTCTTCTTCTTTCTTCTTTTGGGGAGGGGGCAGGTTAGGTTTATTTATTTTTGGAGGAGGTACTGGGGATTGAGCCCAGGACCTCTGCATGCTAAGCATGTACTCAACCACTTGAGCTGTATCTTCCCCACCATTCATCTGTTGATATTGGACTGTTTTCCATCTTTTGGCTAATGTGACATGCTGCTATAAACATTAATGTACAAATATCTTCTCACGTGCCTGCTTTCAGTTCTTTCAGATAGATATACCTAGGATTGGAATTGCTCAGTCATTTGGTAGTTCTATGTTTAATCTTTTGAGAAACTGTTACAGTTTTCCACAGTGGCTGCATCCTTTTACATTCGCACCAGCAATAACAAGGTTCCGAATTCTCCACTTCCTACCCAATATTTATTATCCATTAAAAAATTATATTACCCATCCTAGTAGGTTTAAGGTGGTATCTCACTGTGGCTTGAATTTGCATTTCCCTAATGACTAATGATGTGAAGTATCTTTTGCATGCACTTTTTAGCCATTTGTTTATCTTCTTTGGAGAAATGTCTATTCAAATCCTTTGTGCATTTAAAAAACCAAGCTGCTTGTCTATTTATTGTGAAGTTTTAAGGATTCTTTATCTGGATACTCGACTCTTCTCAAATATAACTCGCAATTATTTTCTTATTCTTTAGATTGTCTTTTCACTTTGATATTCTTTGATGCACAAGTTTTTATTCTGATAAAGTCTAATTTATATATAGATTTTTGTTGCTTGTGTGATGTCTAAAATTCCATAGCCCTAATCACATATAAACAAAATGTATACTCATACACTGAACTATTAATTGGCCATAGAAAGGAATGAAGAGCTGATATATATTGTAACTTGAATGAACCTTGGAACATTATGCTAAATGAAAGAAACCAGTCATAAAAAATCACATATGCTTCCATTTATATGAAATGTCCAGAATAGGCAAATTCATAGTGATAAAAAGTAGATCACTAGTTGCTTTAGGGGTGAGGTGGGTGGGGGTGATGTGAAGATATGGGGCAATACCCAAGGCTATGGATTTAGTTTTGTTTTGCATGCAGGGACCCAGCATTTATACATGTGAGGTTGGGGGATGTTCACTCAGTCCAGCAGTGGTCAAACCATGGAGCCCTGCACATGTAGTGCAAGCTCATGGCCTCCTCACGGCTGCACCTTTGGCAGCGCTTGTGCTCAATTCCTGGCAAGATGGGATCCCAGGACATTTTAGCCATGCTTTGGGTCAGTTCAACCCTGTCTGCTTTGTGCGTGATTTTGCTGACATAGATGTAGCTATTGTCAGGTTCTAGCTGGTAATCACAATTCCGGCATGCAGAGTAGAATGTGGTTCTTTTTGCCCTCCTTGGATAAAACATGCTACATTTCTGGCAGAATATAATAATCATGAATCCTGGTTCTTAGATCCCACCTGGTTCCACAGCAATGCCTATAGATTTATTTTTTATTGTAGTAAAAGACAAAATTTGACATCTTAACCATTTTTTAAGTGTATGGTTCAGTAGTGTTAAGTACACTGACATTGTTGTGCAATGTCACAATAATTGTATCTTCCACTGTATGTATATAACACATTTTGTTTATCCATTCATCCATGGATGGAGACTGGGATTGCTCATACCTTTTGGCTATTGTGAATATACCATGAACGTAAGTTTACAAATAACTATTAGAATCCCTGCTCTCTTTTCTTTTGGGTATCTACCCAGAAATGGAATTGCTAGATCACGGTAATTTTACTTTTAAGTTTTAAGTAACTACCATGTTGCTTTTCCATAGCAGCTGCATCATTTTACTTTCCCAGCGATGGTGCACAAGGGTTTCAATTTCTCTGCATCCTTGCCAACACTTAGTATCTTGTCTTTTTGATTACAGTAATTGTAATGGGTGTGAGTGGTATCTCATTTCGGTTTTGATTTGCATTTCCCTAATGCAAATAATGAGCAAACTGAGTGGTCTGGCATTTTTTTGTTATTAAATTGAAGTTCTTTGTGTATTCCGGATATTAAACCCTTATCAGATACATTACTTGTAAATATTTTCTTCCATTCTGTACATTACCTTTGCACTCTGTTGATTGTCCTTTGATGCACAGAAATTTTAGATTTTCATAGTTCAATTTACCAATTTTCAATTTTGTTGCCTGAGTTTTTGGTATCAAAGAAATCATTGCCAAATCCAATGCCGTGAAGTTTTACCAGTTTTCTTCTAAGTTTTATAGTTTTAGCTCTTACATTTAGATCTTTGATCCATTTTGAGATAATTTTTGCATATGGTGTAAGGTAAGAAGAGTCCAACTTCATTCTTTTTTTTGGGGGGGGGGGTGTAATTAGGTTTACTTATTTCTTTTTAATGGAAATACTGGGGATTGAACCCAGGACCTAAGCATGCTAAGCATGCACTCTACAACTAAGCTATACCCCCGCCTGCAACTTCATTCTTTTATATGTGGATATCCAATTTTCCCAGCACCATTTGTTGAAAAGTGTTTTGTTTTGTTTTGTTTGAGGGGTTAAAAATGTTCTAAAATTGTGGTGATGGTTGCACATACCTGAGAATATACTAAAAACCATTCAATTGTGCATCTTAATGGTGAGTCATATTATATGCGAATTATATTTCAATAAAGTTGTTTTAAAGAAAGGAAAGCAAAAAATATCCAACAACCCAGATTGCTGGTCCCCACCCCCAGCACTTCTAATTCAGCAGTTCTGAGGCGAAGCTGATGCTGCTAGTCTAGGGACTATACTTTGAGAACCACTCTATTAGCTGATAAGAAATGACAGTTTCCTAAGAAATTTCAAAATAGTTTTCTTGTACTGTTTTTCAGAGACAGGGATAACTATAGTTTGTATATGGTTCTTTCATTAAGGCCCTGACATACTTTAATTTTATCTCAGTTTACAAATAGGTGGGTGTTCCTAAAGGGAGCTTTCTTAGGTATATCTTCAAAGACGTACTGGATACATCGTAAAAAAACTTCACTTCATAGATACTTCTTTAGAAAGATTTCATATTATAAGCTTATTTTAATAGTGCAAAAAAATCTGCTTCCAATCAGTGGAAAAACTTTCAAAGAATTTTATAAAAATAGCCAATACTTTGAACAAATACAAAATATCTAGGTAAATATTACAATTATGTACTCTAAACCCAAGAAAGCAGAGACTACCTTATAAGCCACATCATTCATGGAGCTGGTCATTTCAGGTTACTAAAATGCATAAAACAAAACTTAAGTTTTACAGAAAGAAATAAAACAACTCCAGTAAGAAAACTAATTTAAGTTTCATGGGAAACAGACCACATTGGTGACTTTAAACATTTTTCAAGGAATTCACAGAAATAGGGAACATCTACATCTTGATTTTTATGCAAGTGAGTTTTGTGCTGAGAAGCTTAAAAGACTGCTTGATCTTCTGACCAATAGCTCAGAAGTAAAAGCCAATCAAGACAGAAGATGGGACCCATAAGTAAGACTTTAACCTGATCTTAAATTATAAAGCAAGATATTATGATAAATTAGTTTAAAAATGCAAATATATTTTAGTTTAGACTTAAATATTAAAGAAACAAAAATTATTATGATTAATTAGGATCTGACTAAAGATTGGGTAAAATTTTTTTCATATTTGTCTTCTTACAGATAATACTGATCATTCAATATCAATGGATATGCTTATTTTTGTGTATGAGAAGGGTATGGCTTGAGAAACCAATACTTACATTAAGTTCATTACCATTGCCAGAACTTGACAAAACTGGTGTTTTGGGTGTGATATTGTTTGAAGTTCATTATTTAATAAAAGGAGATTGAGAATCTTGCTGAAACTGCCTGGGCAGAAGGGTATCTCTCCATACATCTCTATGTATTTCTATATATATCTCCTTACTACATCACAGACACAAAAACAATATTAATATATTTACATATATGTATTGGGCCAAAAATGAATTAACTTTCCCTACAAAATTATAATTATGAAAATACTAATAGACACTATATAATAAAGGAACCACTCAAGAAAAGATGGCAACCATTCCAATAGCTGAGTTCTATTGCTTTCTCTTAATAACATTTCAGGAAGAGAAAAAGGAAGAGCAGTTTGTAGTAGAGATGCCTACCCCAGAAATACCTGGTAGGCAGAAGTGAACAACCTAAAAATCATAGCCCTTTATATGGGAAAATGGCTAATGTTTTTGTCAGTGGTAACACCTCCTCTTATACTTGAAAGTTACTCCTTAGGACTTATACTAAAGCAGAGAGCACCACTTTAGTTAGGAGAAATTTTCCCAAAGTGTTCTACTATTTGAACCTTTGGTAGAAAGATGAACAAGTTGACAGCAGGCTATTTGAGGCCTTTCATCATTCCTGGCTGTAGAAATTTAAAAATGTACCATATAAATTAACTATAACATCATCAGAAAGAATTTTACTAGGCTTCTATGACCTAAAGATAAAGATTAAATAGCGATGGAGACTCTGACATAATACTAAGTGTACTATGCACTGTAGTCCATGGGTCTAGTGGTAGAAAGGTAGTCAGTCCTGAAGCAGATCTTGGTAAATTTGCTTGACTACATTCTTTAGGTAGTTGTCTTCCAGTGGCACTTTAGATAGACTGGCAGTGATTTCATCTTGGCTGAAAAGAACACAAGGTTAATTAATTTTTCTGGAAACTTATACTTGTCTTCAATTCAGTGGAATTCACTAATTCAGTGGAATTTCAGTGGAATTCACGTTTTTGGGTATAGGCTCTGAATCTCCTAGGAGGCACAAATAGGCCTTTCTAGAAACAGATTGTCCAGTTTGAACTGAAATTCCAAAAATTAGCCCTAAGAACCAATTCTGTATGTAACTGTGAGGTATCTTGACTTATCTGCCTTCTCTGGCTATAAAAATCTACAACTGTTGGTGTTTGCTGATAGATCTGAAGTGGGCATACTCTGTCATCTTGCAGTCTGTCAGCAGTATGTTCAAAAAGTCACAAAATATACAGTAGAAATGAAATAGTTTTAGGTCTGTTTCCATAGACTAATTGAGAAAAGCATGACTGTACAGCTTTTTAGAGATTATTTTGTTTTTAAAGCCATAAAAGTAGTTCAAATATGATCTGGGCTAAGCTTATGCAGGACTTTTTTTCCATCTTGATACCTGTTTTAGGTAGGAGTTGTCAAAAAGTAGAGCAATTAAAAAAGAATAGACCAAAGGTCTCCAGCATCCACTGGAGACAGCAATGAAGGTCACTGACTTTAAAAGAACAAATACTTCAAAATGAAGTCAGAGAGAGCTGATATTTGGCTTTGCTATGGTCTATTCATTTTCTGACCACTTTGAGGGATTTTTCAAAAGATATAACAAAGGTAAAAAAGTAGTTGGGAGTTCTTTCCTGCTGGCCCTTTACTCACCCAATGTTTCCAAGGTGTTTTTGAATAGAGAAAGGTAATGGGACAGATGGATAATGGGCTGAGAGAAACAAAGTTATCTCAAACTTTGCAAATGCTGCAGAGCTGGAGAATAAAAGTTTCAATCTGTAAAAGACAAGATCTTCAATTAAAAATAGAACACAAAATAGAATGAAACACAAATACATTTTCCTTTTACACTGGCATATGAAACTTTGGTATAAATCATTTCTTGTCCTTATCCTTATCAAATGAACAGAGGGTAAAAGATCTGTAACAAAATATGATTATGGCTGCATTTTCATCATTAGTCACAAAACTGATTAATAAAATAAATTATTTTAATTATAAAGTTTTTGACTAATTACTTACTGTTACAGGTTGAGTTTTGTCCCCTAAAAATTCGTGTTGTAACTCTAATCCTAAGTACCTCAGAATGTGACCTTATTTGTAAATATTATTGCTGATTTAATGAGTTAAGATGAGGTCCTCCTGGAGTAGGATGAGCCCCTAATCTAAAATGACTGGTGTCCTAATAAAGAGAGGACATTCGGACACAGACATACACATAGGAAGAACATCCTGCGAAGATGAAAGGAGATGTTGGGATTATGTATTTACAATACATGCCAAAGACTGCCAGCAAATCACCAGAAGTTAGGAGAGAGGCTTTGAATAGATTCTCTTTCACAATCCTCAGAAGGAACTAACCTGGCTGACACCTCAATCTCAGACTTCCGGCCTCCAGAACTATGAGACAATAAATTTCTGTGGTTTAAGCCACCCAGTTTGTAGCACCTTGTTATGGCAGCCCTAGGGAACTAATACACTTACTCGGTATTATTCACATCTATGTTCATTAGGTTATAATTTGGTCCCCATCGCTTTAAAAATTCAATCTCCTCCCCAAGGAGTTTGCAATGGCTCACTACCAGTGAGATTTCTTGAAGCATCTGGGAAAAATAGAAAGAAAAAAAAAGTTGAAAAGTATGAAAACATTTATGGTGTTTAGTGGCTCTTTTATAAAAAACCCTTGAAAGTTAAACAATTGAGTATATTTATCATTTCAGGATCCACTATTACATACATAAAATTTCAGTTCTGCTTTTTGAGACAGGTAACAATTTTCCTTTAAATACGTCAATCAGAATTTACCTTGGGTACCTGGTGCTGTGTTGTACATTTCTTTTTCCAGAATTCCTGTTGTTCAATGTACTGGAAAATAAGGTTATGAACTAAAAGGGAGGAAGGAGGAGCTTTATCCTCTGAGGAAGGGGAAAAAAAAATCAAAAGCAGAGTATTACTCACTATTCGTATGTTTTATATATATAATAGAAATATTATCTATAAATATCTTCAAATTACCAGATGTCTAAGTATCCTCTTCAATTTATTTTCAAACACATAAATTAACATATTTAGTGAACATAAGACATTCTGATATAAATTCAAGCCTTTATCACATACAGAATAGAACTTAGTTAAAAGCATGGCCTTAAATGTAACATAGCCCTGAGTTTAAATTCTGGCTTTCCTTACTACCTGAGTAATCCTAAGCACAACACATTTCTTTTAAGCTGTAGTTCCCTAATTTGTAAAATAGGGAGTAATATCTACTTCATAGTGTTGATGTAAGTAAATGCACATGCCTGATAATAGAGTGAGTACTCATATTGGTAACTTTTAAATTCTGGAAATAGCTATTATTAATCATTGCTCAAGATCTAGCAATAACTTAAAAAAATTTCTTTTAAAACCCACCCAATATTTGAATAATACCCAGCAGTTTTAAGTCTAATACATATTTCTAAGAACCAATTATTATTATTGTTGTTGTTTATATTTAATTTGGTATGTAAAAGGATTCTCAAGGAGCAATTTGCACTTGTAAATTTCTAAGAAATTTTTGGTGGATTAAATATTTTGAACTTACCATCTAATAGAGATTGGAAATTCAGGTCAACAATCTTCCTATAGGCCTTGTTCAGGAAAGGGAGACCAACTAGGAAGAATCAGCATAAGAAGAATGTTTCTTTTTATTATCTGATTTAAAGCTACATACAACTCAGTACTTTAGAATCCTACTCCTTCCGGGTAGCAGGGTTTTTCATAGGCAGCTGAAAGCTTATCCCTGAATCATATTATTCTCCGTGTATGGTAAAGTCTTCCCTGAGAATGTTGAACTATATTAGTTGGCAGGCCTTTAAAAAAAATTTAAGGTGTGATACATTTTTGTAAATTTATCAGGGCCTCCTCCTTTGATCCCTAACTTCTGTGCAAAGATATTATTTTCAGGAACCATGTAAAGAAAATGACTGTGACCTCCCCATAACCATTATCTTTGTACAAATACACTGAAAATGATTTATATGTTTAGTATTACAGCAATGAGTTTTAGGTAGCCAGGAGAGCTGATTGCTCTTCCAGAGACCAGAGTTACCTCCTGTCTCTCAAATTCTGATTCTTATCACTTTGTTGAATATTTTCTATGTATTCAGCACTGTGAACACAATAGTGAGACAAACAGACATAGTCAATCCATGCTCTCAAGAAGCTTACAGCTCAAGGGGACACACAGGTAACTGCAGGAAGCAAGTGTACTGCAGGAAACAATGAGAACATACACTAGGCGGGCAAGTAGCAGGGGGCAAGCAACAAATAGCAGGAGAGCAAGTAGCAGAGGGAGTGAGTAAAAGGAGAGTCAGGGAAGACTTTGCTGAGAAAGTGACAATTGAGCTAAGTTCTTAAGGATTATTAGTTGACATTTATTTAGTGAAGAAGAGGTGCTATGGTCTGAATGTTTGTGCCCCCCACTGCCAAATTCATCGTATTAGGAGGTGAGGTCTTTGGGATGTGCTTAGATCGTGAGGGTGGAGCCCTCATGACTGGATTAATGCTCTTTAACAGAGACCCTGAAGAGCTAGCTAGGCTTTTGGTCATGTGAGGATACAATGAGAGAAGTCTGCAACCTGGAAGAAAGCCATCATCTGACCATGCTGGCACCCTTATCTTGGACTTCCAGCCTCCAGAACTGTGGGAAATAAATTTCTGTTGTTTATAAACTACTCAGTTTATGGTATTTATTTACTTTTTTAATGGCAGCCTAGAAGGACTAAGACAGGGGAAAGAGCTTCCAGGCATAAGAAACATCAAGAAGAATGTTCTGAGGTAGGATGAAATATGACTGAGCATGAAAGACCATGCTCTTTTAAGGGAATGAAAGAAATCCATTTTGGCCAATGTGCAGTAAATAGTATTAGGCAGGAAAAGGAGGAAAAATTCAAGTCAAGCAGGGCCTTACATTAAGTTTTTTTGATTTTAGTCTAAGAGTAGCAGGTGCATGAAAAGATTTTCAACAATCACTACTGCTACAAGAAGGAGAACAAAAAGGAGAGGAGAAGGAGAAGATCCAGAAAGACCAGCTATAGTGTTATTGTAGTCATCTAGGTTAGAGGTAACTATTGACAGAAGAGATGCAAATAAATGGGTGAATATTAAAAAATTACAATCAGTAAGTCTTATCCATGATTTAGATACACCTGCTGAGGAAGAAAGAGGAATAGAGTGATTCCTAAGTTTTAATTTTGGACTTTGAACGGAAGTTGATGGTATTTATTTAGAAAAAGAACTTTTAAGGAGAATCGGGTTTGGGGGCTAGGAGATTATATAGATCCTAAGTTTCAATTTGGCCATGTTCACTCATGGTTGGCCATGCTGAAGCCAACTGTTTCAAGAGGAAAAATACCTAAAGATACTGACAGAAGATTTCAACAAAATAGCTAGGACTCTGCCAAGTCACCATATAGAGATGTGTACCTACTTTGATAAGCCTGCCAATATGCACAGAATTTCCAATTAGCTCTTTAGGTTAGCTAAAGTATAAAAAAAAAATAGTCAAGAATCACCAGCCATTAGAGTAAATCTTCTATCACAAAAGACAGATGGAAAAAAGGAACTCAGAGTAAACAGATGTGACTAGCAGGTGATCCATTACTTTAGATAGGCAAAATTTCTATTGTCTAATATAATTCAACAAAAGGCAACTTTCACTAGCTGAATTTTATTTTACTTTTTATTTAATAAAATAAAATTCTATTATCACAAATTAAAGTGATTAACTACTTTAAGATTTTCAGCAGTGCTTTCATTATGTTAACAGTTACTAGAATAGACATATAAATCTTTAGTAAGTTTAGCCATACACTTATCTGAGAGGAATGATCTCACTTTTGCCACTCACCTACTGGTTCTCCAAAGGTGATGGTAAGTTCTACTGTATCATAAAGAAAGGTGAATACAGCTTGATCATCACTCCACTCAATGACATCCCATTCAGACAAGCTGAAGAGAGATAAACAAGACAGAAAACTTTTTTTTTTTTTGAGATAAAAGAAGAGAGTTAACTTATGATACCACTCAAACAGTACCAGTAGCAGCTTCTGGAGTTCTCCACTGGCTTGGGAGAAGATCATTATTTTAATTCAAATATTGTGAATCTACAAACTTACGCTTTTGAGAGAAATTAACAATTGACTAAATCTTGTTATATATCAGAGAAAAACCAAATCTTGGCAATATAAAATATTTTAAAATTGTAATTCCATAGCACTCTCACCTTGTATACTTTCAGCTTAGTGTTGAGTGTATTAACTTTTTTTGAGGATGCATTGTATTATAGGTTAAAAACAGTGATATACATTACAAACACATGTCAACTGTTCTAGTGAATTTAGACAACCTGGAAGGCACAGGATAAAAAACAAAGGCCACTTGCTTTCCTTACCTCAACTGATCCAGTAGCTCTTCAGTTCTATTTGTTTGTTTTTGCACAAAGTCTATTTGAGCAAGGGTCTGCTCTTTCTGTACCTCCAGTTCTAAGAGATTTCTGAAAATCAAACGGAGTATTCACAGAAAGATAAAGCCACTGTCAGAGAATTCAGACTTCATTAAAATAAAAGCTTGTGACAAAAAGTCATGTGCTAAATGGATCCCCAGTGAGGCAAATGACATCCATTTTTGCATTTTTAGTTTTTTAGGTTTCTTTTGAATAAGTATTAAACTAGAAGTGTGGGTCTAAATAAGAAAAGTCTAAATCAATGGTTCTTAAATTAGGGTCCATGAAAATATCCTTAGGGGTTCACATGTTCTTTAAGATTATTATTAAAATTTACATTTTGATGTTAAAAATATAAGCATAATACAGCAAAAGAATGCCCACCTTAAAACTAAGACATGCCATAATTTTGGTACCTGCATTTGGCTTTAATAAGTTTTTAGAACTAAATAAAACTTATCGTTTGTTAGTCATTTTGCTAGGATCAGTTTAATTTTACGCAAATATTCCACTTGTCAAATTAATGTTGTCAGTTGAAATTTTACTGGTTTTGTCATTATTTATACTTGATTTCTTTTAGTCTTATAGTCAAACAAGATTCATGAGTATAAGAAATATATACCTCATTTTATATTTATTTATACTTAAGTACAATACAGAAACAGTTTAATGCTATATTTATTTTCTTTAATAGGATCTTGGTATTATTTAAGCTTGAGGAATACTGCTTTGGATTAATGCTCTGCAAACAATAAGTGCTTAGGAAATACTGTCGATTAAGATGGCCTCCAAGGTCAAATTCAAAGTGAAGCAGAAGCCCTGAATTAGCCTTAGTCTATACTCGTGTCCTCAATCTTGTCAGTTTCTGGAGATAGGAAGTCATTTAGCCATGTCAGGTTTAGCATATTTTCTAACACTCAAATTGAAGGCTAACCTTTGAAGCTTTTCTTCCTCAGTTTTCAGCTGTTCCAGTTCTTTGAAAAGAAAAAGACAAATCTATCAGAATGTACACATTAAAATGTTGCACAAAAATCAACTGTTTTATTGGAAAGTCTATCTCACTAATCTCACCTAAATAAATAAACTCCGTACAGAGGATTCCCCCCTCATTCAGCTCCTTAATTAATTCAGTTACCTTTCTCTGCAGCTCTCATTTCAGAATCCCATTCTTCCATAAGATTGTCCTCCTCTTCATCCCCCAAATTCTTAGCTTCTAAAGTAGATAACATGCATTAGAACAACTCAGTCAAAAATAATTAAACAACCAGAGATGAAAAGAATAGATGGTCCCAAAATGAAGTGTTAAGAATACTTTATAAACATTCACCTTGCTCCACCTTTCCTTGCCAAAAGCCCTGAGCTATAATAATACTTTCATCTGAAGACTTGCTTCTAGTGGCAGACAAGTGAACTTGGAGCCATATGGCTATGATCTCCAATAGCAGCTTCTCAGGGGACACTTTGGGATGGAAATTGTTTATATATAATTTGTATATATCAAAGTTACTTTTATGCAACCCTATGGACTAAGCAGTAGCAGATACACATATATAAGTGCATACACACACACATATTTAAAAATTTTATTTTTGAACCTTGGAATCATCCTTAAAAGTCCTGTCTCCCCACATCCAAACCAACTTTTGATTTTCACCTCAAAAATATTTTCTGAATCTACTTTTTTTCTTAACCACCAGGCTCCCTTAATGTATGCTACTATCCTTTCTTAACCATACCAGTTCAGTAACTACTTCTTATTTTCACTCTTGATCTATTCAAATCCAATGTCTACATGGCAGCCAGTACCCTTCAAATGGCTATTCACTGTTAGAAAAAGTCAAAACTCCTTAAGAGGTCCTCCTTGGCCTAGCCCCTGACACCTCTAGCTTTATCTCAGACTGTGTTCCCTTTTGCTCTCTCCATTCTAGCCACAATGGCCTTATTTCAGACCCTTGTACTTGGTATATTTTTTCCCATTGAAGGCCTTCTGCATGAGGTATTCATACTGAATAGTCTGCTCTCTCCTCCTTTCTCCCTTTTACTCCTATTCATTCTTCAGATCTTAGCTTAAATGCTACTTCCTCAGAGGGAAGCCTCTCTTGACCTGACTAGGTCAGTTTTCTGTTTCAGGACCTTATAGCACCATGTAACCTCTCTTCCATAGCAGTTACCATAAAACTATTTGTATAATTCTTATCATCTTTTCTAGACTAGAAGCTCAACAAGGGCATAAAGTTTCATTTTTAATCACCATAGTATTCTTAGCACTGAACACTGTACAAGGCACATAATAAGTACTTAGTAATTTGTTCAAAGAAAAATGAATAAGAAAGAAATAGGGAGCCATTCAGTGGCACCTAGAAAGGGGGTGTGGTTGCTGGTATTTTTAAAGATAAGAAAGAGGTAAATATATCCAGGAGAGGAGGCACAGAGGTTGAATATACAAGAGATAAGGGAAAATCAGTGCTGTAAGATTCCTGAGAAGACAAGAGGGATGCAGCTCAAAGTTTAGGTGGAAAGACTGATCACAGGGAAAAGAAAGGAAGGATGAAAGAATGGATATAAACATATAAAAGTTTGGTTTGTTTGGCAGGAGGGATTTTAGAAGTTCTGGCCTAATGGCTTCTATTTTTTTTTTTAATGGAGTGAAAAAGCAAGGTAATGAACAGAGGTGGGGCAGTCTAAGATTATGGAACTCATATACTTATTATCAATTCAATGTATAAAACATGTACTAGGCACTTGTTTGGTGGAAAGCATAGTGCTAAGAACTATGAAGGATATGGAGAAAAATAAAAGCCAATCTTTACCCCCACGGAGCTCACAATTCAGTTAGGAAAATAAACTCTACAAAAGTAACTATAATAAGATGTGATAGGTACTATAAGAAGTGCTAACAAAATAGCCACGTTAGCTCCTTTGGTAAAACAAACAAACAAACAAACAAAAAACAGAAGGAGAATGCATTCGGCAAAGACAAAGTGGCAGGACTGTATAGAAATGAAAAGATTTAGATGGAATTTAGGATGTGTAGGGAATAATAGTGAATTATGTAAGAAAGGAATACCTGAAAATGATTGTAGAGAATGTTAAATGTCAAGCTCAGGAATTTGGACTTCATTTTGTAATAAATGGGAAGACAGAAAAGTTTTTCAGGGGAGAAACATAATGAAAACTGTTCATAATTATTAATATGGCAGCAATGTGCAGGTTGGACTAGAAGGAGACAGACTGAAATTAATGGTATAAAAAGATTAGTTAGAAGACTTGGAAGTAGCACATGTCAGAATTAATGATAACCTTAATAGGAATGGGAAAGAATATAGGAGATGCTGAAGAAGCAGATATGACAGGACTTGATAAGAGAGACTCAAAGACAATAAAAGTTTTGAGTCTTTTATAATTTATAAGAATGGAGATGCCATTAATAGAGATAAGAAACATCACAGAGATAACAAGTTTTCAGATTTTATTTTGCATATGGAAGACAATACATTACATTTTGTTCATATAAAGTTTAAGGTGCTTAAGGACATTTTCAGAGAGGTTTAGCAGGAAGCTGGAACTGTTAAGTCTGGAACTTAAAGAAAGAGGCTAAAGATGCCCTTTCCAAAATGATTATAAGCTACTTGCCAAAAATCTGTGTATATAATATCTTTTTTCTGATGCTAAGTACAGTATCTGGCATGCAGTAAGGTGCTAAATAAATGATTGATCAATTTAACTGAATTTGGGAATTATTCATATAAACACAATTTTTTTTCTTTTATTTATTTTTTTAATTGAGGTATAGTCAATTACAATGTGCCAATTTCCAGTGTAGAGCACAATGTCCCAGTCATGCATATACATACATATATTTGTTTTTATATTTTTTTACTAAAAGTTATTACAAGATATTGAACATAGTTCCCTGTGCTATACAGAAGAACTTTTAAAATCTATTTTTATACATAGTGGCTAACATTTGTAAATCTAAAACTCCCAAGTGTATTCCTTCCCACCCCTTTTCCCTGGGAACCATAATACTGTTTACTATATATAAACACAATTGTTAAGGCGGATGAAAGCATTAGGGGACAGAAGAGAAATGAGTAGATAATAAAATCTAAATGCCTACATAAAGGGTTAGTTAGAGAAGGGCCAACAGAGGAGCTAAAAGGAACAGCCAGGAGAAAAGAATAGGGTTAGGTTTGTACAATATCATAGAGTTGTGGGAGAAGTAAGTTTCAGGAAGGAAAAAATAATGAGCAGTGTCAAATGCTGAAAAAGATCAAGATGGCTAAAGACTGAGAACTACCAAATATGATGATTATGGGAAATTCCATGATCTTTGAGAAAGCAGTTTCTGGACAACACTAACAAGTTGGGATTATGAGAGGTCAAACAAAGGATAGATAAATTTTCAAATAGAGGTAAGGTCATTTATTTAAAAAAATCAACCCAAGATTATGGTCTAGGTTATGAAGAGCATTCCAAAGAGACTTATTATCTTGGGCATCTCTTGTTGATTGTGTTATGAATGACCACAGTAAAGGAGCTTTAATTTGCTTTAATTTAATGTCTCAAGATGCTAATACAAGGCTTCAGCATAGTGCTACCAGTAATGCGTACTGTAGGGAAGCATTTAGATATAATTATATTTTCTTTTGGAAAAGTATTCAAGATACTTTACCTATTTCCACCTCAGTGAGACAGTTATCCATCTTCTTAAGTATGTTGTCCATCTCATCTATCCTTATTTGAAGTTTCTCCCTCTCATTCTAAACACACAATATAGACTGTCAAGTTAAATATCCAAACAAAATATTATAAAATTATAAATGGTTCAAATTGCTAACATAACTGCTACATCTAAATCATGAGCAGGCAAATCTGAAAATGAAGCTCAAAGCTTCAAGCCTCATCTTAAAAAATTTTTTTAAAAGCATTCATAACAGATTAATATAAACTCATTTTTTGTACTTTATTTCATTAATTTCATGTAACATAAAATGTTAATATATATTACTTTAAAAACAGAGTTCATAAAAATGTTCTACAGTCAAATAAATATGGGAAACACTGGTCAAATAAACTTATATAATTTTTTCTTTTTACACTACCAAAAAACCCCCCAAAAAACCAAAAAACCCAAAAAACATTTCTGACCTTAGACTTTAATATGCTAGCTATTATATTTCTCCAAAAGGGGGATGATGCATGTAACATTCCCCAGACTTATTTGCCAGTGGAAAGTTTGTTAATGCAAGACTTTTCTTAAAGGATGATCATTTGGGGAAATGCTACTTTAAACATATGCACATATTTACATATGTGTATGGACTCTGAGGAAGATAATACTACAGCATAGTCCTTAGCAATGGAAGATCAGAATCCTGTGTTTTTATATTTCAATATGTATAATGGATAACAAATTTGAGATAAGACATGAGCCCATATTAGTAAATATATTCTAGAATTACTCAAGATGCCAGGATTTGCTATTTTTGATAAAGTAAACCCCATCTCTTATGAACAGTTTTAAGTTAAGACTCTCATTCACGTATCTCCTAAGGAACATTCTTCATATTCCACAGCCACTATAAAGTAACTTTAATAGATCTTTCTAAGCTCTTAATTGTCTCACATTACCTGAGCTGACTGCACCAGCTTGCTGTATAGAGCCACTTTTCCTTGGTGAGTGAAGACTTTAGTCATCTTGGTAAAACGCGATTTTATTTTGTTCAGATAAATTCCAAAGGCCTTTAGCTGTAAGGGAAAGTCAAAGGCTACACTGCACCAAAACAAATGTTAAAAAAGGCAAATGGTCTGGGAAGGCTGCTACAGCTGCTACATACTGAACTTTGCCCATCCTAGCATCTAATTCCCAAGGCTTCTAATTTGTAAATTTAATTCCACTTAATAGTTTAAGAACAGAATCAAAGATTTCAATTTTAATTTCTGCTTTTAATTCACTTATATTACAAATTAGAAAATGACAGGCTCTTAGTTAATAAAACTGCTTAAATATATTAGGGTACATATAAAATTAGTTGCTTATTATTTAATCATTTAAAATAGATCTTTCCCTCATCTAAATCTAAATGAAAGGCAAACAAGAAGGAGGGAACTTTAAATAAATTTCAAATACATTTCACATATTAAACTAATCACTTAAGGTTTGGAAAGATTATATATTAACAACCATTCATGTATAACTAAATAATGCCTTGTTAACATACTGTATCTGAGAAGTAATTAAAGAATTCATCACTAATTTATCAAATAACACTTACAAATTTCACAACAAACTTTGTTCAAAATGTCTATATTGATTTGCATTCAGAAAATGAGACAAAAGTACCTCCTCATCAGAGCAGTGTCTCATTTTTTCCCAGAGGTTCCTATTTACATCAGTCAACAGTTTATCTTGATTCAGTGCAGAAAGCTTTAATCTAAAACACAGAAAAGTTAGTTAGCACAGAGTTCAGAAGTCAGCCAGAATGAATCAACTAAGATCTACAGGCATACTTAATTTAATTCTTCTTAGTTCTTTTCTACATAAAGAGGAGAATCCACTCAGGAACAGTAGCCAGCCTGAGTATTTCAGCAATTGTAGAACAGTTCAAGAATGTTATGATTCAAAAAAACTTCCCTCCCAAATAGAATTCTCATCTCAATGCTTCAACTTACTCCAAAATGCTTACAAAGAATCCTTAAGGCCTGTGAATGCATAATTGTGACGTTGTAGTTATTATTTTAAGTAAAAGTTCCCAATTCAGTTCAAAGTCTTGTCTCACTTTTATAGAATAACATTACTAAAAGTAGCAAAGTTACATATTAGTCTCTTGTTAATAAGCAGAAGAAATAAATTTTCATCAGTGTAGGAAGATATTACATACAGGCACAGTGGTGCAAAGTCAAACAGCAGAGCACATCTAAACAGAATTTTCATTGTATGCGAGATCCTTCCTATTTCATTCAAAACAAAACATTCTCAGACAAATCATTAAAACAACATGAAGAACATGTTCAGTGATGAAGCTCAGGACTTAGTACAGTGACTGGCACACTGTAGGTACTTGATACATATTTGGTGAATGAACAAACCAGAATCAGGCAAATCTGCAGTATTATAATTTAACAGCATCTTAAATTTCTAGTTTTAAAACTACATAATTCTTTTCAATTTAATTATTTTTATTTATTGAAGTAACATTGGTTCATAACATTATATAAGTTTCACATGTGCATTATATTTTGAAATTTGTGTATACTACAGTGTGCTTACCAACAAAAGTTTTAAAACCACATGATTCTTAAAAGATTATTTTATTTTTCTCTTTGTTAGATTGGTTCAAATTTAGTTCAATAGTTCTAGATAAGTATGACATAAACATTGTTTTGGGTTGCAAGTCCTCATTTACCTGCTTGAATCTAGATATACCTAATTTGTAAATTAGTTTGCAGCATCTTCTTATACCAAACCAAAACCACTGGACTATATTCTGAGTAAAACCATGTTTTTTTATAAATGCAAAGCAAGGGCAATTGTGATAAAATTATAAACCCAAAGGCAATCTTGATTTTAGGCACTATATATAAATCTCTAAAAGGTACTAACTTTTTTTTAAAGATGTTCATTTACAATCAATTTGTGATCTCATAATCTGATAATTATTGTTTATTAAGGACCTACTTTTGGCTAAGAATGGCATGAAAACTTTACATACACTATTTCCACTGCTCATTTCTACCTACTAAGTAGGTATTATTATTCCCAATTGATAAATGTGGAAATGAAGGTTAAAGGGCTTACATAAGGTTACACAGCTAGTGTTATAGTCAGGATACAAAGCTGAAACTCTTTCCCACATACCTTATCATACTGCCATTAACTTTTCCTATGCTGTTGTTATTCTAATCAAAACCTTGCCACACAGATTATTCACCCATCCAATAAGACACAAAAAATGAAAACTTTCATACTCATCAATCTTCTGGCGAAGAGCTTCACAATCTTCTCTATAAATCTGTACTTTGGGTCGGTAAACATACTGACTTAACATCAGGTCTTCTGGAGTAGGTGGTGTGTTTATAGTAAACTGGAAAAAAAAATCAGTCCCTCAAAACTGGTATTTCAAGGACAAAACCATGTTTAAGAACTGTTTCCAAGAAAAGGGAGCCCCCCTACACTGTTGATAGGAATGCAGTTTGTTGCAGCTGTTATCGAAAACAGTATGGAGATTCCTCAAAAGACTGAAAAAGACTTACCATATGATCCAGCAATCCCACTCCTGGGCATATATCCAGAGGGAACCTTAATTCAAAAAGATACATGCACCCCAATGTTCATAGCAGCACCATTTACAATAGCCAAGACATGGAAACAACCTAAATGTCCATCAACAGATGACTGGATAAAGAAGTTGTGGTATACTCATACAACGGACTACTACTCAAAGATAAAAAAAGAAAATAATGCCATTTGCAGCAACATGAATGGACTTGGAGATCATCATTCTAAGTGAAGTAAGCCAGAAAGAGAAAGAAAAATACCATGTATCACTTATATGTGGAATCTAAAAAAAAAAAAAAAAGACAAAGAAACTTATTTACAAAACCGAAACAGACTCAGACATAGAAAAAACTTATGGTTACCAAGGTGGGGGAAAGGGGGTGGAAAGGGATAAATTGGAAGTTTGAGATTTGCAGATACTAACTATTATATATAAAATAGATAAACAACAAATTCTGTATAGCACAGGGAACTATTTTCAATACCTTATAGTAACCTATTAATGAAAAAGAGTATGAAAACAAATATATATATGTATGACTAAAACATTACGCTGTACACCAGAAACTGACACACTGCAACTGACTATACTACAAAAAAAACCCAAAACTGCATTACTTGTCAATTATATATCAATAAAGCTGAGGGAAAAAGGAAAATACCTATGCATTATTTTAAAAAACATCAATACCTGAAAATTCAAACTTACCAGGAAACTCTTCATTAAAAGAAAGAAAAAAGACTTCAGTTTCCCAGATTATCCTTTTCTATTCTCATTTCCTAGCCCTGATCCTTACTTCTATCCCAGGTTGAAGTTAAACTTTCTAGCTTATATAAAGTAAGGCAGTAAAAATTTAGTTGTTTTTTATTTAATTTAATTTAATTTAATTTAATTTTATTTTATTTTATTCTATTTTTAACATTTTTTATTGAGTTATAGTCATTTTACAATGTTGTGTCAAATTCCAGTGTAGAGCACAATTTTTCAATTATACATGAACATACATATATTCATTGTCACATTTTTTCGCTGTGAGCTACCACAAGATCTTGTATATATTTCCCTGTGCTATACTGTATAATCTTGGTTATCTGTTCTGCATATGCCTGTCAGTATCTACAAATTTTGAAATCCCAGTCTGTCCCTTCCCACCCCACTGGTTATTTTTTAAATGTCTTGTAGCCCTAATCCAATGACTTTTGACGTCCTTGATGTAGTATTGAGAAAACCAACTCAGCTTATTACATGTAAAAACCAAATCAAACAAACCCCATGACTGTCCATTATTCATAGGAAGTGTGGCAAAGAATAAGCCATTCTACCACTCTAAGCTTTGGTCTCCTCATCTATAAAATGGGCACAATATTGACCAGTCTCTTAAGATTTTGAGTTGTACTCCATTACATATATATGCTGCATCTTCTTTATCTATTCATCTATTGATGTGCACTCAGGATGCTTCCATATCTTGGCAATTATAAATAATGTTGCTGTTAATAGTGGGGTGTACGTATCTTTTTGAATTAATTCTTATTTTGTGGTTGGCTTTATTCCTTTGATAACTATGTAAGTTTAAAAAGCTAAAGTTCTAAACGTTCTTTGAAACAATGAACAGAAAATACATGTAAAATTTAAATATGCAATATATTGTGTATTTACATGCAATATATTGTATGTGTACAGTCAAACTGTAACAATCCTACCTACCAAAACTGAAAAATAAAAAATAAAAAAGATTAAAGTAAAAGTTTTTTTTAAAAAAGGTACCAAAGTTCAGGGCCTACTAAAGTAATCTAACAAATGTTAGTTTCCTCTCATTCTCTCCTTTTAGCTGATAAGAAGAAATAAGAATGAGATTTTAATTTCCTTTCTCTGTCCGTAACACAGCTTATAACATGTGTGCTAAGAAAATGTAAGAAAGTACTAAAAGCATTTATAACTGAAGTTGACTCTCTTTCTTAAAAAGTATTTTTAAGGCTAAATGTATAAATAAAAATCAAGTCTCTACGCACTGGCTCAAAAAGAAATGGCAACACTAGAACCCAGATTGTTTTTCTGACTCTTTAAAAATATTTTTAAAAATTATTATTATTCTTTTTAATGGAGGTACTGGGGATTGAACCCAGAACATGTGCATGCTAAGCTTTACCACTAAGCTATTACCCTCCCTTCAGATTGTGTTTTTTTAAACACTATTTTCTCAAAGAAATCAGGCTTCCTTGGGAGAAAAGCTAGTTGCCTTTCATATAGGAGCCAGATACTTGGTAAAGGAATATTTCTCTTTATAGAAGTATTTGGACAATAAATGAAAAAGATGATAAAATTAGGATATCATTACAAGTCATAACGAATTATCAGATCTAGATAATGATCACTGATGGTTGACCATCACATACATCATCAATAGACATTATCTTCTGATGAAGTACAACTATAAAGTAAACTTGAAAGAAAAACCTTAACCTGATAAAACTCCTGCCAATTTACAAAAATACAAGACAGGGGAATGCATTAAAATGAAAGTTTGGCTATGCATAACGGGCAAAATCCACCCATACTTACCACAGAAAAACCTTGTTTTGTCATTATAAAAAAAGAGAGAGGGGAGAGAGATGGGGACCTATCTTAGTAAGAAGGGGACCTTATACTTTAAAAGACAATTAAGAGAGTGATACCAACTATTTATAATGTTTGGACTTCATTTGGGATGCAATTTTGTTGCTGTTGGTTGGGTTTTTTTTGTTTTTTTTTTTTGAGGGGGAGGAGAGGTAATTAGGTTTATTTATTTATTTATTATTACTTTTTAAAAAAATGGACGTACTGGGATTTGAACGCAGCACTTCATGCATGCTAAGCATGCACTCTAACACTGATGCTTGCAATCTGCTTCAAAATAAAGGCAGATAGGAGACTGTAGAGACAAGAGTTGACAATTTTTGAAGTTTGGTGATGGATAGACGAGGAGTTCATTAAACTATTATCTATTTTTGTGTATGTTTGAAAATTCCCACATTAGTTAAGGTTTTTCAAAAAACAGTAGGTTCCTCTTGAATCTTCATAACCACAAAGTGAAACACAGGACCACGTTCCCAGAGATTGACCCAGAAAATGCAAGTGTCAGTGGATATTTAGTAGTAGATATTAGGCTCATGAACTGTGTGTGCATAATGGATGCAGTTGCCCATGCTGTATGCAATATATGGGTCAATCTGCTGCACCTTGAGCCCAGGACTATGTGCATAAGCCACTCTCTCCCCTTGACTTACCTAGTTTGATTAAGTGGATGCACAATCAGGTCTTGGGTATTTCAGGCCTGGTAGGAGTACATGCAATAGTTCTCAACCTCACAGAAAGGGTGTAAGTTATAGTATTTTGACCTGAGCCACTCCTTGGGCATGAAGGAGGTTAGGCGGTGCTACCATAGCACTTTTTTTTCTTTCTTTCAGTTTTACTGAGATATAATTGACATACAGAACTGTATAAGGTTTACAGCATAATGGATTTACATATATCATGAAATGATTATCACAGTAAGTTTCATGAACATCAATTATCTCACATAGATACAAAATTAAAGGAAAAAAAGTTTCTCCTTGTGATGAGAACTCTTAGGATTTGCTCTCTTAACAACTTTTGTCGTTTATCACTTTATACCTTACATCCTAGTACCTTTTGACAGTCTTGATCTAATTCCCCCTGCCCTCACTGCCCACCTCTGGTAACCACAAATATGATCCTTTTTATGAGTTTGTTTCTGAAGTATAACTGACCTAAAACACTATGCTAGTTCCTGTTACACAATATAGTGATTCAGTTTTTCTACATAATACCTTTTGCTGGTGTTGCCAGCTGAGCTCCTGCAACTGCACACACATATGTGGGTGCTGTACATAAACATATGGGTGCTGTACATGTATCTATGAGGGCTGCCTCACATCTTCCCAGGCTGCCTCAAGAACACTCTCCCCAGTTCCACCCTAAAAGAGACTCACAGTTATCCAAGTTCTGGAATAGATACTCACAGCTGTAAACCTCATTTTACATGGCCCATACATACTCCATCTCTTTGTCTTTTCTCTACTTTGGGATTTTAAAATTTCTCTCCTGAGATAGCATGATCTCTCTTTTCATCTTGATGGGTTTGTTCCCAGGCCTATTTCCCTAACACTGCCCCTCCTGACCTCTGCAAGGCCTGAAAAGAAAGGGGAAGATACACACTCTCAAAGGTTAGCTCCTGACGTATATCCTCTCCCTCTTCTACTCTGTCAGCATCCTCTCTTTTCCTACTCTTCCCCTCTGTTTTATCCTGGTCCCCTGGTACTCCTTCTACTTTTCCTGAGACAGGTGTAGACTCTGGTGTAGACTCTGGATGCATACCTAGGCATCTTTCTACTCCCCATCTACAGCTGAGGCAAGGGGATTCTAGTGGGAAGGGGTACTATGGTGATAAAAATAATGAGGTTGGGGACCCAAAAGATGCATGCCTATCTTCCCAGTTTCCATTTTTGATTTTGATTTGATTTCATGTTTAGATATACAATCCTCCTGTAACTGATTTTTCTAAACAGCTTTGTTGAGATTTAATTTATACATCATATAATTCACTCATTTAAGTATACAATTAAATGATTTTTAAAATCTATTTACAGAGCTGTGCAACCATCAACCACAAGCTAATTTTAAAGCATTTTCATTCCCCTGAAAGAAGTCTTGTACCCATTAGCTGTCATTCCCCATTCTCCTCCACCCCCATTATAGCCCCTAATCGGTTCTCTTTCCAGCTATTATAAATAAGCTCATGTAAATTTTTTTTTTGTAGATGAATATATTTAGTTCTCTTGGGTATATATCTAGAAGTGGAACTGCTGGGTCATGTTAGTTCTGTGTTTAACTTTTTGAGGAAATACTCAACTGTTTTCCAAAGTCACTATACCGTTTTACATTCCTACCAGCAATGTATGAAAATTCCAATTTCTCCACATCTTTGCCAACACTTGTTATTTTCTGTCTTTTTGACTAAAGCCATCCTAGTGAGTGTGAAGTAGTAACTAATTTTAATTTGCATTTCCCTAATGATTAATGATGCTTAACTTGTCTTCTTGTGTTTATTGGCCATTTGCATATCTTCTCTGGAGAAATGTGTGTTCTGATCTTTGACTATTTTTAATTGGGTTGTCTTTTTTGAGTAGAAAGAGTTCTTCACATATTTTGGATACAAGTCTCTTATAAGATGTATGATTTGCAAATGTTTTCTCCCATTCTGTGGGTTGTCTTTTCACTTTCTTGATGAAGCACACACGTTTTAAATTTTGATGAAGTTCAATTTTTAATTTTGTCAACTGTGCTGTTTAGTGTTATATAGAATTGATTTTTATGTATAGTGTGAAGTATGGGTCAAGGTTCATTTTTTTCCCTGTGGATATCCAACTGGTGCAACACCACTAATAGAAAAGACCACTGTTCTGCAGGGGCATCTTTGTCATAAACCAAATGTTCATGTATGTGTGGCTCTACTCTTTGAAAGTTAGAACTCATCAGGTCTTGGTGACAATTTTAATGGTAAATTGTAAAATAAAAATTTCAGTGGTAGTTAATGAGAGTTTTCCAGATCTTGGGTTAATTCTGGTAATTTATATTTTTCTAAAAAATCATCTAGGTCTTAAAATTTGTCATCATAGTTGATGAATTTTAAAAAATTCTTTTAATCTGTGGACATGTCTTCTTTCTCACTCATCTGTATTTTAGCTTTCTCCTTTTTCTTAATTAGACTAACAGTTTTCTTATTTTATTGTCTTTCCAAAGTACCAGGTTTTGGACTTGTTATCTTTCCTACTAATTTTTGTTTTCTGTATCATTAACTTTACCAACTACCTGCTTTAATTCTGTCTTCCTGCCTTTTGTATGAATGTTATTTTATTGTTCATTTTCCAACTTCTTAAAGTGAGTATTAAAAAGCACTTTATTTTTAGGTTCTCTTCCATAACAGTTATCTAAAGTTTTGAATTTCCTGCTAAATATTATTTTTTGCTGTATATCCCATAGATTTGCTATTAAATGTTCTACTTTACATGCTTTCTAAATAGTTTTGATTTTCTTTTTGATATAAGAGTTATCTAGAAATGTGTTTCTTAATTTCCAAGAAGCTTAGATGTTTTAGTCCTTTTATTAGTTCTAATTTTATTGAACTAAGATCAGATTATGATGTCCATGAAATCTCCATTTTTTTCCATTTGTTAACATTTTCTTCACGGCCAACAGCATAACTAATAAAAAAAATTTTTTGACAGACTTAAGTTGAAAAATATTATTTAATTTTGTAAGTGATAAAAGTTTTTCTATTAATTTTTAAAACTGAGTTTGTTGATTGTATTACTTAAGCTATGATCGTATATATTTTTGATTTTGAAAAATGTTTATTAAAAACTTCTGCTATACTCTAGTTTTCATAATAATAGGAAGAAGTACATGTTCAGGAAAAAGTATAAAAGACAAAATAGATGGCAAGAAATGAGAAAAAAATGTTTCTACCTTTTTAAACCCAAATGTACCTTCTATGGGAAAACTTTCTGTAGGAAAATTTGCTTCCTTTGATCCTTTGTTTTTTAATAAATACTGGTTTCGATGCAGTTTAGTAAACAAGTACAATATATTTTAACTGAGGTAACTATTTTGTCAAGAAACTGAACTTACTTTAGCCGGGAGATTGCTCTGTCGGGGTTTCTGTATCAGAATGTGGACCTGAAGAAGTATAAAGAACTCCTTTATTGTTATTCTTCCATCTTTGAGTTTCTGAGGAAAGAAAAAAATGTTTGCATGATCATTCAAGGTGAACTCATCTTGACTATAACCACCTCATTTGTTTCTAAGTAGCTTAAAGTACTTCGGATTTAATTGCGGAAATATTATCCAGATATTTATAGGCTATACATGAGCAGATTTTATCTAACAGTATTTCTTAAGGTTACTCAGTAACAGTAGAATTGGGAAAAAAATAATAAAACAGGTCTTCCAATCATGATTTCTACTCCATATAATAAATTGTCATGTTGGGGCTTAACAAAAAATAAGTTAGTTTTCTATATATTTGAAATATTTAATGATTTTTTAAAAATTAAACAAGAAAAAACAAAATATAATAAATAAAAAAGAAAAAAAGACAAAAACAAGAAAAGACAAAACAAGGAAATTAGTTACGTTAGAAATGAGAAATACTTTAATATACCTCCTTCAAGCTCTCTTCACAAATGGTGTCTCCGAGAAACTGTGATTCCATTTGACTATTAGGGTGCGCTAGAAGTAAAGCAAATTCAGGTAATGAACAATCCAAAATTAAATTGTAAACTTAATTTCAGTTGTTCAGATTTATGTGTGGTTCATGCTCCTGAAGCTATCTGCTGGGATCTTTCTGGGAAGTCAGTCATTCGCAGGGCAAAGTGTATTACAGTTTTAAGCCTCCATTCCATGTTTCTCTACTAATTATAAGCCTCTTAAGAAAATCTTTCTTGCAGTATAACATTTCTCAATTTATCAAAATAACTAAGAATAAAAATAAACTAAATATTTTACTTATCAACTATTTATAACTCCCAAAAAGCTTATACAAATTTCAAATATCTCCTGAATTAAATACACTTATTATTGGTTAAGGAAGCAGATGACTTCTGTTATTTAGTCTTCATGAAGGTCTTACTGCTAAAGTCCAGAGAGGTCCCATCAGCCTTGATCGAATCCAGAGAACTGCTGCAACTAGATGGGGTCCTGCTTAGGCTTTTTATCAATACACTGTCAGCATTTTTATCTATATCCCCTTCATCATGGTGATCAAAAATCTGAAATGATCAAAAAAGGAACATCATACAGGTAAAATCATGATGCTATACTTATAAAGATTAAATGTTTGTTAAATGCTAACAGAAATACTACTTCTAACATAAAATTTATCTATAATCATACAAAACACCTTAGTAAACAATTAGAATAAGTAACTAGGCTTAGAGTTCAAAGTAGTTGTATTTAAAAATATATGGAAATAACTTTATACATTATACCGTACAGGCAAATTGTTTCTCAGAGGCATCTAGGTTATCACCAGATCCTATGAGCTACCAAATGTTGATGTATCCAATTATTCAACTACAAGCCATAGGGGTCAGGACTACCACGGGCAGAAAACCAGAACAGAATATTGGCTGTATATGGTAGCCTTGTCTAGAGTACAGAGAAGAAACTTATTTCCAGGCTTTAGTACTTCCTTTCTCAGGTGACCAGCTAATTTCCTTTAGCTGAAGTCAAATAGATCATATGGTTCTATTTTTACCATTTTAACCATTTGACTTTACAGCTTTAAATGCCATTTTCATCTACCAACTTATTTATGTTTTTAACGATAATATATTCTTTGTCTCCATGGCAGAATGTAAGCTCCATGAGAAGATTTTTGTCTGTAAATTCTCACGGATGCATTCCCAGGACCTAAGCAGTATGCAGGACACAAAAGATACTCAATAAATGTTTATTAAACAAAATAATACTAGTTTTCATAGAACCTATTCAGTTACACATTTTATATTACTGTTACTTTCTCAAAGCTTCATAGATGAACCATTTCCTCAGAACCTTGCCTTACAGAACCACCAAAATCATTTTCTAAGCTTACTTACATATTTCTTAACAGAGTTTAAACTTTGTTTTCTATGACCCTTAAAACACTTTCTAATCTTTATTTCTCCACCTGTAAAAATCAGCTTGAGTGACAAGTTGTATCATCTCCAAGTTATTCAAATCAGTGTTCCCTCAACTTTTAAAATCTATTACTTTTTTTTTTTTAATAAACACAAAATCTCACTCTCTTTGAGATACTGGGCTTGATCTAGGCATTCTTCCATTCTCAAAAGAAATGGACTCAGCTTCTATATTTTCTCATTGGCCAAGAAAATTCAGTTAAGCTTTTATTTATGCAGTTTGCATAATAAAAAAGCTTTCTACCCTCCAGAATTTTTTAATAATTATTTTTCCCCTTCTAGTTTTATTGATATAATTGACATACACCGTAAACTTTTTTGGGGGGATGGGGGAGATAATTAGGTTTTTTTAAAATGGAGGTACTGGGGACTGAACCCAGAACACCATGATTGCTAGTCATGCACTCTACTTCTGAGCTATACCTTCCCCCATACCCTCCAATATTTTAACACTGAAGGTGATTTTTCCAGTTACATATACCCTAGAGATTCTCATATGCAAAGCCACAATGACAAATCACTAGAAGTGACAGAATATTTAGAATTAACTACACAATTTCAACATTAATTTTTGTACTACTTTCCACTTCATTTTTTTGTGACCATTTGTCACTTCAAATTGTGTTTAAGTCTACCTGCCAATGAATTTCTTAAGACTCTGCATAGGAATATTTCTCCAGGCCTATAGTTGGAAATAATCAATTCCTGCTTACTCAAGATTAAAACTAAAATTCAAGAATACTCAACTTTTTAAAACATCAAGAGCATTTCTTAGTTCAAGACAGAGCTTCTTACCTCCTGATCTTGGGCAGCACCACTAAACCTAATCTCACTTTTTCTGATTTTTTTCTCATTCTGAATATCATCATCATCTTCTTGTACCCAGGTTCTTTTTTGGTTATTGCAGGTTTCTTCCATTTTATTTTCAGATGGTGAAATCTCTTTTTGGCATGGTTCAGTCAAAGCCTTTTCCTCAGTATCTATGCTAATTGAGTCTGAGGAATTAATCTCACCAGGATATATAGGAAGATTTTCTTCATTTATATACTGTGATGGACTTAAGTTCAGTTTAGCTACAACAAATCCAATGCCTGAATCCTTACTGGAGACTGCCTGAGTTTCTAAGCGACTTAAATCAGTTGTGTCTGCTGGACTCTGTTTCAGGTCATGAGTACCAGTGACACTACAATTTCTCTTATTTGGCAATCTGGGCAAAAATATTCCCAAAGAACATCTCCTTGCTTTATCTTTTACAACTGTCATTAACGGTACAGAGTTGGTTTCAGCTCCACTGTGAGAAACTTTATTTTCTTCATCTCTATCATCTTTAACATTGCTAGACACTATGTTAATATTATCTATTTCTGTGGCTTGCATTATACTTGTATCACTGTGTGCCTTATTTACTAAGTCATGTAATTGTTTTGGAGGTGGTATATGAACAGGTTGGAAATCTAAAAATTCTTCAGTTTTCTCATTCAAACTATTCAGATTTGGTTTGACACTACTAAAAGGTGCAGCATTGGATGAAATTATAGAATCTGATACTTCTCTAGGATTGATATGAGTTTGAATAAGCTGCTTAGTCAAGTCTGAATTACTGTGGAAATCTATAGTTGTGTTACATTTAGCTGTTTCAATATTTTTCTTCAGTTCTTTTTTACAGGCTATGGTAAACTGTTTCTCATTGAGCATTTCAGACTCGTTTTCACATGTGGGTACAGAGGAATTTCCTCTAATATTTAAATTCTTATTTCCATCTTTAGACAATACTGCTTCATCTTTATTGACAATATTCTGCCCTTGTTGAGGTAATGATGGTAGCCGAGTTGACAGATGATGCTGAGAAGCAACACAAACATCACCAACAAAGGTCTTCTTTAAACTATGTTCCACATTATCAACAAAGGCCTCCATCTGATTCTTTGGAAGCTTAAAAGATACTTGTTTTGAGTTAAGTTTAGTCATTTCCCCCACATCTTCACCACATATTAAAGTTTCATTAGCTAATAGGTTTTGGGGTTCCTTAATCAGATCTTGATCTTTGGGCACTGTTGTGACACTGTCTAACTGTCCTTGGGTATTGGATTGAACAACTTTTTCATTCCGTAACAAAGAACAAGGAGCAGAGAGAGGCAGTCCCTCAGATTTCAAGTAATATTTACGGGCTAAATCTTTTGCATAAGTAAGATCATTTTGCACTGGGCAATGACTGGCTTTTACATCTTTATCACATGAGGACATGACATTCCCCTCCAAATTATCAAAAAAGGAAGCAACATTAGGTAAACAGGAATAATTATCACTGGATCCACAACTAGCAGCTGCAGGAGTGTTTGTAAAGTCCACATTTCTTCCATCTGTACTATTTAAGTGACAGCTTTCCATTTTGGCTTTTTCCAATGTACAGGCCTGGTCTACAACTTTCATGACCTCTTCATCCACAGCAGTGCTATGGAATTTGATTTCTGTCTCATCTTGACCTCTAGACAACACGTTAGTAGGAACAAAGGGTATCACACAATGCTTTTGCTCAGTGTGAAGAGCAATTTCGTTTTCTACAGCCAGTGCTTGTTTTTCAGTGATTTCTTGAACAGAGCTACCATCCTTAGGAAAAGAAACACCCAAGGTTTTTCCTTTTGTTATTCCAAATTTAGGGCACTCTTGAAGTATTTTCTCTGTGGTTTGACAATCAATGAAAACAGTGTGGGACTTAGTAACTTCCAGATCACTGTGATTATCTACAAACATTACAGTTTTATCCATAGGCCTAGTGGTTCTTTTATCTGGTGAGACAGTTTTACATTCTAAGGAAGTTGTATAACTTCTGGTGAGCTCCATTTCATCCTGCCCACATGTATACAAAATAGTTTTAGAAGTTCCTTCTAAAGGCACTAAATGGCAGTCCTCTCTATCTTCCAGGGGACTTTTATTATTTATTTCCACTGTACAACTCTGGATGATATCCGTATCATTTTTATCATTCTTTGAAAATGCAATGGTCTCGCCATTTTTGAGTCTAAGGCTTTTCCTTCTGTGACTTTTGCCTGATAGAGTTTCATTCAGAAACCCAGGCTTTTGTACATTTTTATCATTTTTACAAATGGTTGATTTAGACACTTCCACATTATCACCAGTTACAAATGCTACAGCTTTCTCCAAAGGATCATTATTAGACCATTCCCCAGGTGGTGTTAGCTGGCTGACTTTTTCACTATTCTCTGGAAAGAAAACACTCTCCTCAGCAGGAGTCGGTGTCACTTTTGATTTTTCTGAGCTTTTTCTTTTGAATAGTTCAAAGTTAGGTTTGTCTAGAAGCAGAGTTCTCTCCTTTGCTTGGTAGTCAATGAAAACAGTGTGGGACTTTGTCATTTCTAGTTCCTCATGATTATCTATAAACATTATAGTTTTGTCCACAGGCCTAGTGGTTCTTTTATCTGGTGAGACAGTTTTACATTCTATGGCAGTTGTGTGACTTCTGGTGACCTCCATGTCATCCTGCCCACATGTATACAAAAGAGTTTTAGAACTTCTTGCCAAAGGCATTGAATGGGAATCATGTTCATCTAATAAAGGTCTATGATTTATTTCCACTGTATAACTCTTGGTGATATCCATATCATTCTCATCTCCCTCTGAAAATACAATAGTCTTATCAATTTTTAATCTGCCAACACTTTTCCTTCCACAAATTTTAACATCTTGCTTTTCACTTAGAATACTAGTTTTCTGTACACTTTTGTCCTCCAACACATCCATAATATCATTAGAAGTAAATACTCCAGTTTTTTCTATAGGACTTTCATTACATTTTTCAGCTTTTATGGCTGTTTGTCTGTTTACTGTTGTTAGCTGGCTGTTACCGTTTTCTAAATTAGTCTTGCCCAGTTCTACTACTTCAGAAGTACCAAATCCAATGACAACAGTGTGACTCTTGGTTAGATCCATATTTTGCTCCTCCTCGGAACAAACAATTACCTTGTCATGAGAACAGTCAGGCCTGGGATTGCCTGAACTTTTCCTTAGTGGCTCAAGTAGTTTAGAATTCTGGCCTGGTACAGATTTCACCGTTTGATTGTTAACAGCAATATGACTTTTCATGGCATATTGTTCTTCTAATGAAAATAATGGCTTTGTAGTAGGAAACAAAGATTGTTCACAAGAAACTGTATTTCTCCTGTTTCTCAGTGGTAGTTGTTTATCAAGATCTCCACCAGAGTATACTATACCATGGCTTGTTGCTATGTCCTTGTTAATATCAGGTGACTGAGGAGAATCTTTATCAAGATGGGAAGAAATCTTCAAAATTTGATCTTTTTCTTTGTCCAAGGTGTCAGTTGGGATGTTCTTAGATATTATGTTTGGTTGTTGGGACAGTTCAATATGACCTTTGGTGATTTCTTTCCATTCATCTGAAGGGCTTTTGCTGTGAGAGTGAGATTTAGTAATATTCTCAGGTGCTAGACTGTAAGATGCAAGAGGAGACTGACTTCCTAAGTTAGCTGTGTGACTTTTAGTCAAATCCATATCTTCATCTGTGAAGATTTCAGTCTTTTTGTCAGTCAATGAAAGAAATAAAGGATTTTCCAGGCTCTGCTGTAATCTTTCCTTAGACGCATGTGGAACTGAGCTATAATTTATGTTCATTTCCTCAACCTCTGACACGATTACGTGCTTTTGGAGCATCATTTCTTTTTCAGATACTGGTGCAGCTGCTATCTGTACATTTGCCTGATCTTGTTTAAAAATCTGATTATCTATTGCAACTGAATGACTCTTGGTAATGTCCATGCTATCCTCTCCTGAATAAATAGTTTTCTCTCTGAAAAGAGAGATGGCATCTGGATTGGGATACATTTTAGAATAATCAGTGTCATGCTTTAGCAAATTTTTCTCCTCTCTCATACTTGAGAAACACTTGGTCAGTTCCATGGCATCGTTACAACTAGAATAGAAAAATGTTTTACACTCTTGAATAGCTGGACTGGAACAAATAAATTCTGGGATCCTGGCCAATGTTCTGATATCTTGGTTAGATGCCTGTGTGACTGTGTGAGTTTCTGTCCCTGCAATATGATTTCTGGTAGCATGTATTTCACATTTAGGGTTTAAGGAAGGGTCTTGAAAAGCATCATTCAGTTTATCCTTAAAGATTGCCTTCTGTCCCAGAGCTTTAGTTCCATAACCTGTTGAAACATCCATCATGACATTCTGAGTTTGATTTTCTATTTCAGACAGATTATCTGCTGAAGGTAACATCTGTGTAGTATGGTTACTTGTTAAGTCCATAAAGTCATCACCATAAATTGTAGTATCATCACCTTTAAATTTCCTTAAGCTGGCCTCACTAGATGTGGGAACCAAAGTCTGAATATTGGCTGTATGACATTGGATAAAATTCATCCCATCATCTTGTTCTCTAAAGATTCTAGTCATATTACCGCTACTTTCATCTACATTAACAGATACATGCATTTGATGTATAGAAGAGGTCCTATTTGATTCTTTGGAATGAATAGGTATCTCAGAATTTTCTTTATCAGGTCCTGTGAAAGGAGAAGAAGCATTTGATTTTCCTGTTTTCAATCTTTTCACAAAGTCATTGAAATTTATTTTCTTTTCTGAAGACGTGTTTTGATCCATGGAAAAATTTAATTCTTTTTTCATTCTTGAATCCTCAGTATGGAGCTTTAACTTAGCCAGAAATGATGTGGTATCTATCTTGGTGGACTTTACACTTTTGGTACAATCTAAAGGGCCTCTGGTAATCATCACGGTGTGACTTGCCGTCAGGTCCATCTGATTTTCATCTGAAAAGATGACTGTCTGTTCATTTGAATGTTTCCTTTCATGGTTGTGTTCTGCAATTGAAATCTACAATGAAAGCAAAATATAAGAGGTCAGATCAAATGCAAACTTCTAAAAAGGTATTTTACAATATGTACTATTTAAAGAGTATTATATAAACAATCATAAATGGTTTCATAATATGTTGGTTTGTTTCAATCAATGGTGTGGTGTGTAGCGTGTAATTTGTTACTAAAATTTTTTCTAAAGTCTCTGAATATTTTTAGTGTTTTTGAACAAATTAAAAGTTCAAGGTTAATTATATACCCACTAGAATGACTAAAAAATGAAAAGACTGACAATATCAAATGTAACTATAATGAAAATTCTAGATTATTTTATTAGAGGGTTATTTTCATTCTAAGTAAAAAAGACTTGGAAGGAATAAGCGCATGATGGCTAATTTATAGTACACTCTGTATTCTTGGGAATTGGATTCTCCTCGAAGGCAGTGGTTTTATTTGTAAGGACATGGTCTAACTCTTTGCTACTCAGAGTATGGTCTGTGGACCAGTGCACTATATCACCTAGGAGATTGTTAAAAGTATAGAATCTCAGGACCTACCCCAGATCTAATGGAAAAGAATCTGTATTTTAAAAAAATCTTGAAATGATTCACATGCCCACTAACGTTTGAGAAGTCCAGATATAATTAATATATTTCTCTACTATTTAAACCAGCAATGATTTAACTATTCTTAGTTAACTGGAAAGGTAGGAAGTTTTTGCAGTTTATGTTGGTCTATTTTGATAAGTAATCCCTAAATCATGTCATTACCATTAAATGTTTGTGTGCTTTAAACATTTTAAGTATCAAGGAAGATTAAAATATGAAAGACTTGCATGAACTCATACCTCTCTCTGTTGCATCTGGGTTTGAATGGGAGCACAAAGCAATGTGTTCATTCCTATTGAGTAAAAAGAAAAACTATAGTCAAGGACAAAAATATATCACCAAGAGCCTGATTTTCCTTTTCTTTTTTTTTTTTTTGGTGGGGGAGAAGGGAGGTAATTAGACTGACTGATTGACTGACTGATTGATTGAAAAGGAGGTACTGAGATTGAACCCAAGACTTCGTACATGCTAGGAACGCACTCTACCATTGAACTATACCCTGCCCCTTGATTTTCCTTTTCTTAGATGCTTCATCAATTACAAGTATTTACTAAAGCTTTTCAGTTACTAACTCCTTCCTAAGGACTTACTTATTAAATTTCACCAAGAATTTTTTAAAAAATTGAGGTATAGTCAGTTACGTCCTTATGGCTCTTAATTGTCCAATTTTAGAGACAGAGAGATCACTGATTATTATAGTCTCTGTGTGACAAATAGTTTTAAAATGTGGTAGAGATTTTAAAGGTGGAAAGTATGGACCACTTCTTTTTCTCCTTCACTTCTCCATTTTTATTTCCTGGACAGTAGAAGTTACATATTAAAGAGTACCAACTGATAAGACTCAAATACAAGGGTAAGATTTTGAAGCATCTTTTTTCCTATGTTAAGGAATCTAGATGTTCCCATGATGAGATGTGCATTTTATAAAAATAATTCAGGAGAAGGAGAAAAATGTAGATTCAATAGAAGATAAACCAATAAGGAAGCTACTATAATAGTTCAGATACAACACATTGGAAGTTTATGTTAGGACAAGAGACAATAAGAATGGAAATAAGGAATGATTTGCAAGATATTTTAGAAATGAAATATAAAGGTTTAGGTAACAAACAACTTTGGAAATAAAAAAGATGCTATAATAAAACAAGAAATACATTTTAAAATATGTTTGAAGGCAAATCTTTAGAATATTTTATAGAGTTTATGGCAACCTCCACTGAATGATGAATGATACATCAAGCTTTCAATCATTTATTGAACAAATACTGTGCCCCAAAACTCAACTATATACTAAAGCACAAAGAACAGGACAAAATTTCTGGACTCAAGAGTTCTTAGTTTAATTAAAGAGCCAAAAATAAATACCTAAAGTACAATATGATAAATTCTACAATAGACTGAAAAATAAAAGGAGTGTTGTGAGAGCACAGAACTAGTGACTGAACTCCTTGGTTTTGACAGAGAAGCCTCGACTCAAGCCAGTACTGCTTATTATCAATTAATTCATGATGAGATAAGAAGCTTGCAGTCAATGTAAATTATGCAATATTTCCTTCATCAAGAAAGCTTTGCTAAGAAAAAAAAAGGTCAGCTAACTAAACAGTAGTCTATTGCCATAGTTGATTTATATTCTAGCACAAATTCTTTTTCTGTCATGGACTGTAACAGTTTGTGGACTTCGAATAGCACTAAAGTTAAGTTAAAGGCGAGAAGACTGTTAAGACAAATTGGATTAGGAAGATCACTCTAGGTAGTGGAAATAGCATTTACAAACTAATTTGGGCAGGAAAAAAGTCCACATGTAAAACTGCAAATAGTTATTCATGAGCTACAGCATAGGATGTCTATAAAGGCCAGAAGATAAGGTTGGAGAAAAAGACAAGCCAAATTATAAAAGGCTTTCTAAGTTTATGCTAAGGAGTGTGGGCTTTATCCTGTAAGCAATAAAGTGTCACTGAACAATTTTAAGCTGGGAGGTAATATGATCAGATTTACAAACATGTAGAATGGATCAAAGGATAAGAAACTAAATACAATAGACCAAGAAAGCAGAGTGGGGACCTGAATTCAAATACCGGCAATATGGATAGAGAATAAGTAACAGATTTGCAAGATATTTAGGAGACAATCGAAAGTGAGTAGGGCCAAATGAATGGGGGCAAAGAAGTAAAAGTTAAAAAAGGACTCAATTCCTGACTTGAGTGAATGACAGAGTGAATGGGAGTTCAAGAGAACAAGAGGAAAATAGGTTTGAGAGAAATACATTTGTGAAATTTTAAAAGATTTTATGTAGCAATTCTCCCTCCACATTTTTTTCCATGGTTCTCTTACATATTACTTTCCAAGGAATCTAGATGAAGAGAAAAATATATAATGAGAAAAGTATTCTGGTCATACTCACCAGTAATCTCACAGCAGTTATCTTCTGGATTCTCATTCCTAAAAATTAAAAAGTAGTTTCAAAATCTATACCCCAGACAATTAGCAACAATCACAATAGTTGAAAGAGTAGGAAAGGTGAAAGGTTTTCATATTGTGACTGGCAGAAAACTCCAAAGTTATCTTTAAAAAAACGACTCACCTAAACTGGTGGAAAAAATTACAAGGCAATTAAAGGAATTTTCCAGATTGGTCTTAATGGTTTATTAATTTCAAGAATACTATAAAAATATATTTAATACATGCTCCTTATATTTTTTAAGGATGACCTATAAAGCAACTCATTTTTAGGAAATTATTTAGCCTTTAAAAAAGGTAAGTAAAAGGAAACAACTCAAATGTCCATCAATAGGGAGCTGACTAAATGTTGGTACAGACATATGATAGATTATAACAGACTTAGGTAGATCTATATGTAACAATGTGGAAAGTGTTACACAAGACATTAAGAGATCTCATTTTTTTAAAAGCAAAAGATAAACATGCATTTGAATACACATATAAAATTTCTGCAAGGACATCCAAAATTATCAATAGCAGTTATTGGTAAGGAGCCTAAGTAACATGGCTTAGAGATTTCTCTGTACCAGTATATAGAGTCTTATTTTTCCAGCTCAACATTAGTCAATTAGATGTAAAAACTGTAATTTATTTAACCAGCTCCTGATAGACTTTTAGGTCTTTTACATCTTTTGCTATTAAAGTAAATGCTGCAGTGAATAATTTTATATATTCATCATTTTAAACATTTACAAATGTATTGGTAAGATAAATTTCCTGACATGAAATTGCTGAGCTACAGGGGATGTGCATTTAAAATTTTGAATTATATTGCCGATTGCTTTCTACAGTTTATAGCACTAGCAATGAGTGACATTTTATTTATATTCTTAACTGATTAGATGAAATATTATATTTCAATGTAGTCTAAGTTTGTATTCCTCTTATGATGAATGAAGATAAGCATCTTTTCATTTGTTCAAGCTCTACTGTTATTTAACTATCTTTGTATTAATATTATTATAAGAAAAACTAATTTAATGAAAACGATCTGAAGATTTGGTATTTATTGTTTTGTACGAGCTGATGTATTTAAGGATTTATATATGAAAGTAGAGTGTTTCATCACTCTTAAAAGGATAAGCTATACAAAGCACATACTTATCAACTATGGCAGTATATTAAATTATGCAAAAATTTGTTTCCTGAGTTAAGCCTAAGTATTCCATAAAAGGGAGACAAAATAAAAGACAAAAACAACATTAACTTAAAAATCACTTCATTTAATAGGAATAAACAACTTTTTTAAGGAATAAATAACTTTTAAAGTATAATTTGCATCATATTTTTCTTACTTACTGTATAAACAGAACATTTCCTCCTGCTTCTGTTTCTATAAATAAAGAAAAGATTAAAGCTTTTCAACAATACACTTATAAAAGCATTAGAAAAATTGTACACAGACATTAATAATAAAATAAAATTATTAACTACACAACTTACTTCCTGCCCCCATGGCTCAAGTTATTTTTTTTAAACAATAAGATGGACATTGAGTTATATCAATTATCTGGTTAGATAGCCACAGAAAAATTATATAGAAAACAAATTTAGCAGGGATTACAGTAACAAATTTACCTGTAATTTCCGACTTTCTCACTATTTTCATATGAGATTCTGTCTGGAATACCCTAGAAAAGAAAATAAAGATTTTTTAAAAATCTGCAAGTTTTAATTAGAACCCTATGGTGTTAAATTACAGTCTGAGATAGGTAAAATAACACTTTGATTTCAGCTTCCTCTTTGCTTCATCATCTACAATTAATATTTCAAATGTCAAAATTAGTTTACCACATTAAAATCTGTTATGGTTTTTGAATGAACTCTGACAGAATCATTATTTTATCCCCCTCAATAACCTAAAATATTCTTTTTATTCAACATTTATTAAGCACTCACTATATACCTGGGGCTATATACTAGAGTCTGACACACATTCCTTGACCTCAAGGTGCTTTCACTGTTAAGTAGGCATTGGCAACAGTGATTATATTATAAATTGGCTTTTGTTATTAACATTTCAGATAAGGTTGCATGGACTCCAGAGGAAGGGATCTCTTTTCATTGAGATGATTAAGAACAGTAAGCTTCTGGAGAAGTAGCATTTGATATCTGCCTTGAAGAATCTGGCCAATTCATTTCATTCTTTTAATATTAAGCATCATTCATTATATGGAAGCTCTTTTTAATTAGAAGTAGAATGTTATTTCAATTATAAAAAGGCACTGAATATTTGCATGCATACTGTGCCAAGCACCATGCTATAATTTTTACATGCATTTTTAATGATTATAACAATTATATTATTCTACAAATGAAGTCATATAACTGATAAGTGGCAGAGCTAAAATGCAGACCCAAATCTGACTTCAGAATCAGAACTTGATCATATACAAGATCACACAGAAAATTTCAATAGAAATCAAAATAATACAGATTAACATTTGCTGACTACAGTGTAACTAAAAATTAATGACAAAAATTGCCTTTTCCACCTAGATATGCATCTTAAAATTCTTGATTAAACAATTAAATGAGGAAATACAAATATACTGCTGAGCATCAAGAAAATCGTCATAAAAACACTACATATAAGAATTATATTAAATTAATAACTTAGAACTGACACTTTTACAATGTTGTCTTTTTATTCAGGAATTTGTTTTCATTTGTACAATTCTTAATTTAGTATGTTTCAGTAATGTTTTATTCTTTCTTTATATGCTTTTATTATTAAATTTACAGCAACAAAATAAAATATAATGGAAAAAAGGACATTTATCTTCAATTGGATTTTTATTTATATATAGAAAATATATTAATTTCCATATATTAATTTTATATCCTGCTACTTATTGTTTATAGAAGTATTTCAATTGATATTCTTGGATTTTCTTAATATTCAATCATTAATCTGCAAAGATAATAGATTTATCCCCATCTTTCCAATTTTTATAACTCTGTTTTTTCCTCTAGTTTATTTTTGTTGGTTAGCACCTCCAATACAATGTTAAATAACAGCAGTAAGACATATTTGTTTCACTTCAAAATTTAGAGGGGATGCTTTCAATGTTTCTCTTTTAAGCATAATGTTGAATAACGGCCTTTTAAATAACAATTTTCTAATGCTTATCTAATTGAAAAACAAATTATCCAAATCATGTTAGTACCAACATATTTGGTGTGACACATAAAAAAGCATTACCTGTAACATTTTAATTACTTCTCTTTTCAACTTACTTTATAGTATCTGCAAAGCTGACTCGACGAGAATTTTTCTTATTTCTCAAAGCATTGGATTCCTAAGGGCAGAGAATATATGGTACGATTTTTAATGAAACCACTGTAAATTAGGTCTCCAAAGTACTATAGATAAAGACCAAGTCTTATTCTGAATTAATGTGATATTATTAATTTTGACAATTTGATTCTCCAAAATATTCCATATAGAAGCACTTAACAAACATGGATATGATTTTCAATATGAATGATAATAAGCACACTGACACAAACAACATATATTTAAAAAAGGTGATTACTGTCCTTTATCTTTTCTCTCTCCTTTAAATGAATGGTTATTTTGCTATCGTAGAAGAAAGACTGGGGACAAAACAAGTGATATGTTGCCTATTATGGTAAACTTACTATATTACTTTAAAGATTAAAAAATTTTTTTTAATTTGGTAAAATACAATTAACATAAAACTTACTGTATTAACCACTTCTTAAATTTAAATTTAAAGTTTATTGTGGTTAAACCACTCATCTACCCTCTTAACAGATTTTTAAGTGTACAATACAATATTGTTAACTGTAGGCACAATGTTGTACAGCTGATCTCTAGAATTCAGTCATCTTGCATAACTGAAACTTTAAACCAGTTGATTAGCAACTCCCCATTTCCCCTCCTCTCTGCCCTGGCAACTGCTGTTCTGTTCTCTGCTGCTATGAGTTTGACTATTTTAGGCACTTCATATAAATGGAATCACGCAGTATTTGTCCTTCTGTGGCTATTTGACTTAGCATAACATACTTAAAAATTAAACTATTTTTAAGTGTACACTTTAGAGTTAAGCACATCTACATATTTGTGCAACCAATCTTCAGAAATCTTTTCATCTTGCAAAAGTGAAACTCTATAGCCATTAAACAACTCCCCCTTCCCTCACTAACCTCCCCACAACCACAATTTTATTTTCTCTCTCTATGAATTTGACTGCTCTAGGTACTTTGTAAGTAGAAATCATATTTGTCTTTTTGTGACTGGTTTATTTCACTTGGCATAATGTCTTCAAGGTTCATCCATGTTGCAGTATGTATCAGAATTTCCTTCCTTTTTAATGCCATAGTACTACATTTTGTGTATCCATTCATCTGTCAAAGGACTATGGGTCGCTTCCACGTTTTCACAACTGTGATTAATGCTGCTATGAACAATGGTGTACATCTCTTCAAGACCCTGCTTTCATTTCTTCTGGGTATACACCCAGAAGTGGACTTGCTGGATCATACGGTAATTCTATTTCAATTTTTGGAGGAACCACTGTTTTCTACAGCAGCTACACCATTTTAAATTCCCACCAGCAGTGCACAAGGGTTCCAATTACTCCACATCCTAGCCAACACTTGTTATTTTCTGGATTTTTTTTTTTTTTTATAATCGCCATCCTAATGGGTATGTGCTGATAGCTCACTGTGGTTTTGATTTGAATTTCCCTAATGATTAGTGATGCTGAGCATCCTTTCATTATAGTATACTATTTTTATTTTTTCTCATCTTCCTTAACAAGAGCAAACATTTTTACTCACATAGTTACCAAACACAAAAAGCAAAAGACAGAGAAATAAATGAAATCCACAGAAAATTTTACTGTGATAAGTCTGAATACCTGAGTCTAAGTTTTATTATAACAAAGAATCAAGAATATTCATCCTCTATGTTAAGACTCTGGCAGACATTACATGTGGTCTTGAGCTTAATAATGACAATAATATAGACATAGTAAATACTATTATATTTCTTACTAAAAATCCCTCAAATTTGTGTGGTATATTGGAAACAGCACTGAGTTAGAGGTTAGGAGATTAGAATTCCAGTTTGAAGTCTGCCACTAACTAGCTGTGTAGGCTTCGACAAAACATTTAATCTCTCTGGATCTCATATTCCTCATCTATATAATGAAGAACTAGATTCAAGATTACTGTCGAGGTCCTGTTGGTTTTAAAGCTCTTTTAGTCTGTGAATCTGTCATTCAACATTCATTAAATAAAAAAACTCAAAAACAAAACACTCACCGCCCCCCCCAATCCCACGCTGAGTGATGAAAAAAGAGTGGTAAAGGAAACAAATATGGTCCCTACTCTACTGGGAATTAATGGCGAAACAAACATTAAAACAAAAAATCCACACATACAAAATCAAACGTATGATGAGTGGTATGAATAAAAACTATATAAAAATAATAATTTAGCGTGAGAATCAGAGATTTCTTTGAAAAGTACATTTAAGTTGAGACATGATTAGTTAGCAGGCAGGTGAAGAGTTGGTTAGTGGGAAAGCATTCTAGGCAGAACATGTACAGAGGCCCTGAAGCAAGGAAAAGCTTGATGTTTTTGAGAAACAGAAAGACAAGAGAGGCTGAAGTAAACACTCAGAATTATATGGTCTCCAAAACTACAGGCATTTCATCAATCAATAAAATGTACTGAAAGTGAACTACATATACCGGACATAATACATTAAAAAAACACATGAGAAAGTTTCCAACCTCAGAGAGTTCTCAATTTAGAACGGAGATTAGTAAACAATTACAATAGAAGATGTTAAGGGATGATTTTCTGAGATAAGTGATACCAGAGCTGAGTCTTGAAGATCAATAGGAATTACCAAATAAAGAGGACTACAAATATATGATAAATCAAGTATAACAAAATATGAATTGTAAAATCTGGGTGATGACCATATGAACATTCATGGCAAAATTCTTTCTACTTTTCAGTGTGTATAAAAAAATTTTAATAAGATGTTGGCAGATAAATGAAGAACGAGGGACTAGCCATCTAGACAGAGGTAACATCATATGTAAATACCTGCAGGCTTGACAGTTTGGGGAATGGTAAGCAATCCTGAATGGTGAGATACATATGTGAGAGTGGCAAGAAAGGAGGCTGGAAAAGCAAATATGGGTTAAAAATCAAGACTCTCAGCTTATTTAAGTTATTTGGATTTTAACCTGAAGGCCATGGGATGCTTACTTGTCCATATGCAATTGAGAATCATTTATGACGTTCTCCCTTCATATAGCTAATAAAGTTCCTAACTATTTAAAATATCACTGAAAATAGTCATCTATAAAGCATATATATCAGAAATTTACCTGAACAGTTTCATTCCCACCTCTGAGGTCTTGAAGAGGACTCCTTGGGGGTTTCAAAATCTGGAAGGGAATTATTGAAGAAAATCTGCCATATCTATTAATAGTCACTTCATTTCAAGTTATACCATAAGAAGAAAGGTAGAGATCCTAAAATTCCTATAAAAACCTCTAAAACTCCTCAAATTAAGTGCTATACTTTGTGGCTGGTTTAAAAACTTGGCATCTATTCCCTTGTCCCTGACCACCTTCCCCAATTGTTTTGCCTACTCTCATCCCATGTGGTGTGGGTAGAGCTCTACCCCAATTCTAGGGTACAAAAGAAAGCCCCGGCCTAGAACAATCTGCACGTGATATTCCTTCATCAACAGTGATTGGTTTGAGAGTGAGGATTTGACCCATATCAAGATAATTGAGCCAACATGATTCAGCCCTGAGTACTCTGGGGTTTTTTTTATCTTGAGGAAATAGACACTTGTTCATGTAGGTCATCAATCTGAAAATTGAGAGAGCTAGATGTACTACAGTAATTACACAAAGAGAGCCTGTTTGATAATGAAGATTACCCAAAGAAAGTGATCAGAGTATAAAAAATGAAAGGAAATCCTAATACTGGTGGTCATGTCCAGTATTTTTACCATAAACATTGTTGCCACATCTTTACCATAAACGCTTTTGCTGCATAACTAATTGATTGTAAGGCAATTTTGCCAAAAAAGATAAAGAAAAATATGAGAGATATTAAAAAGGACATAATAAAACATGAAAAATGAATAACAAAATTAAAGACTTTATTGCAAAATATAAAATTTTTGAATATATTTAAAATGTTTGTAGATTCATGGCAATACTTCACAAATAACTGATTTTATTTTGTGGGCTGTACCTAATACCTAAGCACTTGTCTGTCTTTTGTTCATAGTATTCTATACATTTGTTTATTAATTCGTTCTCTTCATTTGGCATCACACTTTCTTTTTCACTAAAATTCCTTCCTTCATTAAGAGAGGTATCAATTTCCAAATACTAGGATGCATATTTTTAACTGAGTTTTGTATTGCATTATGAAACTCTTCTACACTGTTGTTTATTCTTGGCATAAAGTCACATGTCTGTTCACAGATATTCCAAAATTCTATGGGAAATATGGGTTCAACTCTGCATTGGAGACCCTTAGCCTCTTTCAGATTTACTTATTATAAAAATGGGAGCATTGCATTAATAAAGAAATAAAACCAAACTGCCAACCAAACTATCATTTATTATTATCAAACTAGTTATTTAACTTTCATGGCAAAATTGCACTACTGCTAATCAGTTATGTGGCAAACATGCTTGTGACAAAGATGCTTACGGTGAAAGTACCTAGAACCACAGTTAATATTGTTGGAACCCCTGGTCAGTTAAGTTGTGCCTAATGTCAGCCTCCATCTTTGGATTTTTTAAATTTCATAACCCAATAAATTTTGTGCTTAAATCAGTCTGAGTTGAATTATGTTATGTCTTGCTTTGTACACCAGTTTAAATATATTTTAAACAGCTTTACTGAAGTATAATTTACATAGCACACAATTTATTAAATTACCATGAAATCCATAAAATATTAACTTTAGTATATTTACAGAATTGTGTTATCAGGTTAAATATTTGAGTCTTTATCCAAAGAGCAACAGAAGCCAGTGGAGTTGGGATGGTGATGCCACAGTCAAAATTACTATGGTATACAGTCATCATTCAACATAAGGTAATAATTATTAGCTTAAATAAGTATTTCTTACTGAGGAATGTCGTCTTCTAACAGGTCTCTCTATATTGTCACTGAAAAAGGAAAAGAAATTTACATACACAAGGGTAAAAAACTGAATTTCTAAAACCCATCATTACATTCCTTACATGCTTAAAAAATTTTATTTATTATTGAAGTATAGTTGATTTATAATGTGTTACTTTCTAGTATACAGCATAGTGACTCAGTTATACATATATGTATTCTTTTTCATTATAGGTTATTACAAGATATTGAATATAGTTCTCTGTGCTACACAGTAGGACCTTGTTGTTTATCTACCCTTATATGCTTTGAAATTGGCTATTACTTTCACTTAACACTTGGTATCACTTTCACTTAATAAAATTAATACTACAAGACTTAAATTCAGTCTTTAGGAAGTCAGTGTTTTAAAATACATATGGTATACCACAAGACTGTCTCTTGAAAAACAATCAGTATAACATTAATTTACCATATTGACAGAAGTACAATTATAAGATGAATGGACCATAAAATCAAGAGACTCTAGCTCTGGTGTGTGATTTTTACTACTGTGTGATTTTTAGAGCAGGTTTTGAATATTCAAATGCCTACAGGAGGCAAACATGTAATTTATCAGGTACAGGAAAAACAGGTGGTGTTGAGATTTTATAAAGGAGAGTTCCTTCCTATCTGGTCTGATTGTCACAGCCACTACATACCCAACTCAGGTTAGTTGTTGCCAAACAAGAATATGAGCCCACAGTGTTGCCACACTTGATTTTTAAGAAAAGCTGAAAATCTAATTGTATCCAATCTTGACATTTTGGCAACTAATTCAAAAATTTAAAAACATTGCTTAAACAAAGAAAAAGAAATTTAAATTGAAGGGATGGGAGATGGTCTCTAAAGTTCCTCTCAAGTTTTTACACTAGATGAGTTTATATAAAGATATGGTAAGGAATGCTGTGACTTTGTCACATTTACTTCTTTTCCCTAGAACAGAACGGAAAAAGATTTCAAAAGTTATCAACATGTCTTACTATTTGGAAAAGAATCCTTCTCTGATAGTTTTAACATTTTTAGCTGCATTTCATGAACTTACTTTTCTTCATTAGCATCTGAAGACACCCCATCCATTTCTGAAGAAAAACTTTTTCTGTAACAAATATACAATATGAGAAAATACAAGAAAAAAGGGAAAGAAATTACAATCTCTAAAGAGATTAAGAGCAAAGTTGTGACTTCAGGATTACATTCTGTGTGAAGGCCAAAATAAAAAAGGAAAAACTTCAGTATGTGACAATGAAACATGAAAAATTTTGACTATTCTGTTATAATTACCACTCCTGGAAAATTCTCATATTCAAGGTTGAAATCAGTGACTAACTCTGATAGGGATGATATGGACATTAATGGTTCAAATAAAAATTTGTCCTCATTTATAAGAGTTTATGGATTACATAATAATTCAACCTCAAAATGCAGTCAATCAGCTATCAAAATACAGTGGCTATGCATAAATGCATGTTTATGTTATGAAAATTCAATTTTAATTACTTGGCAAAAAAAAACTAAGGCATAAAAATAACATTTTTAAATAATGTAGTTGATGATGCTTACAATCCCACTCAATGAGTATTTGTCTTGGAAAGAGTGTGCAATAAGCAGCATAACCTGAAGTTTATTTAATTGGTCTTAGCTGCTACCTATCCATAACTATTATTTTCACTTTATGCCTTTTAAATTTAGAACTTCACTTCTGGGTAAGAAAAAAATCCCATTGCAGATTTCAAAAAACAAAAGAGCTAGAGATTCTGACTCAACAATATTAGCATTTCTACTGCAACACTAAATACCATATACTTAACCTGTCAGAATCAATGTTTTTACACTTTTAGCAACAAGTAAAAAAACAAAGCAACAAAAAAGGTACTTAAAAGATTTCTTATTTTACATGCTTTCATCATATATAACAGAAACCAAATTAAAGAACAATACTTCACAATGAACCTAAACCTGAAGTTAAAGTCTACTTATTTTTTAGTATCAATTTACTTAATTAGCTATTAATATAGAATTAAAGTGATGGGAATCTTCTGAGACTTGATCTCTGACCGTCTCCTTTTGTCCTCCATCACTTTCTTAATTGGCTTATCAATTCTTCTGGTTTCAATTACCTCCCGTTCTCAGATAACACTCCTATCTACTTAAAATAGTATCTTTTAGTTTGAAAATTTTAGGTATTACACACTATCCTCCTTCCCAAAAGCAACCACTTTCTCTATGTTAAGCTAATTATTTTGTATTTAAAAAAAGCTCTCTTACCTACAACCACCTCCATCTTACATACACACACATATACCTCTACATACCCAGATAAATACAGTACAACAAAGGAACAATTCCATGCCATTTTCACTAAAATAAATATAAAAATCCTAAAAAAAAAAAAGCAAAAAGGAGCCAGAAATTTGTAAAAAGTATAATATTTCATGGTCATGTTGGTTTCATGCCAGAAATGCAAAATTGACATTAGAAAATCAATTTTACAATTTACCATACTAATAGATTAAAAGGGAAAAATCATATGATCATCTCAACAGATAAAAAAAAAAGTTTGATGTGTTTTAACATCTTAAAAAAGAAAAATTTAGCACTAGGAATAGGAGGTAAAATTCCGTAATCTAGCAAATAGTACCTGTTTAAAAATCCAACATCAACTTAATGGTGAAATTGAAAACTTTTCCTCTGAGATCAAACAAACTTGACAGCTATTTCTATTTCTATTCAATCTATCATCAAGGCCTAGTGGTTCTAGTTCCAATATATATTCCAAATTCATTCACTTCTATCTTCAATGCCACCACCATAATTCAAGCTACCATCATCTCTCAAACAGAATATATTGCAATTGCCACTTCACTGGTCTGTCTACTTTCACTCTTATCCCCCCAGAGTCCTTTCTCCACATAGTAGGCAATTATCTGCTGAAAAAGAAATCACATTTAAGACATTCCCTTACATAAAACCCTTCAATGGTTTCTCACTGGACTGAGAATAAACTCTTTATCAGGACCTATAAAGCTCTACAAGATCTGGTTCCTGCTTACCTCTCAGACTTCATCTCATACAACTGTCTTCCTAAGTCCATGCTAGCCACATTGGCATTTCTATTCCTGCACACACAAAACTCTTTCTCAAGACATTAAATATACATTTGCTATTCTCTCTTGGCAAGAAAGCCAAGAAAAGCACTCTTTGTAGCACTCTGTTATGTCTCCTCTGTAGCATTACCACAACTGTAATTTTAAAGTATGTTACATAATTTAATTATTCCTGTTATCTTCCCAAACTACCATACTGAAGTATGGTGAAGTCACTGGGTTATACAAGATCTGGCTTGAGCTTTATGCTAACTAGAACAGCCTACCTTGTGGCTTATCAAACATATATTGTGCATCTGCTTTAACCATTAAAGAAAAGGGTGCACTGTCCCTAAGTATAGAATATCCGTTTTGAAGATAGAGATAAATACCTCCTTTCCTGGGATATCAGTGCTAGTACTCCTTCAATGATAAGGCTTCTTTCTCAGGTGCCAAGGACACACTGATTTGCTGTGTGTGCTAACCTTTTTTTTTTTTTTTTTTGAAAATTTGAAGGCATGTAGCCCTATCATGTTTGATGTTCTTTGTTCTGACAAGATATAAAACTGTGCTGAAAAAAACACGCTTTTCCAGAACAGTTCCTCAGAGTTACCTGAGAGGTTGTCTCCCAGGCTATAGTCCTCAGTTTGGCTCAAATAAAACTCTCTTCTGTTCTTATTATAGATTGGTTATTGATTATTTGCATCGACACATACTTGCTCCAACAGTAAACTCTATAAGAACAGGGCTGGTGTCTCTAATGTTTACTGTTATATTCTGAGAAACTAGCACACTGCTTTGTAAATTAAAGAAGCTCAATAAATATTTGTTGAATGACTAATTAAGAAACAATTCTTTAAAGTTACCTTTACGATCAATGTCTTGTATATTTTTTTCTACTTTGGAGAATATTTTCAAATTTAGTGACATATTTCAAATTCACAGGATAAAAATATTAAATACTATCAATTCAGGATCACCTAAACATCTTCATTGTTTGAAATATTCATTCCTATGTAAACTGCAGACCAGTTGGCACTTAATTAGGTGATGAGATTCAAAGCTTATTTAAGTCTTCCTTTTAAAATATTCTATTTGTTACATTACTGTAAGTTCCACCTCCAAAAGAAATAGGAGACCCCAGATTTTCACATTAAGCTGAACTTGTAAAACACTGTCATGTTTGAATTTCTGATCACTGCCAGATTAATTGATTATTGATTGGTTCCAGAACTGTGCACTGGTACACAGGGATGCTACAGCATACTCACAAAGGTATCCTGGATACTTTAAATTTTTGAGAGAAACAATTATCAACATCTATCAGACACTGTTAGCTCAAAACAGTACCCATTCTCATTATATATATATTTTTTGGTACATATTATTGCAAAGCTGGATTTTTGGCAGTTGCTGTGATATAAATCAAGTACTTTTTCTTATCAATGAGGTACGGGAAATGAGTGTGCCAGTACCCAATCTGATTTACAGATTTGAAAGGTGTGCAGTATTCAACAGGCACACATACCAATTAGTAAATAATTCTGATTATTTAAGAATAAAGATCTTTTTCCTTCAATTTATGTGTGTGTATATATATATATATATTTTTTTTTTTCCCAGATGGCTACTAAGTGGCTAGAACAACTTAATAACAACTTTTAAAATTGTTGGGACCTAATCACTTAATAAATGGAACTGCTAGGTATTTCTATTGGCCTAAGGGCACCATGAGCCAAGAAAGTTTGGGAACTACATGTCTAAATAATCCAGAGGTCCATAAACTACTGCTGCTGGGCCAAATGGGTCCTTAACCATAGTTTTTTATGTTTAAAATGGGTTGTAGAGAACAAAACAAAAAGTAAGGAAAGAAGAAATGTGACAGAGATCATGCAGACCATGGAGACTGTAAAGCCTGAAATATTTACTACGTGTTTATTTGTCCACTCCTTCATTTACACTACCACTATCTAGAGTTAATATATTTCATAGTGTCCAAAGATACAGGCTCTTGACCTGTACTGTCAACTACAGCAGCTATTGAAATTTAAATTAATTAAAACGACGTAAAATTTAAAACACAGTTCGTCAGTCACAATAGACATATTTCAGGTCCTCAATAGTCACTTCTGATTAATGAGTACTGTGGTGGACAGTGCAGAAATAAAACATTACATTACCACTGAAAAGTTTATTGGACAGCACTGTCCTACTATCAATATGTAGAGTATCTTCTGGTGTCTCTTTCTTAGCATCAAACACATCATTAATGCTACCACTCCAAACATTTTTACTCAGTTTACATCTATCTGTCATTTTGTAAACATATCCAGCCATTCACATAATGAAGAATTATACTGCTTTGAACCCAATGTTTAATTAGCAAAATCTTACAGTACACTAACTCCTCATCTCCTTAAGTCACTCTTTCTTTCCAGTTCCACCTCAAATGCCACTTTCTCCAAGAAGCCTCCTTTAGTCTCCACTGCCAAAAAGCATCAAATAAGATCCCCTTTTCTGTGCTCCCACACTCCTTTAGAATGTCCTATGATAATTTACATTGTCTTGTTTTACAGTTATTTGTGTATACTAATCATTTCCCTTTCTGAACTGTAAATTGTAGATGAGGGAGTGAATCATCCGCTTCCAGCACTAGCACAAGACAACAAGGAACCCAATACCTGTCTCAGGAATTCGATTAATCCAATTCAACTGAAAACTTCAATCTTAGTAACTAGAGTAAGCTCTGCATTGTTTCGCTCTGTCATATCTCTATAAACCTATCTTTAAAACTCCAGTCAGCAATATTTGTATCTTTAAAACTTTTTTCTTAAATTCTATATGGAGACAAGCAGCAAGAAAAGGTTCTTTAACTCTGGCCTAGTAATAGAAGAGTTTTTAAAACTTATTTGCGGCGTACTGATAATGGCTTTACTTGTTACTGTTACATCTGCAGGAAACCCCAAATCTGCTCAGTGCTGCCAGAACTCGGATCAGACACTGTAAACAAATTACAAGTCGAGTGTTCAAAATCACTTATTGCTGTCATTTCATTTATAGCTAAGAAAAGATTGAGTAAGAAATGCAAACAGCCGTCAGTTACCCAGGGAAAAGAAACAATTAAGAGTCCCGGAACCCTGACGGAAGATGGCGGGGTGTGGCGCCGCGGGCTGGGACGCCGAGAGAGCCGCGGGCCAGCAATCCCGGACCGCCCGTGAGGCCCAGGTGCGGATGGAGAACCCTAGGGAGGAGGCGGCGGCACGACGTGCAGGCCAAGGTGAGAAAAGAAAAGAGCCCCGCACCCAGAAAGAAGCGTCTACTCTGAGCCCAGCGCGTTCCGAGGACGCCGGGCAGAAGGAGCGTCCCCCCACCGCCACGGCGGGGCCTTCAGACCGCTCAGACAAAACCTAAAGTTCTCCACTCCCAAAACCCAGGACGGAAGTTACCCGCCACGTCCCAAAGGCTTCACAAATTCTTCTCAGACTTGTTTGGGGTCCACACGCTTCTCAGAGAGGCAGCTCGCCGCCACTCCTCGACGTCAACTCACAACGTCCGACTACCTCAGTGAAGCATTCAAATGTAACCGCCTAGCTGAAGCGCATGCGCAGAGCCGCTCATTGCGTCGGCTCCGCCCCTTAGACTCCAGAGCCCTCCTAAGGCTCCTTTAATCAAACTTACTTCTCATCCTGTATGCCAATTTTATTTACTTCAAGGTAATCTAATTTTCTACTGAAATTTTCTTTGTCTCTTCCTCTTCATCCCACACATCATGGGAGCGGCCATCTTCTTTTGATTTCTTGCTATAAAAGTGATCGAGTCTTTGCTTCCGTACAAAATGGCGGCTTCCATCAGGTTGCGTCACATCCCCCTAGTGTTACTCCCTATAGCTACCGGGAAAAAGTATGCTTCAGGGACGAGGTGGCCGAGTGGTTAAGGCGATGGACTGCTAATCCATTGTGCTCTGCACGCGTGGGTTCGAATCCCATCCTCGTCGAGGGTAGTCTTTTTTTTTTTTCCCCCCCCCACCTCTGATCTTTTGCTTGCGGAGTCGAAACAGTTAAATATTCATTATAGGTATGATTTACTAGTCAATTTACTCCAGCACAAACAACCTCTGACTTGAACTTTTGAGAGACGGCGTTTTGGAGCATTCTGACCTCATAGATAAAGAAAATGGAGGGAAAGAGACATTTTCTGGGAATCAGAATTTTCAAATGAACTTAGTATCTTTTTTAATGAAGTAAACAACAATGCATAGAATTTTACGATTATTAATATTCCCATATGTTCCAATGGTGGTCTGTTCGATATTAATAAGCCTGGCTCCTGATTGAGGGGCTTCGATTGCTGTGGACTCTTACGCAGGGTTTTTAATACCTGCCCTTACTATGAAATAAAATCAGGTTTCATTTAAAGCATCAGGTTTCACTTTAAAAGCTCCGAGACACAGAGTGTTGAGGATTCTCTGCCGGCCAGCAGGCTGCAGGTGCTCAAGAAAAGCATACAACTTTAAAGATGTTGACACACGTGGAAACTTGGTCGTTTGTAGAAGCCAGAGACTGAAGACACAGCTACCTTCCCAGAGGAGAAGGTTTTAATTTCTCTTTTGGATTTATCAGAGAGGGAAACACAGGGAGTAAGTAAAGAATAGAGAAATTCCCTCTCTTGAAAGGTTATCAGGCAGTTTCATTCAATTCACATTTAACAACCTTCGTTCATCCAGTATCCATTTAACAGGCACCACAACAGGCACTTTAACTCACCATAACCCTGTGATCATGATAGAAATTTTTGTTACTCCATTTTGCAGATGAGGACACTGAAAGATAAACTTGCTCAAGGTTATACAGTTTCTGTAATTGAAGAAAAGGCATTGTAACTCGAGTCTATTGAACGTCGGTGCCTCTAACTACCATCCTATAGGATACTGGAAATTAGTAAACAGCGCTCACCAATCCCTTGCGGTAATGGTTTACACGTTCTCTCTGCACCGCTTGGTACCCCAGAACCTGGCACCAAGTGTCTTCAGCAAAGTTTGCGGCCCTGAGAATGGAAGGAAGTAGCCCCTGCTTGCAGGCTCCACTTCTCCTTCGTCAATCCATAGCCCTTGGGAATGTTGATACCTCTCTGGGCTGAGACCTGAGGGTCATCCCAGCACCTATCTTCAGCCTTGTTCTTCAATCCATTTGCTAAGGTGCTGTTAGGAAGTGTTTCTGTCTGGGTTCTACACACTCCCAAGGGGTTCACGGGTAGAATTCAATTGGTTATTTGGTCTGGAGAGAAATGCATCTTTATTTTCATTTATCTCTAATTGAAAGCACTTCCTTCAATAAAAGTAAGCAACAAACTACAGTAATGCTAACCTTACCTGTGATTTTATCACCAATAGAAATAACAGATACAGTTATATTACATTACTGTTACTGCTCTACCCTCATCACTACTACTACAAAACAGTGGTAGTTATTAGACCTGCCATGAGATCTTTAATGCTATGCATTCATAAGGAAGTATATACATTATTATATTATTAGTTCATAGATTTTAAAATATATTTTGATAACTGTATTCCAACTTAATTCTTTGCCTTTGTATTCTAACAAACTTAATTTTATGCATTTAAAAACAATATTCTGAGAAGGGGCACATAGGTTTCCCAGGACTGCCAAAGTTCTATGTCACAATAAAAAAAGGCTAATAGCCCCTGAGGGACTTTCCTAAAGTGCCCTGGAGACACTGACCTTTCCCTTTCCCTGAACTAAACCTTACTCTCTCTCCCCAAGACCTTTGCAGATGCTTTACCCTCTCCTCTGCCTGGAACATGCTCCTGCTGCTCCTCGTCTCCTTCCCATCAACCCCTGCCTGGCCTGCTCCTTTTCATCCTTCAGGTCTCAGCTTGGATGTCATTCCCATCAAGAAGCCTCCCCTAACTCTGCAACCTGCAGCTCCTTCTTAGATTTCTCTCACCTAGTTCTGTGCTCTCTCTTGCTTCTGGGCCTTTGCACCCCTCTTACATGCTCCTGTAGCTCCCTGAGTTCCCCCAGCACTTGCCAGATAGTATTTAAATTATCCATTGGGGCTGCAACCTCTGTAAAGACTGGCAAGACTGCACCATTTTTCTGAGCTTTTCCCTGCTTCTCACAGTGATGACTTCCTATGGAAATTTGATAAGTTCTATCAATGTGTCCAGTCTCTATAAATAAAAAGTGAGTGGATTATTTTCTCAAAGGAAAATCTTCAGCTGAAGAGGTTCTGAAAATATAAAGCACTGAAAGTGTCTAGAGAAAAAAAAAGAGGAAATTGTGAGTAGAAGCTCACTTTTCTATTCCTCTGCTCTTTACCTGTTTTCATACTTGGTTCATTTGTGGTATCTTTCACATGAAATTGCAGTAAGACTTGTTATGAAATTGCTGAAAGTTCCAGTGTTTTGCATTTCTATGATCTCTTGTTGTATAAGAACTGTGCTTGTTTTAAGTGTTTCTAAGAGAATAAAAAAATTAACAACATGCCAGATTGTTTAAAAGCCCCCAGGCTGGTGGTGGTGGGGCAGGTTGAGGGGACTTGGATTTGTAATGGCTAAAGATTTATAATAAACGAAGGCAGTAAAAGAGTTAGAGGCGCCATCTACTGGAGCAGCTGCAACAGACGACTTGGACAAGATAGCTCTATAGGAACGGCTGCTACATTTGGAAAGATCCCCGTTACTCACCAGAACTTACCAACAAACCACAGCTCAAGGAAACCATTCTCCATCAACACCAGGGTTCTTCACAAGTCCTATCCTGAACTATTGTGGAACCCCTTAACCTCTGGAAGATCACGAGAGAAAGAACTGCTGCACAGCCAAATGCGTTACCAAGATATTCTAGCTCTCTTACCGCTTCAGTGCCAAGGAATGGGGTGAGTCCAGCTTCAAGAAGACCATTGTCTCTGGAGAATGAGGTGCTCTGGGAAGAGCTGTCCAGTATTTAGTTGGTGATGGTCTGCCACCTGGCCAGACCCTTATGTGTCAGCAGCTCTCATATGACAAAGCTCTGAAGGAAGAATTGAAATCCAATGATTTTTTTTTTTTGGTGTGCCTCTTAAACTCTAATGAGAAAAACCCAGATGGGCTACAAGACTTGCAAGGATTGGTTTTGAGAGGCAGGCAATGACAGAAATGAGTTCAGTCTGTTCCTTATCATTAGAAGTGTGGTCCCACTGAGAACCATCTCTAGGAATACAGTCATGCCAATGTCTGGAGAGATTCAAGAGGAATACAGTCATGCCAATGTCTGGAGAGATTCAAGAATGAATTCACACATTTTTCTCTAAGTCTGCAACACCAACCCAAAACTTTATTATCTCAAATCATTCCCTAAGCTGCATGCTATCATATGAAAACTATCCACCTTGCCATAACAGCTTCTGAGAATGCCTACTGAGCTGGAAACTGGTTTTTTCATATTGAAGATCAATAGAGCAAAACTGAAATCTATTTTATAGTAAACTTGCTTAGGAAAGACAAAGTGAATAAATGCCAATAGACCAAGGGAAATGGGGAATAACATTTGCTATATCCTGTGCTTTGTATCTTTTGCAAAGATAGCTATGGATAATTAACAAGCAACAACTGGTTACACCTTTCCTTTTTATCACAGTGAGGATGAACAATGGCCCAGATTTCAAATTTCAAAAATTTTCATTTGAAATCTCTAGAATGAAGTAGAACTGGGTCAAACCCAATTTCAGTAGGGTGAAATTAATGGATGGAGGCAATACCTGAGGACATGACTGATGATTCCATGGAGTTAGAAACAGAAGCAAACTTTCTTCTCTGATTGTGGTACTATGGAGAGTAGTAAGTTTTTCATATTTCTCTTTGGGCTAAATAAAAGGTCACTGACTCTGAGGACTTTTTTTCTCCTCTGGCTTTCTCCAAGATTCTGTCTTGAATATTTTCCTCTGAAAAATTTTTGACCTGCTTTAATTCCAACATTTTAAGTGCTGGAAAGTTTACAAGAAAATTTGTATTGTTTATTATTTACTTGAATTAGTGAAGTATTTTCAAGAACTTTCTGTCCAGATGCCATATTAATAAAGTATTAGAAAAAGCAATGCACAGGGCTCTGTGTCTGAAAGCATGCCAAATGTAGAATACCAGAACTGTAAACAGCTTTTAGATCCCTCAGCTCTGTTTTGATACAGAAGCATTATTTGAATATGCTAAGGCATATTAAAGTAGTCAGTCACTTTTGCAAATTACTGTATATTGCTTATTACTGTCTCCAGAATTACAGACATACAGTCCTCTCTTTCCATCCCTAGTGAAAGTGACCCATGGCCTAGGCACTTGAGAGCAGTACCCACCAGTTGCATGGGTGTCAAATAGACCTTGGGAGTTGTGCAGTGTGTGGCTAGAAAAGGAGAGTCACTATTTCTGAGATAACCAAAGGTTAAAACAAGAGAGAGCTTTAAAAAAAATTGATCTTGAGAGATATTATACATACAATTATATAACATGTAATATATTGTTCAGTTCAAAAAACAATAAAACCCAGCACTTTTGAAGCTTCCCGTGTGCTGCTCCTTGCTGGCATCCTTCCACCAAAAGGGAAAACTACATTACGAATTTCCTGTTAATCATCCTTTTACTTTTCTTACCAGATATACATGTGTATATATATATATATATATCTTTGTCTGTAACTTCTTTCACTCAAAACTATTTTATCCATATAATTCATTCATTTTCACTACTGTTTGGTATACAATTATCTGAATATACAATTAAGTATCCATTCTCTTATGGACAGATACCTTGGTTGTCTCCAGTTTTTTGTTATTATAAGAATGCTGCTGTGAATGTTCTTATGCACGTCTTCTCCTGGGGTACACGTACAAGTGTTTCTCTAGGTATATAGAGCACAGCCAACTATTAACTATAGGAAAGTTCAACTGGACTCAACCTGAACTCCTTAAAGATTCTGTATGAATATCCTAGCACCTAGCACAGTAATTGACCCAGACACCAATTACTTGACTAGCATACGGAAGGTGGAAGAACACATGCACATGTGCGCACATGCGTGCGCACACACACACACACGCACACTCCCCTCCGTCTTAGGTATCTGCAGACTAGTGGAGTCATTGTAGTCAGGGACTGTTGTTTTCTATAGAGACTCTGAAGTAATGCTGTTCAGTAGAAGTTTGTGCAATGATAGAAGTGTTCTATATATGTGCTGTCCACTAAACCAAGTGAATTGGGCATTGGAAATGTGGCTAGTACAACTTTATAATTGCACATTAAATTTTATCTAACTTGAATTTAAATAGCCACATGTGGCCAGTATTAGATAATGCAGATTTGAAGGATTTGTTGAAATATACAAACTCTTCTCAGAAAAAAAATACACATACAGAGGCCTTCTGAAGCCCATCCATGTGTCCTTACTTTAAGAAACTCTGAAGTTGACTAAAAGGATGAAAATAAAATAAACAGGACCAGAGAAGGAAAGTAAATGGGCAAAGGTTAATGCTCTCATTCAGAGTCCTGGAAGGCAACAGATTAGGTATAGAGGTAGCCTCTGCCTCCTTCCTCCTCCTATCACACAGAACCTGACCGTGTGCTGTTTACTGCCTTCCCCACATCATGCTGCACACTGCAGTCGGTATACGCCATTGGAGCAGGGACTACATCTATCTTATTCACCATTATATACCCATTGCCAGGTATAGACCTAGCATAGTTATACTCAAATGTCTGCTGAATGAATGAGTTTTACCAGGCATTTGCTTCTTACCAGTCCTAGGAAATCAGAGTTCCTGAGTTGGGAGGGTCTCAGTGATCAGAGGAATTGGCTGGCTCATAAGAGATAAGAGTTTTCATAAAGTTGGGCAGATAACTCGGATCCATATGAATCTCGTCCTACCCAGACTGTTCCTAAGCCTTGTCATTCAGAGTCCCTTGTTGATATATAAGCCATGCAAAGACTTCCATAGTCAGTGCCATTGAGCCGACAGTGGGGCCAAAGTCCAAATGTACCCAAAACCATTCTCCTTGGGTGCCTCCTCCTCTGGCTCCTCTAGCTCTGGAATAAGCCTGCCTTCTCTCGCCTTACCCCTCTACCTGGAATCCTTCTCATGGCTCTGCTGGGCAAATTCTAACTAATTGTTAAATGCTTCTTCCTCTGGGAAAATTGTGCTGCCACTTCCAGACAGAATTATGCCATATGTCCACCAGTTCCCTCTGTGCTCTGTCAGGGCAGGGCATAGTCATTCATTTCTGTATTCTAGCACTAAATAATGTCTGGCGTTTAGTAGGTGTTTAACAACCAGTATGGACGACTAAGAGGATATAAACTCAATTGCTTTTCTTCACCGACACTACTACTGTTCAATATGTGCTGGTCAAAGGCTATAGATTAGGTGTTAATGAGCCTGTTTCACTTACCCTAGAAGAGCCTTAAAACAAAAATCCAGAGGCTCTCTCTATAGGTACTCCAAAGAAATAAGAATAAAACAAACGAACAAAAAGAAATAGGAATTGCATGACAGATGTAGAACTGAAAGGATAGAAAGCAGAAAGCTTCTGCCTGAACGGAGATAAGTTGAAGGTTGTCCAGGCAGAAATGCAGGGCAAGACACAAGCAGTAAGAACATCCTCAATATTGTAAAGGGAATTCGTGAAGAGCCCATGGCTGACATCTGATAGAATAGTGAAAGACTGAAAACTTTCCCTGACTCAGGAATCAGACTAAGATGCCAACTTTCGTTTTGCTACTTCTGTTCAACATGGTACTGAAACCGCAGTGAGCTATCCGGAGCAATTAGACAGAAAAAGAAATAAAAGGAATCTAAATGGGGAAGGAATATGTAAAATTATCTCTATTTACAGGTGACATAAATACACACACTTAAGAATCCACCAAAAACAAAACAAAACAAAACAAAACTAATTAAGCTAATAAATTCAGCAAAGTTGTAGGATACAAAATCAACACAAAAATCATTTGTAATTCTATACACTAGTAATGCACAATCCAAACATGAAATTAAGAAAAACAATTCCATTTAAAATAGTAGCAAAAAGAATAAAATATTTAGAAATAAATTTAACCAGGAAGGTACAAGACTTGTACACAGAAAATGACAAAGCACTCCTGGAAGAAATTAAAAACCTAGAAAAATGGAAAGACATTTCATTTTCATGGATTGGAAGACCAAATACTTTTAAGATGGTAAGAAAAGCAATTTACAGATTCCATGCGATTCCTATCAAGATCCTATCAGCCTCACAGTCAGCAAACCCCAAAAATAGCCAAGTGGAACTACAGCTAACTTAAAGACTTTTGTGTTAGGAAACGCAAGTGTTGGCAAGGATGTGGAGGATATGGAGGAAAACCCTTGTGCACTGTTGGTGGGAAGGTAAATTAGTGCAGCTGCTATAGAAAACAGTATGGAGGTTCCTCAGAAAGTTAAAAATAGAACTACCATATGATTCAGCAATCCCACTTCTGGGTATACATTCAAAGGAAACAAAAATCAATATCTTGAAAAGGTATCTGCACCCTCATGTTCACTGCAGCATTATTTACAACAGACAAGACATGGAAACAACATCCGCACATGGATGAATGGATAAAGAAAATATGGGGGTGTGTGTGTATATAATATAAATACATATGTATATAATGGAATATTCAGCCATAAATAAGAATGAAATCTCGCCATTAGCAACATGATTGCACCTTGAGGGTATTAAGCCAAGTAAAATAAGTCAGACAGAGAAAGACAAATGCCATATGATCTCTCTTATATATGGAATCCAAATACATATATGTATATATATACAAATAAGCAAGCTCATAGATGCAGAGAACAGATTAGTGGTTACCAGAGGTGGAGGGTGGGGGTTAGGAGAAATGGGTGAATTTTAGTTTAAATAGATTGAATTAGAAAAAAAAAAAAGACTTTTGTGCATTAAAGGACATAATCAACAGAATGAAAAGGCAACCTACGGAATGGGAGAAAATACTCACAAATCATCTATCTGATAAGGGGTTAACATCCAGAATATGTAAAGAATTCCTATAATTCAACAACAAAAAAGTCAAATAACCTGATTAAAAGATGCTCAGAGAAACACTTTTCTTTTGAGATGATATACAAATGGCCAATAAACATATGAAAAGATGCTCAACATCACAAATGATCAGGGAAATGCAAATCAAAACTATAATGAGATACTATCTCATACTCATTAGGATGGCTACTATCAAAAAATCAGAAAATAACAAGTGTTGGCAAGGATGTGGAGAAATTTGAACCCATGTGCACTGATAAGATTGTAAAATGGTACAACCAATTTGGAAAACAGTATGGAGGGCCCTCAAAAAATTAAAAGCATAAATACCAAGTGATCCAGTGAAAGGAAGTCAGAATTTCTCCCCAAAATATGCCCCTGTCATACTGACATATTTTGAGCTGAAGGCAACTAAGAAGCAACAAATCCAGAACAAGCCCCCCACTTTCTGTCTAAAGGCAGGATAAAAGTTCTTTTCCTGGAGACAGACTCTTATCAACCCAGCCAGTGCCAGAAGAATCTGCAAACAAACTTTACTCCGTTAGTTTCCTCCCATGTAATTCCCTTCCCCCAGTTTGCTGCCATTGGAAGCCTACAACTGCTTTCCTTGTCCTGTCATTTCTCTACAAATTGATTTCTTCTTTGTTGAAGATGCCTTATAAGCTGGAATTCTGAGCCACCATTTTGAGTTACTTTTGGTTAATCCCACATCATGTGTGCTGCATGCATTATTAAACAGTTTTTCTCTTATTAATCTGCCTTTTTGTTAAAGCTTCCCAGAAGAAAACCTAAAATGGGTAAAAATTTGTCTCTCTTACACAGTAATTCCCCTTTTGGGTATGTATTTAAATAACTGAAATTAGGATGTTGAAGAGGTATTTACATTGTTATGTTCATTGAGGTATTATTTACAATAGCCAAAATTGTTACAACCACCTAAGTGTCCGTTGACTAGATAATGAAAATATGGTATACACATACAACGGAATTACTAATCAGCTTTAAAAAAGGAAATTCTGCCACATGCAACATGGATGAAACTGGAGGACATTATGCTAAGTGAAATAAGCCAGTCATGATTCCATTTTTATAAGGTATAGTGATATGTGATTTATAATAGAAATATGTATTTGGTCCTCTCAGGCACAGAGCTCCTAAAACCCTTGGAATTTCCTAAGTGATGAAGATGTCTTGATATTCATAACAAGCCCCTTTCAACCACATCAGAGTTTATGTTAATGCAGTGACTTTTGGAAAACTAAGTCTTAAAGATGGGGGTTGGTTGCCAAAGGAACCAACCCTGTGATTACAAGGTTGGAACTTTCAGTCCCACCACCAAACACAAACCTCTGGGAGGAAAGGGCTAGAGACTGACTTAATAACCAATGGCCAGTGATATAAATAATCATGCCTAAGTAATGAAACCTCCATAAAAATCCTTAATGACTAGGTTCAGAGAACTTCCAAGCTAGTGAACAAGAAGGCATCCACATACTAGGGAGCAGCACCTAAACTCTATGGGGTCAGAAGCTTCTGTGCTCAGAACCCTTCCAGACCTTGCCCTTTGTATGTCTTCATCTTGCTGGTCTTTCCTATCCTTTAATACCCTTTGTAATAAACCCGTAATCAAGTAGGAAACAATTTTCCTGAGTTCTGTGAGCCATTCTAATAAATGATTGAGCCCAAGGAGGGAGTTGTGGGAACCACTGATTTGCAGCTGGTCAGAAGCACAGGTAACAATCTGGACTTGCCATTGGCATCTGAAGTGGACACAAGTCTTGTGGGACTGAGTCCTTAACTTGTGGGATCTGATCCTGTATCCAGGCAGATGGTGTCAGAGTTGAGTTGAACTGTAGGGCAACCAACTTGTGTCAGAGAATTGCTTGGTATGGAGAAACCACTCATACTTGAAGTACAGGGTATTCTGTGAGTAAAGAAAAGTAAGTTTTTCTTTTCAGGTATCCAAAATAGTTAAACTCATAGAAGCAGAGAGTAGAATGATGATGCCAGGGGTTGGGGGCACGGGGAAATGGGGAATTGCTTCTCAACAAGTATAAAGCTTCAGTTATGCAAGATGATTAAGATCCAGAGATGCTCTACAACACTGTGCCTATAGTTAACAATACTGTATTGTACACATTAAAGTATGTTAAGGGGTAGATCTCATGGTAAGTGTTCTTACCATAATTAAATAAACAAAACTTTTGTGACCCACAGGATGCTGCCAATAAAGTGAAGAGACAACCTACAGAATGAGAGAAAATTTTGCAAATCATTTATCTCTTAAGGGTCTCATATCCAGATATACAAATAGCTCTTACAACTCAACTACACAAAGACAAACCAAATTAAAAATAGGCAGAAGACCTGAATAAACATTTCTCCAAAGAAAACATGCAAATGTCCAACAAGCACATGAGAAGATATTTAACATTATTAGTCACTAGGGAAATGCAAATCAAACCACAATGAGATAATACTTCAATCCCACTAGGATGAATATAATCAGAACAATGGAAAATACAAGGGTTGGTGAGGATGAAGAGGAATTAGAACCCTTGTGCATTGCCTGTGGGAATATAAAATGGTTTAGCCACTGCAGAAAATTTTGGTGATTCCTCAAAAAATTAAACACAGAATTACCATATGACCCAGCAGTTCCACTCCTTGTTAACTGAAAACATGTATTCAAACAAAAATTTGTACACAAATGTTCATAGCACTATTCACAACAGCAAAAAGGTGGAAACAACCCAAATGTCCATCAACTGATGAATGGATATACAAAATGTGGTATAGGCACACAATTATCCAGCCATAAAAAAGGAATGAAGTACTTACTGATAGATGCTATCAATTGGATGAATCCTGAAAACATTATGCTAAACAAAAGAAGACCAACACAAAAGGTCAAATAGTACATGACTCCATTTATATGAAATGTCCAGAATAGGCAAATCCATACAGACAGAAGGCTGACTAATGGTATCAGGGGCTGGGAGGAAGAGAAAATGGGGAGTACCTGTTTAGTGAATATAGGTTTCTTTTTGGGTGATGAAAATGTTTTGGAACTAGTTGAGAGGCGATGGTTGCACAACACTGAATATGTGAAATGCCTCTAATTGTATACCTTAAAATAGTTATTGTGTTATGTGAATTTTACATCAATTAAAAAACCAAAAAGAAACAAGTAGTAAGAACCCAGACACACAAGGTGTTAGAAAAAGAGATTTATTTACAAACCAAAAAATCCCCAACTCCAGCTGGAGGGAGAGAAAGAGAGGAGGTAGCAAGCATGAGCAGGTCCTTTACGAGGCCAACCTCAATTCCTGAGAAACCCTGAGTACCAGCCCATGTGGTCAGCTCCTACTCCATGGCCCATTCCTCTTCCAATCCAAGAAGTAATCCCTCCACTGGCCACAGCCCTCAGTCTTCTTGCCAGTCATCCTGTGCCCAGGCAGGCATTGGTGAAAAGTACTCAAAGCCAGGCCCTTTATAGCGCAGGGCATGCAGGAACATCACAAGGTCCTGGGGCAAAGGGTCTTGTCGCACCAGCCGGCACTCTGCACAGAGTGGGTCTGTCTCTTGATTGGCAATGTTGGTTTCAGCTACCTTCCCTGGTGCCAAAGGAACTGTGTCCAGATCCTGAGGGGCTGCCTCAACTGTTGCATCCATCTTCTGGGCAGATGCAGCCAACTCTTCTAGGCAGTCCTCGGAGGGAGCTGTAGAGTTTGTGAGTGCAGTGGGCAGGTCGCCCTCACAGAGATCTAGCACATCCAGGCTCTGTTTGGCCTGGTGCTCTGCCACAAGGTCCCGCAGTAGTTCCTCATCTGTTTTGGGAATGTGGCCTCCTCGGCCTCGGGAGGGGCCCCAGGCAACTGAGTTATAGATGGGGTCATTGAGGATGGGGTGGCCCAGGAACTGGAGATGGACTCGGATCTGATGGGTGCGGCCTGTGAGCGGCCGGCACTGTACCACACTGGAGTGGCCATTGTAGCTCAGTCTCTGGAACACTGTCTCACAAGGCTTGCCCCGAGAATCTACACGGCACACCCCTACCTTGTAAGACACCACCAAGATGGGTTCCTTGCAGGTTACTTCCTCGGCAGGGAACTCCCCCTCCACCCGGCACACATACTCCTTCTCCAGCTACACAGGAGGGAAGAGGGAAAAAGTCAGCACAAAGCCTAAACCCATGAAGCCCAAGCCCTCTGCAGTGATGACGAATACACTAGGGTCAGAAAGAAGAGGATTCAAACGCCAGCTTCGTTATTTGACAGTTGCACAATCCTAGGTATATTACTTAGCTTTAAATCCTATTAACTTGTCTAGAAAACGGGAGATTAGAAACGCATTTACCTCAGCGCAGCGGTTGTAAGTAAGCTGTGCTCTAACTGAGCCTCGTATACAGTAAACAATAAATATATTACAATCAGATCCAGAATTACAAGTCTCAAGACCATAAGCACTACCATTTAACTCTTCTACCCATGCCTCTTCCAACTCCATCCAGAATCTTTCCAGCAAGTAGGCTGTCCTCACAATCTTAAAAACCTTGCTCAGCCTGTCAGCACTTTAAAACTTCAAAACAGCAAACTACCAAGAGAGGCATCTCTAAAGATCTTTTGAAGCATAAAAGATAATAAGCTGTCCCTGGAAATGTAGGTGTTGACCTTCCTGAAAATAGGAGGCTTGACCAGATAAACACGAAGGCTAGCTTCAGATCTAGAATTCAGTGACACCCTTTAGACACAGAGCATTCGTGAACCCAGGAAGTGGTGGCAGGAGGCAAAAGTTTGGCCTACCTGCCGGTCTCGAACCTGCTCATGAATTCTCTCTGAGACAGCTGCTGTCTTGGCAAACATGAGGACCCCAGAGGTGAGACGGTCAAGCCGATGCAATGGGTGTAGTTCCTTGAGTTGGTGCTCCTTGCCCAGGATGAAGATGACCGTGTTGTGCCGGAAGCGGCCGCAGGGGTGGACAGGAATGGAAGAAGGCTTGTCTACAACCACCAGGTCTTCGTTCTCTGCTAGCAGGCGGACAGGTTCTGCTGTAACTGGTGGCTCATGCCTGTGCACTGTGTTCCGTAAGAAGTCATTGTCCTGCCAATGACACAGGCAACTGGTCAGCCCAGGAGCCAGTAACCTGTAATCAGTCAACCTTACACACAGCTTCCTCCCTTCTTCCTTACTGATATGGAAGAATGTTCATCGTACATCCTTAAGCAGAAAAAGCAGTGTGCATAGTGCATTCTCATTTTATAAAAAAGAGAGACACACAGGCAGACAGCAGGACTTTGAAAAAGTACTAGGATATATGCACAAATGTTAATGCTGGTATCTGGGTGGTAGGATTATGGATTTTTTGTTCTTATTTGTATTTTCTCTACAATAAAGTTATATTTTAAAAGTAAATTTTTCTAAAATGAAGGGAAGAAACTTCCATAAATCATCACTTACTGTGACCTTGAACAAGACAGCAAGCTGCAAGTCTAGAGATTTAGACTCCAGGCTTACTGCATGCTGTCAGGCAAGTCACTTAATTTCTTTAGGCTTCAGTTTCCTTATCCGTAAAATACGAGGGTGAGTCCAGACCTGCGCTTTTCAAAACTTGGATGGGAGAGGGGATTCAAACCATTCATTCTTCAAATGCTGAAATTGCCTTGCACCCCCTCATAATCATGGTGAGCCGGTGTTGCTGGCACAGGTGTCTGGTACCTTTTAGCTGTGATGAGATTTTAAAGAAGGGTCAAAGCACTGGGCTAGACAATTCTAGTCTCTGGCCCTGTCATTTCACAAGTCTATCAAATCAGGCTCTACCATAAATAATGTAAGTAGAAGTTATAAGAACACAGGCTTTGGAGATAGCACTGTTGCCTTACCTGTGTGAGGTTTACCTTAGTTTCCTCAGCTTCCTCACAGGTAAAATGAGGTGGCAGTACCTACTTCACAAGGTTGTCATTAGAATTAAATGTTAAAGTACATAAAATGCTTAACTCTGTGCCCAGCACAGTCATGAAATATAAATGAAAGTATTTGTTAGAACTACTTGTACAGAGATGTACAAATGTAGGGCAGAAAGTCATCAGTGCCAGTGCCACAAGAGAGTGCATCAAAGGAGCTATGAGAATTCTAACTTCTGTCCCTTGTTAACACTGAAACCAGCTTTATGGAGGGGATAAGTGGGCTAAGTTCTGAAACATATGGTCTATTTGCGGGGATGGGGAGCTAAAAGTGTTCCAAGTGAAAATGAAAACGCTTCAGAATTATTCCCTTTCTACTCCAGTACTTATGCCCTAGTAACTCTGAAAAACCCTCCCCACTTTCCTTGCTCGCTTTTGGGCAGGCCCCATCAGGACTCCACCTTGAGCACAATGCTGAGGTCCTGTACCGGCTCCTCGTTGAGGTGCAGGCGCCCTGCCCGGACTGCGGCCTCGTAGTAGGCCAGGGGCTGGGCTCGGAACTCTGTGCTGAATACGTGCAGCAAGCTATGGCCCACCCAGCGGCCTTTGCAATAAGTCCGGAAATCAAAGTAATAGGGCCGCACTTTGCGCAGGCCTCCCTCAAAGTAGTAGCTGGTCTCGGCAAAGTGTTCATCGCCAAAGCTAACTCCTGCCCGCCGCTTCTTCGGGGGCGGCACGACACGCTCCCCAGGTGTGCCCCGCCGCTTCTTCCGCTTGCTTGGGCCAGGGGCTGCAGTCGGGGCCTGCTCCCCGCTCCCTGAGGTCTGCTTCGCGTCCCCCAGGGCCGGCTCCACTCCTGGGCCCGCCGGCTCCGGGCGCCCTGTGGGCAGCTCACCCCTCGCGTCGCCACCTGCATCTCCGTTTTGCTGAGCCGGAGCTCTCAGCCCGCTCGCTGCCTCGGCTTCGGTCGAGAGCGTTCCCTCCATGGGGCGCCTACGGCCACCAAAAGTCCTGGCAAAGGTGAGGCGCCGGAGGTTGGAGCACACTTGCCCAAGAACCGGGAGCCATAAGCGACCGCCCAGCCACATGACCGTGCGGCCGCGGCTTCTAGGTCGCGATCTGAGGACGTCACTCGGCACCAACCAATCAGTGAGGCTTAGTGCCGAGGCGGGGGCTGTGAGCAGAGTAGGAATGAGGGAGGGAGTTGAATGAGCCGAGTTGAAAGAGTTGAGTTGAACGGGTGGGAATTGAGAGACTGTGAGAATAACTGATTAAAAGTGTAGATTCCATATAGATATGCTCAAAGTCTCTTGAGTCTGGAAAAACAAAACAAAATGAGGATTGCTAAGCTCTGAATATACTAAGAAGACGGTGTTACATACTTCAAAGGGTGAGTATTATAGTTTGTGACTTATAACTCAATAAAGCTGTTATATATGTAACCAAACACACACACACACACACCCAGAAGCAATGTTTTTACACTTGTCCTTCTCCCTAACAGCATAAGAAGGACTAGAGATCTCCCATTTGCCTCCCATATGCTCCTGTCTTGAGATTAAAACTGTAAGTGAATCAGAAGATGTATTTGTCCGAGTTCTCAAGTGCACAATACTGAAATCAACTCTGGTTAATCATTTAAAGGATATTAGTGCCTCATATAATTCACAAGAGAGATGGCGAATAGGCTCAGAAACAGCCAAGTCAAGAGAAGTCAAGGCCTCTGAGAACCAGCCACATAACAAAAAAGAGAATTGTATAGAGTGGGAATTATATTTCAATAAAGTTGAGTGAATCACAAGGTCTAGCTCCAGTTCAGTGTGGTCCTTGACCATTAGGGTTCTAATTTAAACATTCAGCCACCAAATGAATTTTGAACATTTGCTAACCATCACTTAGTTCTAGAGGTTAACAAATACATGGTTCCTGATCTCAGCGAAGGCCTAGGCTTGTTGAGGATACAAATAAACATATTTGTACTAATCACACTGGTCAAAGCAGTCTAAGGTAGAGGGATGCTGACTGCCCTTTTGTGGCTTCCCATTGCGAGTCCTTGGGGAGGGGGAGATCACCAGGATTTATGGTTTTCAGCTTTGCAAGTCTAGGATCTGGTTTGGATTTATTCAGCGCACACACTAATTAAACTCAGAGGACATGAATGAATCAGTAAGGGTGCCAATATGTTAATTTTCAACTGTAACTTTAAGTTAAAAAGTGTGTTCAATTTTATATCAGCTTCCATTTGTGCCTACTGTTAAAGGCACCTTCATCCTGGTATCAAGATATATAAGAGGCCAAATTTGAAATCAAGTTTTTTTGGTGGGCAGGAAATCAGAGAAAATGGCATAAGTTAGTTGAAAGACCATGGAGCAGCTCAATGAAGCAACCATGAACTTATGACTGTCACTCTTTCTATGAATCAGTTGCTGCCAGATTCATATGACCATGTTGGGAGGCAGTTGGAGGATTCTGCGGATCTGCCCACCCTCATTTATTTCCCATGAATAAGCACTTCAAAAATCTTGCCTATTAGTTGCTCCTTTGTCTTCTAACCTTGCTTTTCCATTTTTTTTTCTGTTTGCATATTCGAAGAATGGTTATAGTGTGAGTAACAGAGTAACTTCGTAGTTCCCTTTCACATGGTGGTAGCTATTACCACCACAGCCAAAAGACTGGCTTTGAACACACCTAGAGACTATAACCTCAGCCGAGTTATCTCTACGGATGATTGGCTGATGTCTTTCCTCACATATTTCTTTGGGGTTGGGAGGATTGCATCTCAGCGAATTGATGAACTAGTAACTCCTGAAGGATATCAAAGGTCATCTCCTTTGGAAAAAAAAAAAAAAAAGCGTTTCTGACACACACACTTCCCATGACCACTCTCTTCTTTATGTACTCTGGCCACACTTCTGTCAAATCTCTTTGCTGTTATTTGTAAACTTGTCTGTCTCCGTGGCGCGCCTTCCTAAGCTGTAAAGCTGGGACCTATGCTAAGCCTTGTCTGTCTTGAATTCCCGCTTAACACAATGCCTTGATGTCTATTGACTAAATGAATAAGGGAAAGCTTCAAAACTTGGTGAATAGGACATGCATCTCCTGAGAGTAAAGAAAGTAATTGAGAGTAAAGAAGTGCTTTAATTTGCACATCGAAAGGCTGACATTTTGGGGGACAAACACCAGCCCAGAGAACTGCCAAGGAGTTTAACTTGCTCGGGGAACCAAGAAAAGTCAAGGTCTTGGAAACTGGGCTTCCCGATCCGACCAGGAAACAGTTTGAGAGCGCTGTCCGCGCTGCTGGAACGCACTGATGTAAGTGGAATCAAACTGGCCACAGAGAAGACCCGGGCCCAGGACGTGTGGCTCCACCGTTTCCAGGCAACAACAGTCCCGCCCACCGTTTCCTCGCTCTCGGCTTCTCACTTCCTTACCCAGGTGCTCTCCACTCGACCAATCGATGCACAGAACATCGCCAAGTTGGGCGGTGGTTGGAGGATTCCAGGGATCCGTCACTCGGGGACTCCCGCCCCCTATTTCTTCCTGGCTGCCAGCGACGGAACTGAGCTGAGCGTTTGCGGGCTGCTGGGCAGTCGGTTGCGGTAGGTGAAGAGGCGCAGGGGTGCCCGTGTTTTGTATCCTCGGCTCTGGCAGCATTCCAAGTTATCACAGAGGGGCCTCGGGGCCTGACTCGTCCCGCTTAGCCAGTCCTTGAGGCCGCAGTGACTGAGGCCTGAGATCTGGACACCAGGGTTCTCCTTGCTGGTCTGGACTTCCTAGGGGGAGCCGGGGGACCGGGGCATTAGTGCCAGCAAGGTTTTGGTTTGTGTGGGTTCAGATGACTTCAGGGTTGGGGTGGCGCTTCATTGTGGCCCTTGGCATCAGTTCATCTAGGGCCTCTGTCACATATCTGGCCCTTTTACTTCCTGGAGTTATTCAGACCTTTTCCTAAGCCTTCTTAATCTCAAAAGTCTCTTCTGAAAGAAGGTGTCAATCCATCCTGTTAGACTTGATAGTTATGAAAGCCACCAGACTTTGTGGGTAGCCTTTCCCACCTAGCTCTGTTCCGGATACTTTCAGTGCAGTCCGAAGCAGACAGAGTGGTATTTGGGTAAAAACATGGCCTTTGGAGTGGCACAGGTCCGGTTTCCAATCAGGGATTCACTTTCTATCAGTAATGTGCCTTTAACAAGTTACCCTTCTGATCCTTAGTTTTTTCATCTGTAAAATGAAGCTGTCTGTCTTTCAGTGTCTCTGACTATTAAAATAAGGACACGAGGCATATAGACCAGCTTCTTCATGAAATGAGCACATGGGCCTTTGCGTATGACACTACTCTGTTAGATGGTTCTCACCAAGCAGCACTTTTGTTATCCTGGTAGACTGTATATGGAATTGTGCAAGACCTTTAGTTTGTGCCCTATTGAAGACAGAATAGAAAGAGTGGTTGCATTTTGGAGACCTTTGGAGAAAAGTGCAGGGTGGTTGTCCCCTGTGGAAATATCCTAGAAATCCCTGTGTGTGTGTGTGTTTAAACATATATAAATTTTACCATTTTAACCATTTTTAGATGTACTGTTCAGTGCCATTCACATTATTGTGCAATCATCACCACCAAACGGAAACTCTAATGTACGCAGTAAACAATAACTCCCATGACCATCTTCCTACCTCCCCCTACCCCAACCCCTGGTGACCACCATTCTGTTTTCTGTCTCAGTGTGTTTGACTGCGTAGACCTCATATCTTTTCTTTTTGAATCATTGAATATTTGTCCTTTTGTGCTTGGCTTATAGAAATTCTATTTTTAAAAACAAATTTCATTATGACCTAAGTGCAGACCCAGAAGAAGAACCCAATTACCCTTTTCTCATCTTTTTATCTATAACATAGGAATGTAATTGAAGACATTTTAAATTTTGTTAAGAGAAACTTAAAAGGCTATTACCTTCCTTCCTAAGCCACTCCTTATTCACTTTAACTTCTTTTTTTTTCTAGCTCAGATTCCAAATGAAAATGTTTGAGAGCATTGACTCTACAGCCACAAGATCTGCCCCGGACCTTTGGGCTGAAATTTGTTCCTGTCTGCCACAACCTGACCAAGAGGATGGTGCCAGCAATGCCTTCTCAGACTCCTTTATGGATTCTTATCCTGCAGGCGCAGGCCAGAGGGAGGCCCCAGACTTTGCTGTACAGTCAGCTGAAAAGCCTTGGGCTCCCTTGCAGGATTCAGAAGTGTATTTAGCCTCTCTAGGTAAGTTAGATTGTTTTCATTTTTAATCAGAAGCTGGTGGTTTTAAGGGAGCATGTTGAAGTTCTGTTGTATCCAGCCTAGTTTTCTATTCTTATTTTATTTTCTTTTTGCCCTCATCACATAAATCTGTCAGATATAATTCTAGGGGGTGTTTCAGTCTGGTTGTTGGAAAGGAGCCCCCTTTTCCTTGTATATATCTTTAAACAGTTTTTGTCATATCCTGCCTCTGACTGTTTCATCTAAATTCTGCTTTATTTATTGGCATACTATAGAACCTTCTTGCCTTCTCTTGGTGGCCCATGTATTCACATAACCCAAAAGTGTCAAACCTTATGCCATCCTGAAAGAAAAGGTGATGGCCCCAGAGCTACATGTGTATTTATGATGCTACAGTTTGAGAAACTTGTATTTAATAGATTGATTATTGGAATGGGAGTATATTGACACAAAATTCATTCTGCCTCTTGTGAGCCATTTTACTTTTTAAATATTTCCTGAACACATCTTCACTGTCCTGTCCTGTGGTATTCAGTGTAAGTATTTAAAGAGACTGCAAACCCAGAAAAAGATTCAGATTGTCCCATGCCCCAGGAAAGAAAAACATCAGTCTTAGACAATGATTGCCAGTCTTCAGAATTGTGGTATCTTTATTATTAAACATCCATGAGATCTATCTATGTGTCACAAAACCAAACTGGGAGTAATTATTTGAAGAAGTAAAGGCAATTCAGGAAGAAGAAGCGTTTTGAGGAAGGATAGAAAGAAGAGTCAGAGTTTAGATAATTGCTAATGAATATCCTGAAAAAACAAAAGAAATTTTATTAACAATGAACTGGATGGAAAGATATGAGAAAAATACAGGGGGAATGGTGGATAATGAGAAAGGTGAGGGCATCATGTGAAGAGGTTGACAATTCCGTTGTGGTTGTCAGAACATCTGTGTAACAGTGATAAGGAGAAGAAGCAACAGTCTGAGGAAGCTGAAGCCCCAGGTCCTTTGGCTTGTTGGTACTCTGTGCCCAGGGGTTATAAGAAACCTTCATTGGTTCGGTGATGTTTTTGATTGGCGAAGACTGATTCAGAAAGTTAAAATTCCACTGATCTTTTCTAAAGTGTGTTCAGAAGATGATTAAAGTGTCCTTCCCTGAGAAAAATAAGAGCCATTTCTGTTGCCTATGGCAGAGTCTGGGAGACAATGGCAGGCGGGTTTGGAGTATGCAGGGGCCTCTGTCTCTGCCTGGTCACACCTGATCAAGGACTCAGCACACTCAGAGAGGGGAAGACCTTTCCTGGCCCAAAAGAGTATCTTCTGCCTTGGCAACCAAGGCCAGACAATATAAAGATTGGTTTTAATGCCAAATAAACTTATATCAGAGTATCCACAAAGAGCAACAATTTAACACTTTTAGTCAACTCAACATGAGATATACATAATCCTTTTCATATCCTCCAGGAAAAAATAAACAAACTCCTCAAATATTTAACATTTATCAACTGCAGGTTTTTTACATGGGTGAACTTTTGAACTTTTGCTGGTAACTGGCAGCAGCCAAAGGTGTTTGTTTTGATCAGTGGGTTCTAGCTGATGTGGCTTGTTTAGGAATAAAAACAAGATTGCAAGTCATAAAATTTCTATTGGTTCTGGGCTTGATGTCTACCCAACTCCTCCAAAAAGCCACCATTTGGCTACTTATTATAATTGAAAGCAAGACTAAATTAAGGCAGAAGGCAATGGTGATACCCTTTCTTGTATTTTTCAAAAGGGGATATCTGTTCATCAATTATACTTAAAATGCAAAGAAGGGTAATTAAACATCTATCATCAGGAAGCCACATGGACCACTCTCAAAGGGATTACGAGATGTTTGTTTTTATTAGGCTCCAACATCCAGGCCACAAGTAGGACAACTTAAAAAAATGTTGGGAGATTCCTTTTCTTTAATCAAGAATTTAATCATACATAGAGATCTTAAAGGTCTCTTATTATTGAGTTCTCATCAAGTCAGTTTTAGTCTCTAATGAATCATTAGATCTCTTTTCATTTTCTCTAATTCTTTCTCCTGAGGTTTGGAAACCACTTTATGATACTGTAACAAAAAGAAAAACCACTTACTCTTCAGAGAGACTATTTTCAAGAGTTGAAAAAAGAGCGTAGTATACACATGTCAAGACAGGGAAAACAAGCTTTCCTTAGAGAGATACCTGCCGGGCTTTGTGATTTCAAAGAAAACGTGCCATCAATTTATTTAGGGGGACCTATGGTTTTCCCTTTTCTGGGGTTAAACATTTATTTGATACAATGCAGGATGAAGATATTGTGAAGGAAAAAGAAAAATGTACATTTCCCTTTATCTTTCCTTCTTAAAAAAAAATGAACTTTTTCTGGGAGTGTGCATGTACTCATCAGTGAGAGAATTTTTAAGTTGGCATTTTGCATTTTAGATTAGTTTTGTTTCATACTCACGTTCCTTCTTAAGCTCAACTACTTCTCTCTTTAGAAAAGAAACTGAGAAGAATCAAAGGTTTAAATCAGGAAGTGACTTCCAAGGACATGCTTCGAACCCTGGCCCAAGCAAAAAAGGAATGCTGGGATCGGTTCCTGCAGGAGAAGTTAGCATCAGACTTCTTTGTGGATGGACTTGATTCTGATGAGAGGTAATTGATTCCCAGTCCAGTTCCAGGTGATAGTCCATTTCACTGAAGGCATTTCTCTTCCTCTGAAGAATTCAGGGAGAGTGACATCTGAGTCCAGATATAAGCTGATACCAACATCAGCTTTTTTGAGCTAAAATCATCCTTTGTTAGCTCTTAGTCCAGCAGCAGATTTTTGAGAAAGGTATTTTTACCAAAAAGCAAATATTGCACGTACATCTTGACCACAGATTGAACAGAGTTGAGAATAAACCATTGTCTTCATTTTTGAGTACACAGTGCGCTTGAGAAAGTAGTAATCAATCAAGAGCTGGAGCTGTGTCTTCTCACCTATGGCACCTCCACTGCCTTACAGAATTTCTTTCGTATTGTAGACATTCGAATTTGTGTAGACTAAATGAATGAATTTCTTAAGCATCCGCTGTGTGAGGGCACTGTGCTTGATGTCTTAGGGTGAAGGGAAGATGTAAAGAAGTTGGGACCCATTTTTTTGTCTTCAGAACTAGCTGGGGATAGATGACAAATATACCTGAAGACATACCTAACAAAACGAGGCAGCATAAGACAAGAGCCGGAGGAGCAGAAGTGACAGTGTGCTTTGGGAGTTGAGAGATCTCCCTCTGGGCTCTGGTTTTGTACGAGAAGACCAATATCTGCAGGTGGGCTGGATGAAAAAGGAGGAGAGGGTGTTCTGCTGCAAAGAGCAGGGTGACACCTGGGTCAGTAGTTCTGCCTCTTACTGGTCGTGTGTTCCTAGGTAAGTAACCTGTGTGTGCCTCCGCTTCCTGTTCTATTAGCAGCAGTAGTAGCGCTTACCTCATAAGGTTGGTATGAGGATTAAATGAGTTACTGTGCATAGAGTGCTTAGAACCGTGCCTGGCACATGGTAAGTACTATGTAAGTGTTAGCTATTCTTAATATTATTCTTCCTAACAGAATTTTAAAGTTCAGTAAGAAATTATTCAAAATGCAAATCGGTGAGGAGAATAAAAACCCGAATTTTAACCCATGGTCTTAGGGGGAGAATATGACCTAGCTTGAATTTGCACCGTATCATTAACATTGATTTTGAGCATAGAATGTGAATAAAACTTCATTTTATTTTTTATTTGCAAAGTATTTTCACTTACATTATCTCAAATGCCGCAATAGCCTGTCCCCAGATCCTTTAGAAGTCAGGGTTATATCTAAGGTCAAGTCAGCTACCCTCTGAGGGTTCAAAGAATAATGTAAATTTTGCTCTTTTCTGTCTGAAAAGTCTCAACCCAACTGAGCCTTAAACTGCTCCAAACACAGAAACAGATTCCTGAGGCACCAATAATTATATTGTCTCCTCTTGAATATTTCCTTCCTCTCCAGTTCTGAGAAGAAAAGACAAAACTTCCTCCTGCATAATTCTCAAGTAGAAATTCTTTTTCTCTGAAATCGGATTGGCACACAGGCTCAAGTTCATGTTTTTGTGTATTTATCAGTACTAAAATAGTGTGGTTTTCCCTTCTCTACAGAAATAATTGAAACAATTTTATGAAGTATGATAGACGAAGGTTAAAGGCCCATGTCGCACCTTAGTCCCTGAGCTGTGGGCACTTGTTGCCCCGAGCTTACATCTGTAGGAATGCTGCTTTCTGTCGATGTTCAGAACAAGCACCAGGAAACAGTAAATATATGTAGTTGTTTTCAAACTTCAAAGTTAATGTTTTAAACAGAGGCCATTTTGTAGTGCGATTGTTGGTTCGTCACGTATGCGAAGGCCAGACAGATGACCCTCCTCATGCTATGCGCTGGGCAAGGGAGTAGTGGACTGAGAAATCCTACTGTCCGAAACACGATGCCCTCATTTCAGGGGTCTAAAACCTGCTGGTTATGGCTTCATTTCTTGGCTTACAACTTCTTGCTATTGAAGAGCATAGAATGAGGTTTACATTATTTCTAGTCATCTTGTATTTTACCAAGAATGTCTAACAGCTTTAGAGCAGAGGATTCTGGGTACTTAAGGAAGGTGGGAGGGGATACTCCCCCTTCCTCACAGATCCAAGCTGGAAAAAAAAGAGCCCTCTGGGCTAGCGGCCATTCCCTTGTCAGGGACATTGTGACTCAAGATGTTTCCATCTTGGGGACTTGCTATAGAATGAACTAAACAAACAAAAGTACACAAAAAACCATGCTTAGTGCAACCAGGTGCTGAAGTGTAATTGAGCCTGAGACTGCTTCCGGTATAAGAGATTTCAAGATGCTTAGGTTTCTGCCTCACTAATAATTTGGTATTTATTCGAATGTTTCCTCCCCTTGACAATTTCTCTTCTCTTCAGTTTTGAGGAAAAAAGGATGGGACTGAGGCATTAACTCTTCAGCTGTTCTCATCAAGCCTTCACAGACTGCATTTGAAGGGGGCCTGGTGCTGCTTATCACCCAAGTGCCCACTAGGGGGTAAATTATGCCATGGAGCTGCCAGGATGCACAGCTGTCAGAGGAGTATCTACGCTCCCTACATTAGCAGTGAAAAACAACTGGAGGAAGAAATAGTAGTAGGCGGGAAGGCAGTCTTTGAGTAACTGAGATAATCATTAAGTAATTAATCAGTGAGGTCTGATGCAGCCACCCTTTTCTCCTTCTCTTTTCTAGCACCTTGGAACATTTCAAGAGGTGGCTTCAGCCAGATAAAGTAGCCATCAGTACAGAGGAGGTCCAGTATCTGATTCCTCCAGAGTCACAGGTTGAGAAGCCAGCGGCCGGGGACGAGCCAGCAGCAGCGGAACAATAAATTACACACGCACACGCCGAGCAGCTGTCTTGAGTCCAGAGGGAACAGCTGAGATCTCGGCAGCAAGAGCATCAGGGAGAAATCTAGGGAGGGAAAAAAGCCCAGCCTTCCACTCCGCCAAGCAAGCAGCCACGGGCCCCCGAGAACTTGCTGGGGGCTGGCACGTGTGACTGTCTTGGGTAAAGTGACCGATCCAGTGTGTGCTGGATCAAAATACCGCCTTCCTCTCTGTCTCACAGCTCGCCTGAGCTCTGTCGCTGCAGGTGAGAAGTCTGCCAAGAATCCAGTGAAGGACCAAGTGTGAAAGTATTTGGAGAAACAGATGCCCTTGTGTATAATGTGTAAGTTAAGTGAGCCGTGGTTTTTTTTGCCTCTTCTGGATGTTCCCACCTGTGTCCCAAGCGTTCCCTTGATAAATTGTCAAGGGTGCCTGGGGCCAAAGAGGTTGAAGTCTGCTTCCTTGAATCCAAGCTCCATCTGGGGCTTCTCTGACAAGCCCATAATAAATATAGTGACTTTAGGAAAAGAGGCTGGGTTTTCCTTCATCTGATGTGTTCCTTGTGGGGAAGATGGATGAAAGAAGTGTGAAAATGTGGGTGTTTCTATGTGTATATGTATTTTTTTTCATGCATGCTTTCTCCCCTGACTTCCTCCTGCACTGAAAAAGGGCCAGGTTCCAAATTACACTTGTAAATATGGTGTTGGAATTTGAAACCACTCCTGAGTAGCTCCATGCTTACTCCTTGCGGCAGCTTTCCTGGCTGAGCCTGTGCTTCCTTCCTTGTTTCTGGTGTTCTTGTTCAGTTTGTATTATCCATATAAAACTCTTCTCACCACAATAGCCATGTTTGTGGTACTATTGACCTGATTTTTCCAAAGAGATGCTCCCAGGCAGTGAGGAGGTAAAGAAAACACATGTCAACACAGGAGAGCTGGTAACCTTTGCCACACTTCTGTTTTTTAACATGTGCCGTCTGAGGCTAACTCTGAGGCTAGGATTCTAAGATCATGGCTCCAAAGGAGATTCTTTCTGGGTAATAGGTTCCAAATACTGAATGATGAGCTCTTCATAGAACATTTTCTCATTACTAAATCAAGTATCTGACTTGTCCAAAAGGATGGGAACCAACCAGGTAATTCCATATACTTGCTTAATTGTATGAATTTTTTGTTGTAATTTCCAGATATATTTTCCCTTTTCTCTCACCATTGACTAATGGTGTTAGTTTTTTTCCTACTGCTTTTTATTAGTAGGACACCTTTGACATAGAGAGTGACCTTTTGTGTTCCCCAGACACTTTGAGGAAGCCAGACACTGACAATCATCGGGCCCTGGACTGAGCTTGCAAGGGGTTCTGCCTGGGGTTCAGGTGTCAGAACTCACTCTTCCTACAGGGCCACCTGATGGCTTTCCAGTGGATGGATAGGTTTAACAAGAAAAAAAAAAAAAACAAACAGCCTAATATCTTTTCTTCTCCCTGCATGATAAAATTATTCTTCTTCAGTAACAACAATTTAAGAAAAAAAGCAATAAAGTCCCAAAATACTCTCCCAAAGAGCAGCTGAATAGGATGGTTAGAGAATGTTCCTGTGCCAGAAAATAGTGTTTCTGTAATTTAGGCAAGATTCTAGCTTTGCCTTTTTCCTACCTCCCAATTTCTACCTCAGAAAGAGAAATCTTGGTACGAGAAGGTGGGGAGTTGCTTTAGAGGAACTGAAAAGGAATTGTAGGACTGAAAGGTGTTTGGCCCGGGCTGGAAACCAGGAGAGGGTGTGGAGAGAAGGCCCTGGATCTCTGGCTACTTTCTCACTTAACTACTCAACAGAGACAGTGTTCCGCAGAAGGGAGTCCAATGCATTGTAACTATGGTTTCCTAATTGTTTCAGAGCTGACCACTTGAGTGATGGGTCTGTAAGAAGGTGAAACTCCCATTTACCAAAAACAAATTTGATATAACTTCCCAGAGCTAACTTTTAATCATATATATATATATATATATATATATATATATATATATATATAGTGAAAGTACTGGAGATTGAACCCAGGACCTCATGTATGCTAAGCACGCACTCTACAACTGAGCTACACCCACCCCCTCCCAAAGTTAACTTTTTAATATAAATTTACCTTAGGCTATTGAAGTAGTACTAAATTTAAAACCAAGAGTCTTGGGTGCTATCTTTATCCATCCTGTGGCTTACTGTGGGACCATAAATAAGTCAAATGACCTCTTTGTATTCCAGTTCCCTTTCAGTAATTGCACTAACCAGAGGAAAAACTGTATTGGCCAAAAATGCTGATCTGTTTCCTTTGACCCTGGAAACTCCCAAGGAACTCCAGTTAGGACTTCCTCAAATCAGTAAAATTTATAAGTTGAGAGAGCCTTTCTTATCACCCCCAGCTTTCTTCCTTCCTCATGTCCTTAGTGAAACAGAAAGTGAGAGCAAATGGAGAAATACTTCGTGCTAAACCTCAGAGCCAGAGAAGGGCAATTACCAACAGGACAAAACAGCACAACGGGCTCTCCCCAGAGAAGGCTGGGTTGGAGCCAGGGAGATAAGCTAAGTGACGGCCGCTGTTCTCCCCTGGCGCGGCGCTTGGTGCGATCAGTGCTGGGATGGCACAGGCTTGTGTCCAGTACCTGCTCCAGAAATAGGCTCTGGACGTAGGCACGGCAAGTAAACAAATGTCCCACCAGCTGTTGCCGAGGTGTGTCCCTCTCAGGCAGGCCTGCCCACCAGGACGATTGCTGCAAGAGTCAAAGACACCCTGGAGCCACTCCCTGGCCCTGCCTTGGAGTGAGTCCCCCCAAAGCTGGAAACAGCTCCAGCCACATAAAATGGCCGATATTTTCCTGAAAATTCCAAGCTCTCCCAACCAGCTTTGGCCCTACATCAGTTATAAGGTTCAAGACAGGACACTGCCATAGCAATCTCAGGCTTGTGGGAAGGCTGTTTATTTGAATCCAGTGGGCAATTTAAGGCGCAGATTCATTCGTCTAACCAATATTTGTTGAGCCCCTGCTATGCTTCAGGCAGTGCACATGGTGGCAAACAAAACCAAACCATATCTTCCCACTTGGATTGATGGAGAGGGAGATACAGCCTAGCAAACTGGTGCTGTAATCACTAATGCTGTCAAGTGTTGGCACAGACACAGGGTGCTTTGAGAGCATATGGGAAGGAGATATGAGAGCCCTAGGCCTACTGGGTGGGAGGCAGGAGAGAGGCCAAGTTGGGGAAGCTGAGTCCAGACAAATGAGCAGCCATTTAAGAGAATAGAGGGATAAAATCAGGGGGGCAGAGAAAAGTCCCAGAAGAGGAAAACAGCAAGTACAAAGGACTAAAGGCAAAAGTAGGTTTGGATGGGGGTGAGGGATATAGCTCAGCGCAGAGCACATGATTAGTATCCCGGGTTCAATCCTCAGTACCTCCATTAAAAAAAATTTTTGGATAATGGAAAATGGTTCAGTGTAGCTGGAGCATAAAGGACAAAGCATCAGAAGATATGATACCACTTATATGTGGAATCTAATAAAAAAGACACAAATGAACTTATTTACAAAACAGAAATAGACTTACAGACAGAACAAGCATGGTTACCAGGGAGGAAAGGGAGGGGGAGGGATAAACTGGGAGTTCGAGATTTACAGATACTAACTACTATATATAAAATAGGTAAACGACAAGTTTACACTGTATAGCACGGGGAACTATATTCAACATCTTATAGTAACCTATAATGAAAAAGAATATGAAAAGGAATATATGTATGTACATGTATGACTGAAACATGATGCTGTACATCAGAAATTGACACAACATTGTAAACTGACTGTATTACAATTAAATAAAAAAAGAAGATGAGGTCTGAAATTAAACAAGACCTGGTTTGAAGGGATTTATAAATCATGTTAAGGAATTTGGGATTTACTTAAGGGGCATCCGGGAGCTAAAGGATCATTTTAAGAGGGGCACTGACAGGATCAGAATTGCTTCTAGAAAGATGATTATGGCTGCCATGGGTGTGACATGTTTACATTGATTAGGGGAGCACCAAGTCACACTTGGCAATGATCTGTCTACATGAAATAAGGCAATCAGATGGCTCGTGGTTTTCCTTTGTTTTTCTTTTCCAGCTTGATTTCTTTGAAGTTCCTTTTTCACTGTTACAGAACAAATAGAATCATGTATGGCAGATTGTATTCTCCAAAGATGGCCATCTCAATATATCACATCCCGTGTTTTCATCTTACAGTGTGGTGTGGACACTCCTCCACTGAGATGTTGGGTCAATATTCCCTCCCCTGGAACCTCGGGAGACCCATGTAACTGCCTGCTAATAGAGTAGAGCACAAACGATGTGACTTCTGAGGCGAGGTCACAAAAACATTCCACCTGGGATCTCTCGCCTTTCTCTCTCAGTATGCTCCTTGGTAGTTCTGAGCGGACATGTACGAAGGCTGGCTACCTAGATGCCACCATGCTAGAGAGGCCCCACATAGAGCTAGAAGTGCTCCCGCAGTTTAGTCCCTGGCTGTTTGAGTCTTCCCACCCCGGGCATCAGACATATAAGTGATTCAAATGATTTCAGGCCCTAGCCTTCAAACCACCCCAGCTGACACCAAGCGGAACAGAGACAAGCTGTCCCTGCAAGCCCTGTAGATTTCCGAAAAGAATAGATACCATGGTTTCAGCCACTACGTTTTGAGTTGGTTACTCAGCAATCGATAACTGGTACACCATAACCTAGGTTTGAGATTTTACGTAGCTAACTTTAAGTATTTTCTTTTGCAGTGCCTTCCAGTTTCTGATGGCTACAGAATTTAAATACTTCTGCTGGATGCAGTGTGGAGATGAGCAAATGGGAAGCAGGGACCAGCTGGGAGGTGGTTGCCATTGCCTAAGAAAGAAATGACAGTGACTTGAGGACTTGTCTTTTCACTGAGGATGTAAAATGCTGCAAGAAAGTGTCACTCCCACTTTAACAATGAGAAATAGCCAGATAATCCACAAAATCAGAGCTTTTCTTGAGCCGTCAGAAAGCTGAGGTCACAAGGCAACCAAGTAAAGCCTCTTCAACGAGAGAGACACACACATGAACAAGTTTCAGCTTCAGCAGAACATGGGAGACAGGGGTGGCTGTCATACAAGCGGGTAAGATGAAACCAAACAAAAATTTTAACAGAAGTTTAAGGGCTACATATGGGCTAGTATGTCAGTTTGGAATAGCGGGAGACTATTTCAGACACAGGGGAGTTTATACTCACAGGCAAGCTTTTTTCCACAGGCCTCCCCTGAGGTTCATGAGAAAAAGTGGGAGCAGGGCAGGAAATGGGAGCGAGCTCTCCTCCTTGGTGGTGGAAGCATGTAGGAGTTGATTAGGGCAGCTGCTGGGGGAAGGCGAAAAGCCTCAGCTGCTTCTACAGTCCTTCTCACCAATAAGCAAAAGCCTCAAGTCTTGCTTCAGGGGCTGGAATAAAAGCAAAACTCACCTGCTTCTGGGTAAGGGGCAAAAACCTTCCTGTCCTTTTGAACACAGGCAAAACCCACTGCTTCTGTGGGGAGAATAGAAGCAAAAGCTCTCTACCCACAAGGGGAGAAGCAGGAAACTGTCTTGGGCTGAAAATTCAAGCACACGACTGCTCTGTTGGGGGAACCTGGCTACCCCAAACCGACCACAGACATGAGGCAGAGTTTGGCTGTCAATGGAAGCAAGAGCAGAAGTATTGATAAAGCCCCACTGCTGAAACTCACACAGAACCTGCCTAAGACTGAAGTTGAACCAGGATATCAGACCCCGCCCTGCTCCATCTACCAGCCTAGCACCAAATAGTAAGCAACAGCAACCTCCTCCAGGTGGAGGGCCAGGCACGCAGGGATGGCTGAAAGCTGAGGGTGGAGCAGGAACACAGAAAACCCTCTGACACCCCGGTCTCTAGTCTAAGCAGCCCACCACTAGAGGACTTGGAAGTCTGGGATGCACTGAGCAGCAGAAGCAAAACCCAAACCCTGTCTGACTTCTAACTAGATTGATTCCACAGCCCCCTCCCCAAACCAAGAGGCTGTCAGAAGAGGCATGCCCATTTTCAGGCATAAATACCATTGACCTCAGTCTCTGCTGTTCTACACATGGTTGGCACTCAATAAAAATTTACAAAGCATACAAAAAGTCAAGAAAGAAAAAAAAACCAATCCATTATCAAAAGATAAAGAAATCAACAGAACCAGACTCACAAATGACACAGGTGTTGGAACCACCGGACAGGGACTTTAAAAACAACTTAATATGTTAAAGGGTCTAGTGGAAAAAGGTGGGCAACGTGTGTGAATGGATGGAAATTATATGAAAGCAAAATGGAAATGCTGGAAATAAAAAACACATCATATCAGAGATTAATTCCTTCAAGAGGCTTTTCAATAGCTAGGAAAGAATCAATGAACTTGAGAAGGGTTATAGGAATTATCCAAACTGAAACACAAGGAGAAAACAGAGTGAGGGGTGCGAAGAAAAGACAAAACCAAGCTTCCAAGAGCTGTGGGACAGTATCAAACAGACTAATCTGAGTCTAAGAAGATAGCGAGAGAGAGGGAGGGGCAGAAGAAATATTTGAAGAGACAATGGTTCCATGAAGGATGTGGCCAGGATGTGAGAAGCATTTAGGGGAAAGAACCACTGGAAGTTGGTGACAGTGGAATGAAGTGTGGGAGAGTGGGGAGAGTGAAGCATGTCACCCGCGTATGGCATGAAGTAGTGGTGGGTGGTTAGCAAGTGGTGGTCCCAGGACTGAGAAGCAGCCTACCTCTCTCCAAAGCCAGTGCTCTCTGTGGCTGCACCACACTGCCTCCTACAGGCCAGAGTGGAGCGACAGCGGGCCTCAGCTCCTTCATTTCCCCACCCTCCAGGGCCAGGTTTTACTACACTGTCAAGGGCTGTCCCCATGAGTCCATGAGTGGTTAAGAGATACTCATCTCCTTCCCTTCCCCGCAGCTCCCTTTCCCAAGTGCTACTCGACACAGATTGTTCTGAAGTAAAGGTTGCCTCTTCCCAAACAGACTCATTCTCTTCCCTGGCCATGCTGACCTAATCCACTTAAAAAAAAATTGGTTCTTTTGCAGATGAGATAAGTAGGGCAGGAGAGGGCGGGGGTGGGTGAGGGGTTGTGTCTATGTGTGTGTGTGTGTGTGTGCGCACAGGAAGGAAGATGGGTTACTTAGAGTTTCTGAACCTTTTAAAGAATGGAACTGGCTTTGGTTTTTTAATCTTATGTCCTTTTTGGATGACATTATCAACTGGTAGCTCAGCAGAATTCCGAGGTGCAGCCTGGTCTTTGGCATGGTGCCTGATCAAGTAATGAGACCTAGGAGACACAATGGAGGATGCAGGCTGGATAAGAGTACATTTGAGCAGATTCATGGTTGTTTGAACAACTATCTCAAAAGTATACTCATTGTTTGATAAACTGACATGATGTTGGGTTTTTTCTTTTTTTTTACTCTGCCTACTTCAATATTTTTATCAATGATTTGGATGAATACATAGAAGACACCCTTATCAAAAGTGTGAGGGAGAGTTAACTGATTAAATAACAGAATCAGAACCTCAAATTTTTCTATAGACTGGAATGATGGGACAAAATATGCAACCTATTAGGCATAAATGTGATGACCTTCATCTAGGATCAAAAAATTAACTGCACATTAGAGGACAAAGAATTGTGTATTAGTTCCAGTGACAGAAGCTAGGCTCAACCTAGATTAAGCCATAAAGGGACATTGATTGGTAAGGACAGAAGTGGAGCTGGCCTCAAGGTCAGCTAGATCCAAGGACTCAAACACTATCTTCAGTCTCCTCTTTCTTTCACTATTAACTTTGATTTGTGTGTTGGTATAGCACAGAGAGTTCTGCACATCATCCCAGTTTAGTAAATCCAGAAGTAGAGCTCTCCTTTCCGGCTCCATATAATAAATCCCAGGGGAGGACTCTGATTGGCCTGGCTTGGGTCACATGCTTGTCACTGAAACAATTACTGTGCCCAGGGAAAGGATGCTTTTTTATTGGCTGAGCCTAGGTCATGGCTCGAACCTATGGTGAGGGGTACAGGGTTTTGTGGTTGGCAATCCCACCAGACCCATCTGAGAATGGGAAGTGGAGGATAGTTGCTGTTACCTGAAAAAAAGCAAAAAGGATGCCGAGACTCCAAAAGAACAGACGTTCATTGTCTTCACAATTCAGTTGAGTAAACAGTGTTGTGTACCTGCCCCCAAAACGTTATAACTGTAGGAATCAATGGTGGAAATGTACTTAGGGCCACAGTCGTGCAAAAATACAGTCTGTGCAGGTCATGCTACTCTGAAGCATCATCTGGTTACCACATTGAAAGATGAACGGTGACAAACCACAGTGCTCCCCGGAGGAGTGGTCAGGGTGAGGAGACTCAGAAGACTGAGTCATTTAAAGAAAGTTTGAGACAATAAGATTTTTTTGGTCTAGAGAAGAGAAGATGTAGTAAACATAGTTGGGCTTAAAATATTTGGAGCAGTCTTGGATAGAAAGGTGACACATTGAAGTACAAAGGACAAACGAGGTCAAGTGGGGAAAGTTTCGAGGAGACCAATTACCATTTAGTAGAGGGAGAACTTTCTAATAGCTGTCCAAGAATGGACAGGGCTGTCTTGTAAAAGGTAGTGAGTTCCCTGTCACTGGAGGTGTTTAAGCCAGTGTCAGAGAGGTTGTAAAGGGGATTCCTGCATTGTGTAGAAGGTTGGATCAGGTGACCCCTAAGGTCTTTTCCGCTTATGACAGTGCATGGCTGTCCATTGGAGACCTATGTAGGCTTGTGGCTAAGTCAGCCCTGGCCTCCCCAACATCTGGGAGGTGGAGCTGGTGAGCTCTTTTCCTTCCCTAGATGATAATGACCCGTTCCAACAAACATCTGATCACCTACCAACAAGCAGTCATAGGCAAAACCCTCCAACACTTTATCTTACCTCAGCTCTATGGGACGGACTGTGGCTCTGAAGATCACAACAGGACATCCCTTGTGCTATTTTGTGCTCTCTGAATACATATCATGAGCCAAGGGCTTGGGTGCAGGCATTATTTTAGGGGATGAACAGGAGTGAGGGAGCAGGGAGAATGAGACAGGGAAGTATGCACTGAGGGGTCTGCTGTGGGTAGTTATGGCTCAGTCCTCCTGAGATCAGTCTGAGGAGCCATAAAGATCACAGATCAGAATTCCCCATTGAGTGATGAAGAAAGCTGGGGTATAATTCCACCAGTGCCATCCCTCATTGGTTGAGGTGTCCCTTTGGGAGAGTCAAGCTTCTGCTACTTCCAGGCTGCCCTGCAGGGGCTGACAAGAGCCTCTGGCAGAGGAGAGGATGTGTCGGAACTGTCCCTTACAGCTGCAGCTGGACACAAAAGTGGGCTGAAGGGATGTGGGTCACCAACCACATCTACCACAGCCCCTCTCCTGCCCAGTCCAGGACCCATCTTCCAAGGCAGTGTGGGACCTTTGATTTTCATATTCCAGCCTCTGTGGTGAAGTGTGCTCTCCAGGTTAGCTAACTCAGCCTTGTCTGAATGCCCACCCAGAATGTAGTTTGGTGCAGCCATTATGGAAAACAGTATGGAGATTCCTTAAAATACTGAAAATAGAGTTGCCATAGGATACAGCAATCCCACTCCTGGGCATATATCTGGAGGAAACTCTAAATTGAAAAGATACATGCATCCCAAAGTGCATAGCAGCACTATTTACAATAGCCGAGACATGGAAGCAACCTAAATGTCCATTGACAGAAGACTGGATAAAGAAGTGGTATATTTATACAATGGAATACTACTCAGCCATAAAAAAAGAATAAAATAATGCCATTTGCAGCAACATAGATGGACCTGGAGATCATCATGCTAAGTGAAGTAAGCCAGAAAGAGAAAGAAAAATACCATACAATATCACTTATATGTGAAATCTTAAAAAAAAAAGACACAAATGAACTTATTTACAAAACAGAGACAGACTCACAGACATAGAAAACAAACTTATGATTACCAGGGGGGAAAGGAGGTGGGGAGGGATAAATTGGAAGTTTAGGAGTTGTAGATACTAATTACTATATATAAAAGAGATAAACAAGAAGGTCTTACTGTATAACACAGGAAACTATATTCAATACCTGTAATGGCCTATAATTTAAAAGAATATGAAAGGAATATATATATATGTATAAATGAATCACTATGCTGTATACCAGAAAATAACACAACATTGTAAACTGACTATACTTCAATTTAAAAAAAAATAAAATTAATGTCCACCCAGAGCTCTCTGGGGCTCAAGTCTCCCTTCTGGCCCCCACCCCCTTACTGGGCTCTCTGAGCTGAGGGCACTGGGCTGGGCACTCCAAGCTGGCACCCGTTCTCTTCTCCACCCACTCGTGAGCTCGGAACACGGTGACATTAGGGACACTGGCTCCACTGTCTCCTCTACACTGTGCTCAAGGTCAGGACAGGTTGAAGGCTGGATGGGCTCCAAGTTTCCTCTGCTGATGACCTCATTATTTCTTAAGAAAAGGCTACGAACGACCGAGAACTCGAAGACCCTGGGAGACCTCACTGAAAGCCTCAGAGGCACTTGGTAGATGGGAAACCACAGCACTAATGTTGGAGGCAGGGTTCCTGGCCAGACCCAGAGGACCAATCCAAGCCAGCCCACCACTCCTGCTCCTTCTCTGGCCTGCCTTGGTCAGAGCTCTGAACCCGTCTGTCTCTTCTTCCCTCCATTCCTCTCACCCACTTACCCTCCACTCCTGTCTGATACTCACTGTCTTCCCAGCCCATCTCGTCTCTCCTCTCTCATGTTAGTTACCTCCGGGCCTTCATCCTCTCTGATGTTCACATTCAGTTCTCCCTCATTTTGTCTCCAATCTTACCATCCCTGCTCAGTGTTCTGATGCCACTATCACCACGCGGGAGAGGTGAGGCTGAGAGTAAGTATTTATGATGAGTTTGGGGTGAGATGAAACCAAGGGCTGAGCTAGGGAAAGGAGGTGTTTGTGTGTGTGTGTGTGTGTGTGAGTGAGAGAGAGAGTGTGTGAGTGTGTGTGTGTGCTGGGGTTCAAGTTTACCATTGTTAGCTTAGGACAAGATTCCTCCTCTAAAGTGGCAAATGTTATCCTGTTAGAGGAAGAGCCTGGGCAGCAAATTAACTCAGACCCTGCCTGAGACCTGGGAGAGGATGAGACAAAGAGAAATATTGGATCCAAGCCCTGCGTGTAACAAGGTAATTTACTAGGATGGGAGCGAGGGTGGTGTGAGAGCAGACTTCTTTCATGTCTCTCCCCTCTTCCTCCTCCCTTCCTCCCTGAGGCCCTTCTCCATTATCCTTTTAGTCTGAGGTTCTCTCTCTTTATGTCACCATGTGTCCTCTGTGCTTCTCTGTCTCTTTTTCTTATTTCCATCTCAGACTCCATTTTGCTTTATTTATCCTACAGTCCTGCATCACCAAGGCTCTGTCATCAACTCTCTTGCATCTTCATAGTCTCTGGGTCGCTAAATATGCTTATTTCTCTTTGTCTCAGTCAGTGTGTGTGCCTCTGACTTGGTCTGTTTTTCTGTGTCTCTGTCTGTCCATCTGTCTTCCCAGAAGCCCTGTAACTCAGGAACGCCTGGCAGAAGTGGCTTTTCTGAGAATGGAGCCTGGGACAGCTACCCAACGTGCTAAGTAGAGGTGGCTAAGGACATTTCCAGCCCAGCAGTTGTCATGGTAACAGCCAGGGCGGGCCAGGCAGGGATGTGCCGAACCACGTGGGCTTGACCTTTCTGTGGGTGTCAGGTTTGAGCGGGAGCTGGGGAAAAACAGCAACAACTGCTTCTCTCTGGCCCAGCCCTCAGGCTTCCTTCTGGGCCAGGCTGAAAGGAGAGGGGGAGAGATGGAGAACTGGGGCAGCTGGCAACAGAGTGAGAGGAGGGACAGAAGGTGAGCCAGAGCCATCTAGAGAAACCGCGGGAGAGGGGGCACAGGAGCACAGGCATGCACACGCTCTCGGGGCGTCACCAAGGTTCCCATTGTGACTTGACCTGTGAAGGGCACCAGACATCATTCCTGGAGCCTCAGCTCACACTTTGCATCCAGCGCTCTGGGTGGGTGGTTACAAAAGGTCAGTTCCCCACACTCAGAGATCCCCTCCAGACTTCAGATCAAATGTCACCTTTCCCATATTGCAAAAGCCTTTATTGCTCCAAGGAAAATATGCTAAAATAAAAAGAGCCAAATGATTCTTTCAAAGATAGAAATAGAAAATAGAAAAATGCAAAAGTCCAAAGAGAGACACTCAAAAGACATGGCTCTGTTTTCACATCTGCCTCCCCATTGATCTCTAGCTCTCCAGATGATTGCTCACTGAGTATTTGATATCGATGTTGGCCCTCACTCATAGAGGACCCTTGGTTTGGGGTGCGAGCTGGAGAAGGTCCCAGACTCTCCAGAGGCAATGACATACCTGCATGGCAATGAGTAGTGAGTGGTTTGTGTCATGTCGCCCCTTTTTTGCCAGACCTCAGCCCCATCCTGTGGCAGGTCCTGTAGTGCCAGGCTGGTTGCGAGACAGGGTATTCCTCACCTCTGACAAAACTACAGCTTGGCCCACTGGCACTCCCTGGGATGGAGCAGCAACACCTGGCCGGCATCCGGGTACTTTCCCCACAGCCCTGGGCTGCTGCCTACTATAGTTGTTCCCTCATCCTGTGGCTTTACGGACTCCTCTTGCTGCACCAAACAGAGCCCTGGAGAGTGGGCTCAGAATGGGAAGAGAGGGCTGGGGGCCTCCTTCCTGTCTTCCTTCCTCTCCCTCCTCCTGGCTGACTGCAGCTGTGCTGTGTGATCTGGAACTGAGCACAGTCTTAATTACTGCTCAGCCCTGCTCATTAGTGCCTCTGGAAGCCAGAGAAGCCCTGAGTTAGAAAGTCTCGATCACAGTGGAGGCCCGAGCCCCAGATTTCCTGGGTGATCGCTAGTCCCACTTCTTGTCAATCGGGTCTGTCTGACATGGGCTCCCTTTTGGGGCCTCCAGTGGGAGATGCCCCTCCCTTGGATTGGGGAAGGGCTGGAGGGAAGGATCGGTCCCCTCGTGGGCTCTCACTCGTGTGTGCAGAGCATCGGGGGACAGCATATGGTGGAACATGTGAAACACCACTGCAATCAGAGAAAGATGAACGAATGATTAAATAAACCAAATGCGCTCAAATCCAGCACACTGATGATTTACCTGCCCTCGGAGGGACCTGAGCAAGCAGCTTGGTGCATTGTTTAACCACTCTTTTTTTTTTTTGGCAGTGAAATGGAATAAAGAACAATGGAGTGCCTGAATACTGAACAAAAAAAGGAAGCTGAGTGAAGGAGGAGAGCAGGGGTGGACCCTGGAAATTATAAACGTGTAGGCCTGTGTCCAATATATGGGAAAATTTCACAAGCATTAATTTGTAAACACCCTAGGAGATCAAATGATACACATGAAAGCACTCTTTTTTTAAACTGTAAAGGGCTTTAGAAGTATAAGGTGTTATATTGTATTTCTGCTCAGTGTAGACTATAAACCAGATGCTACGGGGAAGCTGGAGATTTATGATAACGGCTCATCACCCACAAGGCACTCATGCAATTGGGGCTCTTTCATTTAATTAGTCATTGCCTCATGTAGACCTACTGCAGGAGCCTCCTAAGTGGCTTCCCCACCTCCACCTTGCTCATTCTATTCATTCTGTACGCCACTGCTGGGTTAATTTTCCTGACCTGGAGCTCTGATCAAATACTTGCAATGTTCCTCTTGCCGACTACACAGAGCCTGCAGACCTTGGCTTAGCAGTCAAGATCCTCCATAATCTGGTCCCACCTAGTTTTCCCAGCCTGATTTCCCTCCTTCCATCCTGGTAGACGTAGGCTCAGGAAGAGCAAGTCATGTATCCAAGGCCACACAGATGCCAAGTGGCCAATCCCCAAATCAAGCCCTCAAACCCCAGACACCTGACTCCAAAACCAACGCTCTTTCTAGCCCATGACTTTTTCACTTTGATGAAAACAGCTGCAATGAAGATCTTTCCACATCAAGCTTTTTCTCTTCTTTGGAAAAATTTCCTCAGGACAAATTCCCAGGAGTGGGATTACCAGGTCAAAAGACATTACTATTTTTATGGATGCATGAATTGACGTATGCTTTTCCAAAGGGCTGAGCTGATTTATATTTTAGCCAGTGATATCAACATACACAGGTTTCACCAGACCCTCCTCTACACTGGGGGGTAACCTTTGAATAAATTGCTTATTGAATAAGACAGTTCTTTGTTTTAGTTTGAATTTCTTTGACTATTGAAATGGAATATTTTCCATGCTTCAGTTTACTTTTTGTATTTTATCTTGTGTAAATTATGTATTCATACTTGTTGCCCATATCACTATTAAAATCTTCATGTTTCAGAAGCTGCAATTAAAAAAAAATAACTGAAAAGGCAATCTTGAAGAGCAGATATGGTGAACTCTGTGAAATCAGAGCAGAGTCCCCTATCTGATAAAGTCATGTAAATAAGCTGTATTTTGAGTAAATCTTTAAAACAAAAATGATGTCAACTAACTTAAAATACTAGTTTACATTCAAAGGGAGAACTTAGGAAAAGGCATTTCCTGGACTCAGACAGTACTTTCCCTGATCTTGTCAATATATTGTAACATTCATTATTTAATTTCCAACTCAATTTGGTGACTATATAATTTTCCTCAAACAGTGATGCTTTATTTTTTTATGTTGTGTTTAAAATTATTTTATTTTTTGACTAAAAATGCATACACATGGTACTTAAGTCAAAGATAAAAGAGAATATAGAGTGAAAACCATCTCTCCCACTATCCCCTGTTTTCTGATCACCCCATTTCCCTCCCTAGAGACAGATGCTGTTCCCAATTCCTTGTGCATCCTTCTAGGGGTAGTCTATCCCCCTGTATGTGTATACTTTCACAGAAGTGATAGCATAAAATACGTACCAATCTGTACTTTACACTGTTATGAGAACATTCCATATCGGTACATAAAAAGTTCAAATACTTTTTTTTAATGGGGAGGTAATTAGGTTTATTTATTTAAATGGAGGTACTGGAGATTGAACCCAGGACCTCATGCATGTTAATCATGCACTCTACCACCAAGCTACACCCACCTGCCCTTAAATACTTTAAAAAAACTGTAATAATGTCAAATAGGTGTGCTCTACTCTAAGAAAACTCAATAAGCCAAAATCATTTTCAGGAGGTACTTACTTCACAAACTGAGCCTCTATTTGTATAGAGATTCTCTAAATATTAAGCCAACTTTGTACATTTCAGTTGTGATTCATTTCATCAAAATTATGTTTACATATTTATACAGAAACATTCTATGAAGAACAAAGGTCATTTAACTTGGAAATTATTTATCAAGTAATTTAATTGTTAAGGATTATACGTTGGACAAAATGACATATCCTGACCTGGTCAGAAAGTGTGATTATATGTTTGAAAAAGTTGATCCCACATAATTCCTGTATTTTTTCAAAAAGCTGCAAATGTAATAATTCTGCCTGTTCAGTTTACAATTTGTTGAACAAACATCAATGGTATGAAGTGTAAAAGAAAGGACTTTCTATGTTAGTTGATGTAGGATATGGAGTTCAGGGCTCAATCTACCAAGATCCTAACATGGCACAAGACTAGACTTCTACCCAAGATCACAGCAAAGGGTTGGGGCATACCCTGCAAATATCTCCAACATCTTTCAATCATTGACCCCAGGGTCTGCACTTATGGATTTATTGAAAACAATCCTGTGCTTTCAGCCTATGCCACCTTTAAGGGGTAAGTCTCAGGTGTTTACTACCTGCTATGGGAAGCAGCTTCCTTTGCTCCGAATTTATTGTGAAGTAGCTGATTGGTACTATTTGTGGGATGAGTCATTGTTCACCCTATTGTGCTTGGTATGATCTTTTGAACTTTAATCTTATTTTTCCTTGGAATTTATCTTTCCCAACTTAGGGTCTCAGCACTTTTAATGCCTACTTTCTAATTGTATAGTTAGAATGTATCATAAAAGTCATTTTATTTGTTCATTTGTTTGCTCATTCAGTATTCATGAGTCACTCTTATCTCCTTGAAGGCTTGCTCAAATGTAACCTCTTCAATGTGGCCTACCCTGATTACTCTCCTTTAGTCTCCTTACCCCAATCTATTTTTCCATACTACTTGGCACCTTCTAAAATAATTTATAGTTTTCTTATTTGTAACATATACTCTTTATTTTACATCTCCCTCCCCTAGAACGTAAGCATTGTGTGTTGAATCACTGATTCATCCCAAGAATCTAGAATATTGACACTGCCTGGGGCATAGCAGGCCCTCCATAAATACAATATTTGTTGAAGGAAGAAATGATACGAGCTCCTGCTCACATATAAGACACTGGGCTAAGTCTGTTGAGGTGAGTCTGCTCCAAAGAGGAATCTCTCTGAGTCTACCCTCAAAGAGCCCATAGTCTAGCCTTAGAGTTGAGACGTGGACTTAATAACAATACACAATATAAACTGCAGTACAGAAAACAAGCTATGAAGTTAGAGGGGGAGAAAGAGAAGGATTTCAGTCATGGAAAAAAACAAGGGACGGCATGAGCAGAGGCACAGAATGAGCTGAGTAGTCAGAGAGACTGGAATTGAATCCCAAATCTGCATAAGTTGAATGACGTCCATTTGTTATAAGCTCCTCATCCACTCATTGGGGTAAAAATATTCATCTTAAGTCCATAACCTATGCTACTGCCTAATTCCCTAAACTCGGGGAATCTGCTCATTGCATCCCACCCAATGCTGGTGCTAGAAACAGCTACAGATACCTCTACCAAGTCCATATTTATCAGAGCATAAAATACATTCAAGTAATAAGCACACTAATGTTTTATGATGATAAAAAATAGTAACAGATCTTTATGTATTGACATGGAAAGAGTTTATGATTTTAAGCAAAAACTGCAAGTTGCAGAATTGTTTTCAATGATTCAAAAGTGCCTAGCATCTAGTAGGTAATCAACAAATACTTGTCGAATTGAAAGAATATGATCCTCATCTTTTTTTTTTTAAATTACCACCCAACACACACAAACAAGCCCATAAATTTTCATGTGCCTAAAAAAAGTTCTGGAAAGATAGTGACCACTGTCAACTGTGTTTACCTCTGGAGTATGAGAAGCTATAACTTTCCTTGGTCCTGGTCCGAAGAGCCCACATGGTGTGGAGTGAGACTGCGGTGGGCAGCCCATGCATACAGCAGGCAGCTCCGCAGCTCACAGGAGTCGTTGTTGGAAGGGCCTTTAGTCCTGCTCTCTCAGTGAGAAAAAACAGCAAAGCCCAACCACTTCCAGCCACAACTCAGGGTAACTTGCAGGGTCAGGGAGAAAAAAGCCAAGACAAGATTTGCAATTATTCAGAACACTGTTTTATTTATACCTAAGGAGGGACACCAGAGTCTGAATCCCCAGGGCCAGACACTGTGGGCGAGTGACCTGGAGGTAACTGTAAGCAAGCCAAGAACCTGGCAGGAGACGGCCAGAGGGACCTCTCAGGCGTTCAGGTCAGGATTGTGGAGAGGCTGGAAAAGCTGGAAGCCTAGGGGATCTCTAATTTATAGCTAAGACTTACTTGCAAAGCTGATCAAAGTTGTAGTTGCATATGTTATCACATTTGATCCTCGCAACAATACTGAGGGAGGCATTTATTAATTTACTGATCAATAAGTCTTTATCTTCACCAAGGAGAACCCATTTCCAACATTCATTATGATAATTAGTGAAGCACCTGATACAGATAAGATAGAAAGCTGGAGCACTTGTAATAGCCAACTCCAGAGTGTGGATTTATTTTTTAATCAACTTTATCGGTATGATTTACATACAATAAAATGTACCCATTTTAAGTATAATCGTTCTATTTTATCATGAATGTATCCACTTTAGCATATATTAATTTTAAGATACATCAAACACACTAAAAGCAGCTCAGTGAGTTTTTCCAAAGGTATAACCTCATGTAACCACCCTTCCAGTGAAGACAGGGGATTTCCATCACCTCAGAAAGTTTCCTTAAGACTCTTTGCAGTTATTCCTCCAACCCTCATTGTCCCCAGGAAACCACTGATCTGCTGTGACTATAGCTTAGTTATGTCTGTTCTAGAACTTCATATAAATGAATTAATCCAGTATGTACTCTTTGTGTCTGGCTCATTATGCTTAGCATAATATTTTCAAGATTCATGTATGTTGTGTATCAGTAATTTGTTCTTTTAAATTATTTACTTGTCTTTATTGTATTGGATATACCACAATTTATTTGTCCATTCTCCTGTCAATGGATATTGAGTTCTTTCTAATTTTTGGTTGTTGTGAACAAAACTGCTCTGAATATTCATGTACAAATCTTTCTGCGGATATATATTTTCATTTCTTCTGGGTAAATACCACAGAGTAGAATTACTGTTATGTTATGTGTGTTAACTTTATAAAAACAATCAATCTGTTTTCCAAAGTGGCTGTACCATTTAATATTCCCAGCAGCAGCAAATGAGAGTTCCAATTGTTCTGTATCTTCACCAGGAAATGGTATTGTCAGTCTTCTAAGTTTTAGCCGCTCTGGTGGGTATGTATCTGATCGTGGTCTTAATTTGCTCATAGGCTAATGATATTGAGCATATTTTCATTTGTTTATTGGCCATTTGTATATCTTCTTTAATGAAATGTCTGTTCAAATTTTTCGTCTATTGATTTTTTATAATTTAAAAAAATTCAGGGAATTTTTACTTAAGTGATTGAAGTAATCATGGTTGTTACCTTTTTTACAGGTAAGGAAAGGAAGTCCAGAGAAGGGTTACCCAAACTTTCTTACAGCACAAAACCGGCCATTTATGGCAGCAACTCCCAGTTACTCTGAGCAACTGTCTGTACTGCAAAGGGAGGGGTTGTTATCCTCAAGCTGTGCTGAATGACACCCACCTGCTTAGTAGGCTTTATTCAAGGTACCCAGATGTTTGAGAGAGAATCAGAACCATCTGATATTTTAGCTTCTTGCCTTGTTAAAATAAAATTAAAAAATCAGATATGCATCTAGTTAATAGCCTACATTCACGGATCAGAAGACTTAATATGGTTAAGGTGCCAACATTGCTAAAATTGATCTACAGATTCAACATAATCCACCTCAAAATCTTAGCTGGATTTTCTGTAGAAATTGACAAGCTGGTTCAAGATTCATACGGAAATTCCAGGGACCCAGAGTTGCCAAAACAACCTTGAAAAAGAACAGAGTTGGAAGATGCACATTTCCCAGTTTCAAAACTTAATACAAATTCACAGTAATCAAGACAGTGTGGTGCTGGCATAAGAATAGACACAGAGTAATAGGATATCATAGAGAGTCTAGAAATAAACCTTTACAATTATGATCAATTGATTTTCAACAAGGATGCCAAGACAATTCAATAGGAGAAAGAAGAGTCTTTTCAACAAATGGTGCTGGGACAACTGGATTCCAATTATAAAGGAACGAAGTTGGACCCCTACCTCAAACAATAAACACCATATATTTCTTAGAAGAAATAAAGAAAGAAAATGTAGGCATAAAACTTTGTGACCTTGCGATGGACAAAAACAAGTGATAGGAGAAAAATAGATAAATTGGACTTCATCAGAATTAAAAACTTTTGTGTTTCAGAGAATAAACACCATCAGAAAAGTAAAAAGACAACCCACAGAATGAGATAAAATATTTGCAAATCAGATGACTGATAAGGTAATTTTCTAAAAAAAATGAACTCATTCATTTATTAACTTTTTAAAAAGACTTGTATTGATTATTTCTTTTTGGGGGGGTGGTAATTAGGTTTTATTTATTGATTCATTTAATGGAGGTACTGGGGATTGAACCCACAACTTTGTGCATGCTAAGCACTCACTACACAACTGAGCTATACCCTCCCCAACAAAGTGCTTGTACCTAGCATGTATAAAGAATTCTGATAATAATAGAATGACAAGTAATCCAACTAAAAAATGAGCAAAGGATTGGAGTAGACATTTCTCCAAAGAAGATATGAAAATGACCACTAGCCATCAAGGAAATGCAAATCAAAACCACAATGAGATATCACTTCATACCTACCAGGATGACTCTGATCAAAAAGACAGATAATAAGCTTTGTCTAGGATGTGAAGAAATTGGAATCCACATATATTGCTACTGGAAAATAGCCTGGTAGTTCCTCAAAAGTTAAACATAGAGTTACCCAGGAGAAATGAAAACATGTATCCACACAAAAACTTGTACATTAATGCTTATCAGTGCTTTATTCATAATAACCAAAAAGTGGAAACAACCCAAATAGTCATCAATGGATGAATGGATAAGTAAAATTCCATACAATGGAATATTATTTAGGAATATAAAAAGGACTTGATTACTTGATTACTGATATGTGACAACATAGATGAATCTGGAAAATAATATGGCAAATCAGTCAAGATTATATATTGTATGATTCCATTTGTAGGAAATATTTAGAACAGGCAAATGTATACAGACAATGTATAGAGACAGCAGATTAGTGCTTGCTGAGGGAGGGAAGTGGAGGCAAATGGGGAATGATCACTAATGGTTACAGAGTTTCTTTGGGGGATGATAAAAATATTCTAAAATTGTGGTGATGGTTGCAGAATTCTGTGAATATACTTAAAAAACATTAAAATTTACACTTTAAACAATTAGGTAAATTTTATTTAAAATATGGCACAAGTGTCTACTTCTATAAATTATTAAAAGTGGGAAATGATTTCATAAACATAGTTTCATTATTGTTTTGTAGATAAAGTACTTTTATTATAAACCCACAGAACATAATGCAAAATGATACCATTATGCAATGCACTTCATATTGGTTCATATTTGCTGAAATTATATCAGTATAGTGCAATGATCTTGCTTCAGAGGCAGGTATAGAAAGGATTTCCAATATGATGAACAATATGTGGACTGAAGCAGAAGAAAATATGCACAGAATTGGGTACTCAATAAATGTTGTGTTCTCCATGACTTTCTATCCACACTGTTGTTCTGAGATAAAAGAACAGGTTCTGGAGGGGAAGGGTATAGCTCAGTGGTAGAGTGTGTGCTTAGCACACATTGGGTTCAATCCCCAGTACCGCCATATAGATAGATAAATAAATAAACCTAATTACCCCAGCCAAAAAAGATTCTAAACACTAACACACACAAACAAGGCAAATGACATAATCAGTAAAACATGCAGAATGCATTCGTAAAAACACATTTATACAACACACACACACACACACACACACACACACACACACACACACACACACACAATCTTGCAGCCGTTGCCACATCTAGGGACAACTAGACAACCTTTAGAGGGAGGCTTCCCGGTTTACACTTCCTGATTTGCCATTCCCACTCCCCCGCACCCTTAACCTAGGTAAAGAGAGCCACTGTGTACAGCAGACTCTCTTTTTTCAGGGGTGCCCACCTCCTTGTTTCCAGAGTAAGAGGGAAGCTAAGGGTGGTTCACACTCTTGGGGGTGCCACAGAGGATGCTCAGCTCAAGGAGGGTGGCCTCAGAAAGCAGCACCGCCACCTTGTGGCTTGGGATGGTCCCACCTCTGGATAAGGCCCCAAGGACCCTTAGTGGGGCTCCTTCAGACTCCTCTGAGGAACACATTTGGGAATTCAGCAACATTCCTTCAAACTTCACTTTTATTGCTGTTTCTTAGTATAAAAGAAATTCATGTTTACATTATAAGTTTTAGAAAGTGGAAATAAGGAAAAAGAAAATAATAAAAATTATCTGTAAACTCAACATCCAGAGGTAAGCAAGGTTAGGCACTTGGGTGTATATTTTTCCAGTTTTTCTTCTTTTTAAGCAAAAATGGGACTATACAATAAATAGTTTCTTCATAAACTAAATATATTGTACAAATATCTTTCCACTCACTTGTTAACATTGTTCTGCAACATCCTTTTTGTTTAATTAAGGAAAATTTCAAAAATGTATGGAAGTAGAGTGCCTCGTATACTATAATGGGCTCCTATATACAAGTCACCCTACCTCAACTACTGTCGACACCTGGCTGATCCCGCAACATTTCTGATGGTTGCGTTGTACTCCTTTCTTTGGGTGACTGGGCCATAGTTTATTTAACCAACTCTTTATTGTTCAGCATTTAAATTATACCCAGTTTTACACTGATACATTGTTATACTGGGAACGTCTTTATTACTGAACTTTTACAGAAATACATAGTTATTTTCTTGGTTAAATTCCCAAGTCAAAAATATCATATACCAAAACCAGACAAAGATGTCACAAAAAAAGAAAATTACAGGCCAATATCACTTATGAATATAGATGCAAAAATCGTCAACAAAATACTAGCAAATAGAATCCAACAAGACATTAATTAAAAGGATCATACACCATGATCAAGTGGGATTTCTCCCAGGGATGCAAGGATTTTTCAATATCCACAAATCAATCAAAGTGATACATCATATTAACAAATTGAAGATAATCTCAATAGATGTGAAAAAAGGTTTTGATAAAATTCAGCATCCATTTATGATAAAAACTCCCCAGAATGTGGGCATAGAAGGAACATACCTCAACATAATAAAGGCCATATATGACAAACTCACAACTAGCATCATACTTAATGGTGAAAAGCTGACAGCATTTCCTTTAAGATAAGGAACAAGACAAGGATGCCCACTCTGACTACTTTTATTCAACATAGTTTTGGAAGTACTAGCCATAGCAATCAGAGAAGAAAAAGAAATAAAAGGAATCCAAATTGGAAAAGAGGAAGTAAAACTGTCACTGTTTGCAGATGACGTGATACTATACATAGAAAATCCAAAAGACACTACCAGAACTCATCAATGAAACTGGTAAAGTTTCAGGATACAAAATTAATATACAGAAATCAGTTGCATTTCTATATACCAACAACAAAATAGCAGAAAAAGAAATTAAGGAAACAATTCCACTTACCATCACAATTTCTCCAATTGTTCCCAATTATAGCTTTAAAAAATTCAGAATCAGTTGAACCTCATGCATTGTTATATCATTTAATCTAGAAGAGTCACTCCTTTCTTTTTCTATGACATGGTCCTTTTCAAGACTGCAGGCCAGCTTTCTTACAGACCGTTCCACATTCTGAATTTAGTGATTATTTCCTCTAAGTGTTGTTCAACTTGTTCCTCAGCCCCCCGTGTTTTCTGCAAATTGGAAGTTAGGTCCAGAGCACTCTACAAAAGAGGTGGACTATACTTGACTGTATTATTCATGGGTCCTGATTGTATTCCATCTTTTCCTCTGAGGTTCCTGACATATATAGCACTCTAGTAAGTATTTGTTAGATAAATGAATGATTTGATTGCATCCTTGTGCAGTGATTTTCAAGAGCCAGTGTATGGATCACTGATGATTTTGAAGATATTTTCACCAGACAAGAGCAAAGGAGGAAAATAAGGACTCTGGAGTGAGTTTTCCAAAAAGCCAATTATATTTCATTTAAAAGACTTGTTAATTCACCTGATGAATTACTTACCAATTCCAAAGGGAAAAACAGTAATATAACAGTGGAGAAACATAGTCACCACCATTTTAGCCATGTGATCAAAGTTAACATCTCTCAAAATAGGACAAACCAAAGTCATGTGCTTCTTGCTGTGATATACTGAGAAGGGACACATCATTTCTGTGGTATTCTTGGCAAAAATGCATTACCTGAGTATAATCATGAGGAAACATCAGACAAATTCCAACTGAGGGACATTCTACATAATAACTGGCCTGTACTTAAAATAAACATCAATGTCAAGGCTGAGGAACTGTTTCAGACTGAATGTGAAGAGATATGACAACTAAGTGTAACATGAGATCCTGGCCTGGATCCTGGACCAGAGAAGACAATAGCTCTTGGGGGGAAGAGGAACAGGAAGAGGAGAGGGAGGTGGGGGAGGGGGAAGGGGAGGAGGGGAGGGGGAAGAGAGGGAGGAGAGGAAAGGAGGAAGAGGAGGAGGCGGGAGCTGCAGCAGCAGGGGGGAGAGGGGAAGAGACTTTATTGGGACAATGGCAAAATTTAAATGAGGTGTGTAGGTTAAATAATAATATTGTATCAAAGATGTTAAAATTTTCTGATTTTGATAACAGTATTGTAGGATTTCAGGGTTAAGAGATGCTGTGTCTACAGTTTACTCTCAAATGGTTTAGATAAGAAATTTATGTATCTAGACTATTTTCTCTCTACGCATGTGCATGTGTGTGTGTGCGTGCATGTGTGTTTAGAGAATGACAAACTAAATAGGGCAAAATATTTAGTAACTGGCAAATCTGAGTGAAGAGTATATATGAGTTCTTTGTACTATTCTTGCAATTTTTCTGTAAATTTGAAATCATTTCAAAACAGAAAGTGAAAAAAGCAAAATCTGTTAGTAATCCTTCAATGAGGTCATTCCCGTATTTTTAGAATTAAGAAAGTTTGTTTATAAATGAAATTATGGTGATGGTAAATATTATCAATGAACTTCTTGGAAAAGTAAAAAGCGAGACCCTATTGGCTCTTCTTTCAATGTTTTTCTTGGTACAAAAAATCCTAAAATGTGAGAAGTACTATTTTAGTGTGTATCTCTGAAAGAACAGACTCCTGCCTTTATCCAGAGGCAGGAAACAATGTGTCCTCAGTAATAAGCCAAGAAGAACTCTGTGGAAGCCTCATGGGGCATGAGGAACCAGCATACACACATCTTCTTAGGCACTTATCCACAGCACACATCCTGAGTGTGTCATCTGGAAAGGGAAGTCCAGCCTCTCTTGGCATGTGCCTGGCTATCCAGTCCAAGGTGTGATGGGGTGCTGTAGAACTGACCATAGGAACTGAGTTAACATCACTGGTTCTTTCTTGATATGCAAGGACAGAGTGAGAAAATCATGGCAAGTGATAAAGGAAGGCTTTTTTTTTTTTTTTTTTCAAATGGAGGTACTGGGGATTGAGGACCTCGTGCATTCTAAGCATGCTCTCAACCACTGAGCTATACCCCACCCCTGAAAGGTAGGCTCTTAATCATCCCTCAGCTGCATGGAGCTTAGGCTTTGAAGGAAGGAGTAGGATTTAGCTAAGCCAGGGGAGAGGGTGATGACCTTCCCTTAATACACTCAGTAAGTGCTCAGAAAGTGACTACGTTGCCATCATCAACTTCAGGAAACAGGGGCAGTTGAGACTCTCTGGATCAAAACAGTCCTTGCTTCCTTTACCAATGCTTGGTGGGAATGTATAGCTGACCAAACAACATCCTCGGTGTGCTGGGAGGGAAGAATGAGGCAAGCTCCCCTCTTTCTCCATCATCCCAGGAGGTCTGTGGAGGATGCAGGGCCCTCGATGGCAGGTGAGGCTAATAAACAGGGCTCCAAACCTCTGGACAGAAAAAGCAGGAGCCTGAATCTACTCTGGACTCCAGCGGGCCTGCTGTACAGGAAGAGAGGATCCTGCCAGGCCTCTGGACTCCACTCATAGCTCTGTGAGCCAAACTGAGGGTACAGGCTGGGACTCGGGCCCAGGGCAGGGCAAGGACTGGAGTCTCATGGAGAGACACCAGTGGGTCACACAGATTCCATCAGGCCAGGTCAGAAGTTTCTGTGCTGGACTGGGACAGTGATTCCAGATAAAAGGGAAGTGTGGGGTAGGCCTGAGTCAGCTGCTGGAGGGCAGCGTTTGGGGCACATATTAAGAATGGAGATTAGTGAGGTGGGGGAACAGTGAGCCAGAAATAGCCAGAGTTGTGAAGACTAGGAAACAGGGATGAGAATGGGGATGGGAATTGACTAGTATTAGGGTTATTGCTGAAGCTGCTAAGTGAACCTGAGATGTGATGAGGGTCAAGGGTCAGGGATCTCTGATGAGGAAGGAGCTGGGAGAGACTGGGTCACCGGGGGGGACAGGTTGATGGTGAAAAGGAAGAGGTGAGGGCGGGAGGACAAAGACCAAGAGGGCAAACCCCAGGTCCCTACAGATCAACACTTCAACAGGTGAGAGTGTCAGAGCCAGGAGAGTTCTTGCCTATTCCCAAAACAGAGGTTTGGGGAGCAGGGCAGATGCGGGTAGGGGTGTGGTCAATGGGGAGAGGTCAAGAATTCCCAGCCTCCTTGGTGGGTTGGAGGGCTGCTTTCCTGGGACTTGCCTGCAAGAGGGCTTGTCTCTCGTTACCAGCTGTGCTCATTGAAGCGGTTGACCCTGTTTTACACACTCCTGTCCCAGTCCAAGCAACATCCGGAGCGTCGTCTTAAAACTCCAGTCTAAAACATTCTGTTCCAACCAGCCAGAGCGCAGGCCCCAGGGGCGGCGGCGGGTAGCACACATGGCCGGCGCCGCCCGGGGCGGCCACCCAGCTGGCGGCCCCGCCCCTCCCGGCCGCGCGGGGTCCACCCGGCCGCCCAGTCTCCGCCCCGTCCGCAGAGACGGAACCCGCAGCGCGAGATCCGCTCTGAAGCAGCCGGCAGTTCCCGCCGGCTCAGCGCCAGAAGGCGGCGCTGCGAGCGGACAGAGCCGAGACCTTGACTCTGGTCCGGCCCCGGGGGAGAGCGCGTCGGGCCGGGGAATGTGTCCAGACGCACTGTCCGGCTCGCACGGTGGGGCGCCCGGCGGCTGGCGGGCGCGAGGCCAGGGTCACGAGCAGAGGGCCCGGAAAGCTCGCGGAGCGCACAGGGTCCTGTCACCCGCCCGGGTTATAGGCCACCGTGGCCAGACCCCGGGAGGGGGCCTGGACCGGCGCGGCGCGGACGAGAACGCACGCGGGAGTCACCCCAGGCCGCTGCGGGGCGTGACAGCGGGAGGCTGCTCGGTGCCCACTGCCCAGCGCCCACTACCAGCCCGAAGCTAAGTGGGAGGGAATAATTTGCACCCCATAGATGGAGGCGTTGCTCGTGCACAGGCGAGGCCAAACCGGCACCTGCTCTAGCCACATCCCCACTGCACGCGCGCCCACCCAAAGGCGGAAAGACGTCTTTATTGTTATGGAAACACTCGTGCTGGCGCACTAACCTGAGCCCACCGCGTGGAACGAGGCGGTTCTTCCACCAGACGTGAACACACGTGTAACAAGACGTAAAATGTGTTTCTTTTTTAAGCACGACATAACCTGAACCCAGGACTATGCACGACCCATGGGTAACGCAGATTTAAGTGTTCGCAGACTATCTTTCTTCCCTGTTCCATCCTTGAAGCAAGACAGCAATTTCTCTCACTACTCTAAAAAAAAAAAAAATCCACATACACAAGAGCTTTAGTAAATCATGTAGGTTTTTTTGAAGGCTTATAGAGGAGACCAAGGAAAAGAGGAATGTTATACAGACAGCACAGGGTGCAGCGTTTCATTCCGTTAGACATCTCTTCCCTTATTCGCCTTTTTGGTTGTTCCTCATCCACCCTTTCTCTGAGAGGCCTCTGAATCTTGCCCAACTCCAGGCACTCTCTGTAAGATCTTCCTCTGAGCTTCTGCATGTTTTCCCCTTTCTCAAGCAGAGAAGAGCAGCTGGGTTCTGCCTTCCCAAAACTGCTCATGGAAACACATGGTCTCACTCACACCACACGGCCTGCTCCACAAAGATCCTCGCATCACCAGCATCACCCTCTACAGAGATCAACAGTTTTTATTTCTGAAACGCTTGCCTTCTCTCATCCAAGTGGTTCAAACCTCCACATGGGATTGGTATCATTCCCATTTTACAGATGAGGAAACTGAGGCTTAGGGAGATTAACTTTCTCAGTATCACATGTAATAAAAGCTGAACCAGCATTCAAACCTAGGTGGTCAAGCTCTTTCTCCTGCCACAAGTAGCATCTTAGAGGGGCAGTTTAAATAGCCACCTCTGATGTAATGTCTTCTGGTGCATCTATGAGCATTTGTCGTAAAATTGTTGCATGTGTTCTATCCAAGTAGCAAGAATATATGTTGTGCATTGCATCATTCTGTGGTTCTCTGAGATTTAGACTTGAAGCAACATTTCTCAGATATAGAAATTATGTCAGAAAGTTAACTTGGATGACTTAACTATCCACATTTATAGTATTATTAATCAAATACGAATATAGCTGAGGTACATGGCCCCATTTAATCCTTACAGCTCC